>NC_064619.1:223173198-224373198 GCF_023898315.1 Schistocerca nitens | reverse complement strand
AGGGACACATTCCACGTGGGAAAAATATATCTAAAAACAAAGATGATGTGACTTACCAAACGAAGCGCTGGCAGGTCGATAGACACACAAACTAACGCACACAAACACACAAAATTCAAGCTTTCACAACAAACTGTTGCCTCATCAGGAAAGAGGGAAGGAGAGGGACAGACGAAAGGATGTGGGCTTTAAGGGAGAGGGTAAGGAGTCATTCCAATCCCGGGAGCGGAAAGACTTACCTTAGGGGGAAAAAGGACGGGTATACACTCGCACACACACACACACACATATCCATCCACACATGTACAGACACAAGCAGACATATTTAAAGACAAAGAGTTTGGGCAGAGATGTCAGTCGAGGCGGAAGTGCAGAGGCAAAGATGTTGTTGAATGACAGGTGAGGTATGAGTGGCAGCAACTTGAAATTAGCGGAGATTGAGGCCTGGTGGGTAACGGGAAGAGAGGATATATTTAAGAGCAAGTTCCCATCTCCGGAGTTTGGATAGGTTGGTGTTAGTGGGAAGTATCCAGATAACCCAGACGGTGTAACACTGTGCCAAGATGTGCTGGCCGTGCACCAAGGCATGTTTAGCCACAGGGTGATCCTCATTACCAACAAACACTGTCTCCCTGTGTCCATTCATGCGAATGGACAGTTTGTTGCTGGTCATTCCCACATAGAATGCGTCACAGTGTAGGCAGGTCAGTTGGTAAATCACGTGGGTGCTTTCACGCATGGCTCTGCCTTTGATCCTGTACACCTTCCGGGTTACAGGACTGGAGTAGGTGGTGGTGGGAGGGTGCATGGGACAGGTTTTACACTGGGGGCAGTTACAAGGGTAGGAGCCAGAGGGTAGGGTAGGTGGTTTGGGGATTTCATAGGGATGAACTAACAGGTTACGAAGGTTAGGTGGACGGCGGAAAGACACTCTTGGTGGAGTGGGGAGGATTTCATGAAGGATGGATCTCATTTCAGGGCAGGATTTGAGGAAGTCGTATCCCTGCTGGAGAGCCACATTCAGAGTCTGATCCAGTCCCGGAAAGTATCCTGTCACAAGTGGGGCACTTTTGTGGTTCTTCTGTGGGAGGTTCTGGGTTTGATGGGATGAGGAAGTGGCTCTGGTTATTTGCTTCTGTACCAGGTTGGGAGGGTAGTTGTGGGATGCGAAAGCTGTTGTCAGGTTGTTGGTGTATTGGTTCAGGGATTCCGGACTGGAGCAGATTCATTTGCCACGAAGACCTAGGCTGTAGGGAAGGGGCCGTTTGATGTGGAATGGGTGGCAGCTGTCATAATGGAGGTACTGTTGCTTGTTGGTGGGTTTGATGTGGACGGACGTGTGAAGCTGGCCATTGGACAGATGGAGGTCAACGTAAAGGAAACTGGCGTGGGATTTGGAGTGGGACCACGTGAATCTGATGAAACCAAAGGAGTTGAGGTTGGAGAGGAAATTCTGGAGTTCTTCTTCACTGTGAGTCCAGATCATGAAGATGTCATCAATAAATCTGTACCAAACTTTGGGTTGGCAGACCTGGGTAACCAAGAAGGCTTCCTCTAAGCGACCCATGAATGGGTTGGCGTACGAGGGGGCCATCCTGGTACCCATGGCTGTTCCCTTTAATTGTTGGTATGTCTGGCCTTCAAAAGTGAAGAAGTTGTGGGTCAGGATGAAGCTGGCTAAGGTAATGAGGAAAGAGGTTTTAGGTAGGGTGGCAGGTGATCGGCGTGAAAGGAAGTGCTCCATCGCAGCGAGGCCCTGGACGTGCGGAATATTTGTGTATAAGGAAGTAGCATCAATGGTTACAAGGATGGTTTCCGGGGGTAACAGACTGGGTAAGGATTCTATTTGGGAATGACCAGCAACAAACTGTCCATTCGCATGAATGGACACAGGCATACAGTGTTTGTTGCTAAACATGCCTTGGTGCACGGCCAGCACATCTTGGCACAGTGTTACACCGTCCGGGTTATCTGGATACTTCCCACTAACACCAACCTATCCGAACTCCGGAGATGGGAACTTGCTCTTCAATATATCCTCTCTTCCTGTTACCCACCAGGCCTCAATCTCCGCTAATTTCAAGTTGCCGCCACTCATACCTCACCTGTCATTCAACAACATCTTTGCCTCTGCACTTCCGCCTCGACTGACATCTCTGCCCAAACTCTTTGTCTTTAAATATGTCTGCTTGTGTCTGTATATGTGTGGATGGATACGTGTGTGTGTGCGAGTGTATACCCGTCCTTTCTCCCCCTAAGGTAAGTCTTTCCGCTCCCGGGATTGGAATGACTCCTTACCCTCTCCCTTAAAGCCCACATCCTTTCGTCTTTCCCTCTCCTTCCCTCTTTCCTGATGAGGCAACAGTTTGTTGTGAAAGCTTAAATTTTGTGTGGTTGTGTGCGTTAGTTTGTGTGTCTATCGACCTGCCAGCACTTCGTTTGGTAAGTCACATCATCTTTGTTTTTAGATATATTTTTCCCACGTGGAATGTTTCCCTCTATTATATTCATATCATTAATTTGAACCCAACAATTACGTTTGTGATTGTCACTGTTGCATTTCGAAATCTTTTCTGTCGTCTTATTTTCTCTTTCTGTTTTTGCCAGTAGTTTCACTTTGTATTCACCTTCTCCTTTTTAGCGTAATCCACTATACTATTTTATCCTGCCTATATACACTCAATAATACGTAACCCACTTCCTTACCATAAACAACTACCGCTGCTATAAAATCCACCGTTTCTAGTTCACAAACAGTTCCTTTCACCTATTGAACAACCATTTCGGCTAGTTCTAATAACTTTCGCTTTATTTCCTTTTTTCCCACATCACTGATAACTTTTAGCCGCTTCCCACAGGTTTTAACGTCATTATTTCTTCGTCAGAAAAATTGTTAGCTTCATTTTCATAATCGGCCACCACAAAACCACTCCTTTTAATACATTTACACGCAGTTTTTTCGAAATTTTCCCGAATTTCTCCGTCCATTAACGTGTTTTGGCGGCAACACAACCACCTAACCTTTGTGCACATCGTTGTCTACCAACCAAAAAAAATGGTTCAAATGGCTCTGAGCACTATGGGACTCAACTGTTGTGGTCATAAGTCCCCTAGAACTTAGAACTACTTAAACCTAACTAACCTAAGGACAGCACACAACACCCAGCCATCACGAGGCAGAGAAAATCCCTGACCCCGCCGGGAATCGAACCCGGGCGTGGGAAGCGAGAACGCTACCGCACGACCACGAGATGCGGACGTCTACCAACCCAAGTCCAACATAGCCCAGCTGTAACCAACACTTATTCGCCTTTTTTTCACACCAGATCTCCAGTTACTTTCCAGTTCACCTTTATCTATCCCCATATATTTCTATTTTCGTTTTCATATCAGCCTCATGTTACACTTTCCACCTTCTAATACCATGTCACCCTCACAACACCCCCACAACGACCCCATTAAGTTTTATTTACATTCCCTCCGCAAACATGCCTTCACCCTAGCCAGATTACGCTCCCATATTCTATTTTCTCAGGCTTGTCTGACATTTGGCATTACCTCCAAAGGCCTCACACTTAAAGTCCCCATCTCTGGCTGCAATCCTTCTTTCCATCCGTCCCTATACCAGTTCAAAACTGAACAATCCATTGCCCTCACCCACCTAATCCTTCACCTACACATCAACTCAGCCAATGAACACACCCGTCAACTCCTATCCTTAATAAAAGTCCTCAGTCTTTCCTCTCCCACATCCACACTGGCTGTTCAGAGCATCCTCCTACAGGCCAACCGCAAATTAGAACAGCATGCCACCCTCCACCTCAAAAAACTATCCAATCTCCTGGTTTCCCACCTCCAGAAAGGCAACTCACTCACCCTTCACAACCTTTCCAGCAAACCTCAACCTCCTCTAATTGCCCACAAACCCAGTCTCTCCCATCTACTCAATCTCCCACTTCCAGCTCCACTCCCTCCAAAACCTCAAAATTCCAATCAACACAATCTGGAACCACAACACCATAATTCAGTAGTTAACCTTTCCTCCAAACCTCTCTCCCAATCCAAAACCCCTGTCCTATCCAAAGGCCTCACCTTCAGCCCCACTCCCAGATTCAACCAAACAGCCCTCGTCAAAGATTTACTGTCCTACACTCGTACTCTCTGCTGGAAATATCACTTTGCCACGAAGAAAAATGATCCTAATCCTACTCCTAATGATCCAACTCCCCAAGACACTATCCAACTTGAACCCTGCCTGGAACAGTTCCGTCCTCCATCACAGCGGGACCCACCTCCTCTTCCTCAAAATCACCCTCTCCAAACCTTCCAGGAATTTCTGACTTACAGCCTTGCCTCTCAATCCTTCTTAAAAAACCTTAATCCTACTCCCAACATCACCACTGCTGAAGCCCAGGCTATCCGTGATCTGAAGGCCAACCGATCCATCGTCATTCTTCCGGCGGACAAGGGTTCCACGACCGTGGTACTTGATCGTCGGGAGTATGTGGCTGAGGGACTGCGTCAGCTTTCAGACAACACCACATACAACGTTTGCCAATGTCCAGGCGGAGCTTCAAGGAATCCTCAGAACCTTAGGCCCCCTGCAAAACCTTTCACCTGACTCCATCAACCTCCTGACCCCACCAACATCCCGCACCCCTACCTTCTACCATCTTCCTAAAATTCACAAATCCAATCATCCTGGCCGCCCCATTGTAGCTGGTTACCAAGCCCCCACAGAACGTATCTCTGCCTACGTAGATCAACACCTTCAACCCATTACATGCAGTCTCCCATCCTTCATCAAAGACACCAACCACTTTCTCGAATGCCTGGAATCCTTACCCAATCTGTTACCCCCGGAAACCATCCTTGTAACCACTGATGCCACTTCCTTATACACAAATATTCCGCACGTCCAGGGCCTCGCTGCGATGGAGCACTTCCTTTCATGCCGATCACCTGCCACCCTACCTAAAACCTCTTTCCTCATTACCTTAGCCAGCTTCATCCTGACCCACAACTTCTTCACTTTTGAAGGCCAGACATACCAACAATTAAAGGGAACAGCCATGGGTACCAGGATGGTCCCCTCGTACGCCAACCTATTCATGGGTCGCTTAGAGGAAGCCTTCTTGGTTACCCAGGTCTGCCAACCCAAAGTTTGGTACAGATTTATTGATGACATCTTCATGATCTGGACTCACAGTGAAGAAGAACTCCAGAATTTCCTCTCCAACCTCAACTCCTTTGGTTTCATCAGATTCACGTGGTCCCACTCCAAATCCCACGCCACTTTCCTTGACATTGACCTCCATCTGTCCAATGGCCAGCTTCACACGTCCGTCCACATCAAACCAACCAACAAGCAACAGTACCTCCATTATGACAGCTGCCACCCATTCCACATCAAACGGCCCCTTCCCTACAGCCTAGGTCTTTGTGGCAACCGAATCTGCTCCAGTCCGGAATCCCTGAACCAATACACCAACAACCTGACAACAGCTTTCGCATCCCACAACTACCCTCCCGACCTGGTACAGAAGCAAATAACCAGAGCCACTTCCTCATTCCCTCAAACCCAGAACATCCCACAGAAGAACCACAAAAGTGCCCCACTTGTGACAGGATACTTTCCGGGACTAGACCAGACTCTGAATGTGGCTCTCCAGCAGGGATACGACTTCCTCAAATCCTGCTCTGAAATGTGATCCATCCTTCATGAAATCCTCCCCACTCCACCAAGAGTGTCTTTCCGCCGTTCACCTAACCTTCGTAACCTGTTAGTTCATCCCTATGAATTCCCCAAACCACCTACCCTACCCTCTGGCTCCTACCCTTGTAACTGCCCCCGGTGTAAAACCTGTCCCATGCACCCTCCCACCACCACCTACTCCAGTCCTGTAACCCGGAAGGTGTACACGATCAAAGGCAGAGCCACGTGTGAAAGCACCCACGTGATTTACCAACTGACCTGCCTACACTGTGACGCATTCTATGTGGGAATGACCAGCAACAAACTGTCCATTCGCATGAATGGACACAGGGAGACAGTGTTTGTTGGTAATGAGGATCACCCTGTGGCTAAACATGCCTTGGTGCACGGCCAGCACATCTTGGCACAGTGTTACACCATCCGGCTTATCTGGATACTTCCCACTAACACCAACCTATCCGAACTCCAGAGATGGGAACATGCTCTTAAATATATCCTCTCTTCCCGTTACCCACCAGGCCTCAATCTCCGCTAATTTCAAGTTGCCGCCACTCATACCTCACCTGTCATTCAACAACATCTTTGCCTCTGCACTTCCGCCTCAACTGACATCTCTGCCCAAACTCTTTGTCTTTAAATATGTCTGCTTGTGTCTGTACATGTGTGGATGGATATGTGTGTGTGTGTGTGTGTGCGAGTGTATACCCGTCCTTTTTCCCCCTAAGGTAAGTCTTTCCGCTCCCGGGATTGGAATGACTCCTTACCCTCTCCCTTAAAGCCCACATCCTTTCGTCTGTCCCTCTCCTTCCCTCTTTCCTGATGAGGCAACAGTTTGTTGCGAAAGCTTGAATTTTGTGTGTATGTGTGCGTTAGTTTGTGTGTCTATCGACCTGCCAGCGCTTAGTTTGGTAAGTCATATCATCTTTGTTTTTAGATATATAATTATGTTGTTAAATTAACTTAATTACATCATGTATTGGAAAATTTGACTCGTTCCACATCATTACGAAATATCGTATTCATGATCCATGGAACTAGTATTAATCTAATCTAATCTTATTCTCCATGTTTCACATCCATGCAAGGCTACACTCGGGACAAATACTTCCAGGGGGGGGAGGGGTATCTTTGGGTTGGACACAGTCCCATAGTTTGAGTTTTTCATTTCGAAGAATGTGTGTTTGGTTTCCATGGCAGTTCCATTTTGCAACATTAATGACTTAACTGTCTTGTATTTGGATCTGTTTACCCCTGGGTTCAGATGGGCTGCATATGTAGTTATAAAAATTCATTTGAAACAAAGGTCCGTGCCTCTCTTCTGGCGTGTCTAGCTCAATTCTGCATGTCCTGTGGAATGCAATTAAGATAGTGTTGGACAGATTGGTGGTACCTGAGGAGATTACCCCTGTCTTATTGAGCCATTGGGCTTCAGCCCTGACAGCTCTCTGCATCTATGTGATTATTTTAAGGCCTTTAATAATCAGTCCATCATTGATACTTTTCCCATTCTCCACCTGGAAGACTTGTTAGACACATTACAAAATGATGTCTGTTATATTAAGTTTGATTTGTTGGAGGCATGCTTACAGTTGTCACTGCACCCATAATCATGGGAACTGTTTGTATGTAGCACACCCTTTGGTCTCTATAGATGTATAACAGACTGCCGTTTGGTATTTATAATGCACCAGTGGTCTTCTGGCATTACTTGGAGCTGCTGAGAAAGGACATTCCTTTGCGCTGCAATTATTTAGGTGACATCACAGTGACAGGGGCCTCAAGTGATGAACACCTTCAGAACTTGCAGTCTTTGTTTCCTTGATTAATCAAAACTGACCTCAAATATAGCCTCCACAAATGTAAGTTTTTCCAGCAGCCTGCTGAGTAGCAAACAGGGCATCCATCATACCAGGCAGCATGTCCATGCCATAGAAAACAGTCCCAGGCCCCAGAATCACAAGGAACTGCAACACTTTATGGGACAAATTAGCTATTATGGCCATTTCATTCCCCATGTTGCAAAACTGTCCTACCAGCTCAATCATTTGTATAAAATAGAGCGCAATGCAGCTTTTCTGCATTAAGACAAGCCCTCCATTGAGAACTGTGCATCGTCCCATTTTCACAACAGAAGCCCCTTCTTCTTGCCACAGATGCCTCTCAGCATGGTGTAAGAATGGTCCTGTCACAGAAGGAGCCTGATGGTTCTGGATATAGTATTGCGTTTGTGCCCAAGATGATCGATACTGCTCAACTCATCTACTTCCAGATTGAAAAGGAGGTATTAGGCATCATTTATGATGTTAAGAAATTTCACATCCATCTATATGGTGTCAAATTCCAGCTGCTGACTGACCACAAGCCATTACTCACATTGTTTGGACCATGTTCTAGCCATGACATCATCTATAAGCTAACCAGCCACCATTCGAGCACTGTTGCTTTGTCCTGGCTTCCAGTGGGCTGTGATCTGGACTTTGACATCCAGAAAGTGTTATTTTTCAGCTGGATCCGTATGATGCTAGATTCATTGTGGCCCAGACAAGAGCAGACCCTATTCTTGGCACTGTGACTGAGTGGGTTAAGCATGGATACACATCACGTCTCTCAGCAAAGGAACATGTTCGACTCAAGATGTTAACTGGAAAAACCAGCTCTCCCTCTGTGATACTCTTCCCCTGCTGCAGATGGAATGTAACAGCCTTTGGTCATTATTCCCCTGCCTCTGTGCCCCAGCGTCCACTGGGGCATGTCCTGCATGAAACAGCTGGCGCACTGCCACTAGCCAGCCATCGACAAGGACATTTAGACCATGGTCTAGTCTTACACTGTGTGTGCCCTGGGGATGCCTCCACATAGATTCACTGGTCCTTTATTGCATCAGATGTTGTTGGTTGTGGTATACTCGTACTTCAAATTTCCATGTATCCACCACATAGTCTCCACATCAACAGCAAACATGATCAAGCCCCTTTTGAATATCTTTGCTGTTGAGGGCCATCCACAAGCCATCATTTCACAAGGAATCCCTTGAGTCCAAAGTCACAAGTTCAATCTTTAGTAATGCTCATTTGAAAGTGCTGTGTTAACAATTATGACAGGAAAAATATTAACTGCTAGTGACTCAACATGTGCATCAAGAGAGTGACAGAAAATGACTGTCCAGGAGGTGCAGCAATCAACCTTCTAAGAGATGTATGTATTACACTTCACAAAATGGATATTGTCAGCATTCAAGGAATATTCAGAACAAACCATTAACTTGCTCCTTGAAGACTAAATGAAAAATGGTGTGCCACAGTGATCACAAAGGTTCGCACTGTCAAAATCAATGGAACAGGGTGATGCGCTCTTTATATTGTTGTTGTTGTTGTGATCTTCAGTCCAGAGAGTGGTTTGATGCAGCCCTCCATGCTACTCTATCCTGTACAAGCTTCTTCATCTCCAAGTAACCACCGCAACCTGCATCCTTCTGAATCTGCTTAGTGTATTCATCTCTTGGTCTCCCTCTACAATTTTTGCTCTCCGTGCTGCCCTCCAGTACTAAATTGGTGATCTCTTTATGCCTCAGAAAATGTCCTACCAACCAATCCCTTCTTCTAGTCAAGTTGTGCCACAAATTCCTCTTCTCCTCAACTGTATTCAGTACCTCCTACCCATCTAATCTTCAACATTCTTCTGTAGCACCACATTTTGGAAATGTCTATTCTCTTCTTGTCTAAACTAGTTATCATACATGTTTCACTTCCATACATGGCTACACTCCACACAAATACTTTCAGAAAAGACTTCCTGACACTCAAATCTAGACTCTATATTAATAAATTTCTCTTCTTCAGAAACGCTTTCCTTGCTAGTGCCAGTCTGCACTTTATATCCTCTCTGCTTCGACCATCATCAGTTATTTTGCTCACCAAATAGCGAAACTCATCTACTGCTTTAACTGTCTCATTTCCTAATCTAATTCCTTCAGCATCATCTAATTTAATTTGACTACATTCCATTATCCTCATTTTGCTTTTGTTGATTTTCATCTTATATCCTCCTCTCAAAACACTGTCCATTCCGTTCAACTGCTCTTCCAGGCCCTTTCCTGTTTCTGACAGAATTACTATGTCATGGGCAAACCTCAAAGTTTTTATTTCTTCTCCATTGATTTTAATAACTACTCCAAATTTTTCTTTTGTTTTCTTTACTGCTTGCTCAATATACAGATTGAATAACATTGGCAATAGGCTACAACTCTGTCTCACTCCCTTCCCAGCGACTGCTTCCCTTTCAAGCTCCTCAACTCTTATAACTGCCATTTGGTTTCTGTACAAATCATAAATAGCCTTTTTCTCACTGTATTTGAACCCGGCCACCTTAAGAATTTGAAAGAGAGTATTCCAGTCAACATTGTCAAAGGCCTTCTCTAAGTCTACAAATGCTATAAATGTAGGTTTGCATATCCTTAACCTGTATTCTAAGGTAAGTCGAAGGGTCAGTATTGCCTCATGTGTTCCTACATTTCTATGGAATCCAAACTGATCCTCCCTGAGGTCAGCTTCTACCAGTTTGTCCACTCATCTGTGAACAATTCATGTTAGTATTTTGCAGCCACGACTTATTAAACTGATAGTTCAGTAATTTTCACACCTATCAACAGCTGCTTTCTTTGGGATTGGAATTATTGTATTTAACCATACAGTAAAGCTGCATGCCCTTGGGAAAAACTATGGCTGTAGTTTCCCCTTGCTTTCAGCTGTTCACAGTACCAGTACAGCAAGGCCATTTTGGTTAATGTTACAATGCCAGATCAGTCAACCATCCAGACTGTTTCCCCTGCAACCTGCAACTACTTAAAAGGCTGCTGCCCGTCTTCAGGAACCACACATTCGTCTGGCCTCTCAACAGGTACCCCTCCATTGTGGTTGCACCTACGGTATGGCTATCTGTATCCTGGCAGATTAAAACTGTGCGCCCGACCGAGACTCGAACTCGAGACCTTTGACTTTCACGGGCAAGTGCTCTACCAACTGAGCTACCGAAGCACGACTCACGCCCGGTCTCACAGCTCTACTTCTGCCAGTATCTCGTCTCCTACCCTCCAAACTTTACAGAAGCTCTCCTGCGAACCTTGCAGAACTAACACTCCTGAAAGAAAGGATATTGCGGAGCCATGTCTCCGCAACATCCTTTCTTTCAGGAGTGCTAGTTCTGCAAGGTTCGCAGGAGAGCTTCTGTAAAGTTTGGAAGGTAGGAGACGAGATACTGGCAGAAGTAGAGCTGTGAGACCGGGCGTGAGTCGTGCTTCGGTAGCTCAGTTGGTAGAGCACTTGCCCGCGAAAGGCAAAGGTCCCGAGTTCGAGTCTCGGTCGGGCGAACAGTTTTAATCTGCCAGGAAGTTTCATATCAGCGCGCACTCCGCTGCAGAGTGAAAATCTCATTCTGGAAACATCCCCCAGGCTGTGGCTAAGCCATGTCTCTGCAATATCCTTTCTTTCAGGAGTGCTAGTTCTGCAAGGTTCGCAGGAGAGCTTCTGTAAAGTTTGGAAGGTAGGAGACGAGATACTGGCAGAAGTAGAGCTGTGAGACCGGGCGTGAGTCGTGCTTCGGTAGCTCAGTTGGTAGAGCACTTGCCCGCGAAAGGCAAAGGTCCCGAGTTCGAGTCTCGGTCGGGCGCACAGTTTTAATCTGCCAGGAAGTTTCATATCAGCGCGCACTCCGCTGCAGAGTGAAAATCTCATTCTGGAAACATCCCCCAGGCTGTGGCTAAGCCATGTCTCCGCAATATCCTTTCTTTCAGGAGTGCTAGTTCTGCAAGGTTCGCAGGAGAGCTTCTGTAAAGTTTGGAAGGTAGGAGACGAGATACTGGCAGAAGTAGAGCTGTGAGACCGGGCGTGAGTCGTGCTTCGGTAGCTCAGTTGGTAGAGCACTTGCCCGCGAAAGGCAAAGGTCCCGAGTTCGAGTCTCGGTCGGGCGCACAGTTTTAATCTGCCAGGAAGTTTCATATCAGCGCGCACTCCGCTGCAGAGTGAAAATCTCATTCTGGAAACATCCCCCAGGCTGTGGCTAAGCCATGTCTCCGCAATATCCTTTCTTTCAGGAGTGCTAGTTCTGCAAGGTTCGCAGGAGAGCTTCTGTAAAGTTTGGAAGGTAGGAGACGAGATACTGGCAGAAGTAGAGCTGTGAGACCGGGCATGAGTCGTGCTTCGGTAGCTCAGTTGGTAAAGCACTTGCCCGCGAAAGGCAAAGGTCCCGAGTTCGAGTCTCGGTCGGGCGCACAGTTTTAATCTGCCAGGAAGTTTCATATCAGCGCGCACTCCGCTGCAGAGTGAAAATCTCATTCTGGAAACATCCCCCAGGCTGTGGCTAAGCCATGTCTCCGCAATATCCTTTCTTTCAGGAGTGCTAGTTCTGCAAGGTTCGCAGGAGAGCTTCTGTAAAGTTTGGAAGGTAGGAGACGAGATACTGGCAGAAGTAGAGCTGTGAGACCGGGCGTGAGTCGTGCTTCGGTAGCTCAGTTGGTAGAGCACTTGCCCGCGAAAGGCAAAGGTCCCGAGTTCGAGTCTCGGTCGGGCGAACAGTTTTAATCTGCCAGGAAGTTTCATATCAGCGCACACTCCGCTGCAGAGTGAAAATCTCATTCTGGAAACATCCCCCAGGCTGTGGCTAAGCCATGTCTCCACAATATCCTTTCTTTCAGGAGTGCTAGTTCTGCAAGGTTCGCAGGAGAGCTTCTGTAAAGTTTGGAAGGTAGGAGACGAGATACTGGCAGAAGTAGAGCTGTGAGACCGGGCGTGAGTCATGCTTTGGTAGCTCAGTTGGTAGAGCACTTGCCCGCGAAAGGCAAAGGTCCCGAGTTCGAGTCTCGGTTGGGCGCACAGTTTTAATCTGCCAGGAAGTTTCATATCAGTGCACACTCCACTGCAGAGTGAAAATCTCATTCTGGAGGCTATCTGTATCGTTGAGGCACATCTTCCAATTATGTAGCACTGTTTCTCTTGAAAGCACTGTAATTTATATAGTGCACAATTTGACTTGCATAATGTTGTAGATCACTATCATGCACATCCTGTGCATTGTATTGAGCATCCTTGAAATGTGCAAACACCAGTTTTTATAGCAAGTATGCCTTTCCCTCACTTGAATATCCATATAAAAATGCAGATAATCAATTTTTGACAGTATAACGTAATTGGATAGCTAAAAAATATCTATTCATCAAGTGGTGTCAGGAAAACACACACATAAAATAATGTTATACGTATGCAAGCTTTTGGAGACAGTACCTCCATTTTCCGGTGGAAGGATTGAAGGAGAAGGAAGAGGGGTGAACGTAAAGGACTGGAGAGGTTTAGGAAAAGTGATAGATCTCGGAGAGGTCATCCAGAATCCCGGGTCAGGGGAGACTTACCAGACAGGATGAGGAGGAAAGACTGATTGTTGGGGACTGCACTGGATGAGATTTGAAAACCTGAGACCTTTAGGAGGAAGAAAGGGTAATACCCAAGACAGAGATTACTGCTAAAACATTATGCATGAGTTAATAAGAGTGAAAAGCTAAGCGAATTGTACGTAATAGAGGTGGGAAGTGGCAGCGAAAAATAGACGGGTCAGAAAATGAAAGATGTAGAAAACTAAAACTGAGTGAAGAAAAGAGTAGTTACTGTGAAGAAATGCTGAGATGAAGAAATTAACGTAAATTAAGGCCAGGTGGGTGGCAAGAACCAAGGACATGTTGTAGCAATAGTTCCCACCTGTGGAGTTCTGAGAAACTGGTGTCTGGAGGAAGAATCCGGAAGGCATTGCATGTGTGGTGAAACAGGCACCGAGGTCACAGCTATCATGTTATAGAGCATGCTCTGCAATAGTACATTGTGTTTTGCTGGCATATACTCTTTGCCTGCGCCCATTCATCCTAACTGATAACTTGGTTGTAATCATGATGATGTAAAAGGCTCAACAGTGTTTACATAATAGTTGGTGTATGAGGTGTCATGTCACAGGTGGGTCTCCTTTCGATGTTTTGTTGGTTAAAAGGTTGGTATAGGTGGTGGTAGGAGGGTGTATAGGGCAAGTCCTGCAATGGGGATGGTCACAGGGATAGGAACCATATGGTAGGGAGATGGGTGTAGAAGGAGTATACAGTCTGACGAGGATATTGCGGAGACTGGGAGGTCAATGAAAAGCTGTTCTAGGTGTGGTGGACAAAATAACAGACAGAATCAATCTCATTTCATGGCACAATTTTAGGAGGTCATTGTCTTGTTGAAGTAGCTGATTAATAAACCCAAGACCAGGATAATACTGAGTGACAAGTGGTGTGCTCCAAAGTAGTTTTTTTGGGGGATCAGTTGTACTACAATTGGATGTGATGGACTGGCAAATCTGCTTTTGAACTAGGCTGGTGATGGATTTATGTGCAGTGGTGGTTGAAGTGAGAATGGTGATGTATATAAAGGATCTGCATTTGAGCAAATATATTTTCTTGAAATGTTCAGGCTGTATGGGAGGGAACATTTGACATGGAAATTATGGCAACTGTCAAAATGTAAGTGCTGTTGTTTGTTAGTAGGCTTAATGGGGATAGAGCTGTGTAGCTGGCCTTTGGTGAGGACGAGATCAACATCAAGGAAAGTGGCATGGTATTTGGAATAGGACCATGTGAAATTTAATTGTGAGATGGTATTTAGGGATTCCAGGAATTTTAACAGGTCAGCCTCACCGTGAGTCCATATAACAAAGATCTCATGGTGAGGCTACCTCTCCAGTCCTTTTTCTTCACACCTCTTCTCTCCTATTCAACTTTTATGCTGGAAGGGACCACTGCCTCCAAAAGCTTGAATATCCATAGTTTTTCTTTTCCCCTTCAACTCTTTCTTTTCCCCTTCAACCCTTCTGCAAGAAGAAGGACCCACAGGCTCCAAAAGCTTGTACATCCACTGGTTTTCTTATGTACTACATGGTCATATTGCTGCAGACTTATTCAAAAACTGTTAATAATTGCTCCTTTACTGCACTGCGGTTGATCTTCCATGTATGTAATTATGTTTAGTACCTGCTCCTTGGACAATGATTGTCCTTTACATTTAACCGGAGATGGGATTTGTGATGCCCTGTCCAACAAGGATGATGAACTACATGGTGCAACGTCTGTTTCAGTATCACTTCTCCTTGTTAAGCATGTATCGTCATCATTGTACTCCTCATGTACATTGTCTGTTCAGTTGAGCATAACACACCACACAATACATTGACTCATACTGCAGTAACACTGATATCTCATCTGCCACTTCTTTCTCACTCTGTGAAATTCCTTGGGTTCCTTCCTGATGAAACGTCAATTTTGGCAAATGTTGTTGTAGATATAACACAATGTTTGGTTTATTTATCATTGCCATACCTCTCCTTTGTATCAACATAACCAGCACTGTTGTGAGTTACTTGTTGACTAAGCAGTTCATCTAAGCTCCACAGTCTCACACTCAAGTGGTTTGTTGTCAGACAATGGCCCTCAGCTTGCCTCCAATCAGTTTTTCTGTCTCTGTGACATGCACAGCATACAACACCCTCATGCAGCACAGTTTCATCCCCAGTCCAATGAGAAAGCAGAACAGAGGGTGTGGAACTTTTAAGAGAAGATGGGGACACTGGCACAATCCACACCATGAGACGATGCCCTCACCTTGTTTTTGGCTACCTATAGGGCCACCGCAAGTGTGGGGAAGAGCCTGACTGAAATTGCTCCACAAATGACAGCCTCACACTCCTCTCTCTCTGCTTTTACCCCAGGACCCTCATCTGTCCCGGTCCTTAGTCTTTCCCTGATACTGGCACCCTGCTATGGTTCCGATCATTTGAATGCCATCCAACCTGGGTGTTGGCTGTCAATTCAGGGTGCACATGACTGCCAGATGAATGAGGTGTCTGAGAGGGTCACCCATGGAGATGCCACCAGAACCAGCTGCACCCTAGGACACTGCCAACAAGCTCATACATTTTGTGCCTCCATCCTTATCCCCTGCTGGCACCTCCTCTATTCTGCCACTGACGCCAGGTACCTGATGATATGTTGGTCAGGGATTGGGCTCCAGCACCCCCACTTTCCTCTGTTCCAATGCCCCACACTGCAGACCTGCTTTCCATGAGTGGCATGGACCCTGTGCTGATGGACTCTGTGCCAATGGCCCCCATGCAGCCAGAAGTTGTCCATCTGGAATGCAGGACCTTCTGTCTTCAGCTCCACCAGTAGCACCTCTGGATCCTGCTCCAGCAGTGGCACCCCTGCATCTGTGATTCCGACAGTGAAATGAAGCTGTCAGAGCTGTTGGAGTTCGATTCCTACCTCCAGCACACATGTCCGCAGCTCGTGGTCTAGGGGCTAATGTTTCTGCTTCTGGATCACGGGGTCCGGGGTTCAATTCCCGGCCGGGTTGGAGATTTTCTCTGCCCGGGGACTGGGTGTTTGTGTTGTCCTCATCATTTCATCATCATTGTCATCATTTATGACAGTGACTAGATTGGATTGTGAAAAGAAAAATGGACTGTCTAAAAATTGGTATTCTGTATCGGCACTGATGATCATGCAGTTGAGTGCCACACAAACCAAACATCATCATCATTATCCAGCCCACACAGTTTGTGGTACCGCATCATACAAGCTGTCTCCACCAGAAGCACTCTGGGAAGAGGTCACACGCCTGAGCTCACATCACATCATCTGGAGGGACCCCATGACTTCTGATAAGCTACAACCATTGTGTCTACCATGCTCACTTGACAGACTATTCACTGTACCAGCCACTATCTGTGGTGACATTAGCTTTGATTTTAGAAACATATGGACATTAATATTGGCTGGCTATCTTCTGTTTCTATGACATCATATCTATACGATATTTAGGATGTGTATATGCAGAGTGAAGTAATGAATGAAAATTTGCACCAAGGCTGGGATTCAAAACTGGGTCTCCTGCAAACTAGACAGATGCACTAACCACTATGCCAACCTGATACAGTGGCCTTGTACAACCTTGTGGACTACTCTAGCATGTCTCTCTCCTCAATCTAAATTCTCATTCATATCTCAGCCCACTTGGTGTTTCTGTTTGAGTTTAGGGGGAATACTAATTGGGCTGAGGCTGAACTTTATAATCTGCTGTCAGATCATTATGAGTATCATTCTAGGTGGCAGTTGCTCACTTGAAATATTACCGACTTTGTAAACAACAGTTGGGAACCTAAAAAGACTGGGTCACTGACCTTCCAGTTCTTAGTTGTCATTGTGTGTTTGTGTGCCACAAAGAATTGTGTTGCTGATCATATGCTGACCCCTCAATTCAAGGTTTGCTTCTCCAACATTCATTTCACAAGGAAATCTGCTCACAGGCCTTACAGCATGCAGATCTGTCCTTAAACAAAGTCCTTAAAATTACTCAGCCTTTTGAATCCACAGAGGAAACTGAAAGCCAGTGGGAAGCTCAGTCTGCACTGCCCGCCACCACCTTCAGTGTGGAGGTAAACACCTCCCATCAGCACAACACAAAATAACACACATGTGTTGGCTGCTCTGGTAAACATCTTAAGGTGCACTAATGCAATGGCCTCGAGGCATGTGAATGGGTGTCTCAAAATCATATCTTCTCTTGTAACTCAATTTCAGAGCCTTTCCCTGGCTCTGCATCTCAACGGAACTCCAGATTGTGCCACCTACCTTCTCATCCTCAATGTTTCCACTGACACCCTTGCTACTCCCTCTGACACCATTGATTGAATACTTGCTTTTTGTTGAGAGTTAGGGGCCACATTACTGGCATGAGTTGGTCATCTGACACCCAGGACTCATCCCTCATGGCATCTCATCACAGCTCTCCTACTGAAGCACTGCACTCTATTGTAATGTTGACTCATCCTGCTATGAATCAACCTCTCAATCTGGTAATCATGTTATGAATGAATGGTTTGGAAGTCCCTTTATAGGTGGATACTGATGCAGCCTTTTCTCTTCTGAATAGTACTACCTACATTTCGTCAGGTTGTCCTCTGTTACAGTCTTCTCTTCAGAGAGTAATTGTGTATGGTAGCCATGAAGTACATGTGGAAGGTGGTTCTGCTATGGGAGTTCCTATAAAAATGTTTCAAGGAAACTTCTTTTTTGGTTGTTACTTCTGGTAATGCATAAGATATTTTTGGGTTAGAGGCATTCAAACAATTTGAGCTTTCCATTTCAAAGAATGTGTGTTTGGTTTCCATGGTGATTCCATTTTGCAGAATTAACAACTTAACTGCCTCATATTTGGATCTGTTACTCCTGAGTTTGGATGGGCTGCAGACGTAGCTGTACAAATTCATTTAAAACGGAGGTCCATGCCTCTCTTCTCGTGGGCCGTCTTGAGATCGCAAGACCTGTGGGATGTGATTAAGACAGTATTGGACAGATTGGAGGCCATTGAGGTGATTACCCCTGTCGTATCAAGCTAATGGGCTTAACTTCTTGTATTAAAAAAAAAAAAGAACTTAAAAAAACTACATGGCTCCATTCACCTATGTGGTGATTTTAATGTTGTTAATACCCAGGTCATCATCAATATTTGAAGCATGTGCACGAATAATACTGTATGGCACATTTTGACATTTTGTAGAATCATGTGGAGTGATGTTGTATATGGCAGTCTTCATCACATGATGTAGTAGTTGACCTGTTTACCACCTAAGGGCAGCACTAAGAAAGAGAGCATAGAGTCACAGTTTATGCAGCTGTGTGCAAACAATGCTGTATGGTACAGGAATGGCAGAGTGTAGCAAGATGACACTTACAGCAAGTGGTTTGAAACGTGCAAATAATGCACAGAAAAGGAAAATTATCTTCTATAATTGGCAGAATATTAAGAGGAAAGGACTTCTGATGCTGGATTGGAACATAAATCGCAAAAAGGAAAGGTAGTTCCTGTGAGACAGCCTCCAATGCAGGTGAGTGGAATATTGCAGCATTGGTTTTGTAAAAAGGCACATGTCTATAGAGTAGCATATGTGCCCTGTATAGTACATGGCTCTAACAATGCACATTATGTGCATCTGCTGAAAACATTACAGTAAAAATATGTGACATGAATAAAATTAACTACAGTTCTGTCTTTATCATTGACAAAAAATATAATACACACTCTGAGCACTGCTATATTATTAAAAGGGAATGTGAATATGATAATTCAGTTGAATATTATGTAGTAATATTGACTGCTTGATTTAGGATCATGTGTACAGTGCAGAAGTATGTTCAAAAGAATGGTGCAAGGAAATAAACCTGGAAATTAAGTTACAGCTGTTCAAAGAATATCATGCCTTGATGCATGATAAGCAGCCCATTTACTTGATAAACTCCATGAAAATAGCTGTGCCAGCCTGACAAAAGAAATGTAAGACAGACGATACTTCACGGAAACAAGCTACTTTCAAATATGAAGTCCAGTCAAAAGAAGTGTGTCAAAAAACATTGCTTGACATATTCTGCATCACCCAGCCATGAATAAAGACTCTTCAACATAAACTGAAAGGTGGAATGACCACGCCTAAAGACAGTCAAGGAAACTGATGACAGCGTTATCATTCAGGAATACATTTTGAGATTCCCGAAGCAGATGATCCACTACAACAGGAATAAATCCTCTAAAGAATGTCTGTACTCTGATCTCAAACTCTGCAGAATGTATCAGTTGTTCATGGTCACAGCTTCAGATGACATAGAAATGCACAACATTGAACTTGACTGTCAGTTGCATCATGCAAAAGCAGACCAAGCATACAAAGAGCTAAAAAATTATACAGAAATGGCTAAAATGAATAACAATATACATCTTATATGTGACGACATACAACAGGTTTTACTTTGTTCTACATTGACGCATTCCACAGTATGCTGCCAGAGACAGCTGTCATCATATAATTTCACGGTTCATGACTTTGGTACCAGAAACAACTCAGTAAATTTGTGGGATGAATCCACCACAAGGAGAGGTTCAGCTAAAATTGTTTCCTGTCTGCTTAAATCTGTGACACTTGAAGAAGGTATGGAACACAAACTGATTGTGAGGTGACTTCTATGTCAGGCAGAACAATAACTGGAGAGTTTTAGTGCTTTATTTCTATCTGGTCAGCTGCAAGTACTTTACAGAAATACATCAAAAAAATTAATGTTTGAGTTGTAGTTTCCTACCTTGTGACAGGAACTTTGCAATGATCGAGAAAAGTTATGGTTCCTTTAGAATGGAAGCATGTCATTACTTTGGCCTTTGTCAGTCCTTCAAAACTGACCATTCAGGAGATGATGATGGAAGACTTCAAGGGCATAGGATCCATTGATTTGGTTTTTTAAACGCCACCTGCTTTGAAAATTATTGGTGTGGTCTGGCTGAAGCTATGTAGTGACGATCCTCAAGGCATAAGCTTGTGCCGTTATCATAATGTGCTTTGCCCATGGAAAAGAAGTTGTATTGTGAAACATGGTTGTGAACATGAAGTAAAAAAATTTCTGTTGCCTTCTGGTTTTTAGTTGCTCTACAGTGGGGCACGGAAACTTCACAAGGAGGAGAAAGAGATCTATTGGACATAATAAAATATATAGAGCCAAAATACAGGCATTTTTATGAAAACCTGCAGTGTGACAATTGAGTTTGATGTACCAGATTTGTGTCTCAACTTGATAGCAAATTCATGTTCTATTACCTTTTTAAGACCAAGATCTTTACAATAAATATTAATTTGTATCTTGTTACAATTCTCTTACTTATGACTCTAGGTAACCTTATCATTACAGCAGAGTACAGAGTGATCTGCATTATTGCTGTATACCCATTGCTATGCACAACTTTTCCATTTTAATACTTATTTATTTTCAAAAAAACTGTGCTTAATGCTATTTTAAAAAGCACAACCAAGTATTTTCAATAGTCTGTAAGCACAAATAACACATATCTGCTATTACAGTATTACTTTGCAATAATTCTCTGGAATTAAAACTTTATGTCGATTTCCTAAAAACTGGGAAATGTGCCACACAGCATTATTCATGTACAAGCTTCACATCTCCCATTCCCCACTCATAAGACCTGTTTTCCATGTACAAAATAGTGTCTGCTATACTGAAGTATAGAGGCATACTTACAGTAGCAACTGCAACTGGACTCTTGGGATATGTTGATACTCAACATACCCTTCGACCTCTAAGATATAATGGACTGCCCTTTGGTGTTTCTAGTGTGTCAATAGTCTTTTAGTGTTACTTCGAGCTGGTGATACAGGACAGTCCGTCATGCTGCAATTATTTAGGTGACATCATAGTGAAAGGTGCCTCAACTGATGAACACCTTCAGAACTGTGTATTTCTACTGTGTCAGTATACTAGCCAAATAAATTGTGCTCATAACTGCAGACCTCTGAAATCCCTACTAACAAAATAGACAAGAATTAAATCAAAATTTCAGTTCAAAATATTATTTGCAGTATCCACATCTAAATATCGTGGCACTTGCAAAATGATAAACTGAGTTCTGGAGCAGGGAAACATTAGTAAAATATTTTGTTATGTAACTGGTTGAATTGGAGGTGTTGGAGATCAAATCAAATAATGGAAAATCCAGGATGGAATGTAACAATATTATGAGAAGAAAAGTTGCCACTTGCCATATAGTGGAGATTCTAAGTCGCAGATGGGCACAACAAAAAGACTCGCACAGTTATAACTTTCGGCCATTAAGATCTTCATCAAACATTGCTCCAGAAGTCTTGACGTTCAAATGGCTCTAAGCACTATGGGACTTAACATCTGAGGTCATCAGTCCCCTAGACTTAGAACTACGTAAACCTAACTAACCTAAGGACACCACACACATCCATGCCTGAGGCAGGATTCGAAACTGCGACCATAGCAGCAGTGCGGTTCCAGACTGAAGCGCCTAGAACCGCTTGGCCACAGTGGCCGGCAGAAGTCTTGATGTGAATCTTTGAAATTTTTTTTATGTTCTTCTCTGTTTTCACAGATTTTGTTTGATTGAAAAGTCTCAAAATAACTCGTTTCTTCACACAAACCAAACTGAACACAACAGTTCTTCTGTTAATAGTAGTAATAATAATAATGCCATGTGCCCTGTGGTTGCAGCCACCTTCTCATATACACATTTTGACAATTTAAGCAGTCTTAGGTATTATTAGAAGTAGTATTTTAAGTAACTTACATTGAACAATAATCTGTACAAAATCATTTAAGCATGACTAGACACATGACAGAGAACACGCCATTAGTCTTGTAGTAAAATATAGAGTCTTTCAGTATCAAATGCCTCATAATGAGTATTTTTAATAATTAATTTTGCACTATGCATATTTGCATAAAAATCAAATAAATATTTTATTTGAATACAATTGTACTAGTTTGGTTCATCAATCCTAATTTATGTATGTAAAACACATCGTCTCATCTTATATGGAAAAATAATAATTAACCCAAGTTTATTTTAGAAACAATAAATCTTGAGTAAAATTCTGTTAAAGTATATTCTATATAATCTCAAATGTCATAAAAGAATAATTAGTGTAAGGTGAAAATAAAGACATCGTCAAAAGTAGTTACATAACCACATAATAAAATTACTGTGTATTGTGTTGTTCATTAATCAGAAGCATAATATATTACAATAAATCAATCTTGGTCTGTTGCATTGTTGTTGTGGTGGTCTTCTGACTGAAGACAGGTTTGATGCAGCTCTCCACACTACTCCATCCTGTTCAAGTCTCATCATAACTACTGCAATACACATCCATTTTAACTTACTTACTATATTTAGCTCTTGGTCTCCCTCTACAGCTTTTACACCCCCTGCCCCCCTCCCCCCCCAAAAAAAAAAAAAAAAAAAAAAAAACCACACACACACACACACACACACACACACACTTCCCCACCGATACTGAAGTGATGGTTTCTGATGTCCCATAAGGTACCCTTGATGTCTCAGAAGGTATCCTATCATATGAACACTTCTTTTAGTCAAGTTGTGCCATAATTTTCTTTTGTCCCCTGTTCTACTCAGTGCCTCATTAGCTATGCAATCTACTCACCCAATCTTCAGCATTGTTCTGTTGCACAATACTTCAAAAGCTTCTTTTCTCTTCTTGTCTGAACTTCTTATTGTCCATATTTTATATCAATACCAAGATGCACTTCCAAAGCAGTCCCTTCAGAAAAGATATCCAATACTTACATTTATATTAAATGTTAACACATTCATCTTTTTAAGAAATGACTTCTTTGCTATAGTCAGTCTGCATTTTTATCCTCTCTACTTTGACCATTACCAGTTATTTTTCAACTCAAACAGCAAAATGTGTCTACTACTTTTAGTGTTTCTTTTCCTGATCTAATCATTTCAGCATTGGCTGATTTAATTTTACTGCATTATATTATGTTAAATTCCATGGTGAGCTTTATATCTGGATGGTGTTAGTTGAAATGTTCCAAAAGCTCACTGAGCTTCTCCCTAACATGTGGCCAGATTTCTGAGGAAGCATGTAGGTTTGTGTCGAGCTAGAACTGGAGAAGCAATATTATGAAAAGGAAAGTTGCTGCTCACCATGTAGTGGAGATGCTGAGTTGCAGATAGGCCCAACAAAAGGACTATTAGAAATAAAGCTTTTGGCCCATAAGGCCTTTGTCAAAAATAGACGACAGAAAACACACACACACACACACACACACACACAGGCAAATGCAACTCACACACACAGGACTGCAGTCTAAGGCAACTGTAGCCACACTGCGAGCAGTAGCACCAGTTCGTGATGGGAGTGGCGATTGGATGGGGATAAGGAGGAGACTGGGATGGGGAGGAACAGGGACAGTAGGGTAGGGGTGGCAGACAGTGCAGTACTGCTAGGGAGCACACAGGGATGAGGTGGAGAGGGTAGGTCAGCTATGTGCAGTCGGGAGGTTAGACTGAGGGTAGGGTAGAGGTGAGGAGAGGGGGTAGTGGAAAAGGAGAGAAGTAAAAAGACTGGGTGCAATGGTGGAGCGAGGGCTGTATAGTGCTGGAATGGGAACAGCCAGCCTGGATGGCTGAGGACAATGAGTGACGAAGGTTGAGGCCAGGAGGATTACAGGAATGTAGGATATATTGCAGGAAAACCTCCCACCTGCGCAATACAGAAAAGCTGGTGTTTAGAACTGAAGAAGAATGGTCAGGTGTCATTTCTGGATATACTGGAGAAAAGGAGAGCAGGTGGGTCATTTGGCAACAGTGTATATAGGAAATCAACTGACACTTATATATACCTGCAAGTTAGAATTGTCCGCACACAGTTCAGAAGAATAGAGTTCTAAAGAAATTGTTCCTCAGGGTACATGCTGAAGTGTTTCAGGTTAAGTTGGGACTGCACAGTTGTTTCTTATACTTCACCTCATGCACCAAACACTTAAATCAGTTGCCACCTGAATACTCCTTTTATATACAATGAATGTTGTCTACTGAATATTCGGTTGCTGTTATGTATTATTTATTAGGGTCCAGCTAGTCTGTGCCCTATATTCATGTGCTTTCTTCCTCCAACTTGGTTCAGACTTTACCTCCTTACAAGCTGCAGATAAAGCTGCTGAAAATTAACTTCTCATTCTCATTTACTCCACCACATAAATAAGAAGTGAGATTCAATTCACCATCTTATATTATCTTCAAAATTGCAACTCAATACATGGTAAATGCAGTCAGCTGCCAGCTTGTTTACTGCTTCTATGTACTATGCACATAACAGATCTGATATTCAACTTGATAATTAACAATTACAATACATTTTTTATCTTTGACATTCCACATTCTTTGGTTTCATGGAGCTCTTTCTTCTGGAAGACCCACTCCATGGAACTCCTGTCTCCACCTCAGCAGGTAAGGTCATCTGACTGCTACCCACTTCCATACAGTCACTGGATCGTTAGCTCTGGTGTCAGAACCTACAGTCTGAAACACTTCCCAATAGTGCGGTGCTCACCACTTATCGACTACTCTCAGCCATGAGCATCTCTGACATGTTTATTTAAGGAAGTGGTACCCCTCATTCAAGGAATGGGATGTGTTACTGCAACAGCTTGTCAGACCAAGACTGATTGACATCAGAAACAGATCAACTATGCTCAGTCTTGTTCAAAAATGAATGTGTGTCAAACAGATCCAGAAAACCTTTTTCAGCCAGTCACTCTGCCACACAATACAGAAAAAGAGCAAGGTGAAGTAAAGATTGTTGCCTTCCTACACTATGTGTGATTTATTTCTGACAAGATCAGCAGGATTCTCAAGAAGCATAAAATCAAGTGTGTGTTCTGTCTACCAATCAAAATAAGAGGACCATTCGGAGCTGTGAAAGATAAACTTGGTTTACAAAAACAAGCAGTTTATTATAAACCTTGCCAATGTGGCATGTTGTACATTGACCAAACAACTAGGGCAGCGAACATCAGGTACCAAGAACATCAGAGGCACAACTGGCAGAGGCAGATAACTGAATCAGCCATTAATGATTTCTGTCTGGAATTTAAACACACTATGAGCTATGAAAAACTGAGAATTCTGTTCCAGCCTCCCAGGTACTGGGACAGAGTTATAAGAGACTCGATAGAGATAAAGTTGTGGAAAACCTCATTACTTGTGACTCTGGATACTGTGACCTACTCCTTGTTCTGTTCACTTCAATAATTGTAGTAACAAAGAAATTAGAAAACTTTTGCACACTAAATCCATATTGGTATGAGCAAGTGCAGGTAGAATAAGCATAGTTTATTATTTGTACTTAACTTTGTGCTTGTTGCTTTTGAAGTTATTGTTTGGCTGTTTGTCTAGATGGTACACTCTTCTTCCTGCGAGACGTACTTGGGTTGTAACTTGGATATATATACATATATATTGAAATAATATTATGATGCAGACTATTTTCTTCACGTCACTTTTTAATCAAAGTCAAACTTGTTTGAAGACTAGGCAATATGTATTGTAGCTTATTATGTAAATTATGTAAACTGGTGGGGGGGGGGGGGGCATGGGAGGGATAAAGGAAAGGAACAGATATTTCTTACAACCTAAATCAGCACACCACCTACTGTATGTGATCATTCTCAATCATCCATTGCCTATAACCCAGTTGATATATTGTAGAGCCTCTGACGTGGCATTGAGACAGAGCTTCATAACACGTTCCTTAGCCGAATCACTTTCTAAATTCGGTGACTTTATTACAAGTTCACACTGTTGGCGACATGCACTCACACTTTTTGTCTGTTAATATACACTCTGGTAATCACTGTCTATTTTCAGTGTTGCAGTATTTGTGTGGAGAAACCACTTCATTTGGAGGTAATGCCATACCTCAACTTATAAGGGTTGTGTAGTTTTTAACAAGGATATTGTAAGCGATACTTGTGAGCACCTCTAGAACCAAGACCACTTGTGACCATAACATGGTTGTTGTGATTGTGTTTTTAACATATAGTGGCTTGTAAGATGATTGTGCCTCTCTTTCTAAGACACTGTGGTACTGCTCACAAGAAAAACTTATGAGACATGTCCATCCGTTGCTGATTTTCGCTCAGTATTGTTTCGTATCACCAGCATTCAGTTATTGGCAAAGTATTATACTTAGCAGTATGGGATACATGATAGGTTTGCTTTGAGCATCAGGCTCATAAATTATGTGTGTTGTGTGTTCCAACATGTGCATCTTCAGTCGTAAGGAAGGTATGGATTTGACATGGAATATTGCAATAGCTGCAAAGAGAATGAAAGATTCTTTTTTTTACTTGAAAAATTATGTCAAGTCATAAGAATGGTACAGATATTTCAATTTCCAGAGCCACAGCCATCAGCAGGGGATATTTCTGATACTTCACTCATTGTTGAATGTTGTCCGATTGAGACTGTGATTGTAATATATAATTGTAAGTACAATGATAAAATATATATGTAGCTGGTTTCCTAGTATGATTCTGCCTGGTGTGTGAGGAGTACATGGCAGCTGTGGCCCATGGCAAGAACAGTTCACACTTTCAGCTTGTGGCAGGAGCCGTCCGAATGGAAAGGCTGGTTGGAGTACAGGAATGTAGCTGACCTAACCATGTAGCCCTCTAGATGGCTGAGTAGCAAACTAATACTCAGTATGTGTTGGACAGTCTTCATGGTCATGTGTGTTCTCTGTGAAAATTTAAGATGATTCAACATGGACTTCTGTTTGCGGTGGTCCATAATTCCTTCCCATGTAAATTGTCCTGGTGACTGCTTCTGTACATTTCCCATCTTTATTTGGTTGAGAGAACATCAATTATCGTGTGTATTGTGTGCATGTAGCAGTTGAAAGACATGAGAAACACCTTAGTTGACTTTGCAAATTATAATGATGATTTGGAATCTGTTATATCATCGACATTGGTATTTGTGAATGAAAATATCAGTTTCCTCTATTTTTTTTATTTTTCTGATAAAGATCTTTATAGATGGGAAAGTTTCTCGTTACTCAGTGGTTTACAGCATGCTGCACCTTGCTAAAGTTTTGGGTTTCTAGAGGAATAATTTCCAGTCTATATCTTTAGAATTATACTGTGCAAGCAATCATTAGCATACTGCGATGTGCTTGATATCGAGAAGTATCACATTAATGGTATGATATTCTGACAAAGAACATGAAAATACATATGCTCTTGTAATCCCAGAGTCTGGGGATGGGTGTAGAAAGCAATCAAGCCAGCAGGTCGGGGCCAGAAACAGTAGTGCCTATGTGCCGAGGGAACTGACCCAGCCCTTGTACAACAGTTCGGAGAGTGACCTCGGTCTGCTGAGGGCACTCTGGTCATGCATTAGGCCACTGTGTGTGTGGGGGCAGATGACTTGTGACCATCGGCTGCAGATGATGACCTACTGAGCTTATGGAATGTATCTGGTGCTGTGAGGGCTATATATGGTCCATGTGCTTATGCTGTCTGTCTTCCCGGTATATGTACATGTGTCTGATGGTTGATAGCTATATGCAGGATGCAAAAGTCATGATTTTGTTTGGTGCAGGATACAAATTGTGTGTGTACTACATCGATACGGTATGTGGTGACATTTAGTCGGGTTGGAGATAAGTTTCACGCTGAAATATTTAAGCCTCTGTCATCAGTTGCAGAGCAGTGTAATTGAGGAAGTGTCTTTTGGTGTTTGACGACCTATAGACCACTTTTGCTGGGTTTAAATGTCAGTGCAATATGGTGATCTGTACAAAATAATTTTGCCACTGAAAGTCTCGTCTGCAGAAAGAAATGGCAGACAGTGCTCCCACTTCAGCAGCATCAGTAATTTGGTGGGTAAATTCAGTAAGAGCCAATCAAAATGCTCCATTCATTCACAAGACATCCTTTGTGCTGAGACATAGGAACCTCTACAGACTGGTTCGAACAAGATGGGGGCAAGGTACCTACAGAAAGTTCTGAGAGTGACGTGATGTCTTCTTTGTTCTAGAGTTCAGAGACAAGTTGAAGCAGACCATCCATTTCTGGTAGGATGTTGTCCTTCATCCACCATTTGGCATTAGGACATTTCCAGATAAGAAGCTGTAGGACACCGAAAATTCCAGCCATTTTCCTCTTCTGTAATGCTTTTATGATTAATGGTGTTTTTGCAAGCATGCACAGACATGATGAAGGCTTTTAGAACTGAGAATGTGAGCTAATGTTTACTGTTTCTGGGACATATGTTGATAGCAGGATGTTACAATTTCTGGTGAGGGGAGTACATGATGGGTGCCTCATTAAGATCATCAGGAAGAATGCATTCAGTGTTATTCTGGGCTATTTTCATAAACAGGTCTTGTTAGGACAAGAATGTCCATGCAGACAACCTGAGATGTCACGAAAGCTCCTACAACAACAAAGGTGACTGTTAACTATTTCTGCGGCACTTTACGATTTCCAGGAAGGGTTGATATGTAATCGATGGGCTGTCCCATTAGGATCGCTAGGAAGAATGCATTCTGTGTTATTCTGGGTAAACAGTTCCCGAAAGCTTTGCAAAAGATTTCTATAGTGTGTCCAGAGGGAGAGTTGGCTGTTATTTACATAGACATGAGATGTCAGTATGTCACTGACAACCTTGTAGTTGTGTTTGTGAGGGTGAGTCGCTAGGCAAACATCTCACTGGGCCTGCACGTATGAAGGCTATGCATCATCTTGCCAGCAACGGTGCCTAGGTAAAAACATGTCTTGACAGGAATTTCTCAGGAGTCAAGTATGAAAAGGATGCTGCTGCCTCATGCTTGCAGGACCTGAATGGACACCTGTGCTTGGCTCGGCAGCTGACATCTGTGTCGTCGCTTTTGGGGGCCACTGGCGCCCCCCGACTCCTGGCGGTGTGTGTGGTGTCATTCTGAGCAGTTCAGTGGATGGTGCATGCATCGTGATCAAAAGATTTTTACCAGTGTAATTACATGTGATAGGTGTTTCATGACAGTATTCCTTGTGCAATCAGAATGAAAAGAAAAAGCGATTGATGTAATTATTTTTTTACAAGATCTGCATCTTCCCAAACAGCAGAGAATAATGTGCAAGAGAAATCCAACCCTCACAAACTTAATCTTTTATAAATAAACAATATATCCTTGAACCCCCCCCCCCCCCCATGAACCATGGACCTTGCCGTTGGTGGGGAGACTTGCATGCCTCAACGATACAGATAGCCGTACCATAGGTGCAACCACAACGGAGGGGTATCTGTTAAGAGGTCAGACAAACATGTTGTTCCTGGGGCAGCAGCCTTTTCAGTAGTTGCAGGGGCAACAGTCTGGATGATTGACTGATCTGGCCTTGTAACACTAACCAAAATGGCCTTGCTGTGCTGGTACTGCGAACGGCTGTAAGAAAGGGGAAACTACAGCTGTAATTTTTCCCGAGGGCATGCAGCTTTACTGTATGAGTAAATGATGATGGTGTCCTCTTGGGTAAAATATTTCGGAGGTAAAATAGTCCCCCATTCGGATCTCCGGGCGGGGACTACTCAAGAGGACATCGTTATCAGGAGAAAGAAAACTGGCGTTCTACAGATGGTGGAATGTCAGATCCCTTAATCAGGCAGGTAGGTTAGAAAATTTAAAAAGGGAAATGGATAGGTTAAAGTTAGATATAATGGGAATTAGTGAAGTTAGGTGGCAGGAGGAACAAGACTTTTGTCAGGTGAATACAGGGTTATAAATACAAAATCAAATAGGGGTAATGCAGGAGTAGGTTTAATAATGAATAAAAAAAATAGGAGTGTGGGTAAGCTACTACAAACAGCATAGTGAACGCATTATTGTGGCCGAGATAGACATGAAGCCCACGCCTACTACAGTAGTACAAGTTTATATGCCAACTAGCTCTGCAGATGATGAAGAAATTGATGAAATGTATCATGAGATAAAAGAAATTATTCAGGTAGTGAAGGGAGACAAAAATTTAATAGTCGTGGGTGACTGCAATTCGACAGTAGGAAAAGGAAGAGAAGGAAACGTAGTAGGTGATTATGGATTGAGGCTAAGAAATGGAAGAGGAAGCCGCCTGGTAGAATTTTGCACAGAGCATAAATTAATCATAGCTAACACTTGGTTCAAGAATTGTGAAAGAAGGTTGTATACATGAGAGAACCCTGGAGATACTAGAAGTTTCAGATAGATTGTATAATGGTAAGACAGAGATTTGGAAACCAGATTTTAAATTGTAAGACATTTCCAGGGGCAGATGTAGACTCCGACCACAATCTATTGGTTATGAACTGTGGATTAAAACTGAAGAAACTGCAAAAAGGTGGGAATTTAAGGAGATGGGACCAGGACAAACTGAAAGAACCAGAGGTTGTACAGAGTTTCAGGGAGAGCATAAGGGAACAATTGACAGGAATGGGGGAAAGAAATACAGTAGAAGAAGAATGGGTAGCTTTGAGGAATGAAATAGTGAAGCCAGCAGAGGATCAAGTAGGTAAAAAGATGAGGGCTAGTAGAAATCCTTGGGTAACAGAAGAGATACTGAATTTAATTGATGAAAGGAGAAAATACAAAAATGCAATAAGTGAAGCAGGCAAAAAGGAATACAAACGTCTCAAAAATGAGATCGACAGGAAGTGCAAAATGGCTAAGCAGGGATGGCTCGAGAACAAATATAAGGATGTAGAGGCTTATCTCACGAGGGGTAAGATAGATACTGCCTACAGGAAAATTAAAGAGACCTTTGGAAAAAATAGAACCACTTGCATGAATATCAAGAGCTCAGATGGAAACCCAGTTCTAAGCAAAGAAGGGAAAGCAGAAAGGTGGAAGTAGTATATAGAGGGTCTATACAGGGGGGATGTTCTTGAGGATAATATTATGGAAATGGAAGAGGAGGTAGATGAAGATGAAATGGGAGATATTATACTGCATGAAGAGTTTGACAGAGCACTGAAAGACCTAAGTTGAAACAAGGCCCCGGGAGTAGACAAAATTCCATTAGAACTACTGACAGCCTTGGGAGAGCCAGTCCTGACAAAACTCTACCATCTGGTGGGCAAGATCTATGAGGCAGGCAAAATTCCCTCAGACTTCAGGAAGAATATAATAATTCCAATCCCAAAGAAAGCAGGTGTTGACAGATGTGAAAATTACCGAACTATCACTTTAATAAGTCACAGCTGCAAAATACTAACACAAATTCTTTACAGACGAATGGAAAAACTGGTAGAAGCCGACCTCGGGGGAGATCAGTTTGGATTCCGTAGTAATGTTGGAACAAGTGAGGCAATACTGACCTTACGACTTATCTTAGAAGAAAGATTAAGGAAAGCCAACCTACGTTTCTAGCATTTGTAGACTTAGAGAAAGCTTTTGACAATGTTGACTGGAATACTCTCTTTCAAATTCTGAAGGTGGCAGGGGTAAAATACAGGGAGCGAAAGGCTATTTACAATTTGTACAGAAAGCAGATGGCAGTTATAAGAGTCGAGGGACATCAAAGGAAAGCAGTGGCTGGGAAGGGAGTGAGACAGGGTTGTAGCCTCTCCCCGATGCTATTCAATCTATATATTGAGCAAGCAGTAAAGGAAACAAAAGAAAAGTTTGGAGTAGGTATTAAAATCCATGGAGAAGAAATAAAAACTTTGAGGTTCGCTGATGACATTGTAATTCTGTCAGAGACAGCAAAGGACTTGGAAGAGCAGTTGAACGGAATGGACAGTGTCTTGAAAGATGAACATCAACAAAAGTAAAACGAGGATAATGGTATGTAGTCGAATTAAGTCGGGTGATGCTGAGGGAATTAGACTAGGAAATGAGACACTTAAAGTAGTGAAGGAGTTTTGCTGTTTGGGGAGCAAAATAACTGATGATGGTCAAAGTAGAGAGGATATAAAATGCAGATTGGCAATGGCAAGGAAAGCATTTCTGAAGAAGAGAAATATGTTAACATAGAGAATAGATTTAAGTGTCAGGAAGTCGTTTTTGAAAGTATTTGTATGGAGTGTACCATGTATGAAAGTGAAACATGGACGATAAATAGTTTAGGCAAGAAGAGAATAGAAGCTTTCAAAATGTGGTGCTACAGAAGAATGCTGAAGATAAGGTGGGTAGATCACGTAATTAATGAGGAGGTATTGAATAGGATTGGGGAGAAGAGGAGTTTGTGGCAAAACTTGACCAGAAGAAGGAATCGGTTGGTAGGACATGTTCTGAGGCATCAAGGAATCACCAATTTAGTACTGGAGGGCAGCGTGATGGGTAAAAATCATAGAGGGAGACCAAGAGATGAATACACTAAGCTGATTCGGAAGGATGTTGGCTGCAGTAGGTACTGGGAGATGAAGAAGCTTGCACAGGATAGAGTAGCATGGAGAGCTGCATCAAACCAGTCTCAGGACTGAAGACCTCTCCCCAATGCTATTCAATCTATATATTGAGCAAGCAGTAAAGTGTAAAGAACAGTTGGGTTTCAGGCCAGTAAGAAGCACAGGTTCAGCGGTAGCTCACTTCACAAATTTTGTCTTAGAAGCACTTGACGAAGGTGAACATGTAACAGGCATATTCCTTGACCTTAGCAAAGCATTTGACACGGTAGACCACAAAATACTACTAAACAAAATGGAGGCACTAGGAATAAGGGGAACAGTAAATAATTGGTTTCAATCGTACTTGGAAAATAGGGTACAGTGTGTAGAGATCTCACAAACGAAGTTCAGCAGATTGACAAAACACATTTCCAAACCAGAACATATTAACATAGGAGTCCCTCAGGGAAGTGTGTCAGGGCCAATACTCTTCCTAATATATATCAAAATGATTTTCCCCAGAGTGTCAAATATGGGGAAGCAATACTATTTGCAGATGATAGCAGCATCCTTATCAGTGATGAGTCACCAGACAAATTGAGAGACAAAGCTGAAGAAACTCTCGATCATGTATGCAAGTGGGTAGAAAGCAACAAATTAATCCTCAATATTAAAAATATTAAAAAAACAAACAGTATTAATTTCCACATAAATAAAAAACATAATAGCATAGGCCTAAAAGTTAAATATGAACTTATAGATTGTGTCACAAACACAAAATTCCTAGGAATGCATGCTGACTCACAGCTTAACTGGACTGACCATATTGCAGCACTAGAAAAGAAAATTGCTACTGCTTGCTATGCACTCCGGATAATTATGTCAGTATGTAATAATTCATGTGCTAAGACTACATACTTTGCATATGTGCATTCAATAATTAGTTATGGCATAACCTTCTGGGGTACAAATGTGCAGAACATACAAGCAATTTTCAAGCTGCAAAAGAGGGCTGTATGAATAATAACAAAATGCAGAAAGAGAGCTCACTGTACTGATTTATTCAAAACCATGGGAATCTTGACAGTACCATGTGAATACATCTTTCAGACTGTGATATATATATATAAAGAAACACATTGACCAGTACACACAAAACAGATCTATACACCAACACTGGACTAGATCCTGCCACCATTTGCATCTCATACGAAAAAATGAAACAAAAGCCCAAAATAGTTTATTATTTAATGGAATAAAAATGTATAATAGACTTCCAGAGGAGATCAAAGCTGAAACTGGAATACGTGCCTTTAGGAAAGCTGCAAAAAGTTATTTAGCAGATAAATGTTACTATACTGTCAAAGAATACTGTAAATGACATGTGTTCACCTCAATTCATGCAAGAGTACCTTTGTAAATTTATATTTATCTGTAATTAAGATTGGTGTGTATTTGTTTTGTGTAACCCATGCAAGAATACATTTGTAAATTTATATTTAATTGTAATTAAGATTGGTGTGTATTTGTTTTGTGTACAAACGATTAAGTTGCACCATAGAAATATGTACTACCGGAAGTACTATTATGTATATACTCATACCATGTATACAGTTGACGACATCCATAAAACACAAGTTGTCTACGGATGAATAAATAAATAAATAAATAAAAACAAATAAACAACAACAACCCTTGAATTTCCTGTTACGAGATCCTTCCTCTCCACTGCAGAGCCACCAATTTCTGTATAGAGGGGGAGAAGGGAGGTGGAAGAGAGGGGGGGAGGGATGGAGATGTTATTGGAGGGGTAGGGGTTAATTAATTGATCAATTTTATTAAGTAGTCAGTCAAACTGAAAAGAGTTAGAGGGAGCTATTCGAATGACTCAGTCCTGAAAGTGTACCTGTACCAAGGAGGGGGAGGAAAGGGTGGTGGGGGTTGGGATTGATTTCCTGAAAAATTATTTAAACAAGTAAATAAACTATATTTCATACACTGCCTTAAACCCCATAAATTGTTTAAATAAACAATATTCCACACATTGTCTAAATTGCTTAAACAATATTCCATGCACTGCAATCTAATTCCCTTCAAATTACCGATCAGCAGAGTCTTTTTCCCACCAATTTTCTGGAGGGGAGAGGGGAGGGAATGGGGTTTGCCAGAGGACGAGGGATTAATTAATTGACTCCACCACAAATTCAGTAGTAAACCTTTCCTCCAAACCTCTCTCCCAATCCGAAACCTCTGTTCTATCCAAAGGCCTCACCTTCAGCCCCACTCCCAAACAGCCCTTGTCAAAGATTTACTGTCCTACACCCGTACTCTCTGCTGGAAATATCACTTTGCCATGGAGAAAAATGATCCTAATCCTACTCCTAATGATCCAACTCCCCAAGACACTATCCAAATTGAACCCTGCCTGGAACAGTTCCGTCCTCCATCACAGTGGGATCCACCTCCTCTTCCTCAAAATCACCCTCTCCAAACCTTCCAGGAATTTCTGACTTCCAGCCTTGCCTCTCAATCCTTCTTAAAAAACCTTAATCCTACTCCCAACATCACCACTGCTGAAGCCCAGGCTATCCGTGATCTGAAGGCTGACCGATCATCATCATTCTTCCGGTGGACAAGGGTTCCACGACCGTGGTACTTGATCATCGGGAGTATGTGGCTGAGGGACTGCGTCAGCTTTCAGACAACACTACATACAAAGTTTGCCAAGGTAATCCCATTCCTAATGTCCAGGCGGAGCTTCAAGGAATCCTCAGAACCTTAGGCCCCCTACGAAACCTTTCACCTGACTCCATCAACCTCCTGACCCCACCAACACCCCACACCCATACCTTCTACCTTCTTCCTAAAATTCACAAACCCAATCATCCCGGCCGCCCCATTGTAGCTGGTTACCAAGTCCCCACAGAACGTATCTCTGCCTACGTAGATCAACACCTTTAACCCATTACATGCAGTCTCCCATCCTTCATCAAAGACACCAACCACTCTCTCGAACACCTGGAATCATTACCCAGTCTGTTACCCCTGGAAACCATCCTTGTAACCATTGATGCCACTTCCCTATACCCAAATATTCCACACGTCCAGGGCCTCGCTGCAATGGAGCACTTCCTTTCACGCCAATCACCTGCCACCCTACCTAAAACCTCTTTCCTCATTACCTTAGCCAGCTTCATCCTGACCCACAACTTCTTCACTTTCGAAGGCCAGACATACCAACAATTAAAGGGAACAGCCATGGGTACCAGGATGGCCCCCTCGTACGCCAACCCATTCATGGGTCGCTTAGAGGAAGCCTTCTTGGTTACCCAGGTCTGCCAACCCAAAGTTTGGTACAGATTTATTGATGACATCTTCATGATCTGGACTCACAGTGAAGAAGAACTCCAGAATTTCCTCTCCAACCTCAACTCCTTTGGTTTCATCAGATTCACGTGGTCCTACTCCAAATCCCATGCCACTTTCCTTGACGTTGACCTCCACCTGTCCAATGGCCAGCTTCACACGTCCGTCCACATCAAACCCACCAACAAGCAACAGTACCTTCATTATGACAGCTGCCACCCATTCCACATCAGACGGTCCCTTCCCTACAGCCTAGGTCTTCGTGGTAAACGAATCTGCTCCAGTCCGGAATCCCTGAACCATTTCACCAACAACCTGAAAACAGCTTTCACATCCCGCAACTACCCTCCCGACCTGGTACAGAAGCAAATAACCAGAGCCACTTCCTCATCCCCTCAAACCCAGAACCTCCCACAGAAGAACCACAAAAGTGCCCCACTTGTGACAGGATGCTTTCCGGGACTGGATCAGACTCTGAATGTGGCTCTCCAGCAGGGATACGACTTCCTCAAATCCTGCCCTGAAATGAGATCCATCCTTCATGAAATCCTCCCCACTCCACCAAGAGTGTCTTTCCGCCATCCACCTAACCTTCGTAACCTCTTAGTTCATCCCTATGAAATCCCCAAACCACCTTCCCTACCCTCTGGCTCCTACCCTTGTAACTGTCCCCAGTGTAAAAGCTGTCCCATACACCCTCCCACCACCACCTACTCCAGTCCTGTAACCCGGAAGGTGTACACGATCAAAGGCAGAGCCATGCGTGAAAGCACCCACGTGATTTACCAACTGACCTGCCTACACTGTGAAGCTTTCTATGTGGGAATGACCAGCAACACTCACATGAATGGACACAGGCAGACAGTGTTTGTTGGTAATGAGGATCACCCTGTGGCTAAACATGCCTTGGTGCACGGCCAGCACATCTTGGCACAGTGTTACACCGTCCGGGTTATCTGGATACTTCCCACTAACACCAACCTGTCAGAACTCCAGAGATGGGAACTTGCCCTTCAGTATATCCTCTCTTCTCGTTATCCGCCAGGCCTCAGTCTCCGCTTATTTCAATTTGCCACCGCTCATACCTCACCTGTCTTTCAACAACATCTTTGCCTCTGTACTTCCGCCTCGACTGACATCTCTGCCCAAACTCTTTACCTTTACAAATGTCTGCTTGTGTCTGTGTATGTGCGGATGGATATGTGTGTGTGTGTGTGAGTGTATACCTGTCCTTTTTTCGCCCTAAGGTAAGTCTTTTCGCTCCCGGGATTGGAATGACTCCTTACCCTCTCCCTTAAAACCTACATCCTTCCATCTTTCCCTCTCCTTCCCTCTTTCCTGATGAAGCAACCGTTGGTTGCGAAAGCTTGAATTTTGTGTGTATGTTTGTGTTTGTTTGTGTGTCTATCAACCTGCCAGAACTTTCGTTTGGTAAGTCACATCATCTTTGTTTTTAGATATAATTAAGTAGTCAGTCAGACTGATATCAAAAGTGTACTTGTACAGCTAGGAGGAAGGCAGGAGGGTTGGGGGTTTCCTTAGGGGTTGGGGGAGGAGGAGGAGGCGGGAGGGGTGGGGAGGCAATAGGTTAAGGACCTGCCAATCAAAGGGAAAGATATTCCAAGGGGTCTTAATCCATTTAGCAGAACAATAAGTTAATGACCTGTCAATCAAAGGAGAACCATAGGTTTGCCCCTAAGTGCATACTTGCCCCTGATGTAGGCAACCTGCACTAACAAAATGAACTGATGCCAGCCTTTCCCCCTACTCTGGATAATTATGACTCAGATGAAGATCTTGAATATGTTCCTGAACATAAATGCGCTTCAGAAGTTGTTACTAACCACATAAGTGTGAATATCTTTTAAGGAAGTCTCTTACCATAGTTTGCATGAATTTTCTGACATGGAGATGGTAGAAATGCAAAGGACCATCCTTAACATTGTTTACATGCTGTAGGAAGATGTTCGCTAAAATTAGTTTTATATTGTGCTGAGTCACAGCTTAATCTTTGAGGTTGATACACTCTGTTATTGCAGAAATTGTCAATACATATCTCAGTATCAAAAAATGAAACAATTCAGACGTTTTACATTTGTATTTTTGAGAGGTTTCACAGTAAAGCTTTGTTAATTCGTCCAGCAAGGAAACAGAGGTAAGTTATTCTAATTTATATTAAGTGCACTCTGTTTGCAGATAAACAATGTTAATTACCCGTTCATGAATATTTAACAATAACATTTTGGGTAGAATTTACCATTATAAAAATATGTCATTAAAGTAGATATGAATAAAAAATCACATTGCATGTATTTGAAATATTTTATTTGTGAGATTTTATTGAAACTTTACTGCAAAATTGCTCAGGGTGGTCCACTGATCATGACGGGGCCAAATATCTCACAAAATAAGTGTGAAACGAAGAAACTACAAAGAACGAAACTTGTCTAGCTTGAAGGGGGAAACCAGATGACGCTGTGGTTGGCCCACTAGATGGTGCTGCCATAAGTCAAACAGAAGTCAACTGCATTTTTTAAAAAATAGGAACCCCAATTTTTTATTACATATTCATGTAGTAAGTAAAGAAATATGAATGTTTTAGTTGGACTACTTTTTTTGCTTTGTGATAGAGGTGCTGTAATAGTCACAAACATATGGCTCACAATTTTAGAAGAACAGTTGGTAACAGGTAGGTTTTTTAAATTAATATACAAAACGTAGGTATGTTTGGACATTTTATTTCGGTTGTTCCAATGTGATACATGTACCTTTCTGAACTTATCATTTCTGAGAACGCATCGTGTTACAGCGTGATTACCGGTAAATACCACATTAATGCAATAAATGCTCAAAATGATGTCCGTCAACCAAAATGCATTTGGCAATACATGTAATGACATTCCTCTCAACAGCGAGTAATTCGCCTTCCGTAATGTTCGCATATGCATTGACAATGCGCTGACAGATGTTGTCAGGCATTGTCGGTGGATCACGATAGCAAATATCCTTCAACTTTCCCCACAGAAAGAAATCTGGGGATGTCAGATCCGGTGAACGTGTGGGCCATGGTATGGTGTTTCGACGACCAATCCACCTGTCATGAAATATGCCATTCAATACCACTTCAACAGCACACGAGCTATGTGCCGGACTTCCATCATGTTGGAAGTTCACCGCCATTCTGTCATGCAGTGAAACATCTTGTAGTAACATTGGTAGAACATTACATAGGAAATCAGCATACATTCATCTATTTAGATTGCCATCGATAAAATGGGGGCCAATTATTCTTCCTCCCATAATGCTGCATCATACATTAACCCACCAAGGTCGCTGATGTTCCACTTGTCACATCCATTGTGGATTTTCCGTTGCCCAATAGTGCATATTATGTCGGTTTACATTACTGCTTCGTCGCTAAATAGAATGCGCACAAAAAATCTGTCATCGTCCCGTAATTTCTCTTGTGCCCCGTGGCAGAACTGTACATGTCATTCAAAGTCATTGCCATGCAATTCCTGGTGCACAGCAATATGGTACAGGTGCAATCGATGTTGATGTAGCATTCTCAACACCGACATTTTTGAGATTCCCGATACTCGCGCAGCTTGTCTGCTACTGATGTGCGGATTAGCCGCAACAGCAGCTAAAACACCTACTTGGTCATCATCATTTGTTGCAGGTTGTGGTTGACGTCACATGTGGCTGAACACTTTCTGTTTCCTTAAATAACGTAACTATCTGGCGAACGGTGTGGACACTTAGATCATGTCATCCAGGATACGGAGCAGCATACATAGCACAGGCCCATTAGGCATTTTGATCACAATAGCCATACATCAACATGACATTGACCTTCTCTGCAATTGGTAAACGGTCCATTTTAACACGGGTAATGTATCACGAAGGAAACACCGTCCACACTGGCGGAATGTTACGTGATACCACATACTTATGTTTGTGACTATTTATAGCACCATCTAACACAAAGCAAAAAATGTGGTCCAACTAAGACATTCATATTTCTTTACGCACTACACGAATATGTAATAAAAAATGGGGGTTCCTATTTAAAAAAAAAAAAAAAGTTGACATCCGTTTGACATATTGCAGCGCCATCTAGCGGGCCAACCATAACGCTATCTGGTTTCCCCCTTCAAGCTAGATGAGTTTTGTTCCTTTTTTTCTTGTTTTCTTCTTCTTCATTCTTTGACTGTATTCGTGTTTCCTTTGTTCTGTCCATATTTTCCCTGGTCTCTTCCTTTTTTTTTTACTTCAGATTTCATGTTCATAATTTTGTTTGTGAATTTGTCTCTTCCATCTATCATTTCTTTATTTATTCCTGCTTATTTTAGGTCTTCGTCTATTTCATGAAATCAGTTGGTTTATTTGATTGAGCTGTTAACTGCATCAAAAATCCTCTATGTGAGTCTGATGTTGTTCATTCTGTGTACATGCCCAAAGAATGTTAATCGAGATTTCTAATTATATCTGTGAGTCTGTCTGTATGTTCGTATAGTTCTTTGGTTGGCCTCTTCATCCATATACTATCTCTATGTACTGCTCCAAAAATTTTTCAAAGGATTTTGCATTCATCTTTTCTGTCTCTGTGATGCCTGATACCCCAATTGTGGTCGTTTCTGGTGCATAGAGGGCTTCTAGTAGTACAGCAGTATTGTAGTGCCTGAGTTTCGCCTGTCTTGAGATGCTTCTTTTTCTGTAGTGTGTCCGTGTGAGTTTTCACATTTTCAAGTTTTTCTGTTTGTTCTGTATTGGATGCATTGTTTGATCCTCCAATGTATATGTATTCTCCAAGATACATGAATTTTTCCACTCTGTTAACCAATCTGTATTTTTGTGCATTCTTTGTGTATTGTTGTTCTTTCTTTCCATATATTGTGTTTTCTCGTATGATATCTGTAACTCCATTTTTGCAGAGACTTCATGTAAATATTCCAGGGCTTCTTGTGCTCCTTCTCCCTTGTTGCTGATTACTATCAAGTCATCTGCAAATGCTAAGCATTTTTTGATTGTTTGTATGTGTTCTTCCTAACTGAATTCCTTTTAATTTTTCTTCCCACTGCTTGTTAATTTTGTCCAGGTTTATGTGAGAAATGGTGAGAGACCATCTCCTTATCTGACCCCTGTATGTATCTCAAATGGCTCTGAGATTTGTCCCATAAATTTTATTTTGGATGTGGTGTCTGTGAGCATCTTTTCTACCAGTGCCCTAGTTTTTCTGTCTGTACCATATTCTTCTAGTGTGTCAAAGAGAGTCTGCCTGTCAATGGAGTCGTAGGCCTTCTTTAAGTTCACAAACATAACTACAGTGTTGTTCGCCTGTCTGACCTTAAAAAATGTTAGCAGGTTCCAAATTTCTTCAATACAGGGTCTTCCCTTTCTGAAACCTGCCTGGTATTCACCTATCTTTGTATCCACTTGTGGTTCCAGTCTGTTCAGTAACATATTGAATAGAATTTTGTAGGTGACTGGTAATAATGAGATCCCTCTGTAATTATTAGGGTCTGTCCTGTCAACCTTTTTGTGGAGTGGGTGAATCAGTGCTCATTTCCATTCCCACGGAATTTTATGTGTACTCCATATTTCCAAGAGAATTTTCTTTTTAATATTTTGGTCTGTGAGTTTCCAGATCTCAGCGATAATGCCATCTTCCATTGGGACTCTGTTGTTCTCTAGTTGTTTCATAACCTCTTCTACCTCTGTGACTGTAGGCAGCTTTTAGTCTGGATTTGGTAGTGTTTTCGTGAAGTGTAGTTTTTCTTTGGGCTTCTTAAAATTGAGGAATTTATCAAAGTATCCTTTAAGAATATTGCAGTTTTCTGTAGTGTTTGTTTATAGGGGTCCATTTGTTCTTCTGAAGCAGATATTTGGAGGGTGATAACCCATTATATTTTCTCTGAATATTCTATAGAAATGTCTCGTATTATTTTTCTTGAAGTCTTCCTCGATTTCATTTAGTCTATTTTTGTCGTATGCCCATTTCACTGCTGTAATATCTTTCAAGGATTGTTTTTGGACTTTGTGAAAATCCTGCCACATTTCTGTTGTTCTGTTGCTGCTAAACTTCTTCCATGCCTTAACTCTTCATTCAACTGCCTGATCACAAATTGCATTTCACCATCTATGTTTGCATTTCCTGGGAGCCTGACCCCACTGCATTGCTTTCTCAACAGTCGTCGCCAGGTCTGTCCAATTCTCTGTTGTATTCTGATTAATTTCTTCAATAATTTTGTCTTTGTTTATCTCTATGTATTCTGGATCTGGTCTTATAATTTTGTTCTGTGTTGTCCTTTTATTCCTTGGAATTGACGTAATCTTTACTTGTAGCAAGTGATGGTCGAGCTTGAAGAATCCTTTGCTAGTTCTCATATTTAGAATTGCACTTGAATTTTTTCTTGTTATGTCTATGTGGTCTATTTGGAATTCTCCCCATATGTTTTTTGGTGTCTTCCACTTTGTGAGTTTTTGCCTTGGTTTCTGAAATTGTGTCGACATAACTTTTAAGTTAAAATTTTGACACTACTTTATGAAATGCTGTCCATTCTTGTTTGTGCATTTGTGTACCATATGTGGGCCTGTGATTTGCTTATACTTCTTCTCTTTGCCTAGTTGTGTATTGAAATCTCCTAGTATAATTGTTACATGTCTGTCTGGTATTTTGTTTGTCACTTACTCCATGTCTTCCCAAAAGTCTTCAACTTCTTGTGGTCTCTTGCTGTTGTGATCATTTGTAGGTACATGTGCGTTGATGATTGTGTATCTTTTGTTTCTTGATTAGAAGATTATTGTGGAGACTCTTTCTGATACTGAACTGAAATATATGATGTTGTCTATGACATATTTATGTACTGCAAATCCTGTGCCAACATTGTTGGGGTTCCCAGCTTGACAGCAGGTTTTCCTTTGTGTATCCTGTTGTTTTCCATGTTGAAATGGTTCTCATCAGTAAAATACATCTCTTGTACAGTGACGATTTTGATGTGCAATTTTTCTAGTACATCAGCTTTTGTGTACGCTAGATTTTTCAGAAAATGATCTCCAAAAATTAAAACCTCCATTTGGCATTTATTGATTTATAAAAGGCCTATAATTCAATGCCAAGGAGGTTACTGTGGACATCGCTGGAAGAGGTTAGAGCAGATGGTGGATAAATAGAGTTGGTCAAAAGGATGAATCTCTGATGTGAGGCCGCTGCGAAAGTTGGTTGTAAGAAATCGGAATGTTTTGAAACAATTAAAGGATTAAGACAAGGATGTTCTGCTCACCAACCTTATTTAAGTTGTATTTAGAAGTTGTTCTTGGTTGCTGGAATAGACAGTGTAAATGTTTGGGTGTGACAGTACATTATCGGAGTTTACATACATTACTGTTTGTCAATGATCAAGTACTTATGGCTCTGGATAAGGATGATTCCATGTATCAAATGAGAAAGTTAATGAATACTTATAAACAATGGGGACTAAGTATCAATAAAACAGAATGTCTTCTTGTTGAAAGTGGGGAAGGTGAGGATTTGGATTTTGAGTTTCGCTGAGTAAAAAATGTGGTGCTGTTCAAGTATCTGGGATCACTAATCGATACGACTGGACTGTGTGACTTGTACATACCCCCAGGTTAAGTCAAGCAAGGGTGACTGTTAGATCATTAAATTGTATCTTTTGGAGTCAGCTCATATCCAGACGTACAAAGATAGTAGTGTCACATGCTGTGGTTAAAAGTGTTCTGACACATGGCTCATTGTGTTGGACACCAGACAAGAGACAAAGGGAGAAAATGGCTGTGTTACGGTGGAGCACGAGAGCGACCCACTTGGATCAACTGAGGAATGAATATCTAAGCATGGAGATAGATGTTGCGTAACCAGTCACATATAAAATTGGTGCTGAGATGATATGGCAAGGAGCTGAGGGAGGCCAAAGGTGACGTGGAGGGGAACTATAAGCAAAGCCATGGAAAAGAGAGGTCTATCAGAAGAAGACTGGCAGGACAGAAGTTTGAAGCATCTCAGAACAGGCAACTACTGAGTGGGAACGCCTGCTAAAGTAAGTAAGTAAGTAATTTATGCCTCACTTGCAGTGTGTCTAAACAAATGTACTTGGAGAATGAGATTTTCATTTGCAGCAGAGTGTGCACTGATATGTAACTTCCCGGCAGATTAAAACTGTGTGCCAGGCTGAGACTCAAACTCGGGACCTTGGAAGGTTCGCAGGAGAGCTTCTGTAAAGTTTGGAAGGTAGGAGACAAGGTACTGGCAGAAGTAAAGCTGTGAGGACGGGGTGTGACTCATGCTTGGGTAGCTCAGTTGGTAGAGCACTTGCCCGCGAAAGACAAAGGTCCCGAGTTCGAGTCTCGGCCCGGCACACAGTTTTAGTCTACCAGGAAGTTTCATATCAGCGCACACTCCGCTGCAGAGTGAAAATCTCATTCTGGAAACATCCCCCAGGCTGTGGCTAAGCCATGTCTCCGCAATATCCTTTCTTTCAGGAGTGCTAGTTCTGCACGGTTCGCAGGAGAGCTTCTGTAAAGTTTGGAAATTAGGAGACGAGGTACTAGCAGAAGTAAAGCTGTGAGGACGGGGCGTGAGTCATGCTTGGGTAGCTCAGTTGGTAGAGCACTTGCCCGCGAAAGGCAAAGGTCCCGAGTTCGAGTCTCGGTCCGGCACACAGTTTTAATCTGCCAGGAAGTTTCATATCGGCGCACACTCCGCTGCAGAGTGAAAATCTCATTCTGGAAACATCCCCCAGGCTGTGGCTAAGCCATGTCTCCGCAGTATCCTTTCTTTCAGGAGTGCTAGTTCTGCAAAGTTCGCAGAAGAGCTTCTGTAAAGTTTAGAAGGTAGGAGATGAGGTACTGGCAGAAGTAAAGCTGTGAGGACGGGGTGTGAGTCCTGCATGGGTAGCTCAGTTGGTAGAGCACTTGCCCACAAAAGGCAAGGTCCCGAGTTCGAGTCTCGGTCGGGCACACAGTTTTAATCTGCCAGGAAGTTTCAAATGTACTTGGACATTACAGTTTTGTAACACTGGCATAACTGTATTTGTACATATGACATATTGGGGAAACTGCTGTTTTCCAGAACTGTGTTTGTTAGGATTATTCAGTTGTTTCAATGTCCTCTACATGCCCCTTTCATTTTTACCTCTATGTAACAGGCACCATGTATAGCAAAAAGCACGATGTGGCTTACCTTCTGATGATAGATGGCGGAGTTACATGGACTGCTGTGGATGCGTATGCACTGTGGGCCGGGCAAAGGTGGAGGTTTAAATGGCATGATATGATCATGTTTTGTTGAATTGCTGTCTGTAAGTTTGCCATCTACTCTTGATAAGTACAGCCTTATTCGCTGTTGGTGTTGCAGTCGAACTGAATATCAAAATTAGTGAGCAGAAAGGATTTAATGTTTACTCTATTTTTTAATTTCATAGAGGCATTAGCTTTTATTGTTTTTAAGTTACTTTCCAGAATATTACACAAAATGCATGTAAGTGTCGCAGAATGCTTGAGTTATCTCCATAGAACCACTGGGCTCCATTGAACACAGTTTAAGGAAATCTTTGCAAGTCCGATGTTATGAGCACTGCTCTTTGAACCGACGTCCATTTTGCTGAAGTGGCAGGATAATATAGTGTGTATATGATTAGGGCCTGCAGATTGCAGGAAGGAATTCTAAATACACCTGAGATTAGAAGAAATCGGTAAAAAATTTCCTTCTACATCCACATTTGCTGTGTCGCGCAGGGTGCGTAATGTATCAACTACAAATCTCATTTTTCTCCTTCCTATTCCCTTCACTTTGGACTCAGGAAAAGACTGTTGGTACCCCTCCTTATAAGGCTAAATTGCCTTAATTTCAGTGTCTTGAGGTGTATCTAGGGGGAAGTAGTATGTTTCTGCCCTCATTTTGGATTGTGGGCACTCATTATTTTGTAAGTAAGATAATTAATTGGAAGTGAAACATGGACGATAAATAGTCTGGGGAAGAAGAGAATAGAAGCTTTCGAAATGTGGTGCTACAGAAGAATGCTGAAGATTAGATGGGTAGATCACATGACTAATGAGGAGGTATTGAATAAAATTGGGGAGAAGAGGAGTTTGTGACACAACTTGACAAGAAGAAGGGACTGGTTGGTAGGACATGTTCTGAGGCATCAAGGGATCACAAATTTAGCATTGGAGGGCAGCATGGAGGATAAAAATCATAGAGGGAGACCAAGAGATGAATACACCAAGCAGATTCAGAAGGATGTAGGATGCAGTAAGTACTGGGAGATGAAGAAGCTTGCACAGGATAGGGTAGTATGGAGAGCTACATCAAACCAGTCTCAGGACTGAAGACCACAACAACAACAAGATTTGTAATATAATTCTATTGAACTTGCCTTCAGCCAGTGAGAAATGTTTGCAGATTTCAAGCCATGAGGCCAAGGTTGTTCGAATAAGGATTCACCATTTTGTTTATGCTCTCACCTTTTCTGTTTTCTGTTGCCTCCCTTCAGCATGATGGAGTCTGGAATCCTGTGATGAAGATTTTGGGTGAAATCTTTACAATTACTTACCATGATGACTAATAGGTGATGTGAAAGTGTTCTAAAAATTCTGACAGTTATTTTGTAATCATTCCATGAGCAGAACTTACAGTGAATGATAATATGAGATTATGTCCTTGTGCATGGCAACACAAAGGGTCACAGATCAGTTGTCTTTCTTAAAATGAATCTGATTCACAGGATCAAGTAATATCTTTGCAATCCATCACAGTATACTGTATGTAATTTAAACTTATCCTCATGAACCTCTTTCGTCCCCTTTTCACCAGTCTGGGTATTTTAACATTGGCCTCTCAATATACATATTCTTTACTGTCATTTCTTGTTAACAATATCAGCTTATTTCCTAGAATTAGCAGGTTTCACTCATTTAATACTCAGCAGAAATCCAATCTGCATTTGGATTGCACTTCCTTAACTCTTGGGCCGCTGTGGCTGAGCGATTCTAGGCACTTCATACCAGAACCGTACTGCTGCTACGGTCACAGGTTCGAATCCTGCCTTGGGCATGGACGTGTGTGATGTCCTTTAGGTTAGTTAGGTTTAAGTAGTTCTAAGTGAAGGGGACTGATGACCGCAGATGTTAAGTCCCATAGTGCTTAGAGCCATTTGAACCTTAACTCTTGTGCAGAAAGTTGTGCAATATATCGCTGAATCCATTTTCAGTAAGCTACCGCAAGAATTCAAAAATCTTAGCAGTAGGGTGATCTACGCGCTTTCAAATTGAAACTGAAGAGTTTCCTTATGGGTCACCCCTATTCTGTTGAGGAGTTCCTAGAAAAATCAAGCTGATTCTTTTGTTATATTGCTGATTGTGTTTACTTAAACTTACGGCTTTTTTGGGTTCATAAATATTTTATTTTTTATCGGTCAATACTTATGTTTTAATTTCATGTACTGACACGTTCCATGACCTTGGAGACTTGCTCTTCAATTTGCTCCTACGGAACTAGACGTGAAAATAAATAAATAAATCTCCTGTTTCATAAACGATGTATTGTCTTGCTGAAATATGTACCTCGGGAACATGTAATCTAAGTGCTTCTTTTCTATACGTTCATTTCATTTTACTTGTACTAAGAATACATGTAGTCGTTATGTTCTGTCTGCAGTGTTTTGAGAGCAATATTTCAGTTATTTGTAATATTTCTATTAGTTAGTTCGCTATCAATTATTTTTGCTCGTCATGGTAGTTGTAGTAAACGCGCCTACCGTCAAAATTTTATCGGTAAATTGTCGAAGTAATCGTAATAAAGTTCTCGAATTTACTGAGCTTCCAGGGAAGTTCTCATGCTCATAATTATTCTTGGGACCGAGAGCTAGCTGAAACCGGAAGTGGAAAGCTCTGAACTATTTAGCGAGTCGTGGAAGGTATATCAGCAAGACACATTAGAGGCTCTAGGAGGGAGAGTGTTCATTGCAGTTGACAAAAATATTGTCTCTATTGAGGTCGAAGCTGAGTGTGACAGTGAAGTTATCTGATCGCGTATAACAGGTGCAGGTGAAACCAAGTTCATTGTTGGATGTTTGTCCGGCCACACGACTCCGCTGTGACAGTTCTAGAGTCATTCAAACAAAATCTACAGTCAGTAGATCGTGCAGTACTATTTGGAGGCGACTTTAACCTATCGAGTATAGACTGGGATCCCTGTGGATTCACTGTGGGGAGGTACAGACTGACGGTCACGCGAAAACTTTTGAACACGTTTTCTAAAAACTGTCTTGAGCAGCTAGCTCGGCAGCTCAAGCACAATGGAAATATCTTAGACTTTGTAGTTACAAACAGCCCAGACCTTATCGACTATGTCAGTATAGAAACGGGGATTAGCGACCATGATGTCATTATAGCAACTATGATTACAAAATTTAATAAATCAGTGAAGAAGGCTAAGAGAGTGCTTCTTCTAGAAAAGTAGATAAGCAATTGTTAGCATCTCACTTAGACAGTGAACTGACATTACTTAGTTACAGTAAGATGGACGTAGAAGAATTATGGGCAAAGTTTAAACAGGTTGTCAATCGTCGTGTGGAGGATTGTGTGCCTACTAAGAGGATTAAGAACACAAAGTACACACAATGTTTTAATGAGCAGATTAGGAAAATGCTGAGGAAGCAGAGTTTGTTACACTCTCGGTTCAAAACAGAATGCGCAAATGACGTCAAACAGAGATTAGTTGAGATTCGTGCGCCTGTGAAAAGATATGTGCACCAAGCATATGGCTACTACAACTGTCATACCTTAGCAAAAGATCTGGCAGAGAACCCGCGAAAATTCTGGTCCTAAGTTTTAAACCTCACTTTCAAGGAATCCTTCACGCAGAAGAATCGTACAAACATACTGTCGTTTGATCATCGAACAGACTCCCATATGGACACAGGTATGGACGACATTTCAATAAGCATCTCTGGCATAGAGAAACAACTGAAAGATTTGAAATCAAATCAAGGCTCATACGTAGGCATATAGAAAGTCCTTTTTCCCTCGTTCTATTTGAGAGTGGAACAAGAAAGGAAATGACTAATAGTGGTACGGAGTACCCACCGCCGCACACCGTAACGTGGATTGGGGAGTATCGATGTAGATGTGAGAGTAGACCGTTTTCTTTAGTTTTTATTTGTGTTTTGAGAGATGCGAAGCATTGGTGATTTTTTTCTGTGAAGTTGACAGAATGAAATAAATGTGATCTTTTTTGTTGTGATTGACGAAAAAAAAAGGTTCAAATGGCTCTGAGCACTATGGAACTTAACATCTGAGGTCATCAGTCCCCTAGAACTTAGAACTACTTAAACCAAACTAACCTATGGACATTACACACATCCATGCCTGAAGCAGGATTCGAACCTGCGACCGTAGCAGTCACGCGGTTCCGGACTGAAGCAACTAGAACCTCTCAGCCACCTCGGCCGGCTGTGATCAACGAAATATTTTTTTTTTTTGAATAGACACATAGGCGTGTACAATTGAGTAGTAACCATACAACCGGACTAAGGTCCTTCAATTGATCTATATACTCTAATGGAAATAGAACATGTTATACCATGAATACCTTGAGAGATTGCGCCAAACTGATACTCGTATTTTCATGCTTTGAGATACTTGATTAAAATGTCATTCTTATGCCAGTTCATTTTCAGCACAGAAAAAATCAGTTCCAACAGATGAAGAATAGTGTGAGTCCATGATGTTAAGTGTGTCTGACGTTACTGGAATTTTTTAGGTAGAGATCAGAACACAGTATACCCAGAGAATGTTCACGTGCAGCTTATCGCCATCTTCTGGACTTTGAAAAAAGTCCATTTATTGACATAAGGAACATATTATCATCACACCAACAGATGTCGCAGAAAGTTGGCTATTGCGCAATGACACAGAAAGAGTGGTGCTCAATGGACTCCAGACTACAGCGTGGGAAAAAAAGCACGCTTCACAACCCATCGTGGCAGCTTTACTTTCACCAGTCCCTCACCTCCTACCTTCCAAACTTCATAGAAACTCTTCTGTGCAAAATGCAAGACTAACAGTCCTGGAAGAAAGGACACTGTGGAGACATGGCTTAGCCACAGCCTGGGGGATGTTCACAGAGTGATATTTTCACTCCGCAGCAGCAAAGGTCATGTTGGTGCACGCTCCGCTGGAGAGTGATCTCCCGAAATCCGGACAGAGGTAGTAACCTCCCCACAAAATTCATTCACATTTAATGCAACCTCAAAAACAGAAAAATTGCTACCCCTCAACAGTAAAAATTATAATTATGTCGTTCACATTCAGTATAACGTCCCAACAAAAAATAAATTCAGTAACCTGGTAATAATAGAATGTAACTAACCTCTCAATTAAATTGTCGCTCACTTATAACTTTTCAATAATTGACTGTGAATTTAATCTGGTTAATTTTGGACGTCAGCAGTGCTGCGTCATGGCCCTGAAAGATCATTCTGAATAAAAAAGAGAAAAATTCTTACCTCAATGAAGTTGCCGGATAACGCATATATATCTGCTCTTACAATAAATTTTTCTGGCACAGCCCTGTGCAATGCTGGCCGATAGATTTGTCATTTATGAAAGGGAAACAAATGATTTTTCTTTTGCAATAATCGTGATGATCATGGATTGGAGAAATTAGTAAATTCTTTAAATTGAAATGAATGGTTGTTAAAAATTACTTTATATGAGAAAGATTATTATTAGCACATTTTTAAAAGATTTACATGGGACTTGAGATAACATTACTACATATGCGCGAGGCTGCTTTTTATCTTATACAATAATACTCAGGCTCCGACATCGCTGCACCGCGACCGGCCCAGCCAACACGATACACCAGACCAGACCAGAGCAGACAGCTCACTAGCAACAACTTACTGCTACAGCTACACAGTTCCTACTGCAGTCAACACTGCTCTCTGGTCAGAGACCTTGCATATCGCAGGCAGTGCATGAGCAATACATCGAAATTACATCCGCTCGGACCTCTTACATAACCCTCCACTGGGGGGGGGGGCAAAAATTTGGCAGCGATGGCGAGTCAATTGGACTTGCCATGAGCAACAAATTTTTCTAAAATCTACTTAATTAACTAAGTTTACAGACACAGAGTATATACATATATATAAGTGCAGAACATGAAATGAAATAGAGTGCACATGTACTGAGTACAGAACATATCAAGAAATGACAAAATGTATACGCAATGAGTACATAATATTAACAAATGATATAAAGTGCACACGCACTGTATATGTTTTTACCATTTTACAAGAACTAGGATATGCAATGAGTACAAAACATATTAACAAATGACAAAGTGCACACACACTGTATATATTTTTACCATTTTACAAGAACTAGGATACGCAATGAGTACAAAACATATTAACAAATGACATAAAGTGCACACGCACTGTATATATTTTTACAATTTTACAAGAACTAGGATACGCAATGAGTACAAAACATATTAACAAATGACATAAAGTGCATACGCACTGTATATATTTTTACCATTTTACAAGAACTAGGATACGCAAAGAGTACAAAACATATTAACAAATGACATAAAGTGCACACGCACTGTATATATTATTACCATTTTACAAGAACTAGGAAAGGAAAGGGAAGGATTGCATCATGGTTGTAGCACAGTAGGTTGCACGTAGCTGCACTGAAAGTCCATATCTTTCTACAGAAGCACAACACCAAGTGAGACAATCTGAAGTTCTCTTCCCTGAAGTATTAGTCAGTGTAGCCAAGACACTGAAATGTTGTATTAATATTCAATGTTATCATTTTGGTAGTACATTAGGTACACCAAACAGTAGGACCACAATAACATCTCCATCATTCAAGGTGGTGGACAGCATGATGTGTCAACACCACACTCCTGCAGAATCCATACTCTTTCACCAACATAGAATTAGTGCAAAATCTAAATATAGTGCTCCATGATCATGAGGATGGACAGGACAATCGGATATTGCAGTAATTTCTGGTAATTAGGTCAGAAGGTGAAGGACATTAAGTCTTATGCTAGTCATCATTGAGAATTACACTAGTCTATCAACCGATTTCAGTAATTGTTGGCACTCATTGCCTAGTTACTAAACATTTCTGTACTATGTATGGAGTATTACAGAACATTATTCATAAGTCATCTAATTACAGTAAATATTGGCACTCATTGGCCAGTTACAAACCATTTTTATGCATTGTTCAGAAGTCATCATTCAAACCAGGAGCTAATGAGTGTAGCATCAAACTACTGGTATTCATATATAATAGCATGTAAGTGACATAAGACAAATTTAAAATATAAGAAACAGTGGCATTCATTAGCCAGTTACAAAGTATTCATATAGTTTTATAAAACATTATTCAGTATTATTCAGAAGTCATCATTCAAAATGAGAGTTAATTATTGGCATAGGATTTACATAATTCATGTAGTTATAGTAATCATTGGCATTCATTGGCCAGTTACTAAACATTTTTATGCATTATTCAGAAGTGATCATTCAAAGCAAGACTTACTCAATGGCATAGCATTTACATAATTCATCTAATTATAGTAATCATTGGCACTCATTGGCCAGTTACTAAACATTTTTATGCATTGTTCAGAAGTGACCATTCAAAATGAGAGTTAATTATTGGCATAGCATTTATAGAGTATAACAAAAATATTATTTACACAAATTATTGGCATAGCATTTATTCATTATTACAAAACATCATTCAGTATTACTCAGAACTCATGATTCAAGTGACATAGGACATATTTAAAATGTAACACACTGTAACTATTACTCAAGGTCTGTGGTCCAATAATACATAGATATAATGGATTCAATACATCTGAGAAATTTGCATTATATTTGGTACTAGAAATATCTCTTAAACTAGTAGCATTATTTGGGGCTGGTAATACATTTTTTGTGCTAGCAATGCATTGCGTTGGGATCGATAATTAATTGCTGGGGCATGAAAATATTTGCTTTTGACTTATTGCTGCAAATAATGATTAATAACGTCATTCGTCATGAGTCAGCTGTAGCAAGGTTATGAAACAAGTAGAGTATATGTGATCACATTCATGAATGACACGCACAACTGGGTAAAAAAAATGCAGGTACTAGAACAGGTTTAATGACTAACTGCTTATAGCACATTAATTTCATGAATAGCTTCTCCTGGAAAAAATACAAAATGGATTATTCAGCTAAAAGAAGAAACGCATATTACGCTGAAAAGTAGAGAACTTCGAATTAACAAGTAATGAAACGTGTACTCAATATGTATGTACTCTAGCTGTCCTTTCCAAAACATTCAGTCATTATACCATGCGATATAAGACATACTGTCAAAACAAACTGCAACAAATACTTAAATAACCACATAGCATTTCTTAACTAACAGTCATCATTATCCACATTATCCACGATCATCAACTGCAAAGAAAAACCTCATTATTCATATTAGCATATTCTTCATATAACTATTCATCATCATTCATTATCATCTGCAAAAAAGACACTTCATTATTCATATTACCATTTACTTCATGCAACTATTCATAGTATAGAGTTTCTTATTTCTAGCATATTTCATCACTAAAACTAAGATGTGTAGTACTGTCTGACAGCCTGCATCAATCGTCTCGTATTCTGAAAGAAAAATAATTAGTTAAGACTGCTGTCATACGATGTTTATAGTATATTCTTGTTAATGCTTGTCAATTCTGATCCATTTACTCTTCATGACAAGGTATTGCATTTTCTTTCGTTCATTAACCGAAGGTGAAATTCCCATTTCATAGTAATCCACTGTGGGTTGTTTAATTTATTTCTTTTACACGTTATTGCTTTCTGGAAATGATGAATAAGAATTAATATCTTGCATTTAAATCATATACTCATTAAATAAAAACTTGTTTCTAGTGATATAATTAAGAATACAGCATAGCATGACAGAAAACGTATTATGTCAAAAACATAGAGAGTGTTCAGGTGCAAAAATGTACACACAGTCTCATAATGCAGTAGCCAAAAGTGTAGAATAGTCAAGATATTGAGATATCATAAGGAAAAATGTCAAAGTCAACTGGTGTTTGTTATATCTTAAAGATTTCTTAGTGCATACAAACAAAACAGGAAAACAATCATACATACACGAAAAATGGAAAATGTGCACGGTCTGATATATAACGACAAGAAAAGCGACCTGCTAACCTTACCTTGCCGGGCACTTGCCAAGAAAAAATATGATTATCATCAGTAAGTAGTCATATAAATATAATTGCATAAGTGGTCATATAATAAACAGGAAATGGCATTACAGAGTGATAAATCATAAAGTTTGTTCATTTAATAAAGGGTTTAATATTGGAGACATGGTGATTGCCCCTGCTTTTTCTGGTTCTCAAAGTTTCGACGTGTACTACATTGGGGTGAGGAATGCTGCGAATTCGATATGGACCTGCGTATAAAAGCTCAAATTTACTGCATCTACTCTTTCCTCTGTTGGATAAATAATGTGTGCGTACTAATATCTTCCATCCAACGTGAAAGTCACAGCGTGTACAAACCTGTTTTTGCTGTCTTCTCCGGCGCTCTGCGGCACGTTTGATGTTGTTGAGTGCAATGTCAATTATTTCATGGTGGCGTAGTCGACTAGATATAAGAAAGGATACTAATTCTTTAATTTTGTTAGGTGGTTCAACATTTTTCAATACAACAGTCGGAGATAGCATGGTATGGAGTTAATTACATCGTGGAATGAGAGTATGTGTATGTCCCGATCAATATGTTTTTTATGGCAGTATATTCTACATAGTTTACCAATTTCTTTCATTAGTCGTTCACAAGGGTTCGAAGAAGCGTGATACCTGGATATATAGATCGGAGAAATGTTTCTTGTTCGTAACATACGTGTCCATATAGCAGACCGAAACTGTGGTCCATTGTCGGAAATTACTTTCAATACATGCCCTACATGAAATAGAAAATGTTTTATAAATGCATTCGAAATAGTTTTAGCAGTAGCTTTGCGTAACGGTGTGAAGGTTACAAATTTCGAAGTGAGTTCAACAGCGACAAAGATGTAACAAAAACCTCTATTAGTTCTGGGAATCGGACCAAAAATGTCTACAGCGGCCATGTGTCTCAATTTAACAGGTACAATGGGATGTAGCGGAGGAATATGTGAAGTCGTGTCTGACTTAGCTTTCTGGCAGATTTTACATGACGCTAAAACTCGTCGAATACGTTTCTCCATGTTGGCAAAATAACAATTCTGTCTCAGTATAAGAAAACATTTTCTGGCTCCGTAATGTGCGTAACTTAAATGAGTATACCAAATTAATTTGTTAACAAGTTCGTCCGGAATGCATAGTAACCAGTTGTTGCTGTCAGGGTGAGAGCGGCGAAACATAATGTTATTGCGTACAGTGTAATGGTTTCTGATGTTAACATTATTCCTATCTTGCCAAAGGTGTTTAATTTCTTTCCATACGTTGTCTTTACTCTGCTCTTGTGCTATGTCTCGTAATGACGCCGAAATAAAATTTTCGAATGCGACTTGCTGAATATACATGGCGGTAGGATTTGCTTGGCAGAAGTTGGTTGCGATGTATTGCTGATTGTTGCTGAGAGAACGGGATAGTGCGTCTGCTACAACATTTTGTGTACCGGGAGTGTGAACGATTGTAAAATTAAATTCCTGTAAATAAAGGTTCCATCTGCTTAACCTGTCATGTGTAAATTTTGCTGAAAGTAAAAATTGGATAGCTCTATGGTCTGTGTAAACGGTCGTATGTCTTCCATAAAGAAAATGCCGAAATCTCGTAAATGCCCATACAACACATAATGTTTCAAGTTCTGTAACAGAATAATTGCGTTCAGCAGGTGACAGAATGCGACACGCAAAGGCGATGTTTTTAATTACTGTAGAACCATCTTCTTCAATTTCCTGAAAAATGTGTACGCCTAAAGCGGTGTTAGAACTGTCGGTGGCAATGGAAAAATTTCTAGTAAGATCTGGATGTGATAAAAGTGGTGCATTCAACAAAGCTTGTTTCAGATTGACAAATTCAGACTGCGCTTGGCTATCCCAGTACCAAATAGTGTTTTTACCCGTCAATTGACATAATCTACGGGTGTCTAAAGCAGAGTAATGAATAAATTTACGAAAAAGGTAATTAATCCCAAAAAGCTGCGTAGGAACAGTAATGTCACGTAAAGCTTGAAGTTTTTCCGTGTCAGGCGCAATGCCTTCTGCTGAAATTACATGTCCAAGAAATTTTATAGAAAGTTTGGCCGAAGTGCGATTTGCTAAGATTAACTGTGAGTCCTTGTGCACGAAAAGTTTGCAACAGTTGTTCAAGAATCAGATTGTGTTCAGACCAGTTAGCTTCTGCAATAAGAATGTCGTCTACATACGTTGTAATTCTGTCTTTTAGTTCTGTTGTTGTTGTTGTTGTTGTGGTCTTCAGTCCTGAGACTGGTTTGATGCAGCTCTCCATGCTACTCTATCCTGTGTAAGCTTCTTCATCTCCCAGTACCTACTGCAACCTACATCCTTCTGAATCTGCTTAGTGTATTGATCTCTTGGTCTCCCTCTACGATTTTTACCCTCCACGCTGCCCTCCAATGCTAAATTTGTGATCCCTTGATGCCTCAAAACATGTCCTACCAACCGATCCCTTCTTCTGGTCAAGTTGTGCCACAAATTTCTCTTCTCCCCAATCCTATTCAATACCTCCTCATTAGTTACGTGATCTACCCACCTTATCTTCAGCATTCTTCTATTCTCTTCTTGTCCAAACTGGTTATCGTCCATGTTTCACTTCCATACATGGCTACACTCCATAGACATACTTTCAGAAACGACTTCCTGACACTTAAATCTATACTCGATGTTAACAAATTTCTCTTCTTCAGAAACGATTTCCTTGCCATTGCCAGTCTACATTTTATATCCTCTCTACTTCGACCATCATCAGTTATTTTGCTCCCTAAATAGCAAAACTCCTTTACTACTTTAAGTGTCTCATTTCCTAATCTAATACCCTCAGCATCACCCGATTTAATTTGACTACATTCCATTATCCTCGTTTTGCTTTTGTTGATGTTCATCTTATATCCTCCTTTCAAGACACCATCCATTCCGTTCAACTGCTCTTCCAAGTCCTTTGCTGTCTCTGACAGAATTACAATGTCATCGGCGAACCTCAAAGTTTTTACTACTTCTCCATGAATTTTAATACCTACTCCGAATTTTTCTTTTGTTTCCTTTACTGCTTGCTCAATATACAGATTGAATAACCTCGGGGAGAGGCTACAACCCTGTCTCACTCCCTTCCCAACCACTGCTTCCCTTTCATGCCCCTCGACTCTTATAACTGCCATCTGGTTTCTGTACAAATTGTAAATAGCCTTTCGCTCCCTGTATTTTACCCCTGCCACCTTCAGAATTTGAAAGAGAGTATTCCAGTTAACGTTGTCAAAAGCTTTCTCTAAGTCTACAAATGCTAGAAACGTAGGTTTGCCTTTTCTTAATCTTTCTTCTAAGGTAAGTCGTAAGGTTAGTATTGCCTCATGTGTTCCAACATTTCTACGGAATCCAAACTGATCTTCCCCGAGGTCCGCTTCTACCAGTTTTTCCATTCGTCTGTAAAGAATTCGTGTTAGTATTTTGCAGCTGTGGCTTATTAAACTGAAGTTCGGTAATTCTCACATCTGTCAACACCTGCTTTCTTTGGGATTGGAATTATTATATTCTTCTTGAAGTCTGTGGGTATTTCGCCTGTCTCATACATCTTGCTCACCAGATGGTAGAGTTTTGTCATGACTGGCTCTCCCAAGGCCATCAGTAGTTCTAATGGAACGTTGTCTACTCCCTGGGCCTTGTTTCGACTCAGGTCTTTCAGTGCTCTGTTAAACTCTTCACGCGGTATCTTATCTCCCATTTCATCTTCATCTACATCCTCTTCCATTTCCATAATATTGTCCTCAAGTACATCGCCCTTGTATAAACCCTCTATATACTCCTTCCACCTTTCTGCCTTCCCTTCTTTGCTTAGAACTGGGTTGCCATCTGAGCTCTTGATATTCATACAAGTGGTTCTCTTCTCTCCAAAGGTCTCTTTAATTTTCCTGTAGGCAGTATCTATCTTACCCCTAGTGAGACAAGCCTCTACATCCTTACATTTGTCCTCTAGGCATCCCTGCTTAGCCATTTTGCACTTCCTGTCGATCTCATTTTTGAGACGTTTGTATTCCTTTTTGCCTGCTTCATTTACTGCATTTTTATATTTTCTCCTTTCATCAATTAAATTCAATATTTCTTCTGTTACCCAAGGATTTCTATTAGCCCTCCTCTTTTTACCTACTTGACACTCTGCTGGCTTCACTATTTCATTCTTCAAAGCTACACATTCTTCTTCTACTGTATTTCTTTCCCCCCATTCCTGTCAATTGTTCCCTTATGCTCTCCCTGAAACTCTCTACAACCTCTGGTTCTTTCAATTTATCCAGGTCCCATCTCCTTAAATTCCCACCTTTTTGCAGTTTCTTCAGTTTCAATCTGCAGTTCATAACCAATAGATTGTGCTCAGAATCCACATCTGCCCCTAGAAATGTCTTACAATTTAAACTTTTAGTTCTGTCGGAAGTGTAGTATTCAAACCGCGAATAAATGCTGCTGAAGAAATAGTTAAACCGATCGGTAATTTACAAAATTGATAACAGTCACCAAAACAGAGAAAAGCTGTGTACTTTCTGCAGTTCGGATGGAGCTGAATTTGCCAAAATCCCGATTTCAAATCTAATGTGGAATAAATAGCAGTACCATGAAATTTCTGTAGAAGTTCTTCTAGTGATTGAGGGCGATCTGTTTCATTAATAATAATGTCATTGATGTGAGGCGAATCAAGTACGAGGCGAAGTGAACCATCCTTTTTCTTAACAATATGGAGCGGGTTTATGTACGGACTAACTGCCGGTTCAATAATTCCTTGGTCAAGCATAGCTTGCAATTCGTTCTTAACTTGTTGTCTGTGAATATGCGGAATGGGATAATGTTTGGCTTTAAACGTGTCGTGCTGTTTAACGCGAAATTCATACATAAATCCGGACATAGTACCAGGGACGTTGTCAAAAACTGGAGCTTGCTGTAAAAGAATTTTGTGTAGTTGAGTACGTTCGTCGTCTGTATTTGCATTGCTCTGTTTAACTTTATCAGAAATCATCTGTATAACGTCATAGTCGGCTTCGTCTGGAGTATTATAGTTGTGTACGTACGTATCTGTGAACAATGTTGAATGACAGTCTATGTTACTTGATGCAGAAATTACCTCTGTCCGATTAATTGTTTGTTCTTCTGCAGATAAAGAGTGCTGAAATTCTATTACCAGTTGTACATTTTCATCCTTTAACATTAAATAGGAATTTTGAAAGTCAATAATTGCTTCATGTTGTACCAGAAAATTCGTACCTAAAATAACGTGTTGTCAATAAGGGAACAATCCAAAAATTTGAGTGAAACGTATGACCTGCAATACAAAATGATAAGTGTGTCTGTAACTTTACATCTACTCCTTTACCAGATACTGCTCCTTTTACTTTAGTTTTGCCTAATGGTAATGTAGAATAGGTATTCTCTTTGTTACATTCGTTGAAAGTTTCCTCATTTATAACTGACATAGGGGATCCAGAATCGATTACTGCTGAAAATTTGGATGATCCAATCTGTACTTCAATGACAGGGTGAGAAATGGTTTTTTGAATAACTGGTTTTTCCTGCAAAAGAGTGTCTCGGATGTCGTCAAAAGTAATAACATTTTCGTGAACAAGATTATCTGTGTCAAAAGTATTGCTTGCGTTGCTGGGATATGCAACCTGTACTGTATCTAGTCAAATTCTTTCTGACGTGCTATTATTTGCGGGATGATGCTGTGGCATTTCCACTATTTGTACTGTTCTGTTATTTCTTCCTGGCGTATTACGTTCGGGATGATACCGACTGTCTGGTTCATTCATGATAATCTGTTGTGGTTGATTCTGTTGCTGGTAAGACCGACTGTTATTAAACGTACGTTGAAAATTGTGCTCATTACTTTTACGTCTGTCATGATAGTCATTGCTATACGGCGCGTTGCGATACGAGTTAAAATGATGTGTTTTCTGTACGTAGTTATTTCCTTGTTGCTGTGCGTTACTATTTGGTGGAGCCGACGTTATACGTGTAGGCGGCGAAACACTAAAGCTTGGTTGACCTTGCACATTACATTGTTGGTTAGGTATGCTAACTGGCTGGTTTTGTTGCTGTTGTTGGGAAAAAACTCTATTGTTGCCAAATGCGTCTGCGATAGCTGAAAATTTTGTACATACTGATGATTACACTTCAGTCTTTCATTAAAATTACGCTGGTAGTTCTGGAGTGTCTAAAGAAAATTGTCACTTTCTGTAAAACTTGTCATATCAGGTTTTCTTTACTCATTTCTAATCCTAGATAGAACGCTAGTTGAAGAGCTGTTTTGACAGATATAAAGAATAGTAGAAGAGAAGGCAGCAGTGCAGAAAACTAAAGATGAAATAGCACTACTACGGCTCGGGGCCCTGTGCACGCTACGGCACATATTCATCGAAGTGTAGTGAATCCCCTGAGGTCAATTACGCGCTGCAAATAAATTTTAGTTTCTGCGTTACAGGCAATGCCGGTGAAAATTCAAAAACAAATTGTTGGATCCAGTCCAATGCTAATTTATGCATTACAGGCCAAGCTGGTGGAAATGCAAAAGCAAATTGTCGTATCCAGTCCAAAGCATGTACCTGTGCTCTGTCATTTTTAAATACCTTAAATTTTCTCACGGATAGAAAGTGTTTGTAATAAAAATTATCATCTCTGTATGCCTTAGCAGATTCAGGATTGCATGAGAATCTGTTTGTCTGTGTCTTTTCGGATTCTAAGTCGCGTGGTCTCTGTAAATTACTTAAGTTATATTGGCTGTGTGGGTGTGACAAATGTTCGGTGTGGTGTCACCGCCAGACACCACACTTGCTAGGTGGTAGCCTTTAAATCGGCCGCGGTCCGTTAGTATACGTCGGACCCGCGTGTCGCCACTGTCAGTGATCGCAGACCGAGCGCCGCCACACGGCAGGTCTAGAGAGACTTACTAGCACTCGCCCCAGTTGTACAGCCGACGTTCATAGGAATGGTTCACTGACAATCACGCTCTCATTTGCCGAGACGATAGTTAGCATAGCCTTCAGCTACATCATTTGCTACGACCTAGTAAGGCGCCGTATTCAATTGATATTTATATTGAAGCATGTACAGTCAAGAGCGATGTACTCCAAATATGGATTAAAGTTAAGTATTCCAAGAACTACGTTCTTTTCTTATTAGACTCAACTCCTTTAATTGTTCCAGACCTCACGCCAGTCTGCGTGTAATTAAACGCGTGCATTTCGGTCTCTTCTAGCAACATGGTGTTGGCTCTTCTGCCAACACATCATATGGCGACGAGTATCAAACGGGTCTTCTTCTTTCTACTTGCTTAATTTACTTGTGTCATGGCTTCGCCGCAATCTCCAGATGTACTGTCCGAATTTTATCGCTTGCAGAATCAGCTGACGCAGGCGTTATTGGATGCCCTTGGACAGCTCGTCCAGGGTCAACGTGCAATGCAAAACGATGCGGCCGCCGCCGCTTCACCGCTACCGCAGCCACAACACGCAGTTGCACCACCTTTTCGTCATTTTGATGCGGCACTGGAAAGCTGGACGGAGTCGTCACGCCAATTTGGATTCCATCTCGCCACCTACAGAATTCAAGGTAACGAGCGGCAGCCTTTTTTGTTAGCATCTGTCGGGGTGCACACATACTGAGTGATAGTCAAATTATTTCCCCGACGCGACGTAGCAACTCTGTCCTACGACGAAATTTTGTCTGCATTAGATGCATATTTCAAAGAATCAGTCAATGTCGTTGCAAAAAGGTATACGTTCTTTCGTACAAAACGTACGACCGGTCAAACTAATCGGGAGTGGGTTGCAACTTTGCAAGGCCTTACTAGGGATTGTGCTTTTGAGTGTGAATGTGGACTCCCTTATTCAGATACTATGGTGCGTGATGCAATTGCACAGAACGTTTCTGATGTTCGTATAAGGGAACAGATTTTGAAACTAGTCAATCCCTCCCTTCAACAAGTGATGGACATATTGGATCGGCAAGACACACTTGACTTAACTCAGGAATCATTTGAAACTTCGCCAGCTGTGTGTCACATTAATCGGCCCACCAGGCGCGCTGCACGGAACAGTAAACAGCCCTCGCGCCCGTCCGCGCAGCTGCCGCCAAGCTCTCCGCTACGTTTGCCGCGGCAGCAAGCAAATGCAGTGAAGTCCTGCCCGCGGTGTGCTACTAGACATTCGCATGAGAATTGCCCGTCACACCAAGCTATTTGCTTTTTCTGTAATAAAAAAGGACATGTTCAGAGTGTTTGCCAGAAAAAGCTAAGATCGGACGCTACCAACCATTCCAGGCCCTTTGCTTCGCGCCGGAATCAAACCAAGAATACTCGGGCTCGTGAGCCTTCGCCCAGAGACATTCATGTAGTTCATTCCACTCTGCCCAGTGCCACTCTTCTAACAGTGACTGTGTTCGTCCCACAAAAAGAGTGCGTCGACATCGCAGGAAATCCCGTCAAGTCGCGAGTGATTCTGTACCAGTGTCTGTTCACATTGCACGAGACAGTCGCTCTTGTCGTCAGCAGGACAATAAACTTTTTGTAGATTTGGACATTCATGGCACCGTGATTCCATTCCAGCTTGATACCGGAGCTGCAGTTTCATTGATCAATAAAGACACGTACAAACAACTGGGCACACCTCTGTTAGGTGCTGCAAGTGTTAAGTTAACTAGCTATTCCGGTCAGAATATCCCTGTGTTAGGACAGTGCAGCCTTCTTGCAACATACAATGGACAAACGAAACTTGTGTCATTTTACGTACTTCGTTCTTCTTCTGCAGTGAACTTGTTTGCTTTAGATTTATTTCAGTTGTTTAACTTGTCTATAGTCAATCAGGTCCTATCAGTGAACCAGACTGTGCCTTCAGCCAGTGTTTCTCGTCTCTGTGAAGAATTTTCAGACGTTTTTGCACCGGGCCTTGGTTGCGCTAAGAACTATGAAGCACATTTGGAACTGAAAGTAAACGCGCAACTGAAATTTTTCAGAGCGCGCAATGTTCCCCACGCTTTGCGTGGTAAGGTCGCAAGAACATTACACGATTTGGAATCACAAGGTGTCATTGAACGTGTGCAGGCTTCTCTCTGGGCATCATCCTTAGTAATTTTGCCAAAACCTGCCGGAAAATTGAGACTTTGTGTGGACTTCAAGGCAACAGTGAATCCACAACTAGTGATTGCAACTTATCCTTTACCCCGCCCGGAAGATCTTTTTGACAAACTGTGCCCGGGTACATATTTTTCGAAGTTGGACCTCGCAGATGCGTACTTGCAAATACCAGTGGACGACGAATCCCAGCGCGTCTTGGTGGTTAACACGCATCTTGGTTTGTACAGATTCAAACGACTGCCATTCGGGTGTGCCTCCACCCCTGCATTGTTTCAGCAATATCTGCAAACTGTTTGTGCATCGGTCCCTACTGCAGCAAACTATCTGGACGATATTGTGATCTCCGGAAAGACTGAAGAAGAACATTTAGCCAATCTCAGAACATTATTTCAGGTCTTGCGACACAATGGTCTTCGCTTGCAGAAGGACAAATGTGTGTTTTTTGCTCGTGACTTACCCTATCTGGGACATGTAATAAATGCCCAAGGCATCCATCCGAGTCCAGAGCACCTCCGTGCCATACAGGACTTGCAGAATTTGAAGCAGCTACAGAGTGTGCTGGGAAAAATAAATTACTATAACAAATTTGTGCATCAGGCCTCTTCCATTTCAGCTCCGCTTCATTGCTTACGCCGTAAAGGTGTTCCGTTCGTCTGGACGACGGAATGCGAATGCGCCTTTCGCCAGTTGAAATCGGCGTTGCTTTCAAATACTTGCCTTACGCCATTCGATCCCCAGAAACCCCTTTTGTTGATGGTAGATGCATCGGATTTCGGGATCGGTGCTGTGCTTGCACACAAAGATGGATCGCATGATCGCCCTATTGCCTTTGCGTCCAAATTGCTCTCGTCTGCGCAAAGAAATTATTCTCAGATCGAGAAAGAAGCATTGGCTCTCGTGTTTGGTGTTACTAAGTTTCATGATTTCTTGCATGGTCGTCACTTTACAATCATCACAGACCACAAACCTTTGACATCGCTTTTTCATCCGAACAAGCCTGTACCTCCACGTACAGCCCAGAAATTCATTCGCTGGTCTATTTTCCTCTCGTAGTACCGCTACGATATCTTGTATCGGTCAACTGCTAAGCACGGAAACGCCGATGCGTTGTCCCGTTTGCCTGTTGCTGAGGATAGAGCATTCGATTCTTCCGAACTTGCTTGCATGTTCATTGATGCGGAAACCGATGACGTGGTCGAATCGTTTCCGATTGATTTCCGTCGTGTAGCTACTGCCACAGCTGCTGACCCTGTCCTTGCTACCGTTTTGCGTTTTGTTGCTACGCAATGGCCCTTGTCAAAGTCACGGATCGAGGATCCGTTGGTTCGCCGATTTTTTGCTCACAAGGAGAGACTTTTTGTTCGACGTGGAGTTTTGCTGTTGCGTTCTGATAATTATCAGTCCAGGGTCGTGGTCCCACGTCCGTTACAGTCCTCTGTCTTACGGCTTCTCCACCAAGGTCATTGGGGTATAGTGCAAACGAAACAACTTGCTCGTCAGCACTGTACTTGGTTCGGAATCGATGCTGCGATTACGAATATGTGCTCTTCTTGTATGGCGTGTGCCGACCAACAATCCGCGCCACCGCGGAAATTCTTTGCATGGCCGAAAGCCACTTCCCCTTGGCAACACTTGCACATCGATTTTGCTGGTCCATTCTGGAATGCTCGATGGTTGGTTGTGGTCGATTCCTTCAGTAATTTTCCTTTTGTTGTCCGGATGTCTTCCACGACGTCGTCTGCCACCATCCAAGCGTTATCCGCTATCTTTTGGATTGAAGGTCTTCCACAGACTATTGTTTCCGACAATGGCCCACAATTCATGTCCGCAGAATTTCAGTCATTCTGCAAGGCCAATGGTATTCACCATCTGACCTCCGCGCCGTTTTCGCCTCACTCAAACGGTGCCGCTGAACGACTGGTCCGGACTTTCAAGTCACAGATGTTGAAGCTGAAAGAGTCGCATTCTCGGGAGGACGCATTATTGCTCTTCTTGTCTTCGTATCGCTCTCAGCCCCGAGATGGTCGCTCGCCGGCTGAGTTGCTCCACGGTCGTCCTCATCGAACCTTGATGTCTTTGCTGCATCCGCCGCATCAGGTTCCTGTGCAGCGGCAGCCACCTGTTTTTGCTCCAGGCGACGTTGTATATTATCGCAACTATCGAGGTTCACGGCGTTGGCTCGCAAGGCGCATTCTTCGCTGCCTCGGCCGCGCTATGTATCTGGTTTTGGGGGCCTCTGGTGAGGTGCGTCGGCATATCAATCAGCTGCGCCTCTGTCGTCGCACGGGTTCTGCCGCTCCCTGTCTGCTTTCAGAGACGGTGCCGTCCGGTCAGCGCCCTGGGGACCCATCTACTGGCTCGCCTCATCCCCAGGTGTTACCGACGCTGCCTTCCATTTTGCCCCATGGCGACGCGCCGCCGCCGCCGCCTGTTCTCCCACCGGCGACGCCCGCAGTGGACGCTTCGCTCCAACCGCCAAGCGCCTCTCTGGGTCACGCGCCGCCAGTCGCTTCCCGTGACCAGCTGTCCTCCGCCATGGAACTCTTGCCCGCTCCGGACCAGATGTCGTCTTCGCCCGTCGGCTGCCCCGACGCGATGGAGGTCGACCCTTCGGCCCCTCCTGTATCTCTAAGGGCGCATACACCGCATGTTGGCGTGCACCCTGGACTAGGTTTTCAGGCGTTTCCTAGCTCCCCTCGGACCGAATGGCCGGGTGCGGGTGGCACAGCCTCGCCTGTTGTTCGGCTCCCCACCTCGTCGCATACGTCAACATGGGGTCCTCCCCACGGCGGGCGGAAGCCTTATAACACAACCGTCCGCCGATTTGCGGGGGAGGAATGTGGTGTCACCGCCAGACACCACACTTGCTAGGTGGTAGCCTTTAAATCGGCCGCGGTCCGTTAGTATACGTCGGACCCGCGTGTCGCCACTGTCAGTGATCGCAGACCGAGCGCCGCCACACGGCAGGTCTAGAGAGACTTACTAGCACTCGCCCCAGTTGTACAGCCGACGTTCATAGGAATGGTTCACTGACAATCACGCTCTCATTTGCCGAGACGATAGTTAGCATAGCCTTCAGCTACATCATTTGCTACGACCTAGTAAGGCGCCGTATTCAATTGATATTTATATTGAAGCATGTACAGTCAAGAGCGATGTACTCCAAATATGGATTAAAGTTAAGTATTCCAAGAACTACGTTCTTTTCTTATTAGACTCAACTCCTTTAATTGTTCCAGACCTCACGCCAGTCTGCGTGTAATTAAACGCGTGCATTTCGGCCTCCTCTAGCAACACGGTGTTGGCTCTTCTGCCAACACATCATTCGGAACGTGGCGTATGCTGTGACGTGTTAGTGACTGAAACATTTTTCATTTCTGTCACTTTAAAACGTTCGTCAATTTGGCTGATCTGTTGTTCAAATTTCTTATCGACTTCCGTATCCAGATTGCGTGAAACTTCTGCTGACATTAATTTAAACTTGTCGCGTAACTGTGTTGCTTTTTCAGAACATTGTTCAGTGACTGCACTACTTTCGTCTCTAAGTAATTTCGTTGTGTCTACACGTGTACTACTTAATTCTTGTGCCACAGATCTAATTTCTTCACTACTGTTCCTACCACAAGCCTTAATTTCCTCACGTAATTGTTCTTTAGTATCATGACGTTGCACGGTAACGGCAGTAGTCTGTTCACTAAGGTGTTTGTTCTGTTCATTAAAGTTGTCGTGTTTTTCATTCGACTGTTTGAAACTGTTGTTTAGTTTTTCATTCCATTGTTTGAGATTTTCATTAAGTTGTTTGTGCTGATTGTCTAGTTTTTCATTGATTTGTAGTAATAATGCCATAACGTGATCCCAGCCAAAATTAGAGGCTCTATTCTCTGTACTGTGTGATGGTGTATCTACATGTGTCACGTTTTGTGTAACCATTTGGTCAGTCTCTGATTCTTGAAAAGGTTCGCCAATTCGATGTGCACTGTTAGCCACTACCTCGGAATCAAATAGATCTGACGTGTTTTGTGAATATTGTTCACCTTCGTTAGAAACAATTATCTGTTCACTACGTAAATTTTGCAAATTAGGCGTGTCAAACTGGACAGCGTTCATTGTAACGGAACGTGCCGCGTCATCAATTGTTACATTTACTATGGACATAATTGAATTTGTTTGCTCTTCATTAGAATTAAAATCCTTACTAGTGGTCGGTACGCACTGATTATCAGTAATTAGAGTATTACCGCTATTACATTGAGTGTCGCAAGTATTATCGGTCAAATTATTCGAGTCGGCTTTTTTACTCATTGCACATCGCGATGTACTGTTAACAGTTTTTCGCGGCATTTTTCACAAATCAAACTTAAGCACAAAATGAAACAAAGACAACGCAAAAATGGAACAAACACAATTACAACAAAGAGCAATAAATTGCCGATGATCTGTGAAAGAAAAAGTGACAAATTAGTAAATGCGTTGCGCCAGATGCAAACAACATTTAAGTAAATAAGAGCAGATATATGACTACTTCTCAGAAATTCACAAAGAAAATACGATCCTGGCCGGTTGTCGCACTATCCCGTTCTCTCAGCAACAATCAGCAAGACATCGCAACCAACTTCTGCCAAGCAAATGTTAGCGTCATGTACACTCCTGGAAATGGAAAAAAGAACACATTGACACCGGTGTGTCAGACCCACCATACTTGCTCCGGACACTGCGAGAGGGCTGTACAAGCAATGATCACACGCACGGCACAGCGGACACACCAGGAACCGCGGTGTTGGCCGTCGAATGGCGCTAGCTGCGCAGCATTTGTGCACCGCCGCCGTCAGTGTCAGCCAGTTTGCCGTGGCATACGGAGCTCCATCGCAGTCTTTAACACTGGTAGCATGCCGCGACAGCGTGGACGTGAACCGTATGTGCAGTTGACGGACTTTGAGCGAGGGCGTATAGTGGGCATGCGGGAGGCCGGGTGGACGTACCGCCGAATTGCTCAACACGTGGGGCGTGAGGTCTCCACAGTACATCGATGTTGTCGCCAGTGGTCGGCGGAAGGTGCACGTGCCCGTCGACCTGGGACCGGACCGCAGCGACGCACGGATGCACGCCAAGACCGTAGGATCCTACGCAGTGCCGTAGGGGACCGCACCGCCACTTCCCAGCAAATTAGGGACACTGTTGCTCCTGGGGTATCGGCGAGGACCATTCGCAACCATGAAGCTGGGCTACGGTCCCGCACACCGTTAGGCCGTCTTCCGCTCACGCCCCAACATCGTGCAGCTCGCCTCCAGTGGTGTCGCGACAGGCGTGAATGGAGGGACGAATGGAGACGTGTCGTCTTGAGCGATGAGAGTCGCTTCTGCCTTGGTGCCAATGATGGTCGTATGCGTGTTTGGCGCCGTGCAGGTGAGCGCCACAATCAGGACTGCATACGACCGAGGCACACAGGGCCAACACCCGGCATCATGGTGTGGGGAGCGATCTCCTACACTGGCCGTACACCACTGGTGATCGTCGAGGGGACACTGAATAGTGCACGGTACATCCAAACCGTCATCGAACCCATCGTTCTACCATTCCTAGACCGGCAAGGGAACTTGCTGTTCCAACAGGACAATGCACGTCCGCATGTATCCCGTGCCACCCAACGTGCTCTAGAAGGTGTAAGTCAACTACCCTGGCCAGCAAGATCTCCGGATCTGTCCCCCATTGAGCATGTTTGGGACTGGATGAAGCGTCGTCTCACGCGGTCTGCACGTCCAGCACGAACGCTGGTCCAACTGAGGCGCCAGGTGGAAATGGCATGGCAAGCCGTTCCACAGGACTACATCCAGCATCTCTACGATTGTCTCCATGGGAGAATAGCAGCCTACATTGCTGCGAAAGGTGGATATACACTGTACTAGTGCCGACATTGTGCATGCTCTGTTGCCTGTGTCTATGTGCCTGTGGTTCTGTCAGTGTGATCATGTGATGTATCTGACCCCAGGAATGTGTCAATAAAGTTTCCCCTTCCTGGGACAATGAATTCACGGTGTTCTTATTTCAATTTCCAGGAGTGTATATTCAACAAGTTGCATTTGAAAATTTCATTTCGGCGTCATTACGAGATATAGCACAAGAGCAGAGTAAAGACAACATATGGAAAGAATTAAACACCTTTGGCAAGATAGGAATAATGTTACCATCAGAAACCATTACACTGTACGCAATAACATTCTGTTTCGCCGCTCTCACCCTGACAGCAACAACTGGTTACTATGCATTCCGGACGAACTTGTTAACAAATTAATTTGGTATACTCATTTAAGTTACGCACATTACGGAGCCAGAAAATGTTTTCTTATACTGAGACAGAATTGTTATTTTGCCAACATGGAGAAACGTATTCGGCGAGTTTTAGCGTCATGTAAAATCTGCCAGAAAGCTAAGTCAGACACGCCTTCATATATTCCTCCGTTACATCCCATTGTACCTGTTAAATTGAGACACATGGCCGCTGTAGACATTTTTGGTCCGATTCCCAGAACTGTTGTTGTTGTGGTCTTCAGTCCTGAGACTGGTTTGATGCAGCTCTCCATGCTACTCTATCCTGTGCAAGCTTCTTCATCTCCCAGCACCTACTGCAATCTACATCCTTCGGAATCTGCTTAGTGTATTCATCTCTTGGTCTCCCCCTACGATTTTTACCCTCCACGCTGCCCTCCAATACGAAATTGGTGATCCCTTTGTGCCTCAGAACATGTCCTACCAACCGATCCCTTCTTCTGGTCAAGTTGTGCCACAAACTCCTCTTCTCCCCAATCCTATTCAGTACCTCCTCATTAGTTATGTGATCTACCCATCTAATCTTCAGCATTCTTCTGTAGCACCACATTTCAAAAGCTTCTATTCTCTTCTTGTCCAAACTATTTACTGTCCATGTTTCACTTCCATACATGGCTACACTCCATACAAATACTTTCAGAAATGACTTCCTGACACTTAAATCTATACTCGATGTTAACAAATTTCTCTTCTTCAGAAACGCTTTCCTTGCCATTGCCAGTCTACATTTTATATCCTCTCTACTTCGACCATCGTAAGTTATTTTGCTCCCCAAATAGCAAAACTCCTTTACTACTTTAAGTGTCTCATTTCCTAATCTAATACCCTCAACATCACCCGACTTAATTCGACTACATTCCATTATCCTCGTTTTGCTTTTGTTGATGTTCATCTTATATCCTCCCTTCAAGACACCATCCATTCCGTTCAACTGCTCTTCCAAGTCCTTAGCTGTCTCTGACAGAATTACAATGTCATCGGCGAACCTCAAAGTTTTTATTTCTTCTCCATGGATTATAATACCTACTCTGAATTTTTCTTTTGTTTCCTTTACTGCTTGCTCAATATACAGATTGAATAACCTCGGGGAGAGGCTACAACCCTCTCTCACTCCCTTCCCAACCACTGCTTCCCTTTCATGTCCCTCGACTCTTATAACTGCCATCTGGTTTCTGTACAAATTGTAAATAGCCTTTCGTTCCCTGTATTTTACCCCTGCCACCTTCAGAATCTGAAAGAGTATTCCAGTCAACATTGTCAAAAGCTTTCTCTAAGTCTACAAATGCTAGAAACGTAGGTTTGCCTTTCCTTAATCTTTCTTCTAGGATAAGTCGTAAGGTCAGTATTGCCTCACGTGTTCCAGTATTTCTACGGAATCCAAACTGATCTTCCCCGAGGTCGGCTTCTACTAGTTTTTCCATTCGTCTGTAAAGAATTCGTGTTAGTATTTTGCAGCTGTGGCTTATTAAACTGATGTTCGGTAATTCTCACATCTGTCAACACCTGCTTTCTTTGGGATTGGAATTATTATATTCTTCTTGAAGTCTGTGGGTATTTCGCCTGTTTCATACATCTTGCTCACCAGATGGTAGAGTTTTGTCATGACTGGCTCTCCCAAGGCCATCAGTAGTTCTAATGGAACGTTGTCTACTCCCGGGGCCTTGTTTCGAATCAGGTCTTTCAGTGCTCTGTTAAACTCTTCATGCAGTATCTTATCTCCCATTTCATCTTCATCTACATCCTCTTCCATTTCCATAATATTGTCCTCAAGTACATCGCCCTTGTATAGACCCTCTATATACTCCTTCCACCTTTCTGCCTTCCCTTCTTTGCTTAGAACTGGGTTGCCATCTGAGCTCTTGATATTCATACAAGTGGTTCTCTTCTCTCCAAAGGTCTCTTTAATTTTCCTGTAGGCAGTATCTATCTTACCCCTAGTGAGACAAGCCTCTACATCATTACATTTGTCCTCTAGGCATCCCTGCTTAGCCATTTTGCACTTCCTGTCGATCTCATTTTTGAGACGTTTGTATTCCTTTTTGCCTGCTTCATTTACTGCATTTTTATATTTTCTCCTTTCATCAATTAAATTCAATATTTCTTCTGTTACCCAAGGATTTCTACTAGCCCTCGTCTTTTTACCTACTTGATCCTCTGCTGCCTTCACTACTTCATCCCTCAAAGCTACACATTCTTCTTCTACTGTATTTCTTTCCCCCATTCCTGTCAATTGTTCCCTTATGCTCTCCCTGAAACTCTGTACAACCTTTGGTTCTTTCAGTTTATCCAGGTCCCATCTCCTTAAATTCCCACCTTTTTGCAGTTTCTTCAGTTTTAATCTACAGGTCATAACCAATAGATTGTGGCCAGAGTCCACATCTGCCCCTGGAAATGTCTTACAATTTAAAACCTGGTTCCTAAATCTCTGTCTTACCATTATATAATCTATCTGATACCTTTTAGTATCTCCAGGGTTCTTCCATGTATACAGCCTTCTATCATGATTCTTAAACCAAGTGTTAGCTATGATTAAGTTATGCTCTGTGCAAAATTCTACCAGGCGGCTTCCTCTTTCATTTCTTAGCACCAATCCATATTCACCTACTACGTTTCTTTCTCTCCCTTTTCCTACACTCGAATTCCAGTCACCCATGACTATTAAATTTTCGTCTCCCTTCACTATCTGAATAATTTCTTTTTTTTCATCATACATTTCTTCAATTTCTTCGTCATCTGCAGAGCTAGTTGGCACATAAACTTGTACTACTGTAGTAGGTGTGGGCTTCGTATCTATCTTGGCCACAATAATGCGTTCACTATGCTGTTTGTAGTAGCTTACCCGCGTTCCTATTTTCTAGTCATTATTAAACCTACTCCTGCATTACCCCTATTTGACTTTGTGTTTATAACCCTGTGGTCACCTGACCAGAAGTCTTGTTCCTCCTGCCACCGAACTTCACTAATTCCCACTATATCTAGCTTTAACCTATCCATTTCCCTTTTCAAATTTTCTAACCTACCTGCCCGATTAAGGGATCTGACATTCCACGCTCCGATTCGTAGAACGCCAGTTTTCTTTCTCCTGATAACGACATCCTCTTGAGTAGTCCCCACCCGGAGATCCGAATGGGGGACTATTTTACCTCTGGAATATTTTACCCAAGAGGACGCCATCATCATTTAATCATACAGTAAAGCTGCATACCCTCGGGAAAAATTACGGCCGTAGTTTCCCCTTGCTTTCAGCCGTTCGCAGTACCAGCACAGCAAGGCCGATTTGGTTATTGTTACAAGGCCAGATCAGTCAATCATCCAGACTGTTGCCCTTGCAACTACTGCAAAGGCTGCTGCCCCTCTTCAGGAACCACACGTTTGTCTGGCCACTCAACAGATACCCCTCCATTGTGGTTGTACCTACAGTACGACTATCTGTATCGCTGAGGCACGCAAGCCTCCCCACCAATGGCAAGGTCCATGGTTCATGGGGGGGTTCCCAGAACTAATAGAGGTTTTTGTTACATCTTTGTCGCTGTTGAACTCACTTCGAAATTTGTAACCTTCACACCGTTACGCAAAGCTACTGCTAAAACTATTTCGAATGCATTTATAAAACATTTTCTATTTCATGTAGGGCATGTATTGAAAGTAATTTCCGACAATGGACCACAGTTTCGGTCTGCTATATGGACACGTATGTTACGAACAAGAAACATTTCTCCGATCTATATATCCAGGTATCACGCTTCTTCGAACCCTTGTGAACGACTAATGAAAGAAATTGGTAAACTATGTAGAATATACTGCCATAAAAAACATATTGATCGGGACATACACATACTCTCATTCCACGATGTAATTAACTCCATACCATGCTATCTCCGACTGTTGTATTGAAAAATGTTGAACCACCTAACAAAATTAAAGAATTAGTATCCTTTCTTATATCTAGTCGACTACGCCACCATGAAATAATTGACATTGCACTCAACAACATCAAACGTGCCGCAGAGCGCCGGAGAAGACAGCAAAAACAGGTTTGTACACGCTGTGACTTTCACGTTGGATGGAAGACATTAGTACGCACACATTATTTATCCAACAGAGGAAAGAGTATATGCAGTAAATTTGAGCTGGGTCGTCAAGTGTAACCTCCCCACAAAATATCTTTCACATTTAACCTCCCCACAAAATTCATTCACATTTAATGTAACCTCAAAAACAGAAAAATTGCTAAACCTCTCAACAGTAAAAATTATAATATGTCGTTCACATTCAGTGTAACGTCTCAACAAAAAATAAATTCAGTAACCTGGTAATAATACAATGTAACTAACCTCTCAATTAAATTGTCGCTCACTTATAACTTTTCAATAATTGACTGTGAATTTAATCTGGTAAATTTTGGACGTCAGCAGTGCTGCGTCATCGCCCTGAAAGATCATTTTGAATAAAAAAGAGAAAAATTCTTACCTCAATGAAGTCGCCGGATAACGCATATATATCTGCTCTTACAATAAATTTTTCTGGCACAGCCCTGTACAATGCTGGCCGATAGATTTGTCATTTATGAAAGGGAAACAACTGATTTTTCTATTGCAATAATCGGGATGATCATGGACTGGAGAAATTAGTAAATTCTTTAAATTGAAATGAATGGTTGTTAAAAATTACTTTATATGAGAAAGATTATTATTAGCACATTTTTAAAACATTTACATGGGACTTGAGATAACATTACAAATCATATGCGCGAGGCTGCTTTTTACCTTATACAATAATACTCAGGCTCCGACATCGCTGCACCGCGACCGGCCCAGCCAACACGATACACCAGACCAGACCAGAGCAGACAGCTCACTAGCAACAACTTACTGCTACAGCTACACAGTTCCTACTGCAGTCAACACTGCTCTCTGGTCAGAGATCTTGCATATCGCAGGCAGCGCATGAGCAATACATCGAAATTACATCCGCTCGGACCTCTTACAAGATCACAGCAGAGTGTTACCACGAACCATCAAGAACGGGTTGTTGGAAGCTGTGTTGAGATATCGACCTGCTATGAGTCGTCTACCGCTGACACCATACCACAGGCGGTAGATGCTTGCATGGTGTAGAGCAAGAGTCACCTAAAGCACTGTATGGAGTTCTGTGGTGTTGAGCAATGAGTCTCCTTGAAGTTTGTGGCAGTCAGATCGACACCGAGATATCTATGATAGATATCATGAGAGGTCACAGGGAGCAGGTATTCTAGAGAGATATATCTCTTCTCAGCTCTTATAATCAAAGCGTGGGGATCTATTGGATATGACAATAGGCCTGATAAGGTAATTGTTGAAGGGAGGCTTCATGCTCTACAGTATATGGCAAGAATTAATATGGTACAAAATGATATATTACAGCAAGACAAAAAAGTATAAATCGAGTTCTGGGGAGAAAATTGGGTAAAAAAAGACAAATCTACATTTATAGCATTTGTAGATTTAGAGAAACATTTTGACAGTGTTAACCAGACTTCAACCTCTGACATTCTGAAGGTAGTAGGGATAAAATACAGGGAGTGAAAGGTTCTTTACACCTTGTACAGAAACCAGACAGCAGTTATAAGAGTCAAAGCCGGCCGAAGTGGCCATGCGGTTAAAGGCGCTGCAGTCTGGAACCGCAAGACCGCTACGGTCGCAGGTTCGAATCCTGCCTCGGGCATGGATGTTTGTGATGTCCTTAGGTTGGTTAGGTTTAACTGGTTCTAAGTTCTAGGGGACTAATGACCTCAGCAGTTGAGTCCCATAGTGCTCAGAGCCATTCGAACCATTTTTATAAGAGTCAAAGAACATGAAAAGGAAGCAGTAATTGCACAGAGAATCAAACAGGGTTGTAGCCTATCCTCCATATTATTTGATCTATACACTCAGCAAGGAATAAAGGAAATAACGAAGAAATTTGGAAAGGGAATAGAAGTTCACAGAGAGGTTGTAAGAACTTCGAGGTTTGCCGACGACGTTGCATTTCTTTCAGAGATGGCAAAGGACTTGGAGCAACAGTTAAACGAAATGGTCAGTGTTTGGAAAGGAGGATACAAGATGAACATCAACAGATACAAAACACTGTAACGGAATGTACTCGAATTAAATCAGGCAATGATGAGGGAATTAAAATGGCTCTGAGCACTATGGGACTCAACATCTGAGGTCATAAGTCCCCTAGAACTTAGAACTACCTAAACCTAACTAACCTAAGGACATCACACACACCCATGCCCGAGGCAGGATTCGAACCTGCGACCGTAGCAGTCCCGCGGTTCCGGACTGCAGCGCCAGAACCGCTAGACCACCGCGGCCGGCGAGAGAATTACATTAGGAGACGAGACACTTAAAGTAGTAGATGAGTTTTGCCATTTGAGCAGCAAAATAACTGATGATGGCTGAAGTAAAGAGGATATAAAATGCACAATAGCAATAGAAATAACAGCATTTCTCAAATAGAGAAATTCGTTAGCATTGAGCATAAATTTAAGTGACAGAAAGTCTTTTCTGAAGATATTTGTATGAAGTGTAGCCTCATACAGAAATTAAATGTGAACAATAAGCAATTCAGACACGAACAGAATATAAGCTACAGAAAAGTGTTGAAGATTATGTCGAAAAACTAATGATGAGATACTGAATGGAAGTGGGGCAAAAAAGAATTTTGTGGTACAATTTGAATAAAAGAAGGGACTGCTTGGTAGGACACATCATAGAGTATCAAAGCATCATCAGTTTGGTAATGGAGTTAGGTGTGTACACGTGGTTGGAGGGAGGGGGGTGGTAAAAACTGTAGAGAGAGGTCAAGGCTTGACTACAGGTTCAAAGGGACGTAGGTTGCAGTAGTCGTCAGAGCTGACGAGGCTTGCACAGGACAGATTAGGGCGGAGAGCTGCATCAAACCAGGTTTTAGACTGAAGAACAACAACAACAGAGATTACGTGATGAACAAGAGATTCTCAATAAATGTTAACTAGGTAACAGAGTAATTACACAATATATTCAGTGTGAAATATATCTGGAATTCCGTTAGGTGGCTCTGAGACCCAGACTCTTGAGTGCAAATATCTTCATTGATAGTGATAAACGAACTCTATTACTGCCCTTCGTGCTGTCAATATTACAGCGAACTGCAGCATTCATTCATTCATTCCTTTATTGCTTCATTGTGTTCTGTAAATCCCAACAGGAAAGGCTAGAGTAGTAAGTGGCTTATTCCAGCAGGATGCTGCAGGATCCCACACAAAAGTTCACAATGCAAATCCCTTTAGGAATGTACGGAACCTTAGTGACCCACTGTTTTAGTTTTTGCGTGTCATTGTGTTACACTGCGCTATAATATACCAGGGTTGCCCAGAAAGTAACGCACCGCATTTTTTTTCTTGAACAATTCTGTATTGAACATATTGAGAATTACACACACGAGAGAATGGTGTTTTATCTACACACCTTATTTTTCCACGAAATCTCCATCTCGTTCTATGGCCTTCCTCCAGCGCGAAACAAGGAAGATACGCCCTGTCGGTATAGTCCTTGTCCTGGTGGCGGAGCCAGTGCTTCACTGTGTCAATCACTTCCTCATCGTCCTCCAAACGTCTTCCATGAATGGCATCCTTTAATGGCCCAAACAAGTGGAAGTCTGAGGGGGCTAGGTCAGGGCTGTCAGGTGTGACAGCCGTGGATGGTCTCCCCGACCGCTGCAAATCGCGGAGCTCCACCGAACCGCCTTCTGATGACCTCACTCTCCGTGCCCAGCGACTAACTATACGTCTGTTGACAGCAGATGCTCCATAGACTTTGCGCAAGAGCCTGTGTATATTCCCCACAGTTTCTTTCTCTGCAGTGAGAAATTCAATGACGGCACGTTGCTTGTAACGTACATCACCTACAGAAGCCATTTTGAAACTTTCCTACAGCTACGCTATCTGTCGGAAGTGACGGAAACTTGACGCGCCCACTCAATGGACGTCAAATAATACATGCGTAATGTTTAGCATTCGTAGCATTGCCTTCGGCTGAGAAAAAAAATGCGGTGCATTACTTTCTGGGCAACCCTCGTAGATTTAAGATTGGGCAGCAGCGGCATTTCAGTAAAGTTTTCAGAGATGACAAGAAAGTAGTCTCTTTCACTTGAATACTTGGTTTTATTTAGTGAGTGGCTTCTTCAGATCTTGGTTAGAACATTTTTGTTAAAATATGCAATTTACATGGATATATCATTCTTCTAGTTTCAGATTAACTCAGTTCCTTCTTCAGAGCAGGCGTAGCCCCTTTTCCCTAGATTATATTCCTTGACTTCTCAGAGCAATCAAAATTTATTACTGAAGTGTATTCTGTATAGACAGATAGCGTAACTGCCTCTGTTCTTTTTTTAAGTCAAACTCTAATAAGGACATCTTTTGAGAAACAAGTGCTGATTACCAACACGTACACAATACAAAACAGAAATTCATAATGATGATAGTCTTTTAACTACGATCTTCTACAGAATGGTGGCTACTAATTAAAGGCTTTCAAGTTTTAAACAGAGTATTGGAGACGTGTATATTTATCGTTTGCCTGTAGCCCGGGTTTCCCATTTCGCACCACAAATTCAGTGTTATCTCCATTCTCGTCGTTTTTCGTCGGTGACGACGCTGCTACAGAAAGACTACTGTTATGCCATTGAAAACTGTCTCTTTCGCTTGTGTATGAATTGTTTCTGTTGTAGAGCGTGTAACATGTACCTTCAATAGTGAATAACTATCTCTTAACGTATCCACTGCACGGGCGTTCGTCATTTTTGAGAGAACTGAAAGGCACGGTTACACAGTTAAATTTAGAATCTTTGTTACTTATCTGATTCTTTTGCTGGCCTCATTGTCTCTTCTCCAGCGTATGACTACCGCCACTGGTTTTTTGCCTGTACGAAGAAAGTTTGCTGTTTCCACTGAGAGATTTGAAATACGAAACGAGAAAACGTCTTTTCACTTGAATTCATTGTATTTATCAGCTATATGCAGTCATATCTCTCGATTTCCACTGACTTCCAAAACTCGCTTTCTTTCAGTTACAACAACTCTAAAATGACACTCTCTCACAAAAACTAAGACGTAACTATCTCTGACAACAACTTAAACATGATGAAGAGTTACTGCCGTCAACCACACGGGGGCACTGAAGTAATTCAATGGCTCCAAAAGGAAAATTTGTGCTGGACTGGGAGTCGAACCCAGATTTTCTGTTTTACGCCAGAGGTCGCCATAATAGCTTTTGTTATCCAAGCTCGCTTCCCATCTAACTCAAATTCCCAGCTTATTGTACACTACTTCCATAGCCCAGCCCCCCCCTCCCCCCCGTCCATTATCCACACTGCTCACAGCATCTCGCATGTTTGCCGCAATTCGCTGGACCTAGGGTGCATCCATACTGAAGATGCCATGAAATACCATCAGGGCGTAGATATTACTATTATATGACAGATGTCGGTTCTTTTGGACATGTTCAAAAGAACAGGTACCACACTTATAGTAGTTATTCAACCATGCCTACTATGTCTCTTCCCACATAGTGAGAACAGTAAGAACACTTATGTTCAGAAAAAAACAGAACACCTTGAATGAGTAGAGATAGTATGTTCATATACACAGGACATGCACATTAGTATGTTCTGCAGAAATAATTAGCATTTGAACCACGTCATCCTGTGGGTTCAAGGTCATCATTGATATCGCGGCGCATTGTTACCTACCGGTAACAAGTGCCTGTGCGGGTTCAAGGTCAACATCGATATCACAGCACAATATCATCTGCTGGTAAGATGTGCCTTGTGTGGGTTCAAGGTCAACATCGATATCGCGGCGCAATATCACCTACCGGCAACATGTGCTTGCGGCTCTCGTTGTGGCTATAAACTGAAGGTAATAGATCTGTGTGGCTTGAGAGGCCATGCAGGATGCCTCGCAAATGTAATGTCTGGACCATACCATCAAGTCAGTGTGTTCAAATGAGAGAGTGTGATGCATCCATGCGGGAAACTCTGCTCATGTGGGTCGAGATGTTTCAGCAGTGCAACTGGTGTGTGCAGAATGGTTCACAGAAGGCTGTAGAACACGACGAGATGGGTCAGGTTGCACCATCCAGACCATCCCTGAGAAGATCGACATCTCATCCAAATTTCATTGCAAGATAGTTTTGCGTCTCCTCGGCTCTGACGCAACAGTGGAACAGTGTAGCACATCGCACACTGTCAGGCGTGACAGCCCGTCGCCATTTAATAAGGCATGGGTTACGTGCGTGTTGTCCACTTCTCCGCCTACCATTGACGAATGTGAAGAAACATGCTAGGCGGCAATGGTGTATGGAACGACATCTCTGGGGAAAAGAATGGGATCAGATGATGTTTTTGGACGATTCAGGTTCTGTTTGTTTGAAAATGAGGGCCACATTTTGGTTCGCTGCAGACAGGGAGAGCGGCATCATAGTGACTGCATTCGCACCAGATATACAGCGAGAACTCTATGCATTATAGTGAGGGGTTCTATTGGATAGAACCACACATCATAACTGATGCATGTCCACGACACTGTTACTGGTGTGACCTACGTGAATGGGGTTCAGGGCACTGTGACGAGCGTGAGCTACGTGAACGGTGCCCAGGGCACTGTGACCAGGATGACCTACGTGAATGACATCCTGCGAACTGTAGCCATACCTTTTATGCACAACATCCGACACACCATTTTTCAACAAGACAATGCACGACCACATATTGCTGCAGGAACACGTTCCTTCTTGGTGTCACAGGATGTCTGCCTTTTGCTCTGTCCCATCAGATCATCAGACATGTCGCCAATCGAAAATGTTTGGGATATGGTGAAACGATGGGGGCAGCACTGTGGTCCAATGCCAACCACCACAGATGAACTTTGGAAGCAGGTGGACGCAGCGTAGCTAACTATACCACAGGACGCCATTCACGCTTACACGCGTCGATGCCATCACGCATGGAACAAGTTATTATAGTCCATAGCGGACCCTGTGCCTACTAGGCAACATGACACATACGGAACATAGGTGAAATGTTAATCATTTTTGCAGAACTTGCTAATGTACATGTCCTGTGAATATGAAAGCCCTATCTCTAGTCGTTGAAGCTAATCTGTTTTTTCTGAACATGAGTGTATATACACTCCTGGAAATGGAAAAAAGAACACATTGACACCGGTGTGTCAGACCCACCATACTTGCTCCGGACACTGCGAGAGGGCTGTACAAGCAATGATCACACGCACGGCACAGCGGACACACCAGGACCCGCGGTGTTGGTCGTCGAATGGCGCTAGCTGCGCAGCATTTGTGCACCGCCGCCGTCAGTGTCAGCCAGTTTGCCGTGGCATACGGAGCTCCATCGCAGTCTTTAACACTGGTAGCATGCCGCGACAGCGTGGACGTGAACCGTATGTGCAGTTGACGGACTTTGAGCGAGGGCGTATAGTGGGCATGCGGGAGGCCGGGTGGACGTACCGCCGAATTGCTCAACACGTGGGGCGTGAGGTCTCCACAGTACATCGATGTTGTCGCCAGTGGTCGGCGGAAGGTGCACGTGCCCGTCGACCTGGGACCGGACCGCAGCGACGCACGGATGCACGCCAAGACCGTAGGATCCTACGCAGTGCCGTAGGGGACCGCACCGCCACTTCCCAGCAAATTAGGGACACTGTTGCTCCTGGGGTATCGGCGAGGACCATTCGCAACCGTCTCCATGAAGCTGGGCTACGGTCCCGCACACCGTTAGGCCGTCTTCCGCTCACGCCCCAACATCGTGCAGCCCGCCTCCAGTGGTGTCGCGACAGGCGTGAATGGAGGGACGAATGGAGACGTGTCGTCTTCAGCGATGAGAGTCGCTTCTGCGTTGGTGCCAATGATGGTCATATGCGTGTTTGGCGCCGTGCAGGTGAGCGCCACAATCAGGACTGCATACGACCGAGGCACACAGGGCCAACATCCGGCATCATGGTGTGGGGAGCGATCTCCTACACTGGCCGTACACCACTGGTGATCGTCGAGGGGACACTGAATAGTGCACGGTACATCCAAACCGTCATCGAACCCATCGTTCTACCATTCCTAGACCGGCAAGGGAACTTGCTGTTCCAACAGGACAATGCACGTCCGAATGTATCCCGTGCCACCCAACGTGCTCTAGAAGGTGTAAGTCAACTACCCTGGCCAGCAAGATCTCCGGATCTGTCCCCCATTGAGCGTGTTTGGGACTGGATGAAGCGTCGTCTCACGCGGTCTGCACGTCCAGCACGAACGCTGGTCCAACTGAGGCGCCAGGTGGAAATGGCATGGCAAGCCGTTTCACAGGACTACATCCAGCATCTCTACGATCGTCTCCATGGGAGAACAGCAGCCTGCATTGCTGCGAAAGGTGGATATACACTGTACTAGTGCCGACATTGTGCATGCTCTGTTGCCTGTGTCTATGTGCCTGTGGTTCTGTCAGTGTGATCATGTGATGTATCTGACCCCAGGAATGTGTCAATAAAGTTTCCCCTTCCTGGGACAATGAATTCACGGTGTTCTTATTTCAATTTCCAGGAGTGTATTTTACTGGTAATATTAAATTTGTACCAGTAAAACGGCAGTTCACAAATTCTGTTGCTATGTACAGATCGACTGTGATACGAAGTTTCTCATTTTGCTATCATACACGAAGTCATCGATAGCCACCCGTACAGGAGATTTCATGTTATGCATTAGACTTGATTGCACAGCGATCGAGTAGGGCACAATCTTTAATCTTATGCCCATTATTATTGAAGGTGCTCCTCCTCTTTGAGATTAGTCTATTGTTTGTCTAGGGAGTGATCACCTGATATTGAGTGACAATCCTATTCCCACTAACGTCAGAGAATGTTCGTATTTGGAGGGTAGGCATTTCTGACTTGACTTACGATGTTCTTGTCTGGTGCAGACGTTCATTTGGCAGCCCTAGTGATTTCCTGTTTTCTTACTGACTCTACTTTCATGTTATTCAGAGGATCAGTAAAGCTTGGGTGACTGCATGTTAAGCTGAGGAATACGTCTTCTATCGAAAAAATATCTTTTGGCTCTTAACGGCCATCACAGATCCTTGACTGGCCTGTCCAGTCCCCTGATATATCATCCATAAGGCAAGTCTCGGATTCAATGGTAAGAGGCAGACTTTAATATCAGTCTTCAGCCAACAATGTTTAAGACACGGAAACTGTTTGCTTCCACGTCATTGTGAAGACAAGAGTGAAATTGTCGCCATGATGTTGATGACGGACGTCATCAGTCCTGAATAGAACGAAAATTTAATCATTTAATGCACGTTAAGCCCGTTTCACACGATCGACTTTCAAACTCGACTAATCGCGGGTGCACGCCAACCACGTCGCGGGTGGATCAGTGACGTCAGTATTCTATTGACTGTGTCCAGTCTAATATTTCAAGCATGCTGCAGACTCTGCATGCGCCGTAATATCGCAAATTCGTCTACTTTCGCCGAGCTCACTCCTCTTGTAGTAACAGATTTTGTGCTTCCGTGTCTTCTTAATCTTTATTTTGCCGTTCGCTTTCTTTTCGTGATACCATACAAAGATTACACGAGAATCTGGTATATTTCTTAGTAGTGATCTCCCACGAGAGACGAAATATCTGAAAGTATACAGATATTTATATTTTAAAGTACCTGAACAGAGGAAAAGACTAACCTACGCATAAACAACAACGTAACTAAATTTTAATAATAATAATTTCAACAGTAAAATGTCTCATCAGTTTAACGAGTAAACTAATTTTTCATGTTATTTTGCACTTAGAGAGAAAACAAATAAAAAAAGCAACATTTACTGCACTGTGAAATTTAAATACGTTTGCAGCAGCATGGACTATCAGCTCGGAGACCATGGCTGCGTTACCCCTCACGCTGCATCACAGACAGGAGCGCCTGCTATGGTGTACTCAACGACGAACCTGGGTGCACGAATGCCAAAACGTCATTTTTTCGGATGAATCCAGGATCTGTTTACAGCACCGTGATGGTCGCATCCGTGTTTGGCGAAATCACGGTGAACGCGCTTTGGAAGCGTGTATTCGTCATCGCCATACTGGCGTATCATCCGGCGTGATGGTATGGGGTGCCACTGGTTTCACGTCTCGGTCACCTCTTGTTCGCATTGACGGCACTCTGAACAGTGGACGTTACATTTCAGATGTGTTACGACCCGTGGCACTATCCTTCATTCGATCCCTGCGAAACCCTACATTTCAGCAGGATAATGCACGACCGCATGTTACAGGCCCTGTACGGGCCATTCTGGATACAGAAAATGTTTGACTGCTGCCCTGGCCAGAACATTCTCCAGATCTCTCACCAATTTAAAACGTCTGGTCAACGGTGGCAGAGCAACTGGCTCGTCACAATACGCCAGTCACTACTCTTGACGAACTGTGGTATCGTGTTGAAGCTGTATGGGCAGCTGTACCTGTACACGCCACCCAATCTCTGTTTGACTCAATACCCAGCCGCATCAAGGCCGTTATTACGGCCAGAGGTGGTTGTTCTTGATACTGATTTCTCAGGATCTATGCACCGAAATTGCGTGAAAATGTAATCACATGTCAGTTCTAGTATAATATATTTGTCCAATGAATACCCGTTTATCATCTGCATTTCTTCTTGGTGTAGCAATTTTAATGGCCAGTAGTGTATTGTCTGATGTGTTTGTAAGTATATACATTGACATTCATACAGGTTTCGACGGAAAATGCAAAATTATAAACCTTGACGACCCATGGGTGATGTGTGGCGCTGCAGCGCAATACCACCGCGCCGTTAGCAACGATGGTAAACAGGCCATTAAGTCTTAGCGAATTTCATACCGTGTACTCAATTGGACAGTAATTACGCCTCGCAGGCAGGTGCATCAACAATATAAGCAGACGTCAGCAATTGAATGAGGGCGCGTGGTTGGTTTCAAAGAAGCTGGTTGGGGTAATCGGCGAACAGCTCGACTTTTGTATAGTGTAAGGTGTATGCTTCGCCGGCGATGGGCGAGGCATGACAGAATCTCTGACCAGAGAGTAGTTTATTGTTAGTTGTTCCTTGTCGCGAGTCTGCGCTAGTCCGCGCGAGTCGACAGTAGTAGTCAGTCGGATACAGTAGTAGTCGGTCGGCTTTAGTAGCGAGTGCACGGTGGTAGTCTGCGGGAGTCGGCATGCGTCGGCTGTGTGCTCTGCTCGCGACTCTGGTCAGGACTCTGGAGGATGAGTATTGTTGTAGAAAGTAAAGAAGCAGCCTTGCGCATATTTAATAATGTATGTTAATTGTATTTTAATTTGTTCAGAAAGAAATGCTCAAATAATAATTTTTATAATATAAATTAACTTTTTTAAAGAAAAGCATTCATTTCAATTTCCAATGCATTATCATTGCTTCCAAGAATATATATATATATATATATATATATATATATATATATATATATATATATATATATATATACGCCAGCATTGCACGAAGCTGTGTCGAAGAATGTATAATTAAGAGCAGATATAATTGCAGTTTTTATTGATGTAAGAATTTTTGCTTTTTCATTCAGAATACAGGACCGAAGGGCAGCGCTGCTGTCCTTATAAAATTTACCAGATATTATTTCTGTTGGGAGGTTACTTTTCGTTCATGGTTCATTATTTAATTAATGTTATTGTGTGGTTCATGGTCAATTACCATTCCTTTCAATTCTGTGGGGAGTTTACGCTTGGCTCCATTTTCCATTATCATTCTTAGATTTTTGCTGGGAGGTTACACTTGGCGACATCCGGCCAGGATCGTATTTCTTTCGGAATCTTCTGCTAAGTAGTCATATATCTGCTCTTAATTACTTAAATGTAGTTTGCATCTGGCGCAACGCATTTACTAATTTGTCACTCTTTCTTCCACAGATCATCGGCAATTTGTTGCTCTTTGTTGTATTTGTGTTTGTTGGATTTTGTATTGTCTTTGTTTTATTTGTGAATAATTTTGATTTGTGAAAAATGCCGCGAAAAACTGTCAACAGTACATCGCGATGTCTAATAAGCGAAATAACCGACTCTAATAATTTGACCGATATTATAATATTTGCGACACTCAGTGTAATGATGACAATCTTCCGTTTACAGACAATCAGTGCGTACCGACCACTAATAATGATTTTTATCCTAATGATGAACAAATAAATTCAATTGTGTCCTCTGTTAATTTAACGACAATTGATGACGCGGGATGTTCTGTTACAATGAACGCTGCCCAGCTTGACACAACCGGTTTGCAAAATTTACATAACGAACAGACAAATTTTTCTAATGAAAATGAACAGTGTAATAAGAATACGTCAGATTTAGTTAATTCCGGGGTAGTGACTAACAGTGCACATCCGATTGGCAAACATTTTCAAGAATCACAAAATATCCAAATGAAGACACAAAACGTGACAATTGCAGGTACGCCATCAAACAGCACAGAGAATAGAGTAGGTAATATTGGCTTGGATCAAATTATGGCATTAATACTACAAATCAATGAACGTTTCGACAACCATTTCAAACAACTTAATGAAAACTACGACAAACTTAATGAATCGTGCAAACAATTAAATGAAAGTTTCAAACAGCGGAATGAAAATTTCGACAACCATTTCAAACAACTTAATGAACAATTTAATGAATGTTTCAAACTGTCGAATGAAAAACACGACAACCTTAACGAACAGAACAAACAACTTAGTGAACAGATTACAGCTGTTACTGTGCAACGTCACGACACGAAAGAACAATCATGTGAAGAAAGTAAGGCTCATGCTAGGAACAGTAATGAAGAAACTAGATCAGTTGCACAAGAATTAAATAATACTCATGTAACCACAACAGAATCAATTAGAGATGAAATTAATGCAGTCACTGAACAATGTTCAGAAAACGCAACACAGATACGCGACGAGTTTAATTTAAAGTCACCAGAACTTTCACACACTCTGGATACGGAAGTCGATAAGAAATGTGAACAACTGAACAACCGAATTGAGGAACGTGTTAAGGCAACAGAAATGAAAAAAGTTTCAGTCAATAACATGGCACAGCATACGCCACATTGCAAACATTTCTCACACTCGTACAGCCAGTATAACTTAAGTAATTTACAGAGACTACGCGACTTAAAATCCGAAGTGACACAGACAAACAGATTCTTATGCAATCGTGAATCTGTTCACATATTCAGTGACGAGAACGTTGATTATAAGCAATTTGTATCTGTAAAAAAATCTAAGGTATTTGAAAATGACAGAGCACAGGTACACGCTTTGAACCGTATACGACAATTTATTTTTGTACTTTCATCAGCATTGCCTGTAATACAGAAATTACAATTAGCATGGATACAGCAATTTATTTTTGATTTTTCACTGGCATTGCCTGTAACACAAATGCTAAAGTTTATTTGCAGCGCGTAATAGACCTCAGGGGATTCATTACGCTTTAATGAATATGTGCCGTAGCGTGCACAGGGCCCCGAGCCGTAGTAGTGCTGTTTCATCTTTAGTTTTCTGCACTGCTGCCTTCTCTTCTACTATCCTTTATATCTATCAAAACGGCTCTTCATCTATTGCTCTACCTAGGATTAAGAAATGAGAAAAGAAAACCTGATACAACAAATTTTACCGAGAGTGACTGTTCTCTTTAGACACTCCCGAAATGACAACTATCGCCGTAACATTAATAACAGATAAAAATTATAATCATCAGCATGTGTAAAATTATCAGAAACTGGAGCCACATTTTTAGTAATAATAGAGGTTTTTCTTCGCAACAGCAACAAAAAGGGTTCAAATGGCTCTGAGCACTATGGGACTCAACTGCTGTGGTTATCAGTCCCCTAGAACTTAGAACTACTTAAACGTAACTAACCTAAGGACATCACACACATCCATGCCCGAGGCAGGATTCGAACCTGCGACCGTAGCAGTCGCACGGTTCCGGACTGCGCGCCTAGAACCGCGAGACCACCGCGGCCGGCAACAGCAACAAAACCAACCTGTTAGCATACCTAACCAACAATGCAGTCTACAAGGTCAACCAAGCTTTAATGTTTCGCCGCGTACACGTATAGCGTCGGCCTCAACAAATAGTAACGCACAGCAACAAGGAAACCAGTACGTACAGAAGACACACTACTTCAATTCCTATCGCAATGCGCCGTATAGAAATGACTATCACAACAGACGTAAAAGTAATGAGCACAATTTTCAGCGTACATTTAATAACAGTCGGTCTTATCAGCAGCAAGAACATCAGCAACAACATATTATCATGAATGAACCTTGACAGTAGGTATCATCCAGAACGTAATACGTCAGGAAGAAATAACAGAACAGTACAAATAGTGGATATGCCACAGCATCCTCCCGAAAATAATAACACGCCAGATAGAATTTGATTACATACAGTACAGGTTGCATATTCCAGTAACGCAAGCAATACTTTTGACACGCAGAATCTTGTTCACGAAAACGTTATTTGAAACATACTTTGTTGAATGCACCACTTTTATCGCACCCAGATCTTACCAGAAATTTTTCCATTGCCACCGACACTTCTAACACCGCTTTAGGCGTACACATTTTTCAGGAAATTGAAGAAGATGGTTCTACAGTAATTAAAAACATCGCTTTTGTAAGTCGCATTCTGTCACCTGCTGAACGGAACTATTCTGTTACAGAACTTGAAACATTTTGTGTTGTATGGGCTTTTACCAGATTTCGGCATTTTCTTTATGGAAGACATACCAACGTTTACACAGATCATAGAGCGATACAATTTTTACTTTCGGCTAAATTTACACACGACATATTAAGTAGATGGAAACTTTATTTACAGGAATTTAATTTTACAATTGTTCACACAAAATATTGTAGCAGATGCACTATCCCGCTCTCTCAGCAACAATCAGCAAGACATCGCAACCAACTTCTGCCAAGCAAATTTCAACGTCATGTACATTCAACAAGTTGCATTTGAAAATTTCATTTCGTCGTCAGTACAAGACATAGCACAAGAGCAGAGTAAAGACAAGGTGTGGAAAGAAATTAAACACCTTTGGCAAGATAGGAATAATGTTACCATTAGAAACCATTACACTGTACGCAATGACATTCTGTTTCGCCGCTCTCACCCTGACAGCAACAACTGGTTATTATGCATTCCTGACGAACTTGTTAACAAATTAATCTGGTATACTCATTTAAGTTACGCACATTACGGAGCTAGAAAATGTTTTCTTATACTGAAACAGAACTGTTATTTTACCAACATGGAGAAACGTATACGACGAGTTTTAGCATCATGTAAAATCTGCCAGAAAGCTAAGTCAGACACGACTTCACATATTCCTCCATTACATCCCATTGTACCTGTTAAATTAGGGCATATGGCCGCTGTAGACATTTTTGGTCCGATTCCCAGAACTAATAGAGGTTTTTGCTACATCTTTGTCGCTGTTGAACTCACTTCAAAATTTGTTACCTTCACTCCGTTACGCAAAGCTACTGCTAAAACTGTTTCGAAAGCATTTGTAAAACATTTTCTATTTCATGTAGGGCATGTGTTGAAAGTAATTTCCGACAATGGACACGTATGTTACGAGCTAGAAACATTTCTCCGATCTATGTATCCAGGAACCATGCTTCTTCGAACCCTTGTGAACGATTAATGAAAGAAATTGGTAAACTGTGTAGAATTTACTGCCATAAAAAACATATTGATTGGGACACACACATACTCTCATTCCCGGCGGGGTCAGGGATTTTCTCTGCCTCGTGATGGCTGGGTGTTGTGTGATGTCCTTAGGTTAGTTAGGTTTAAGTAGTTCTAAGTTCTAGGGGACTGATGACCATAGATGTTAAGTCCCATAGTGCTCAGTGCCATTTGAACCAACTCTCATTCCAAGATGTAATTAATTCCATACCGAATGAATCTACTATGCTATCTCCGTCTGTTATACTGAAAAATGTTGAACCACCTAACAAAATTAAAGAATTAGTAACATTTCCTACATCTCGTCGACTACGACACCATGAAATAATTGACATTGCGCTGAGCAACATCAAACGTGCCGCAGAGCGCCGGAGAAGACAGCAAAAACAGGTTTGTATACGCCGTGACTTTCACGTTGGACAGAAGATATTAGTACGTACACACTATTTATCCAATAGAGGAAAAGGTAGATGCAGTAAATTTGAACTTCTATACGCAGGTCCATATCGGATTCGCAGCATTCCTCACCCCAATGTAGTACACATCGAAACTTTGAGAACCAGAAAAACCAAAGGGAACCACCACATATCCAACATCAAACCTTTTATTGAATGATGATACTTTATGATTTATCACACTGTAATGCGATTTCCTAATTTTTTTATGACGGCTTATGCAATTATATTCACATGAACACCTACTGATGATTATCGTAATTTTTTCTTGGCAAGTGCCCGGCAAGGTAGGTTTAGCAGGTCGCTTTTCTTGTCGTTACACATCAGACCGTGCATATTTTTCCAGATGAACTTACACATTTTATGACCACTTATGCAATTATATTTATGTGACTACTTACTGATGATTGTCGCATTTTTTCTTGGCAAGTGCCCGGCAAGGTAAGGTTAGCAGGTCGCTTTTGTCGTTACACATCAGACCGTGCATATTTTCCATTTTTTATATATGTATGATGATTTTCCTGTTTTGTTTGTATGTACTATGAAATATTTAAGATATAACAAACACCAGTTGACTTTAACATTTTGCCTTATGATAGCTAAACATCGTGACTTTTACATTTTTTTTTTTTTTTGCTGCTACATTGTGATACACTGTGTACATTTTTGCTTCTGAACACTGTCGATGTTTTTGACATATTGCGTTTTCTGTCATGCTATGCTGTATGCTCAATTATGTTACTATAAACCAGTTTTTATCTAATGGGTATATGAATTAAATGCAAGACATTAATCTTTGTTCATCATTTTCAGAAAGAAATAACATGTAAACGAAATAAAATAAACAGAAATGGGAATTTTACCTTCGGAATGAACGAAAGAGGATGCAATACCTCGTGATGAAGAGTAAATGGATCAGAATTAACAAGCATTAACAAGAATATACTATACACATCGTATGATAGCAGTCTTAACTAATTTTTTCTTTCAGAATACGAGGCGATTGATGCAGGCTGTCAGACAGAACTACACATCTTAGTTTTAGTGATGAAATATGCTAGAAATAAGGAATGGTTGTATAATGAATAATGAAGTGACTTTTTTGCAGATGATAATGAATGGTGATAAATAATGATGAAGAATGTGCTACTATGGATAATGAAGTTTTTCTTTACAGGTGATGATAATAATGGAGTTATGGTGATATGCATAATGAAGTTTTTCTTTGCAGATGAAAATAATGATGAAATTTATATATTTGCTGTTAGTTAAGAAATGCTATGTAGTTATTTAAGTATTTGTTGCAGTTCGTTTTGACAGTATGTCTTATATCGCATGGTATGATGACTGAAGGTTTTGGAAAGGACAGCTAGAGAACATATATATTTTTATACACATTTCACTACCTGTTAATTCGAAGTTCACTACTTTTCAGCATAATATGCGTTTCTTCTTTCAGTTTCATAATCCATTTTGTATATTTTGCAGGAGAAATTATTCATGAAATTAATGTGGTATAAATAGTTGTTTATTAAACCTATGTCGTTTACGAATGTGATCACATATACTCTACTTGTTTCATAACCTTGCTACAGCTGACTCATGACGAATGACGTTACACATATTCATTTGCAGCAATAACTCAAAAACAAACAAAGGAATTACCAGTCCCAAATAATGCTACTAGTTTAAGAGAGTTCTGAGTAATACTGATCAGCTCTGAATAGTATGTCACTTCAATAATGACTTCTGAATAATACCAAAAAAAGAAAATGCTTTGTAACTGGCCAATTAATGCCACTGATTATTGTAATAAGATGACCTATGATGCCAATGATTACTATAATTAGATTAATTATGTATAAACGCTATGCCAATAATTAACTCATTTTGAATAATGACTTCTGAAAAACGCAAAAAAAAATGCTTTGTAGCTGGCCAATGAATGCCACTGATTACTGTAATAAGATGACCTATGATGCCAATGATTACTATAATTAAGTGAATTATGTTAATACTATGCCATTCATTAGCTTCTGTTTTGAATGATGACTTCTGATGGTTTGTAACTGGGCAATGAGTGCCAATAATTACTATATTCAGATAATTTATGAACACTATTCTGTAATACTACATACATGGTACAGAAATGTTCAGTAACTGGGCGATGAGTGCCACCAATTACTCAAATCAGTTGTTAGACTAGTGTAATTCTCAATGAAGACTACTATGTGACTTAATGTCCTTCACCTTCTGACCTAATTACCAGAAATTACTGCAATATCCATTTGTCCTGTCTATCCTGTCTACTTTACAAGAACATGGTGTTGACACGACATGCTGTCCACCACCTTGAGCGATGGAGATGTTATTATGGTCCCACTGTTTGGTGTACCTAGTGTACTACCAAAATGATAGCATGGAATATTATTACGACATTTCAGTGTCTTGGCTACACTGATTTATACTTCAAGGAAAAGAGCTTCAGATTGTCTCACTTGGTGTTGTGCTTCTGTAGAAAGATATGGACTTTCAGTGCAGCTGCGTGCAACCTAAAGTGCTACAACCATGACGCAATCCTTCCCATTCCTTTCCTAATTCTTGTAAAATGATAAATACATATACAGTGCGTGTGCACTTCCTTTCATTTGTTAACAAGATCAGTTGTCCTAAAAATACTAAAGACTTCTATAGTGCATGTGCACTTTATTTCACTCCTTGATATGTTTATTTGTTGTAAAAAAATGTTAGAGAGTTTTACAGTGCGTGTGCACTCTATGCCATTTGTTAATATGATTTGTACTCATTACGTATACATTTTGTGATTCCCAGATATGTTCCGTATTACAGTGTGTGTGCACTTTCGTCATTTTGTTAACATGATTTGTATTCATTGCTTATACATTTTGTGATTTGCGGATATGTTCTGAAGTACAGTACGTGTGCACTTTTGCCATTTGTTAATATGTTTTGTACTCATTGTGTATACATTTTGTCTTTACTTGATATGTTCTGAACTTCAGTGCGTGTGCACTTTTGTCATTTGTCAATATGATTTGTACTCATTATGTTTATTTGTTGTAAAAATATTAGAGAGTTTTACAGTGTGTGTGCACTTTATGCCATTTGTACTCATTACGTATACATTTTGTGATTCCCAGATATGTTTTGTACTACAGTGCGTGTGCACTTTCGTCATTTTGTTAACATGATTTGTATTCATTGTATATACATTTTCTGATTTGCTGATATATTCTGAACTACAGTGCATGTGCACTTTATGTCATTTCATTTGTACTCATTGTGTATACATTTTGTCATTGCTTGATATGTCTGTACTCAGTGCATGTGCACTACATTTTATTTCATGTTCTGCACCTATATATATATATATATATGTATATATTCTGTGATTGAAAAGTTAATTAATTAAGAAAAATTTGTTGCTCATGGCAAGTCCAATTGACTCACCATCGCTGCGAAATTTTTGACCCCCCCCCCCCTCCCCCCAGTGGAGGGTTATGTAAGGCGTATGCTTCGCCGGCGATGGGCGAGGCATGACAGAATCTCTGACCAGAGAGTAGTTTATTGTTAGTTGTTGCTTGTCGCTAGTCTTCGCGAGTCGACAGTAGTAGTCGGTCGGCTTTAGTAGCGAGTGGACAGGAGTAGTCTGCGGGAGTCGGCATGCGTCGGCTGTGTGCTCTGCTCGCGACTCTGGTCAGGATTCTGGAGGATGAGTGTTGTTCTAGAAGGTAAAGAAGCAGCCTTGCGCATAATTAATAATGTACGTTAATTGTAATTAATTTGTCCAAAAAAATTGCCCCAATAATAATTTTTTTATAAAGTAACTCTTTTAAAGAAAAACATTCATTTCAATTTAAAGAACATTTCCAATGGATCGTCACTCCTTTCAAGAATTTATATATATATATATATATATATATATATATATATATATATATATGCCAGCTCTTTTAAAGAAAAGTAGTCATTTCAATTTAAAGAATTTTCCAATGCATTATCATTGCTTCTTCCAAGAATCCAAAAAAAATATATAGGCCAGCATTGCACGAAGCTGTGTCGAAGAATGTATAACTAAGAGCAGAAATTATTGCAGTTTTTGTTGAGGTAAGAATTTTTGCTTTTTTTTATTCAGAATACAGGGCCGAAGGTCAGTGCTGCTGTCCTTATAAAATTTACCAGATATTATTATTTCTGTTAGGAGGTTACATTTCGTTCATGGTTCATTATTTAATTAATATTATTGTGTGGTTCATGGTCAATTACCATTCCTTTTAATTCTGTGGGGAGTTTACGCTTGGCTCCATTTGCATTATTATTAAACATTATTTTTGTGTGGGGAGTTTACGCATGGCTCCATTTCATTTAATTATTTAAATTTTTCTGCTGGGAGGTTACAATAGCAGCGACGCTACTGTTCGGCGATGATGGCAGGAATGGGTGAACCATGGCCGAACGCAGCGTCAAGAGGTAAACGGTCCACCCAAAGCGAAACCAGAACGTAAGTTCCCAGCAGTCGTCAGAGGCACTCAGAGCTACAGATCCGTCGTTATTATCGATCCGATGTGTAAGTGATGCTTCAGTGACCACAAGAACCTTTAATAGGCGGCTCACAGAAAGGGAGCTGAGGTCACGGTGCCCTTTGCGCCAACTACCATTGACCTTACAGTGGTGTCGGGCACTTTCGGCCTGGAATCTCACTGATGGGAGCGGAATTGTATTCAGTGATGACTTCGAACTGCGCCTCGATGACCAGGGAAGGCATGTCTGGAAACGCCCCGGACAGTGACTGTTTACGTGCCATACGGCCCGAGAACTGGAAATGATACTCTAGGGGGCCATTTCATTTCATAGGAGAACCCCTTTGTTAGTCATATGCGGCACCTTCCATTACAGCGGTAAGCCGACGATATTTTACTACCCGTTTTGTTGCCTTTCATAGCAAGCCATCCCGGCGTTACATGTCAGCAAGATAATGCCCGCCCGCGCACTGCATGAGTTTCTACTGTTTGTCTTTGCGCTTGACAGACTCTACCTTAGTCAGCAATGTCGCAAGACGTCTCCTCAATTGAAAACGTTTGGAGTATTATGGGTCGGACCCTCCAACCAGCTCCGAATTTTGACAACCTAAAGCGCCAATTGGACAGAACTTGGCACGATATTCCTCAGGAGGATGTCCAACAGTTCTTTCAATCAACACCAAGCCGAATAACTGCTTGCATAAGGGCCACAGGCGCACCAAAGGGTTACTGACTTGCTCAATCTCTGAAGCTCTTTCTCTTAAATAAGTCACCAAATCTTCTGAAACTGTAATCATTTGTTTGTCTTACATGTACGTGACATCTACTGATTCCCGTCCCATTCGGATAATTCATTTGTGGTGCCCTTGTTTTATTTTAGAGTGTGTTTTCTCGAGAAAAAAATAAAATGTTTGGAAATGTTTGGACTACACTTTTCCTCTTCTTTCAGTTCTCAGGAGCGTGGAGAATTTACCAGACGACCTTTGTGGATAACATCCACTTATAATTATTCAATAGTCATTAATAAACGCTACTGGCACTGCTTGTGCCTACCTTCTTTTACTATACAGGGTGATCCATTGATCGTGACCGGGCCAAATATCTCACGAAATAAAAGTCAAACGAAAAAACTACAAAGAACGAAATTTGTCTAGCTTGAAGGGGGAAACCAGATGGCGCTATGGTTGGCCCGCTAGATGGCGCTGCCATAGGTCAAACGGATATCAACTGCGTTTTTTTTAAGTAGGAACCCCAATTTTTTATTACATATTCGTGTAGTACGTAAAGAAATATGAATAATTTAGTTGGACCACTTTTGTCACCATGTGTTAGATAGCACTGTAATAGTCACAAACATATAGCTCACAATTTTAGAAGAACAGTTGGTTCAAAAATGGTTCAAATGGTTCTGAGCACTATGGGACTCAACTGCTGAGGTCATTAGTCCCCTAGAACTTAGAACTAGTTAAACCTAACTAACCTAATGACATCACAAACATCCATGCCCGAGGCAGGATTCGAACCTGCGACCGGAGCGGTCTCGCGGTTCCAGGCTGCAGCGCCTTTAACCGCACGGCCACTTCGGCCGGCAACAGTTGGTAACAGGTAGGTTTTTTAAATTAAAATACAGAACGTAGGTACGTTTGAACATATGTATTCGGTTGTTCCAATGTGATACATGTACCTTTGTGAACTTATCATTTCTGAGAACGCATCGTGTTACAGCGTGATTACCTGTAAATACCACATTAATGCAATAAATGCTCAAAATGATGTCCGTCAACCAAAATGCATTTGGCAATACGTGTAACGACATTCCTCTCAACAGCGAGTAATTCGCCTTCCGTAATGTTCGCATATGCATTGACAATGCGCTGACAGATGTTGTCAGGCATTGTCGGTGGATCACGATAGCAAATATCCTTCAACTTTCTCCACAGAAAGAAATCTGGGGATGTCAGATCCGGTGAACGTGTGGGCCACGGTATGGTGTTTCGACGACCAATCCACCAGTCATGAAATATGCTATTCAATACCACTTCAACAGCACACGAGCTATGTGTCGGACATCCATCATGTTGGAAGTTCACCGCCATTCTGTCATGCAGTGAAACATCTTGTAGTAACATCGGTAGAACATTACATAGGAAATCAGCATACATTGCACCATTTAGATTGCCATCGATAAAATGGGGGCCAATTATCCTTCCTTCCATAATGCCGCACCATACGTTAACCCGCCAAGGTCGCTGATGTTCCACTTGTCGCAGCCATCGTGGATTTTCCGTTGCCCAATAGTGCATATTATGCCGGATTACGTTACCGCTGCTGGTGAATGACGCTTCGTCGCTAAATAGAACGCGTGCAAAAAATCTGTCATCGTCGCGTAATTTCTCTTGTGCCCAGTGGCAGAACTATACACGACGTTCAAAGTCGTCGCCATGCAATTCCTGGTGCATAGAAATACGGTACGAGTGCAATCGATGTTGGTGTAGCATTCTCAACACCGACGTTTTTGAGATTCCGGATTCTCACGCAATTTGTCTGCTACTGATGTGCGGATTAGCTGCGACAGCAGCTAAAACATCTATTTGGGCATCATCATTTGTTGCAGATCGTGGTTGACGTTTCACATGTGGCTGAACACTTCCTGTTTCCTTAAATAACGTAACTATCCGGCGAACGGTCCGTACACTTGGATGATGTCGTCCAGGATACCGAGCAGCATACATAGTACACGCCCGTTGGGCATTTTGATCAAAATAGCCATACATCAACACGATATTGACCTTTTCCGCAATTGGTAAACGGTCCATTTTAACACGGGTAATGTATCACGAAGCAAATATCGTCCGCACTGGCGGAATGTTACGTGATACCACGTTCTTATACATTTGTGTCTATTACAGCGCCATCTATCACAAAGCGAAAAAAGTGATCCAACTAAAACATTCAAATTTTTTTACGTACTACACGAATATGTATAAAAATGGGGGTTCCTATTTAAAGAAACGCAGTTGATGTCCGTTTGACCTATGGCAGCGCCATCTAGCGGGCCAACCATAGCGCCATCTGGTTTCCCCCTTCAAGCTAGACGAGTTTCGTTCTTTGTAGTTTTCTCGTTTGATGCTTATTTCGTGAGATATTTGGCTCGTTGGCTCGGTCACTATCAATGGACCACCCTGTATACTGACTTTTTTGTCAAAAGGATCGTTCCTCGTAAACACACTTTCATCGCTGAAATGCCAAACTGCTCAGCAGGCAACTGTCACAGAACACGCGGATTTGGCACCTACGTGTTAACGAAAACGACCACTTGGAACAGTCGAAACTCAGAACAGAAATAAAACGGCAGTGGCACCGCAGTCTGCTCCCCTGCCACGAGTAGTTGATTGAGACAAGAAAGCCGCTCGTAAAAAAGGGGTTTTATGTGGCCAACATCTCCAAAAAAAAAAAAAAAATGGTTCAAATGGCTCTGAGCACTAAGGGACTTAACATCTTAGGTCATCAGTCCCCTAGAACTTAGAACTACTTAAACCTAACTAATCTAAGGACATTACACACATCCATGACCGAGGCAGGATTCGAACCTGCCACCGTAGCAGTCCCGCGGTTCCGGACTGCAGCGCCTAGAACCGCACGGCCACTGCGGCCGGCCATCTCCAAAAAGTTTGATAAGTATCTCTATCGTGCTTCATGGTGTAAACAGATTCCATGTGATGAATCCACTTTAATTTGTCATCCAGTAGGACCCTAAGGAATTTTACGCATAGCGTTTGATTTAGTGTATGACCATTAAAGTCATTGTTATTAGGGTTCGTGAAAGTGCTGCGTGGTCAGATAGAAGCGACAATTGTTTTGTCTGGTGAGCTTAGCAAGATACCGATCGCCACTGTAGAGGCAATGAACTGAAGAATGCATGCTAGGGGTGTACACGCTGCTAATAACAGGGAACCGACGAATAAAACGCGCAGCGGCGAGTGACGCGCTTCCACAACCGGTTTCTGTCCGCCGTTCGGCGGAAATGCCAGGAGGCCAGGCGCGTAATTCGCGCTTTACTGGGGACGCGAGCTGCTCGCTGGGCCATCCGGCGCCACGGGCCACCGCATGTGGGCCTAATTGAGGCGCGGCGGAGTTTTATGCGAAAGAATGCCGTCAGTGGCCGGTTAAAGATATAATGAGCGGCTATCGGCGCCGCGGTGAGGTGGGGCCCCGCCGCGGTCACTCGCGGCCAGCGCTGCCAACCTAACCGACTTAAATGACACTAAAAGAACGCCTTCCAAGTACACTGCAATCAGTACTCGAATTTAGCATTTTGACGGTCTCTGTGAATAAACTCGGATCTTTGACTGCTCAAATCGCAGCATCCTTAATAAGGAACGTAAATTTTACGACTCTGCAGCCAAATGATAACGAAGCAGTCTGCTTATTCTCCTTAATATACCGGGTGATCAAAAAGTCAGTATAAATTTGAAAACTGAATAAATCACGGAATAATGTAGATAGAGAGGTACAAATTGACACACATGCTTAGAATGACATGGGGTTTTATTAGAACCAAAAAAATACAAAAGCTCAAAAAATGTCCGACAGATGCGCTTCATCTGATCAGAATAGCAATAATTAACATAAAAAAAGTAAGATAAAGCAAAGATGATGTTATTTACAGGAAATTCTCAATATGTCCACCACCATTCCTCAACAATAGCTGTAGTCGAGGAGTAATGTTGTGAACAGCTCTGTAAAGCATGTCCAGAGTTATGGTGAGGCATTGGCGTCGGATGTTGTCTTTCAGCATCCCTAGAGACTTCGGTCGATCACGATACACTTGCGACTTCATGTAACCCCAAAGCCAATAATCGCACGGACTGAGGTCTCGGGACCTGGAAGGCCAAGCATGACGAAAGTGGCGGCTGAGCACACGATCACCACCAAACGACGCATGCAAGAGATCTTTCACGCATCTAGCAATATGGGGTGGAGCGCCATCCTGTATAAACATCGTACGTTCCAGCAGGTGTTTATCAGCCAGGCTGGGGATGATGCGATTCTGTAACATATCGGCGTACCTCTCACCCGTCACGGTAGCAGTTACAAAACCAGAATCGCGCATTTCCTCGAAGAAAAAAGGCCCGATAACCGTAGATGTGGTAAATACAACCCATACCGTGACTTTCTCGTCGTGCAATGGAGTTTCACGACAGTTCTAGGATTTTCGGTAGCCCAAATACTGCAGTTGTCGGCGTTGACAGACCCTCGGAGCGTGAAATGAGCTTCGTCGGTCCACAACACGTTACTCAACCAATCGTCATCTTCCGCCATCTTTTGAAACGCCCACACTGCAAATGCCCTCCGCTTCACTAAATCGCCAGGTAACAGTTGATGACGCCGACGGATTTTGTACGGATAGCATCGGAGGGTACGCTTAAGTGCCAACCAAACAGTAGTGTATGGAATGCCGGTGCGACGTGCGGCCGCACGAGCGCTGACTTCCCCGAGCATAGTCGAACCCGCTACAGTCTCCATTTCTTCCTGAACTGTCTCAGCAGCATTACGCCTTATGCTCGGTCAGCTACTACGGGGTCTATCGTCTAAACAACCCTTGGCTTCGAACTTCGAAATCATTCTCGCCACAGCTGCATTTGTCAATGGACCTTTACCCGTTCGAATCCTCTTCCTATGGTGATAGGATCGTAACGCTGAACTAGCACATTCCCCATTCTGATAATACAGCTTCACTAAAAGCGCCTTTTCAGGTAACGTCAACATGCTGCGATTGCTGGCGTATCTGATTCTCTCTCTCATTACAGCTCCTTTTATACACGATTGCCATGCCCAGTCACTGACGTGCTGCTGTCCAGCGCCATCTGTCGGACATTTTGTGAACTTTGTTTTTTTTTTTTGTTCTAATAAAACCCCATGTCATTCCAAGCATGTGCGTCAATTTTTACCTCTCTATCTACATTATTCCGTGGCTTATTAAGTTTTCAAATTTATACTGACCTTTTGATCACCCGGTATATTAATGACTTGCCATTCTATATTCACGAAGATGCAAAGCTGGTACTTTTTGCCGATGATACAAGTATAGCTATCACACCCAACAGACAAGAATTAACTGATGAAATTGCAAACGATGTTTTCCAGAAAATCATTAAGTGGTTATATGCAAATGGGCTCTCATTAAACCTTGACAAAACACAGTATATACAGTTCCACACAGTAAATGGAATGACACCATTAATAAATATGGACTTCGATCAGAAATCGGTAGCTAAGGCAGAATATTCAAAACTGATGAGGGGCTGGACAGGAAAAAACACACTGAAGATCTGCTGAAACGTTTGAGTTCAGCTACTTATGCTATTAAGGTTAATTGCAAATTTTGGCAATACACATCTCAGTAAATTAGTTACACGCCTATTTTCATTTTCTGCTTTCGTATGGCATCATAGTCTGGGGTAACTCATCATTGAGTAAAAGAGTGTTCATTGCACAAAAGCGTGTAATCAGAATAATTGCTGGAGCTCATCCAAGATCATTCTGGAGACCCTTATTTAAAGAGCTAGGGATCTTTACTGTAGCCTCACAATATATATATTCACTTATGAAATTTGTTATTAATAATCCGAACGAATTCAAAAGTAATAGCAATGTACTTGGCAACAACACTAGGAGAAAGGATGATCTTCACTACTCAAGGTTAAATCTAACTTTGGCTCAGAAGGGGGTAAATTATGCTGCCACAAAAGTCTTTGGTCACTTACCTAATAGCCTCAAAAGTCTGACAGATAGCCATACAGCACTTAAAAGGAAATTAAAAGACTTTCTGAATGGCAACTCCTACTCGTTAGATGAATATTTGGATATAGTAAGTGGGTAATTCCCCCCCCCCCCCACCACCACCACAAAAAATTAAGTGTCATGTAATATTTTGTGTAATGTAATATCTTTTATAGACACCTTTTATTAACCTGACACGTTCCACATCATTATGAAGTGTGGTGTTCATGATCTATGGAACAAGTACTAATCTGATCTAATCTAGTCTTCAGTACAGGCCAGCTAACGACCATATTTAAGTCACTTAATTTAGCTTTACGCTTTCTCCAATACTCTTATATCTGCTCCTTTGTTCCATCTTCTGTTTTTAATTTCTTCTGTTGCTCTTTGGAACTGTTTTCCTTGCAAACCTTCCCTGCACTTAATTTTGTACCCGTATTTTCTACTGTCTTCAATTTCTTCATTAGTTATGATAATCTCTTCTAATATGTCGTGCACTTTTCTAAGTAACCGATGTTTTCCCTCAAGGTGTCAAAATATTCCTCAGGTTAGCTTGTAAGTCAGGACGGACTCAATCTTTGCTTTTCCCCTTGGAAAGTAATCTTCTTTTCTGAATTTCACGTGTTTGTATATCTCTATGTTACTTCTTAATTTAAATGTTTCTATTATTTCCGCCGGCCGGAGTGGCCAAGCGGTTCTAGGCGCTACAGTCCGGAACCGCGCGACCGCTACGGTCGCAGGTTCGAATCCTGCCTCGGGCATGGATGTGTATGATGTCCTTAGGTTAGTTAGGTTTAAGTAGTTCTAAGTTCTAGGGGACTGATGACCTCAGCAGTTAAGTCCCATAGTGCTCAGAGCCATTTGAATTTCTATTATTTCCCTATTTCGCAATATTTTCGTTGCGAACTTCCTTTCCTTATTTCTCAACTTTTTCATTTTCTTTTATTGATCCTAAACTTAGTATTTCTGGCTGCAGTACCGTTCTGTTGTGATGATTACTTTTTGATTTCTCGAGAGTGATTTTTTAATACACCCTAAGACAAAAAAAGAATGACGCACCTCGAAGGAATTACCTGAATGGCATGGAAATCAGTAGAGCTGATTTACATACGCAGACAAACATATAATTACAATTTCAGGCAAGATTGATGATTTATTCAAGAGAAAAAGCGCCACAAACTAAGCGAGTTAATAACGCGTTGATCCACCTCTGGCCTTTATGCAAGCAGTTGGTCGGCTTGGCATTGATTGATAGAGTTGCAGGATGTCCTCCAGAAGGATATCGACCTAAATTCTGTCCAATTGACGCGTTAGATCGTCAAAATCACGAGCTAGTTGGAGGGCCCTATCCACAACAATTCGAAGCGCGACTCATCACTCAATACTATTCTACTCCAGTCAATGACATTTCAGGCTGAAGGCGCAGCTGGAGACTCCCCAGACAGCGGTGGGATACCAGTCTGACTCTCGCCCGCCATACTACCCTACAACGAGAAGTGATGGTATGGTATACCATTCCTTTTCGTAGCAGGGCCCGTTTGGTTGTCGTCCAAAGCACGCTGACAGAAAAGCGGTACGTCGGCGATATTCTACGCCCCGTTTTGTTGCCCTTCATTCCACGTCATTCAGGACTTACATTTCAGTAAGATAGTGCCCGCCGCCACACGGAGAAGGTTTCTACTGCTTCTCTTCGTGCTCGTCAAACTCTACCTAGGCCACCAGTAAGGTCGCCGGATCCCTCCCCAACTGCGAACATTTGGGGCATTATGGTCAGGGACCTCCAACCATCTCGAGATTTTGACGATCTAACGCGACAATTGGACACAATTTGGCACGACAACCTTCAGAAGGACGTCCAACAACTGTCAATCAATGCCAAGCCGAATAACTGCTTGCATAAGGGCCAGAGATGGACAAACGTGTTACTGACTTGCTCAATCTGTAAAGCTCTATCTCTTGAATAAATCAGCTACTTTTTCTGAAATTGTAATCATTTGTTTGTCTGTACATGTACGTCACATCTCCTGGATTCCGTCCTATTCGGATAATTTCTTTGTGGTGCGTCATGTTTTGTTTGTCTTAGAGTGTCTTAGACTGATATAAAAGTAAAGGAAAAAAGTTTCGAAGAGCTTTGAAATTGTATGTAAAATTTGCTGGAAGTCACTAAGAGCTCTCATGCTCAAATTCTAGGTGAATACATTGTGGGTAATTTGTTCGTTGTGAGCTACATTGCCTTAAGACATGTACATAGTTAATGTTAGTTAACTGGCTACCAGTTTTTTCGTGGTAATACGTCAACGGAATATAGGGAATTGTCAAGGAGAGGTGATTTTAAGTTCGAAATTTGTTTGCTAGCTGGCAAATATTGAAAGGTGGCTACACTGAGCCACAGCGCCAGAGATCGCTAGAGAGCATTGTTCCGCCGCCTCCACTGGCGGTGATTATTGAGATGTCGTAGTGGGAGTGCTTGTCGAGGACTCGTAGTAGTCAGTTCGTGTTCAGATGTGCTAGTAGGGAGTGCTTGCTGAGATGTGATACTGAAAAGTTCTTGTTGAGATGTGGTAATAGCGAGTCGGTGTGGAGATATATTGTAATGATTAGAGTGATTTTGGTCAATATATGAAGGTAACGAAACTTGATTTATTTTTCATTATTTCCATGTTTTAAATAATGCGTCATTACAGGTTCAGTCAACAAAGCATCTGGCTTGTGTTCTTGGATTAGAGTGTAATTCTGGTTCTCTTGAGTAATTATGGTATTTTTATTTTCTTTAATTAATTCAGTATAAATGATATTTAAAATTTCTTGTGTTGTTGAAGAAGAACAGTGCCAGATGCGTACGTTGAGTTATACTTCCACACGCAGAACAGTTACACTTGTGCTTTGGTTTCGTAGGTTTTATAGTTGCTGGGGACTTAATTAATTAATTGCGTTAATGAAAATTTCCATTTCATTCTTTGTTATTGTTCTATGCAGTCAGATAGCGTAATAATACTAGTCAGGGCCAACCGTTACGAGACTTCGTAATCGGACAAACAGCTACTAAAAACAAAAAATTAAAATTATTTGCATTCTATTTTAAATAAGCCCCCATGCACGTGGCGACCGCTGCTTCGGATCGTCCCTTGGAATCTTCTGATTGTAGAAATAGTAGACAGTAGGATTGTTGTAGTAATTTGTAGTTTAGTAATTGTAGTCTATATTGCATGTGTAGATTTGGTAATTGTCATTCTTCTAATGGTATTTAATTTTGTTATCTTGTATACGGGTTTGACAATTTAGTGCAATTATTTCAATTGTTCGTTAATCGTGTTTGAGGGACACATTTCGTGTGAATGGTATTGTTGGAGATAAAGTGTCATTGTGTGTAATTTTCATATAGTGACGAGCTTTGTATGTTTTGTAAATGATTACGCGATCGACGAAACAGGCAAAAATGATGAATAGCGAGAATAACGAAATTGTTAACATGGCGAACTCGCCAACACAGGAGAACAGGATGATGAATAATGGAGTTGAAAACAATTTAATAAGCAGGGAAAATAGTCCAGAACTAGTTCAAAATTTTTCACAATCAAAAAATTTTCAGAATACGAGATTAACGACAGAAGATATGCAGCAGTTGTTGGGTGCAATATTAAATTTGGGATCTCAGTTAGAATCACTGCGAAGAACAATTAAAACCGAATTCAAAACAGTGGGATCACAGTTAAGATCTGAATTAAAAACAGTGGGATCACAGTTACGATCTGAAATTAAAACTGATATGGGAACAATGGAAACACGGTTAGACTCACGGGAATCACAAATAGGAACAAATAAAACCGAGATGGAAACAATGGAAACACAGTTAGGCTCACGAACAGGGACATGTTTCAAAAACATGAAAGATGAATCAAAGAAAGAAATTACAGAAGAAGTACAACCGATTTTGAAGGCTCACAATAATAGTTTAATTTCAACAGGAATTAGACAAGAGGAACAGGACAGGGAACAGGAAGAAAAAGATCGCGTGATAGTTCAAAAATTTTCAGAGTTAAATTTACAACGTGCACACGATAATGAAGAAGTATTTGAAAGAATTGAGGAATCAGTACCAAATGACTTAACGCAACAGTGTGAACAGTCAACTATTAAATGTGACAATACCGAAACCCGAATTGCGACACTTACGGAAGACGTAAACTTATCGGAAAGGGTTGAGGAGATTTCAGATCAATTGACAAATCTTAGTTTAAATGGGGACAGAGATTCAAATGATATAGCTCCATTGCCATTTTCAGAAACCGAAGAGTACCAGAGCATAAAAAAGCATGTTGAAAATCACGGAAAATTTAATGAACGCGTTAAATGGGAATTTGAAGCATTAGGAAAGCAAGTGAAACAAATTGAAGGCGAAATTGTAGGAAAAGACAGCAAAAGAAATTTAGAATCACAAATAGCAGAGGAGTTTGAAGAAAGTAATTTGTTTTATTTACGGGATGCAACAAGAGAGCGCCAAGCGCGCGAACTTGACAATAATCGACATTCGGACTGGGACAGACGCGGTAGGTCTTTGTCGCCACGAGGCGAAAACTTTGACTGTAAACACTTCTTGACTGTTCGGAAATTTAAGATCTTCCGCAGCTATTAAAGTCCTCAGGGGATTCACTACACTAAGTGAATATGTGCCGTAGCGTTCACAGGGCCCCGAGCTGTAGTGGTGCCATTTCCCTTTTAGTTTTCAGCACCGCTGCCTACTCTTTCACTATTCTTTGCATCTATAAAAACAACTCTTCTGCTATCCATCTATCTAGACAGTAGGTAAAGATTAACCGGATTTGACTGTTTTACCCAAAAGTGACTTTGGAAATTACCGTTTGGACTTATTTTCTGCAGCATTCATTCGTAGTTAAAACGAAATCTTACCTGTTTATCTTCGTGACAATATTACTTCATATGTTGACGACATTCTTATTGCTAAACGTTCTTGGAGTGAGCACAACAAAATTTTGGATTCATTATTACGTATTTTGCAAGAGTTGGCATTACAGAGAACTTGGAAAAATCTGAATTTGGTCGTTCTTAGGTGAAATTTCTCGGTCACATTATTACTACAGAAGGTATTCTTCCTGATCCAGAGAAGCTAGACGCTATTCGTAATTATGCTGTTCCTTCCACAAAACGTGATGCTCGAGGTTTCCTTGGTGTCTGTAATTTTCTTAGACGCTTTGTTAGATTGGATGATTTGGCCACACCTCGTTTACACATTTCAGTGCATATGCACATTTTGGTCCCAGAAAATGCTTTCATAAATTACGAGAAAATTGCTACTTCAGTAATATGGAAAAACGTATTCGATCTGTTCTTGCCAAATGCAAATTATGTCAAAAGGCTAAGCCGCCAACAATTTCTCACAGAGCACCGTTGTTTCCTATCATTTCAGCGAAATTAAAGGAGATGGCTGCAGTTGATTTGTTCGGTCCAGTGGTTCGATCTACTAATGGTTTTGCGTACATTTTTGTAGCAGTGGAATTGACATCAAAATATGTGTGTTTTACACCTTTACGCAAAGCAACAGCTCGTTCAGTATCTAACGCTTTCATCAAACATTTTCTTAAAGAAGTTGGTCATGTTGATAAGGTTATATCAGATAATGGATCACAGTTTCGCTCTAAAATTTGGCTTCGTACTCTACGGCGTCGTAAGATTAAACCAATTTTTATTTCACTTTTTCACCCTCAATCTAACGCTTCAGAGAGATGGATGAAGGAAATCAATAAATTGTGCCGTCTTTATTGTCATCAGAATCACAGAACTTGGGATCAGTATCTTCATATTTTTCAAAACATTCTGAATGAACTTCCTAATGACTCAACTTCTTTACCGCCTCTATTGATATTAAAAAATAAAGTACCAACAAATCGCATTTCTGAAATCGTTCCTTTTCCGCCTACACGGAAACTGCGGCATTCTGAAGTTGTCAACCTGGCTCTACGAAATATTGCATCTGCGGCTGCTAGAAGAGAGAAATCAGCGAAACGTCCTGGTCGTTTAAAAATCTTGTCAGTTGGTCAAAAGGTATTAAGTCTCACCGTTTGTCTCACAGAGGAAAAGGCTTGTGTCGCAAATTTTTTCTGCTTTATAATGGTCCATATAGAGTTCGCAAAATTATTCATGATAACACTGTTGAAGTAGAAATTCTTAAATCTCGGCGCTCTAAGGGAATACATCATATATCGAACGTAAAAATTTTTGTGGAATGACATACTTTAGAGAAACTAACAGCTACATGTAAACATGCGGAGAGTACAAGGATACCGCGCCGTGTTCCGGCGGCGGCAGATACTCAAAGCAACAGTGAAGTCTGCGCGGCGCACGAGGCAGTCGTTGACCGCAAACAATCACTTCCTACGTCACGCGCCTACAGCTGATTGAGCGCTCAGTGCGAATGCACTGACAGACGTAAACAAATACACAGTCTAATTTCTCCGACTAAATTCTGTATAAAGCTATAAGGACTTCATAAATTATGTTATTAACGTTCAGTATTTTTCAGGATACGGTTGTATAAAATATTTAAGACCTTCAGGTAAATTCTATGTGTGTCCGACGTTAAGTGGACTTGCTATGGAGAAAATTTCAGGAAGAATGTAATTTAAAAAAAAAAAAAGGGAAGTAAAAAACCAAAAAGGTAACGATTAATTGAGTTTATTTTTCAGGTAACATATTTCCACTTAGGTACGTACTTTAGACGTAATTTGCTGCTCGCGATTACGTGATTCATACTTTGTGCTAAATTTCATGTTCTATGAATTTACTAGTGAAGCGACGTGCTTGCGCACATTAACTGATTTTGACAATGATTGACTAATGAACAGGGTTGTTATTTGTATATATTATGCATTGCTTGGCTGCACTGCTTTTTCACTGATGTCATATTTTTTATTATGTGCCTGCTGTGCTTATTTATTTAAATTATAATTGTCACCCTATTAGTTGTGCTGTTATGTATGTAGGTTACACTTTGTGATTTATCTGCTTGCGCCTTCATGTTTACTTATTAAGATTACATACGAACATTTATTTGCTTATGCTGATATGATGCTAATGACTTGTTTATTACGTAAGATATATGTTTGCTGCTTTTTGTATGGATTGCATATTTACACATTTCTGTTTTGTTGTCATAACTACTCTCCAATTTAGAATATAGCAATGATGATGTACAGTGTACGAACATAGAGTTTAGGTTACACTGTGGTATTAATTATAGATTGTTCGCTTGGCAGAGCCTCGTTGTAAGAATTGTGCTGCATCCACTTGTTGACATTCTGTTCTCTACTGGTATATTTACTCGCTATTGCATGTTTTGCTTATGCTCAGTGCCTTATATTTTAAGATAAGAAAATGAACTGCTATAATTCGACGAACGACATTAGTACAAGAAACTTCACAGAAGCCACATGAGCTGGAGGTTTTATGGAAGGTGTATAAATTTATGCTAATAGGAAGGAAGCTAACGACATGACATACCAACGCTAGGTTAGACCATTAACAGTTATTACACTGCATTCTTCGTGAGCAATTGAAATAGGAAGTGACACTTGACACAAGAAATACTCCATATGTTTGCTTCTGTTTGCCATAATTTTTGAAGTGGTGTACACACTGTGAAATATTATGATCATTCACACTCCGTAATCGTACTTAATTACTGAAAGTTATTCAAACTAAAGGCTGTTAGAGGTCATGTATGCATTTCTTTTATTTAATGATGGACAAGGAACCAAAATGTGTCTTATAATTTATAATGAGTAGAAAATTTGGGTCAGATGGATTACACAGAGGTTGTGTGTAGACACTGTGTCTTCGGATTGTATGGGATGATGAATTGAAGTTGCACTAGGATTTTGTCTGTACTTGTTCGAGGAGACTGACTAGAGGAGAGAGTTGTTATGGAAGTGAAATGATATTGGTGCTGAGGTTTATATATATCGACGTAGTGAAGAGGTATTATTGAAGTATTAAGATTAAGTGATGATTATTGGAGTTTTCGTGGACAAGAGGTAAGGTAAATGATATTGATGATAAGGTTTATATGTATCGACGTATTGAAGAGGTATTAGTGAATTATTGAGATTATGCTGACGATTATTGGAGTTTTGGTGGATAAGAGGTAAAGTAAGTGAGGAGCATATTTTTTTTGTTGGTCCATATGGAACAAGGAGGATGAAGATGGCAGACTAGAACACTCAAGTAGAAGGAAGATTGTCTACACACACACTTTGTCAAATCACAAAGCAGTATATACTTTTTTTGAGAGAGGAAGCATTTGCATATCTTGGTACACTGACAGTTGTTCAGCAACCGTACATTTTGATCTGGCTTGGCAAACATTGGTCTTGACATGATGACTATGACGTTGACTTAACTATTACTGACTGTTATACATTGCTGCCACTACTACTTGGTACACATGATGAACATCAAATCTTGGACAGAGTTACATTTACACAGTTAACACTATTCAATCACACAGTAGTACTTAATGTGGATGAAAGATGAGTGAGTGTGTTTTGTGTGTTTTCCTTTCCTAATCCTACCCACCTATCTCCTAAATATTATTTTATTTGTTGGTAGTGGCTTGCACTGACACCCATAAATGTTATAGGTTTACTGGCATTTGTGTATTGTAATAGTTAATAGGACAATTATCTGATATCATTTGTCTGTTTGTTATGATTTGTATGTTTAGTGTAAAAGCATTGTATGTGTATTCAAACTATTGTTCATGCCTGAACTGTCTGATTAGTGATGGTGCTGCACTTTTCAACATGATGCGTGACATTTAGTCATGTTTAATTTCTGCTGATGAACTGTGTGATCAGTGATTGTAAAAAATTATGGACTGTTACTTGTACCTTTTCTACATGATTGGTGCCGCTAGGACATGTTTAATTTCTGCTTCTAAACTCTGATGAACAGTGTGATCAGTGCTAGTGAATTTTATGGAACTGCTTCTGCTGAGAAATGTGACTTGTTGATGTCTGCACCTGCTCAACATTGCTGGGTGCCACTGATGGACTGTTTCTACTGAAAAGATGTCACCTGTTGATATCTGTACCTGCTCAACATTGCTGGTGCCACTAATGGAACTGCTTCTACTGAAATGGTGTTACTTGTTGATGTCTGCACCTGCTCAACATTGCTGGGTACCACTGATGGACTGCTTCTACTGAAATGGTGTTACTTGTTGATGTCTGCACCTGCTCAACATTGCTGGGTGCCACTGATGGACTGTTTCTACTGAAAAGATGTCACCTGTCGCTGTCTGCACCTGCTCAACATTGCTGGGTGCCACTGATGGACTGCTTCTACTGAAATGATGTCACTTGTTGGTGTCTGCACCTGTTTAACATTACTGGGTGCCACTGATGGACTGTTTCTACTAAAAAAATGTCACTTGTTGGTTTTTGCACCTGTTGACCATTGCTGGGTGCTACTGCTGGAACTGTCAACTGCTTATTCTTGGGCTATGGAAAGCGTTTATGTGAATATTTGTATAAACTGATTTTTTGTGTATTACTGTTTGTGAAAAGTTATGAGACTCTTACCTGCACATATTCGTCATTGCTGACGCTATTGATTGAATTGTTTAACCACATAATACTTGTGTAAACTATTATGTAAAGTCACATGTATGAAAGAATTTGTATTGCTTACTGTATTCTATATAATAGGTTATTGAAAGGTCAGTGCAAAGCCAAAATTTTATCTAGTTATATGATATTTCCGTATTAATATTATCTTTTATTTTTGTCTGTATTTTTTTTTGACGAATTTGGTGGTATTTTCACCACCAATGCTGGCAAAAATACCATCAAATTCTAGCCGTGGAGGAAGGGCATATGAAAGGTGGCTACACTGAGCCACAGCGCCAGAGATCGCTAGAGAGCATTGTTCCGCCGCCTCCACTGGCGGTGATTATTGAGATGTCGTAGTGGGAGTGCTTGTCGAGGACTCGTAGTAGTCAGTTCGTGTTCAGATGTGCTAGTAGGGAGTGCTTGCTGAGATGTGATACTGAAAAGTTCTTGTTGAGATGTGGTAATAGCGAGTCGGTGTGGAGATATATTGTAATGATTAGAGTGATTTTGGTCAATATATGAAGGTAACGAAACTTGATTTATTTTTCATTATTTCCATGTTTTAAATAATGCGTCATTACAGGTTCAGTCAACAAAGCATCTGGCTTGTGTTCTTGGATTAGAGTGTAATTCTGGTTCTCTTGAGTAATTATGGTATTTTTATTTTCTTTAATTAATTCAGTATAAATGATATTTAAAATTTCTTGTGTTGTTGAAGAAGAACAGTGCCAGATGCGTACGTTGAGTTATACTTCCACACGCAGAACAGTTACACTTGTGCTTTGGTTTCGTAGGTTTTATAGTTGCTGGGGACTTAATTAATTAATTGTGTTAATGAAAATTACCATTTCATTCTTTGTTATTGTTCTATGCAGTCAGATAGCGTAATAATACTAGTCAGGGCCAACCGTTACGAGACTTCGTAATCGGACAAACAGCTACTAAAAACAAAAAATTAAAATTATTTTCATTATATATTAATTAAGCCCCCATGCAATATATTATGTTATTGGATAAATGATCAAACGTTTTTGTTGCTGCATACTTATCTCCTTTCTGAGTCAATGACAGCTTTAAGGCCTAATGTTGTAGGTATCGACATCACTGTTCTTATCAAATTGTGATGGGCTATTTATGACGAATTTTAATAGTGAACATATGTTCTTTGATGGCCTAGCTCCTCGAAGAGGTACCTACGTTTAGTCCGTGGGTGAACATCATGTACTGTATTATTCTTACAACTCGCTTTTGTGCAATCATTATAATCTTTCTATGTGATGAGTAACCGCAGAAAATCACGCCATTACATGTTATTGAATGGAAATATACAAAATACGTCAGGAGGTTTATTCGTTTGCTCTTCTTATAATCGGTAGATTATACGAAGAGCAAAAGTAGCAGAACTTAATTGTTTGAGAAGTTCAGTAATGGTTCTTACAGTTCAAGTTTTTATCAATGTGTGCACCCAAAAATTTGGAGCACTGTAGCCCTATTTACTGATTCCCGCTCACGTTCTACGTCAGTTGTTGGTACGACTATTTTTTTTTTTTTACAGAACTGAGTACAGAAATCCGGGTTCGAGTCCCGTTCCGGCACAAATTTTCACTGTCGTCATTCCAGTATACAGCTGATGGTTGTCCATATTCGCAACTGCGAATATATTTGATGTATTTCATAACGGCTGTAGTCAGTGCAGTGCCTGTTCCTTCGAACAAGCAAGAGTGCCCGAAGGAACGTTGCACCTCTGGACAACACGGGCACTGCAATGACGTATTTATCCGCCGAAACCGGGCAAACGACTTTCAATTGAAATGTCTCTTCTCGACGGAAATATACATAATGGATGTTCGAGTGCAGGTTGTAGCTTTGTGGTTGACGACAAATGGAAGTTCGGGCCTGGCTCACGCTCAGATAGCCTAATGATAAGGCGATCGCTCGCGATAACTGCGAATTTGAGTTCGAGTTCCGGTCCAGCACAAATTTTCGTTGTCGTCATTCCATTACACAGCTGATGGTTGCTGCGAATACATTTAATGAAAATAGCCTTTTTTTTCAAATTTAGGGAGGGTACACTCTCAGAGAACCACTTTATAATACTTTGGAAAACATCATTTACCATCTCTTCTGTTGTTTTTTTCTCTAATGACATAGATTATAACACTAGTCGGCGAAAAATACCAATTCTGCGTGTTGAATGTTAAGTGGAAGGTCACTCATATATGTGAGGAGTAGGAGGGGACCCAAACAAAATTGATGTACCATTTATGACGACTCAGAACTGAACCTTGTGGGACTCTCTTTGTGATCTCCCCCCCCCCCCCCCGTAACTAAAATTTTCTACACTTCCGACATTGCTTGCCTTATTCAGCACAGCTTTTGCATCCTGTTTGTTAAGTCTGATTCAAACAACCTGTATTATACCTTTTAATAGTTGACTTACCGTGTTAAATCTTTAACGCAGGATTACACACACCTTAATGAGTAGATTATGACAGCAAATGTTTCAAATGGCTCTGAGCACTATGGGACATAACATCTGAGGTCATCATTCTCCTAGACTTGGAACTACTTAAACCTAACTAACCTAAGGACATCACACATATTCATGCCCGAGGCAGGATTCGAACCTGCGACCGTAGCAGCGCGGTTCCGGACTGAAGCGCCTAGAACCGTTCGGCCACAACGCCCGGCTTTTGGCAGCATTTCAGGTTTTTGTATGAAATACTGAAACTCAAGTTTTTGTTGCCCCAGGAAGCTGTTAGATAGGCAGCCTGCAAGGATTGATCGGATTACAGTTTTATCCGTCTATAAACGTACAGGGTGTCCCAGGAGGAATGGTCGGTATTCAGGGATACGACAGGAAAGATCATCCGAAGCAAAGAAGTCCAGTAAATATGGGCTCTAAAATGCTTACCTTAAGATCCATGAGCACTTTTTCGTCTTCGATACTATGAAATAAATATCTTGAACCGTAAGGTTTTCGCTTTCCATGTATCTGGAGGAGATAGTATACAGGGTGTTACAAAGAGGTACGGCCAAATTTTCAGGAAACATTCCTCACACACAAATAAAGAAAAGATGTTATGTGGACATGTGTCCGGAAACGCTTAATTTCCATGTTAGAGCTCATTTTAGTTTCGTCAGTATGTACTGTACTTCCTCGATTCACCGCCAGTTGGCCCAATTGAAGGAAGGTAATGTTGACTTCGGTGCTTGTGTTGACATGCGACACATTGCTCTACAGTACTAGCATCAAGCACATCAGTACGTAGCATCAACAGGCTAGTGTTCATCACGAACGTGGTTTTGTAGTCAGTGCAATGTTTACAAATGCGGAGTTGGCAGATGCCCATTTGATGTATGGATTAGCACGGGGCAATAGCCGTGGCACGGTACGTTTGTATCGAGACAGATTTCCAGAACGAAGGTGTCCCGACAGGAAAACGTTCGAAGCAATTGATCGGTGTCTTAGGGAGAACGGAACATTCCAGCCTATGACTCGCGACTGGGGAAGCCCTAGAACGACGAGGACACCTGCAATGGACGAGGCAATTCTTCGTGCAGTTGATGATAACCCTAATGTCAGCGTCAGAGAAGTTGCTGCTGTACAAGGTAACGTTGACCACGTCACTGTATGGAGAGTGCTACGGGAGAACCAGTTGTTTCCGTACCATGTACAGCGTGTGCAGGCACTATCAGCAGCTGATTGGCCTCCACGGGTACAATTCTGCGAAAGGTTCATCCAACAACGTGCCAATCCTCATTTCAGTGCAAATGTTCTCTTTACGGATGAGGCTTCATTCCAACGTGATCAAATTGTAAATTTTCACAATCAACTTGTGTGGGTTGACGAGAATCCGCACGCAATTGTGCAATCACGTCATCAACACAGATTTTCTGTGAACGTTTGGGCAGGCATTGTTGGTGATGTCTTGGTTGGGCCCCATGTTCTTCCACCTACGCTCAATGGAGCACGTTATCATGATTTCATACGGGATACTCTACGTGTGCTGCTAGAACATTTGCCTTTACAAGTACGACACAACATGTGGTTCATGCACGATAGAGTTCCTGCACATTTCAGTCGAAGTGTTCGTACGCTTCTCAACAACAGATTCGGTGACCGATGGATTGGTACAGGCGGACCAATTCCGTGGCCTCCACGCTCTCCTGACCTCAACCCTCTTGACTTTCATTTATGGGGGCATTTGAAAGCTCTTGTCTACGCAACCCCGGTACCAAATGTAGAGACTCCTCGTGGTCGTATTGTGGACGGCTGTGATACAATACGCCATTCTCCAGGGCTGCATCAGCGCATCAGGGATTCCATGCGACGGAGGGTGGATGCATGTATCCTCGTTAACGGAGGACATTTTGAACATTTCCTGTAACAAAGTGTTTGAAGTCACGCTGGTACGTTCTGTTGCTGTGTGTTTCCATTCCATGATTAATGTGATTTGAAGAGAAGTAATAAAAGTGAGCTCTAACATGGAAAGTAAGCGTTTCCGGACACATGTCCACATAACATATTTTCTTTCTTTGTGTGTGAGCAATGTTTCCTGAAAGTTTGGCCGTACCTTTTTGTAACACCCTGTATATAAAAACAAGAACAAATTGTCCGGTCAATATGCTCTAAAATGCATATTTTAACAGCTATGAGCACTTCTTCAGTAGAAGAGATGTGTTTCACAGTATCGAAGATGAGGAAAGGTCATAGCTCTTAAGGTACGCATTTTGGAGCCCATGTTTAGTAGAGTTTTTTGCTTCGAATGATCGTTCCTGTCATATCGCTGAGTGCTGAGCACTCCCCCTGAGCCATGCTACAGATGGAGATTTGCACAAATGCAGTGTCCCGAGTGATGGTCGCAATCACAACAATAACATCGGACAGTATGGAGTAGTCGCCGGCTGGCTGCAGCTAGTGCTGGGAGCCGTAACAAGCACAGGCGGAGCAGAAGGGGCTGGTGCGGCCGCGGCGGCGTCTCCCGGCATCTCCAGACGCCGACCTGGCCGTCCGCCCACGCAAGATGCGGCGCGCCGCGGTTCGCCGGGTTGCCGCTCCGCGGCGCGTCTGCACTTGCGTCTGTAGGCCCGTCTGGACCAGTCCAGCGCGGCGTTGCCCCCCTGCGGAAGAACACAGGCAGCGCACTGACCACGCGCCTGCACCCACGTAACGGCTGCCTAAAGGCCAATTCATACTGGCCGCCACGTCAAGTCACATCACGTCAAGTCACTTCACGCCTAGTCACGTCACGTCACGTCAATTAAGTCACGTGGTCTCAACTCGCATAGCTGTCTGCAGCTGTTCTCAGTCTCTAACGAAAAACGACGAAGAATGACCAACAAAGACTTAGAATAGCAACTGATGTCAACCACGACTTTACGGAATCACGACACAGCAAAGTATGCAGGATGAGAGAATGGTTCTGTATTGGGAGGAAATGGGTGAGCTTGTGATCACGTGATGAAGAACGGATGATATCAGCCATCACATGATGCATTATCGCGAGATATGTCTTCCTGTTAACGCTTAACAGACGTCTGGTAACCATTATACCAATCATTACGTAGGATTTTCACGGTTATCCTTCTTATGTATGGGGATTTTGCTCTAGATTGTGTCGAATCTCGTATATTTGGATTGATTCCCCTGGCGTGAAGATTTTTCCGTTTAGTATTGAGTACAAGAGAAGTAGTTCATGTTTCTGTACTCGTTTATATGTACTACGGAGGTCACCATGTTGTCACTTTGGTGAAAGAACAAGCCTTCCTCAGACAGAATCTATGCTTTGACATATTATCATCTTTCGTTTATACGAGTCAACGCTATAATCCATTTTTATCATAATCTTTTGATAGGCCTTTTATTCAGTATAGTTTTACCCCCCACTCTTATGATCGTTCTTGTAAATGAGTGGATAGTCAATATATTTCAACTAGTAAATTTATACAAGAGCAGGTTTATAAGGATAGGAGAAATGAGTGAGTACTTATGGTGTAATGATGATATAAATGTTAGACTTTAGTCGTCCAAGTAAGTGGGTGATTAGGCGTTTCAATGATTGTTGTTAACTTATGTCAACCCTTGACTAGATTATGTATAACAATATGATAGTTATACTTTGTATCCCTTACTGTGTACTTTTCTTTAGTAATTAGTTATTAGAGGCACTACAAGTATTTTACATACCTGACGAACTGTTTTGACTGACAACACCCTGTTTACTTCTATTTGGAGCATTGTTTTGTACTTGATCGTTCTTTTACTAATGCGGGCTTACTAGAATTAGATTACTTTATACCTGGGTTACTGCCTTAAATGAGGCACCGACATTGAAATGGTACATTTTGCTGGCGTGTTAGCTCACATTTCTCTTGTTGGATTGAGTAGCTTAATGAATTGACTCACATATATTTATTTTACACCATTGGTTCAAATGGTTCAAATGGCTCTGAGTACTATGGGACTTAACATCTGAGGTCATCAGTCCCCTAGAACTTAGAATTACTTAAACCTAACTAACCTAAGGACATCACACACATCTTTGCCCGAGGCTGGATTCGAACCTGCGACCGTAGCAGTCGCGCGGTTCCGGACTGAAGCACCTAGAACCGCTCGGCCACCGCGGCCGGCTTTTACACCATTGACTACCTTTTAATATATTAACTGGGTTCCACATCATTCTTCCCGTTCGTCATCACTTGTGTTTCGTATGGTTATGAATGATGTGTTTCAGTAACCTACTTCACTTTGTTACTTTATAGTGATGACAATACAGTGTTATGCAAACGTAACTCCTTTCCACCTTTCCCACCTTTCACTATTTATAAACAATGGAATCATACCTTACATATGTCTGATTGGCAATGCATATGTTCCTTCCTGTTATTTAAACTGCGTATACAAAGGGTTTAGGGTATTATTATTCGCTTTTAACACAATTTTAGTACTGTTTCATGCCTATATTATAATCTCTAAGGCAGCCCACCTAGACTTATATACACCCCCATTTTTATTCAAGTGTCTGGTACTGATCTATAACGGAAATAACCGTGTATATTTAACATCATTTGTACTTGTTTGTACCATATAAATTGCTAATGTCAAAAAAATTGCATCTTAATGAAAATGAACGAAATGTAACTACTTTTAATGAATTCATTATTTAACAATAGGTTTATAGTATATTTATTTTGTACAATAGCTCACAGACTACCGATGTCTCACGTTGTTTGTTCTATGTATGGTGTATTATATAGGACCTGAGGATGGCGTTGACGCAACGTCGAAACTAGTAACCAAATAAATATAAAATCCTAAGTATAGCTGGAGGAGTTTCATTTTTGATAAAAATTATACCAGCTGTGTCCCACCATAATCCAATTTAAATATGGATGTACGAAGATCAAAACTTTGTTCCTGGGAACCCTTGATGGTGAAGTGACATGACAGCCAGTGTGAATGCAGAAATTTGAAATGCACTGTGAAGTGTTTTAACGTGCCGTCACGTGACGTGACAGTCACAGTGAACTAAAGTTAATCAAATAAAGTTGGTATTCCTGAGCCATACTGAGTCTCACCTCTATCTATGATAATGAGGTGGGCCAAAGCAATGAATTAAAACTTGTACCAGCGCCAGGATTCGAACTCAGGTCCCCTGCTAATGAGGTAGATGTGTTTTCCTCTTTCTTTTATTCTTCATTTTTTTCATCATTGCTCTCATCATCTGGTCTGGGAGGACGTCACAGGACACCCCTTCTAGTTCATCGTTGAACACTTACCTTCACTCACTTTTTTAAATTTAATTTAATTCTATTTTATTTTATTTATTTATTTATTTTTTACAGAGTGCAGCCGGCCTTCTGACTGAGCACGCTGAGCTACCACGCCGCCACCATTCGGCCATAGTGGCACTACGTATATCACAGCTGCACTGACTTCCCTTAGAAGGGGAATAGCAATAGGCTGAGGCATGAGTTAGAATCTCTATAGGTGATGGAGATGTAGTAGCGTAATCTATGCAGGTGTAGTATCTGTACTGCCATTGTAGCATAATGGATAGCATATGTGCCTAGTAACGAAGAGACGCGGGTTTGAATCCTGGTGCTTTCACAAATTTTAATTCATTGCTTTAGCCCAAATCATTGTCATAGATGAACTGACCTTAGCAGCTTCCAACAAGTCATCCATTCCAACTTCGAGCGGTTGTGGGAACACTGGATTCCTCACAACCACACTCCGAAACAGATTCCATAATACTCGTACTCTGGTATGTTTCCAGAGTGAATTTTCACTCTGCAGTGGAGCATGCGCCGATGTGAAACTTCCTGGCAGGTTAAAACTGTTTGTGCCTAGTAACGAAGAGACGCGGGTTTGAATCCTGGTGCTTTCACAAATTTTAATTCATTGCTTTAGCCCAAATCATTGTCACAGATGAACTGACCTTAGCAGCATCCAACAAGTCATCCATTCCAACTTCGAGCGGTTGTGGGAACACTGGATTCCTCACAACCACACTCCGAAACAGATTCCATAATACTCGTACTCTGGTATGTTTCCAGAATGAATTTTCACTCTGCAGTGGAGCATGCGCCGATGTGAAACTTCCTGGCAGGTTAAAACTGTTTGTTGAAACCTTTGTAGGAGATGAGATACTGTAAAAACTGTGCGGGCAGGATGAGGGTCGTGCTTCGATACCTCTGCCTGTAGCACACTTGCTCTCAAAAAGCAAAGGTCCCAAGTTAGAATCCCTGTCTGGTATACAGCTTTAATCTGCCATGAAGTTATAAATCAGCGTGCACTCCGCTGCAGAGTGAAAATTCACGCTGGAAACAATCCTCTGCATGTCTCTGCAATATCCTTTCTCCCAGGAGAGAGATATGAAGGAGTACTTCTGTGAAGTTTCGAAGGTAAGAGATGAGATACTGGCGGAAGTAAAGTTGTAGCTCACTTTTGAAGCGCTCATCTGAAAGAGGAGACTCTTTTGTTTTAAACAGATAAATGAAGGCCGGCTTGTTTTATAACTGGAGCACTTTTTGATTTAGAAGAGACGCAGTGTTTCTTTCTGAAGAGGAAGCTTATTTGCTTTTAGAAAAGGAATTGTCTTTGTTGTAACATGGGAATCTTTCTTGTTTCAAAAGAGTAGTTTTATTACTTTGTAAGATGGGTACTGTTTTTTTCGGAATAGGTATCATGTTTTGTTGTGCAAAGAAGTTTTCCTTTTTGTTTCGACGAGGAATCATGGTTGTTGAACCGTAAATTTACTTTCAAATTTTTTTCTTAAAGAATTTACTTTATTTACTAGCGATTCATCAACAACATTAACACATTTAATCACACTAGGTGAGCGTGGAAGTAATTGCCAGGAAGTAACTGATGGAAAATGAAATTACTTTTAACAAATGTGAATTTTATTCCTAAATGCTTTCTCAAAAACAGATTTAAAATTATAAGCAGAAAAGCACCCTCGAAATATCAAGTTACAATTTTATCTAGAGGCAGAAAGAACAATATTAACAGTATGAGCCTTCGGGCTGAGAAGCTTGTCTGCTCCCTTTCAAACACGGCCGTAGTCATGACCGCTCACAACAACCTCTGAAAGAGTACACTGGTGCAAATCTGCAACACACCAGGTTACTTTAAACTAAAAAAATTTTAACGACTCACACAAACACGTAAACTATGCACCCTGTAAGAAAGATGGAAATGGTAGAACACTCAAATTATTTTCCACCGAAAGTGCAATTTTTTTTAAGGAATCTTACGGTGGAAGGGTGGCAACCTTATAACCTAAAATGACTATTTAAATAAAACCCATAAAATGCAGACTTACATAAAATTACAACATGCTCTACATTTCACATATACCACCTCGCAAGATGATAGGCAAGATAAAAACATATTTCAAGAATTCAGCCTTTAAGCAATAAATTCGTTAACACCGAATCCGACAAACATGACAGAGGCAGCTATAAACGTACTGCAGACCGACAACAGACAGTCAGACACTAACTGCCTAACAAATGCGGACGAGAGACAGACGAGCAAGATGGGGACGAGACACTGACCGAGACCACAAGTAGAATTTAACAAGTAACTGAAACAACATATCACCAATCACTTAACTTCTACTAACTGCGATTTCTGGCGAAGACCTGGCGCAGCACGCCCAAAACGGTCTCCCGAACCGTCCGCTGCCAGCCGCTTCAACGGACGCTGGCCGATCTCCCGTCTCACGGCGTCGCAGCACGCACCGGCCAGACCGATGTCGTGCGTTGACTCCTGTTGCTCTCGTGTCGGCCGCGAAGCCACTACGCCTCGCTATACGGCGCGACCACTGGACTCACGTGGCGACCTCACATGCGCCGACGCTCCAGGCGGACAAGTCATCATGTGTCCCAGTGCGCGACCGACCAACCGATCGATCCAACCGCCAATGCCCATTGCCTGAGGAGACTCGAGCAGACTGGGGGCCGGACACATACTAGCACTCCGGACGACAGACAGACACTAACCGCCTCACCAATGCGGACGAGAGACAGACCCAGACTAACCTGGCTGACCAACTGACCAGACTCGCCGAGACTAACAGACTGCCTCAGACTGGCTGACTGGCGAGCTCATAGTCCCCTTAAACGCACGTGAACAGGCTACCTTTCCCCTTTCACACCAGAGGGAGACACCAAAGCTGCGATTGCAGCAGCGGTGCCACCGCCAGAAACGGAGGGCGACTGCTTTACACTACGAGCTGCGGCGCAATCTTCAAAACAGCAATTTCTTCCACGGCTCAGTTGTGATATTACGTTGGACAGATGTTATCTTCATCCGGTGGAAGAGAATGAAGTCACTGTGTGCCTTGTCAGGGGAACATGGGTTTTGAGGCGAACAGTTGTAGCCCAAAGAAGCAGCATGTGTGAACTGTTCTACGCACAATTAGTTGGAGCGTTGTCGTGTAGCAGAAACACCCTCTTAGACAGCTTCCTGCGACTCTCCATCTTCACTACTCCTCGTAAATCCCACAAAAGATTTGGATAGTATGCCCGTGTGTCGGTTTGTCCCTTAGCAGGACGATCTGTTAATACGACACCATGGCAGTCGTAAAAAAGCATTCAGCATCATCTTTCCCGATGGAAGTTGTGAATGTCCCTTTTTCGGTTGTTCAATCCACGTCTTTACTCTGCTTGCTCTGCTCCTTTGTTTTGGGCCATGCTAATACACCCAACACTCGTCTATGTTGACTATTCGGATAAAGAACTCATCTGGACTGACCCGACACAGTTGCCAACATTTCCCCTGCACTCTCGGTTTGGTGAACTTTTGAATTAGTGTGAGCAGTTACGAAACCCAGCGGGCGCGACCTTTGTTATATTCAAAACGACGTGCAAGGTATTCAAAAGCGATTGATTTTTCATTTTTCCCACTATCGCCGATGGCGTGATATGCCTCCACTTCTCTTGTGATTCCCGGTTACAAGCAGAGTTGCTTTTTACTACTACTTGTAAATAGTTGTACGATGATACTTGCCTTATTATATGCATTAGCTTTCATTTATCCACATTTAAAGAGGGTTACATTGAAGTGACAAAAGTCATGGGATAGCGACATGTACAGGTACATATACAGATGGCGGTAGCGTCGCGTACACAAGGTATAAAAGGGCAGTTCATTGACGGAACGGTCGTTTATACTCAGATGCCCCACGTGGAAAGATTTTCGACGTGATTATGACCGCACGAGGCAACGGCCTTGCCGCAGTAGATACACCGGTTCCCGTTAGATCACCGAAGTTAAGCGCTGTCGGGCGAGGTCGGCACTTGGATGGGTGACCATCCAGGCCGCCATGCGCTGTTGCCATTTTTCGGGGTGCACTCAGCCTCGTGATGCCAATTGAGGAGCTACTCGACCGAATAGTAACGGCTTCGGTCAAGAATACCATCATAATGACCGGGAGAGCGGCGTGCTGACCCCACACCCCTCCTATCTGCATCCTCCACTGAGGATGACACGGCGGTCAGATGGTCCCGGTGGGCCACTCGTGTCCTGAAGACGGAGTGCATGACCGCACGAGAGGAATTAACAGACTGAACGCGGAATAATAGTTGGAGCTATAATCATTGGACATTCCATTTCGAAAATCGTTAGGGAATTCAATATTCCAAGATCCAGAGTGTGCCGAGAATGCCAAATTTCGGCCTTTACCTGTCACCACGGATAACGCAGTGGCCGACGGCCTTCAGTTACCAACCTCGAACTGCAGCGTTTGCATAGAGTTGCCAGTGCTAATAGACAAGTGTCTATAGCTGAGGGGTCAGCGTGACGGATTGCCGTCCTACGGGACCGGGTTCGATTCCCGGCTGGGTCGGGGAGTTTCTCCGCTCAGGCTGTCTTCATCATCATTTCATCCCCATCCGGCGCGTAGGTCGCCCAATGTGGCGTGGAATGTTATAAGACCTGCACCAAGGCGGCCCTGCAAGGGGCCTCCCAGCCAATTACGCCAAACGCTCATTTCATTTCCGTACACAAGTAACACTGTGTGTAATAACCGCAGAAATGAATGTGCGACCAACGACAAATGTACCCGTTAGAACAGTGCGGCGAAATTTGGCGTTAGTGGGCTATGGCAGCAGACGACCGATGCGAGTGTCTTTGCTAACAGCATGACACCGCCTGCAGCTCCCCTCCTGAGCTCGTGACCATGTCGGTTGGACCCTAGACTATAGTGAAACCGTGGCCTGGTCAGATGAGTCGCGATTCCAGTTGGTAACAGCTGATGGTAGAGTTTGAATGTGGTACAGACCCCTCGAAGCCACGGACCCAAATTGTCAACACGGCACTGTGCAAGCTGGTGGTGGCACTGCTATAGTGTGGGCTATTGAGTGGAGATGGTTATATTCGGCTACTTGGAGATCGTTTGCAGCCAAAATCAAAATGGATCAAATGGCTCTGAGCACTATGGGACTTCACATCTGAGGTCATGAGTCCCCTAGAACTTAGAACTACTTAAACCTAACTAACCTAAGGACATTACACACATCCATGCCCGAGGCAGGATTCGAACCTGCGACCTAGCAGTCGCCCGGTTTCGGACTGCAGCGCCTAGACCCGCGTGGGTTTGCAGCCATTTATGGACATTATGTTCCCTAGCATATATGACAATGCGCCATGTCACCGGGTCACAATTGTACGCGATTGGCTTGGAGAACATTCTGGATAGTTTGAGCGAAAGATACGGCCACAAAGATCGCCCGACACGAATCCCTTCGAACATTTATCAGACATAATCGCGAGGTCAGTTCCTGAACAAAATCCTGCACCGGCAGCAGTTTCGCCATTATTCGCGGCTCATTCATGGCTCATTATTTCTGCAAGGGACTTCCAACGAATTGTTGAGTTGATGCCACGTCGAGTTCCTGCACTACACCAGGCAAAGGAAGGCCCGACAGATATTAGGACGTATCCTACGACATTTTCCACCTCAGTGTGCGGCGGAGCGGGCTAGAAATGCGTCATCTGTGTTTGTTCGCTGTCTCTCGTCGTACTGTACACTATAAAAGTTCCACCTAGCTCAATATGTCGTCAGACCGCCAGCCAGTTTTTCTGCATGCGTAGATACTGTTCACACGATGTCAAAAGCAGCGTTGAAGAAAAACACCGCCAATACTTACGTTTGTAAAGTCCGCGTAAACTCTGGCGGCAAGCTATCCTGTAATATCTTATAACACAATTTTCGGGTGGAGGGCGATTGCTTCATCTCTTTAGAAAAATGACAAATTCTGCAGCGAGTTCTTTTATTCCTTTAGGTTCAAACTTAAACACTTGCCATCAGCCCGAATTTAATTTACGAATAACATCACTGTCCTCAGCTCATAGTTCATGCAACCCAGTTCACACGCTAGGCAGCCAGAAATATACCTAAGTCCGACCCGAATTGTTACGCGATCTACTAAAATATATGAGTTTCACTTTCGGTCCTTTTCAGTGGATTTTTATTAACAGAAATAGCTCGCCAACTATTCCATAAACGGGTATGAAACACGCCACGCGGAATTCTACAATGCCGAAAGTTCACACGCGTTTTATAGATCACTTCACAAAGCTCAAATTTTCACGATCTGTCCGTAAATGCAACTGCTTTCACGTCAATACAATTCGGACTCGAGAAACCAGTAACTGCTTCATTTTACTCATAATGTAGACGGACACGTCCAACATGACGTCCGATAGCTAGCCAGCGACTCTCTCACTGCCGTTCCTTCCAGGGCCTATAACTACTTGCAATGTGCAGGAAATGCTCAACTCTGTTTGGTTGTTCAAAATAACCAGCCAATCAAAACAATCCTTCGGGTTCTTTTTCGCGCTAGAACTGTCTTACGCCAATCAACATTCACAGATGTATTTACGTCACTTCATCATGCAAATATTAATAAAATGTTTAACAAAACCCAACGAAACGAAAACTAATCTTGAAATAACTTTAGAAAACTGTTCCTCTATAAACGGCTATTCTGGCTGCCTTCCTACAAAGGAAGTATACCCTTAGATATATGTCATTAGCAATGTGGGGGAAATTACGTAATGTTTAACCTGAAATAATATTGAGTTTTTACTTATGTCCCACATACACAATCTCACTCATTCTCATTTACTCACACAATAACACATTACATAAATACTGTTTTTTCTGAATTTTATATTACGAAAATGAAAAATAGTTAACGTTTTCAATTATGAAAATTCAAACAAATTGACCCAACATTTTGTGAACTACAGTAACGATTCCAAATTATACTAAAAGACAAACTGTTATGAATTCTAACTGACTTTAATCTTACAAGTGTCGGTTTGGGCTGTTTTAGGTAATTTTCTCTAACTCTGAAAGTATGCCAGCTAGAAAGCTGAGATTTTTACACAATCTTCTTTTCAATAACAAAGGACAGTATACTGACATTTAACTAAATTGAATAATATTTAATTTATTATTTAGATTTTTTAGGGGCTTGAATATTGTGTCGCTTCCCACGGGTAGGCTAGCGACAGGTGCGAATGAGTGACGCTAAGATACAAGCGGCTGTTTGTATCATTCTATCACCGCCACCAAAGCTATGAGCCGTACTGCAAAGTAGCTTACTGCAATAAAATGCTATTACGTATTGACTAGCGACGTTACAAGTGTAGTTCATCATGAGAAATTTTTTTCCGTATCTTTTAGCATTTCCTTAGAGCTCTCCAATGACGATAGCATCCTATACACAACATTGTCAGTGAACAATTTTATAGTGCTGCTAATTCTATCCGATATATCGTTTATATATAAGGGGCGATCAAAAAGTTTCGGTTTGAGGGCGTTACTGCAGCGTATTTGCAATGTAGCGTGGTTCCGATGCAGGTGTATAAGCACCGACAAGTTGCCAAGGATCAATGTGGCATTCGTGTCTTTCCGACGTGCTTACGTTAAATGTCTAAACGTGTACTATGGCGACGTTATTACCACATGCTTCCAAACAGGATCAACGTACTGTTATTCTTTTCTTGGCTGCCGAAGGACGAACACTAGTACACATTCATCGAAGAATGAATAATGTCTGTGGGGCACCATGTCTGTCGAAAATCACCCTTGTGGAGCGGTGCGCCAAGGGTGATGCTTCTTCATAATAACGTGCGTCCCCATTTCGCAAATGTCATAACGCAGACGTTATGCCAACGCAAGTGGGAGATACTGGAGAACCCAGCCTATAGTCTTGATCTCTCACTACGTGACTATCACCCCTTCAGTCTCTTAAAAAAGGCCGTGAAGCGTCGACGATTCCTGTCTGACGGGGATATGCAGCAGGCAGTTACGAACTTCTTCTCGCAGCAGGACACGATGTTTCAGCAACCAGGTATCCTCGATCTGGTGTGTCGGTGGGAAGATTGCTTGAATGTTCGGGGAAATTTTGGCTCTTTGGCATACCGATTTTGGACTGTACGGCCTTGCAACTGAAACTTTTTGGTCGCCCCTTATATATCGCAAACATTCGAGGTCCTGTTATTGTTACTTGGGACAAGAACGACTTTTCTATTGTACATTACCCGTCTGCTATGAAATGTAGAGGAAGATGAGAAGGGAGATATGATACTGGGTGAATAATTTGACAAAGCACTGAAAGAAGACCCCGACAGTAGACAACATTCCGTTAGAGCCACCGCTAGCCTTCAGAGAGCCAGCCATAACAAACCTTCATCATCTGGTGAGCAAGATGTATGAGACAGGCAAAATACCCCGAGACTTCAAGAATACTATAATAACCCCAATTCTAAAGAAAGCAAGTGCAGACAGCTGTGAAAATTATCGAACTGTAGTGGCAACTTCCGCCACCAAAATTATCTATCTCCCAAGACAACTTTACATTAACCACACCGAAATTGAGACAAGAGTTACTCGCAGTGGAGGATCTAGAAACATATTTTGGGGGGTTCCTCTTTTTTTTTTTTTTAGAATTTCCAGAATGAGTGGGAGGGGGCGCGGGAGGGGGGGGGGAGGGGGTGTGGCTTGATATTTATACTGTATAAGCATAGGAATGACTAATATTTACTTTTTATTTTTAAAGGAGTGGTGGGAGCTTCCCTCCACTTGAAGAGGAAATCCATGAAATTCTGAGGCGCTGTGCAGTTAATGTAAAACTACTTTTGGAAAGTTCCCTAACACAGAAGGAATTTCTCTCGCTTGAAGTAGTACTGTACAACGGTTGACATGCTTCGGGGCAGAAATATAGCAACACAGGAAGGCATTTAAATTTACGAATGTTGGTATAATTTCTAATTGCTTCCTTTTCAGTGACTGAAAAACTACTTCTTCCATAACAACATTGAGTTCGACTTTACTACAACACATTACAAATTTTAGGCGTCGCGGACCTGCTGATTTGGCTCCGCTTGATCCTAGAAACTGGTATTTGTCATTGTTATTTATTCTGATTATTTTTGTATCTAATTCCACGTTTGTAGGATGGTGGCTGTGGGGTTTTAAGTACTCTGCAAATGTGGAATCATTTGTTTCATATTTCCAACACCTGACGTGTTTTTTGTACCGTGTTTTAAAATCTTTGCATGTCATGCCTATGTATACTGCATCACAATTTTGACATTCAAGTTTGCTCATTCCTGATCCCTGGAAACTGGCCCTCTTTATTGTTGGTTGGCTTAGGTTTGATTGGAAGGTTAGAACAGTTTTATATACAAGGTGACAATTATTGAACTGTATGAAATAAAATCGTCGTAATTTCTGAACAGTTCTCATTAGGATGTCCAAACCGCACGGTTGGCCGCGGGTCATGATGGGAATTTGTATGTGCAGGCATGGTTTGGTTTAGCGACGAAGTACACTTTCGTTTGGATGGGTTCGTCAATAAGAAAAATTGGCGCATTTGGGGGACTAACAACCCGCGTTTCGCGATCGAGGAGTCTCTTCACCCTCAACGGGTGACTGTGTGGTGTGCAGTGTCTAGTCACGGAATAATCGGTGCGATATTCTTTGATGGTACGTTGACTAACGAGTGGTTTTCGAAGACAATCTACATCTACATCTACATCTACATGGATACTCTGCAAATCATATTTAAGTGCCAGGCAGATGGTTCATCGAACACCTTCACAATTCTCTATTATTCAAATCTCGTATAGCGCGCGGAAAGAATTAACAATTATATCTTTCCGTAAGAGCTCTGATTTCCCTTATTTTATCGTGGTGATCGTTCCTCCCTATGTACGTCGGTGTCAACAAAATATTTTCGCATTCGGAGGAGAAAGTTGGTGATTGAAAGTTCGTGAGAAGATTCCGTCGCAACGAAAAACGCCTTTCTTTTAATGATTTCCAGCCCAAATCCTGTACCATTTCTGTGACACTCTCCCCTATATTTCGCGATAATACAAAACGTGCTGCCTTTCTTTGAACTTTTTCGATGTACTCCGTCAGTCCTATCTGGTGAGGATCCCACACCACGCAGCAGTGTTTTAAAAGAGGACGGACAAGTGTAGTGTAGGCAGTCTGCTTAGTAGGCCTGTTACATTTTCTAAGTGTCCTGCCAATAAAACGGAGCCTTTTGTTAGCCTTCCCCACAACATTTGCTATGTGTTCTTTCCAATTTAATTGTTCATAATTGTAATATCTGGGTATTTAGTTGAATTTACGGCTTTTAGATTTGACTGATTTATCGTGTAACCGAAGTTTAACGAGCTCCTTTTAGTACTCATGTGGATGACATCACACTTTTCGTTATTTAGGGTCAACTGTCACTTTTCGCACTATTCAGATATTTATTCTAAATGTTTTGCAGTTTGTTTGGATCTTGTGATAACTTTATTAGTGGATAAACGACAGCGTCATTTGCAAACAACCGAAGACGGCTATTCAGATTGTCTCCAAAAATATGGATAAGGAACAGCAAAGTGCCTATAACACAACCTTGGGGAACGCCTGAAATCACTTCTGTTTTACTCAATGACTTTCCGTCAGTTACTACGAACTGTGACCTCTCTGACAGGAAATCAAAAATCGAGTCTCATAACTGAGACGATATTCCAAAAGCACGCAATTTCACTATGAGCCGCTTGTGTGGTACAGTGTCAAAAGCCTTCCGGAAACCAAAGAATACGTAATCGATCTGAAATCCCTTGTCAATAGCACTCAGCACTTCATGTAAATAAAGAGCTAGTTGTGTTTCACAGGAACGATGTTTTCTAAACCCATCTCATCCCCATTATCCAAAGTGACCCTGATTCCAACAAGATGTGCTTCATACAAGACGAAGCTCGACCCCGTCGAGAGAGTGTTTGATGTGCTGGAGGAGCACTTTGGGGACCGCATTCTGGCTCTGAGGTATCCCGAGGCCACTGGCATGGGCCTCGATTAGCCGGCATATCCTCCGGATCTGAGCACACGCTACTCCTTTTTGTGGGTCTACATTAAAGACAAGGCGTACAGTAATAACGCCAAAACCTATAATGAGCTGAAAACAGCCATTCAAGAGGTCATCGTCAGCCTTGATGTCCTGACTCTTCAGAGGATCATGCAGAATTTCGCTATTCGTCTGCGCCGCATCACCACCAGTGATGGCAGGTATATCGAACATGTCATAACCTACTTCCGAATATCTGCAGTGACGTTTACATGGTGAATAAAGTGTGTCATTTGTACTAATTTATGTTTTTTTCATCTTGTTGTCGTGGTCTTCAGTTCTGAGACTCGTTTGATGCAGCTCTCCTTGCTACTCTATCCTATGCAAAATTCTTCATCTACGAGTACCTACTGCAACCTACATCCTTCTTAATCTGCTTAGTGTATTCATCTCTTGGTCTCCCTCTACGATTTTTACTCTCCACACTACCCTCCAGTACTAAATTGGTGATCCCTTGATGCCTCAGAACATGTCCTACCAACCGATCCCTTCTTCTAGTCAAGTTGTGCCACAAATTTCTCTTCTCCCCAATTCTGTCCCCCCCCCCCCCCCCATTAGTTATGTTATCTACCCATCTAATCTTTAGCATTCTTCTGTAGCACCACATTTCGGAAGCTTCTATTCTCTTCTTGTCCAAACTATTTATCGCCCGTGTTTCACTTCCATACATGGCTACACTCCATACAAATACTTTCAGAAATGACTTCCTAACACTTAAATCTATAGTCGATGTTAACAAATTTCTCTTCTTCAGAAACGCTTTCCTTGCCATTGCCAGTCTACATTTTATATCCTCTCTACTTCGACCATCGTCAGTTATTTTGCTCCCCAAATAGCAAAACTCATTTACTGCTTTAAGTGTCTCATTTCATAATCTAATTCCATCAGCATCAACCAACTTAATTCGACTACATTCCATTATCCTAATTCTGCTTTTGTTAACGTTCATCTTATATCCTCTTTTCAAGACACTGTCCATTCCGTTCAACTGCTCTTTCAAGTCCTTTGCTGTCTCTGACAAAGTTACAATGTCATCGGCGAACCTCAAAGCTTTTATTTCTTCTCCATGGATTTTAATACCTACTCCGAACTTTTCTTTTGTTTCCTTTATTGCTTGCTCAGTATACAGATTGAATAACATCGGGGAGAGGCTACAACCCTGTCTCACTCCCTTCCCAACCACTGCTTCCATTTCATGCCCCTCGACTCTTATAACTGCCATCTGGTTTCTGTACAAATTGTAAATACCCTTTCGCTCCCTGTATTTTACCCCTGCCATCTTCGGAATTAGACAGAGAGTATTTAAATCGACATTGTCAAAAGCTTTCTCTAAGTCTACAAATGCTAGAAACGTAGGCTAGTCTTTCCTTAATCTATTCTCTAAGATAAGTCGTAGGGTCAGTATTGCCTCACGTGTTGCAACATTTGTACGGAATCTTAACTGATCTTCCCGAGGTCGGTTTCTAACAGTTTTTCCATTCGTCTGTAGAGAATTCGTGTTAGTATTTTGCAGCCGTGGCTTATTAAACTGATAGTTCGGTAATTTTCACATCTGTCAGCACCTGCATTCTTTGGGATTGGAATTATTATATTCTTCTTGAAGTCTGAGGGTATTTCGCCTGTCTCATACATCTTGCTCACCAGATGGTAGAGTTTTGTCAGGGCTGGCTCTCCCAAGGCTTTCAGTAGTTCTAATGGAATGTTGTCTGCTCCCGAGGCCTTGTTTCGACTTAGGTATTTCAGTGCTCTGTCAAACTATTCATGAAGTATCGTATCTCCCACTTCATCTTCTTCTACCTCCTCTTCCATTTTATTGTCCCCAAGAAGATCGCCCTTGTGTAGACCCTCTATATACTCCTTCCACCTTTCTGCTTTCCCTTCTTTGCTTAGAACTGGGTTTCCATCTGAGCTCTTGATATTCGTACAAGTGGTTCTCTTTTCTCCAAAGGTCTATTTAATTTTCCTTTAGGCAGTATCTATCTTACCCGTAGTGAGAGAAGCCTCTGCATCCTGACATTTGTCCTCCAGCCATCCCTGCTTAGCCATTTTGCACTTCCTGTCGATCTCATTTTTGAGACGTTTGTATTCCTTTTTGCCTGCTTCATTTACTGCATTTTTATATTTTCTCCTTTCATCAATTAAATTCAATATTTCTTCTGTTACCCAAGGATTTCTAGTAGCCCTCGTCTTTTTACCTACTTGATCCTCTGCTGCCTTCACTACTTCATCCCTCAAAGCTACCCACTCTTCTTCTACTATATTTCTTTCCCCCATTCCTGTCAATTGTTCCCTTATGCTCTCCCTGAAACTCCGTACAACCTCTGGTTTAGTGAGTTTATCCAGATCCCATGTCCTTAAATTCTCACCTTTTTTGCAGTTTTTTTTATATCGTTCAATAATTGTCACCCTGTATTACCTGTGTTATTTGGGGTATTCGATTAACCTTGGACACTTTATTATGATTAGTGATGTCGATTACGTTGCAAGTCTAGCACGCGTAAAATCCGAACGGCTCGGCGCCGTTTTACGGCTAACATGTTTTACTGCCGGACACGACCGGTAGTTTGGCGTGAGTATTGGGTAAGGTGCGGTCATTCGGCTTGTGGCGACTGTGCGGATGAGCGGGCGTTAAACCGAAGCCAGAGAACGCCTGTCGGGGTTTTTGGCACGCCGGCCGGCGCTGGCTGGCCGCTGGCTCCTTTGTGGCGGGCTGAGGCCAGAAACCAGTTCCGCGGCTGCTGCCGCTGCTGCATTCCTGCGCCCTCGAACCGGTCGCGGCCGCGGCGTCGGCGCCAGGACAGCCAACCTAGCGCGCAACCACCAATTACCGCTCCCCAGCGACACCTTCCGCCTCAAACACCACCCATTACCGATAAATCCTATCAGCGCGGGAGCTGACAACTTACTGTTCGCTGGCGTGCGTGAAATATGCAACCGCGCCGAAAGAACGACACGAATGAGTCCAAACTGAAAGGTTCTGCAGAACAACGCACCATCAGTAAGTGGTTAATAAGGCCGGTATTACACTATCATATTTCTTTGACAGAGAAATGTGATCGAATATTCGTCAAATTTCTTTGACAAAGATCTTTGACGTGGCGCTAAAAAGGGGTATTACACCGTCGTCATGTTCAAAAAATGATTCAAATGGCTCTGAGTACTATGGGACTTAACTTCCGAGGTCATCAGTCCCCTAGAACTTAGAACTACTTAAACCTAACCAACCTAAGGACATCACACACACCCATGCCCGAGGCAGGATTCAAATCTGCGACTGTAGCGGTCGCGTGGTGCCAGACTGTAGCGCCTAGAACCGCTCGGCCACCGTGGCCGGCCTCCGTCCTCATGTTTTTCGTCAGACTTCAAGATGGCGAATAGCAACTTGTTATTAAGCGCTGCAGTTGCTAGTATCACAATTGCATTGTATGTGTACTTGGAAGAAAAGCGACGAAAAAAAGGATACATACTTGGATGAAGCCATAGGTATTACATCGAGATAACAAAATATATCGAAATGGTGCGTAAAGTGGCAGTTGACCTTAAATAACGAAAAGTGTGAGGTCATCCACATGAGTGCTAAAAGGAACTCGTTAAACTTCGGTTACACGATAAATCAGTCTAATCAAAAAGCCGTAAATTCAACTAAATACCTAGGAATTACAATTATGAACAATTAAAATTGGAAGGAACACATAGAAAATGTTGTGGGGAAGGCTAACCAAAGACTGCGTTTCATTGGCAGGACACTTAGAAAATGTAACAGACCTACTAAGGAGACTGCCTACACTACGCTTGTCCGTCATCTTTTAGAATACTGCTGCGCGGTGTGGGATCTTTACCAGATAAGACTGACGGAGTACATCGAAAAAGTTCAAAGAAAGGCAGCACGTATTGTATTATCGCGAAATATGGGAGAGAGTGTCACAGAAATGACACAGGATTTGGGATGGAAATCATTAAAAGAAAGGCGTTTTTCGTTGCGACGGAATCTTCTCACGAAATTCCAATCACCAACTTTTTCCTCCGAATGCGAAAATATTTTGTTGACACCGACATACAGAGGAGGAATGATCACAAAGATAAAATAAGGGAAATCTGAGCTCGTGCGGAAAGATATAGGTGTTCATTCTTTCCGCGCGCTATACGAGATTGGAAAAATAGAGAATTGTTAAGGTGGTTCTATTAACCCTCTGCCAGGCACTTAAATGTGATTTGCAGAGTATCCATGTTGATGTAGATGTAAAAAAGCATTTAGTAAAATATGTTATGAGAGCAAGAGCAGGACGTCAAGTAAGTAATATAAATTATTTACGAATGGATGAGAGTGTACTTCAATATTTGCTCAGTAAAGTGGCTTCCCATATTACAAAACAGAATACGATACAGGAGAGAGCTAATTACAACACAGTATTCGAATATCACATTGCACGTTATCCAAAATAACTCCAGAAACATGTGAAGCGATATATAAAGCTGTGAAGGGGGAATACGTAAAGGTAAATAAATGTTTAGTGCATTATATGGGCAATAAGAACTATTTTTGAATAATTTAATTAATGGAATTATTGTTGCAAAACTACAAAATTAATAAAAAGTACGAAACATGTGAAGCACTTTTTAATTTGTTGCATTCAGAGTTTAAAAATAGACAAAGTAGAATGGAAAGCTAAGAAAGAATATTTTATTTTAGAGTGTGACCACAACCTCTATTGCGACTTGTTGGAAAACTGCCTCGATGTTTCCAAATGTAAAGGTGGATGGTTGCTGTTGTATATTCGATCTGTGTATTCCATCTGCTCATTAACACACAATTAATAGCAAGCACTGCGCCCCCTTGCTCATGTCCTCGCCCTAGTCGAAGCAAGTTTATTAAGAAAGAAAAAAAAAGGACTCTAAGGAACACTCCAATTTTGAAGTCATGTTTACAAATACACTACACAGACATCAAATAGCCGTAACGACCCCAACGCTCCAAGCAGTGACATTTAACATTGCAGTGAACAGAAGTCGAACGAAGATTATGATCAAATCTACGGCGAGGCCCTAGATTTGATAATATTTATTTGACGACAGGCGACATTTGGAAACGTTCCCTATTACTCCATATTTCTTTGACATAAATATTTGACATATCAACCTCGATAAAGAAATATGATAGTGTAATACCGATTCACAGTGGATTAGGGTTGGAATGCGCTGCCATTTTTCGATAACAGTGACTGCTGTTAATGCTAAGTTTCGGTAACTGCTGTGTTTTAGTTGTGACTTCTAGTACTTTTCAATAAATGGATCAAGACAGTCAGGTGGATGCAATATTACCCGCTTTCCGAAAAGCATTTGACTCAGTACTACATCTACACTTAATATCAAGAGTACGATCATAGGGATATCAAGTGAATTTGTGACTGGATTGAGGATTTTGTGGTAGGAAGGACACAGTGTGCTATCTTGGCTCGAGAATCATCACCAAATGTAAATGTAACTTCGGGAGTGCCCTACGAACGTGTGTTGAATCCCATGACATTCATGTCAATGATCTTGCGGACAATATCAAAAGTAACCTCAGGCATTTCGCAGATGATGCAGTCATCTATAATGAAGTACTGTCCGAAAGAAGCTGTTCAGATATGCAATATGCAATCAGGTCTTAATAACACTTCAACGTGGTGGAAAGATTAGCATCTTGTATTATGTATTTATTAATACATAATACAAGATGCTATTATTTCCACTTGTGTACTTCACAAAACGAAAAAAAAAAAAAAAACAGTTCCTTGTGAATGTAATATCAGGGAGTGACAGTTGGAGCCGCTCAATTCACACAAATACCTAGATGTAACACTTTGAGGGGATATGAAATGCAACAGTGACAAAGGGTCAGTCGTGCGTATAGCATGTGGCAGGCTTGGGTTTATTGGTACAATGCTAGGGAAATTCCATCTATGAATGAATACCTGTGTGTGGGACCTGGGCCATACAGGACCAACAGGGAATATTTAACGTATACAGAGAAGGGCAGCATGAATGGTCACAATTAATTTGACCCATGGCAGAGTGCCACAGTGTTGTTGAAGAAGTTGAAGTGGGAGGCACTTGAAGATAGATGTAAAATATTCTGAGAAAACTTACCAAGTTTGAAAAATGGTGATAAATATGCAGACGTACTGCAAACCCCTACGTATCGCCCCCATAGGTTCCGTTAGGACAAGATTAGACAAATCACAGTGCACACAGGTGCTCTTAAACAACGTCCTTCAAGTGGTTCATACACGAATGGAACAGGAAGGAGCCTGGTACAACAGGAAATACCCTCTGCCATGCACCTCACAGTGGTTTACGGAATCTGGATGTAAATGTAGATCAGATTGTCAGTGTGCGGATAACATTAGAGTTTTTTAAAAGTTGCAGGAGACCTTTAACAGTTTTTGCACTAGCTTTGAAACAGTTCATTTTCTTCTTCTCCTGAAATCAGGGTCGTTTGATGCAATAGGCTTATATGGACGCAGATCCGGAAAGCATTTTCTTTTGCATTCCAGCGACTCTTTTATGGCCACCATGTTGTGCAGGATGGGGAAAAGAAAACTGGCCTGGAATATATATATATATATATATATATATATATATATATATATATATATATATATATATATATATATATATATATATATATATATATATAAACCTTTGACTCTTTCCGCATCCCAGAGACTCCTCTCCAAGAGACCCACGGAAAACGATAAATGTAATGTAATGTAACTGATGAGATATTGATCGTTGTTTATTAACATCCCAGAAGACATTGGAAATGGTTACTGTTGGCGCTGATGCAGCGTTTGCTCGATTTATCAAATTCTGTGACATACATAGCCACTTTATCTGACGGACGGCAGCAATAGCTTTCAGCGTATTGCTTTAGCTCTTCCATTGCGTGAGAAATATTTGGGTAAACCTGACCCTTCAGTTTGCTCCACAGGTAGATAAGACAGGCAGAGAACTCACGCAATCGAGATCGCCACGAGATCGCACTGCCTCTGTTCATTGTTCTCTCCCTCACCGAATACTTTATGAGCTCTAACTAGATATTCAAGGCGCAGGCGCTAGGTATAGTTGCCCTGTCTTACAGAAAACATAAAGACTATCTTTAATCTTCTGTGAGTTGATCCGTTTATGGTTGGGTTGATTTGGGGAAGAGTCCAAAGAACGAGGTCATCGGTCTCATCGGATTAGGAAGGATGGGGAAGGAAGTTGGCCGTGCCCTGTTAAAGGAATCATCCCGGCATTTGCCATAAGCGACTTAAGGAAATCACGGAAAACCTAAATCAGGATGGTCGGACGTGATATTGAGCCGTCGTCCTCCCGAATGGCAGTCTAGTGTGCTAACCACTACGCCACCTCGCTCGGTTCCATACATGGACTAAACAGTTTCTGCACTTCCCGATTATCATTAACATTTTGGCGAAAGAAGCGTGTTATGTTGCAGACACTTGACAAGGCTCTCCAAACACCAAACTTGAGATTATCCAATAGCTCTTCGAAGTACCTAATAAAAGCAAGTCTTCTGGTCCAGACTATATACCAATTATGTTCCTTTCAGAGTATGCTGATGCATTAGCTCCATACTTAACAATCATATACAACCGTTCGCTCGACGAAAGGTCCGTATCCAAAGACTGGAAAGTTGTACAGGCCACACCAATATTCAAGAAAGGTAGTATGAGAAATCCACTAAGTTACACGCCCATATCGTTAACGTCGATATGTAGCAGGATTTTAGAAGATATATTGTGTTCGAACATTATGAATTACCTCGAAGAAAACTGTATATTGACACACAGTCAACATGAGTTTAGAAAACATTGTACCTGTGAAACAAAACTAGTTCTTTATTCACATGAAGTGCTGAGTGCTATTGACAAGGGATTTCAGATCGATTACGTATTCTTGGGTTTCCGGAAGGCTTTTGACACTGTACCACACAAGCGGCTCGTAGTGAAATTGCGTGCTTATGGAATATCGTCTCAGTTATGTGACTGGATTTGTGATTTCCTGACAGAGAGGTCACAGTTCGTAGTAATTGACGGAAAGTCATCGAGTAAAACAAAACTGATTTCTGGCGTTCCCCAAGGTAGTGTTATAGGCCATTTGCTGTTCCTTATCTATATAAACGATTTGGGAGACAATCTGAGCAGCCGTCTTCGTTGTTTGCAGATGACGCTCTCGTTTATCGACTAATAAAGTCATCAGAAGATCAAAACAAACTGCAAAACGATTTAGAAAAAATATCTGAATGGTGCGAAAAGTGGCAGTTGACCCTGAATAACGAAAAGTGTGAGGTCATCCCATGAGTGCTACATGGAACTCGTTAAACTTCGGTTACACGATAAATCAGTCAAATCTAAAAGCCGTAAACTCAACTAAATAACCAGGTATTACAATTATGAACAACTTAAATTGGAACGAACACATAGCAAATGTTGTGGGGAAGGCTAACCAAAGGCTCCGTTTTATTGGCAGGACACTTAGAAAATGTAACAGATCTACTAAGCAGACTGACTACACTACACTTGTCCGTCGTCTTTTAAAACACTGCTGCGTGGTGTGGGATCCTCACCAGATATGACTGACGGAGTACATCGAAAAAGTTCAAAGGAAGCGAGCACGTTTTGTATTATCGCGAAATATGGGAGAGAGTGTCACAGAAATGACACAGGATTTGGGCTGAAAATCGTTAAAAGAAAGGCGTTTTTCGTTGCCACGCAATCTTCCCACGAAATTCCAATCACCAACTTTTTCCTCTGAATGCGAAAACATTTTGTTGACACCGACCTACATAGGGAGGTACGATGACCACGATAAAAAAAAGGGAAATCTGAGCTCGTACGGAAAGATACAGGTGTTCATTCTTTCAGCGCGCAATGCGAGATTAGAATAATAGAGAATTGTGAAGGTGGTTCGATGAACCCTCTGCCAGGCACTTAAATGTGATTTGCAGAGTATCCATGTAGATGTAGATGTAGATGTAGATGTACTGATGGGATTTTCTGATGCGCAATGACACATGTTCTGTGAGTTCACACATCCTGACAGGCTGAACATGGACACATCTGAAGAAACGAGGAGGACAGCAATGAGAGAAGCGTTCAATGGTCTTGAAAGCAAAATTTTGTCAGGAGATCTGAATACATATGCTGAGAGGTTTTGGTCTCATGTAAAATCAGTAAGTGGTTCGTAAGAATCTGCTCATTGTTCGTAAGCATCTATTCATTCACTCAGTGACCATATTGGCACCGAAACGGAAGATAACAGAGAGAAGGCCGAAATACTGAATTCGGCCTTTCGAAATTGTTTCACCGCGTAAGATCGTAACACGGTGCCTCCTTTCAGCCAACGTGCGAACCTCGAAATGGCAGGTACTAAGATAGCCGATCGCGGAATAGAAAAGTTACCACAATCGCTTAATAGTAGTAAGGTATCAAGACAAATTGAGAAACTATTAGATTCTCCAAAGTTTATGCGAAAGAACTCATTCCCGTTGTATCAATAGTTTATCGCAGATCGCTAGAGCAACGAATTGTACCTAGTGATTGGAAAGAAGAGCAGGTTATTCCCGTTTTCAACTAGGGCCGTAGGACAGATGCACATAATTACAGACCTGTACCGTTGAGGTCAATATGTTGTAGAATTATGGAACATGCTGTATGCTCAAGAATTTTGACGTATTTGGACAACGAAAATCTCCTCTACAAAAATTCACATATACTCCACAAACAGAGATTTTGCGAAACTTTGTTCGTTCTGTTTCTCAGCGAGATCCATAGCGCTGTAGACAACGGTACCAATGTTAATCCCGTCTTCCTTGACTTTAGGAAGGCATTTGACACATCTCGCAATGACGTTTTGGTGACAACGTTTCCACTTTATATACTGCGTACATATTTGTATAGCATATATGTTAAAAGTATGTAGCCTATATCAATCCGAATGTTCATTGCACTATTGTGTAACAGTTTGAAATAAATTGGTCAAGCGCTTTTCGAGATTTTTGGTAACAATGTTAAACAACGACTTGTCCTGATATAGTAGTACAGATGTAAGCTATTTGGAACATGTTGTTAATTCTTTAGGTACAGAAATTTGTGGCAGGTAAAATTCAATACATTTTGAAAACTAGTTATACAATGTGTGGAACGTAAAGCCATACTTAATGGATCGTGTACCATCTTTAAGGATAAGGTCGTTTACCATGGAACATCGGAAATATGCACATTAACTGAGTTTCGTGAATCTCTCAACAATCTTACCTGTGGAAATTTGTGTTTATTTCCAATAGCTTCAGTTTCAAAATGTATTTAACTTGTAAATAGTTATTGTTAATAAATCTTCTTAATTTGATTTTTCTTACACAGTTTTGGTGTGTAGTAGAGTTGTAATGTAACAGATAGAGGACCTAATAGAGTACTGACAAGATTTTGTCGATTACGATGCTTTTAAAGTTAAATAGAATATCTTTTCCGGGCTACATGATCATGTTGTGCCTTGGAAGATGTTTTTACATTTGTAAAAGCCTTAAATTTCCGGAGCAATTTTTGTAATTTCCGACTGCAGCACATATAAAGTGAATACCAACATTTGAAAATGAAATCGGAAAATATGTTAATGTTCTATTACAGAGCTGAAGTCTGAGAAAACGACCCAAGCAAGATTCAGCTGACACATAAATGCCTACCACAGTTATGCTAAACCCGCAATAGCCACGAACATTGACGCCACTAGCCCCCATTCAGGGATATCGTGATTAACCGGGCTTAACAAGAAGGTACAGCCAAACTTTCAGGAAACGTTCCTCACATTTAGAGGAAGAAATGGAGGAGGTACACCAAATGGACTTTTAACAAGAATTTGAAATTTTCAGTCTTGGCACAGTACATAGTAAAACGATGCTAAATGATAAGCTAGAGAGTAACAATGTTAATTTCTTCAAAAACGTTTCCAGTGTTGTAATGTTGTTACATTAATTTGTTCTGAAAGCGGTGCTGATATTCAAGACCATAAAAGTGGGTTAAAAGCTGTGAGCTGTCTGGGGAAGTTAACCTTGCATTACTGAGCAACTGTTTCACCAGGTATCCAGTCTAGCTTACCAAATTCCCAACCAGACTAACATTAATTATAACCTTTTAATCGTCATACGACAACAGGTGATATATATATATATATATATATATATATATATATATATATATATATATATATATATATATGAAAGAGAATTTAAATAAAAAGAAATAGATCAGTTTATATTTGGAAATTTATTTTAACATTGATCATTGAAATTTCAGCATATTAAACTTGAGTCATAACTAAGCTGGTGCCTTATTTAGGACTGTGAAAATGTGAGTTTGTAATCTTACGGAACACATCAAATATGGAGCCAAGATTGGGAGACTGCATACAACACCGCATTCATAAAATAACACACGAAGAACGTTGAAACATATGCAAGAGGAAATTAACCACAACCAACCCATTCAATTTTCACCCAAAGAAGTTACGTTCGTAGCACAATCCTGTCCGTCATGTAATTACCACACACTGGTATACTAAATTCATACTAACTCTCTGTGAAATCTTCCCGAAAAGAATAGCTGAGGGCTACTTTGATGATTACACCACATGCTTCACGTGGTCAACTTGGTTTACACAAAGAGTGTAACTCCACAATAATTTTGATAATTAAAATAAATTAGGTCGAAAAGCAATTTACAAAAGAAAAACCTCGAACTGGTTACTATCGTCTTACTATTAACCTGATGGGTCAAACAATTGTATAAACACGTGGTACTGGTCTCACAAAGTACACCCCACGTGGGTTGAACATAAAGAAAAGTTGCTATATTGAAAAATATTGTCAAGACGAGACATTATAATTTCACACAAATTCGCATTTAAGATTGATGCTCTTAGTTAGAGTTACTGATCAACACGTGGTTCCACTTTACTCACGAAGTAGTGACAAAGCAGCTACTGGAAGATATTCTAAACTTCACACTCGAATTTCACTGAGTTGCAATTTAAGATAACATCAGATATTTTAGATCTAAACCTGAAATAAAGGTGATTAAATTTTCAGTTAGGCTGAACTTAAGAAATCCATTGTCCTACGGACTTAGCAGACACGCGGTTAGCCGGAGATCTTACCACTTCAGACGTTCGCCGCGGACAGACTGCCGTGGTCCCTTCCTGAGAGGTGGCTCACAAATACAAACGGAAGTGGCCAGAGGGGCAGCTTCCTATACCAACATGAGAGGACGGACAGGACCATATTAAGAATAGAAACCTCTCTGCTTTTAGAAAGCGTAGCTACCTGTTCCGACGTTGGTCCTACTGTTCTCTAGCAGACAGGCTTGTCTGCTACTCTCAAGCATGCAACTAGAAATACATTTGCTCATTCATCCTCTCACACAGAAGGGAAGGGGGATTACAGTATCTTATCATATACAGTATATAAAAGAAAGCGGATGTAGGTTCCGTATGAGACTGTGTGACATGAATTACATATAAACTGTGTTTTAAAGTGTAGTAGTGTGACAGATCGTTCTTGTTTATGTGTAAAAGTAACACGTTCCACTACTCAGGCTCCTCCCAGATAGTCAGAAACGCCACAGTAAATTTAGAAGAGGAATTTATGCCGTAAATGACAACAGATTTAAGAAATTAACATGAAAGGAATCCAACAGAGACCTTTCAGTGTTTTGTACCTTTCTTATTAATGTAAAGAATTATCTGGAAAAATATCGTCTCAACATTACTGAATAGCTTGTAAATACAACAAATAATTATAATATTTAATATATATGTGAAATAAATATGCTTCTGCAAAAAAGATTGTATTTGCATTGTTTGTAATATCTTAGGAATAAGTTTATCCTAGGAGTTAAGAATCTTTGAATGGTAAACATCTGAATCTGAAAGTATTAAATGATTGCATGGATATAGCAGTGCTCTGTGTGTCAAACAAATTCCCAGCAAAAACGTAAGTAAAGACATCAATGAAATGATTTTAACATACAGTTAACTTAAGGTATAACTGAAATAAATGAATCTTTTCACACAGAGTTAAATATCGGTACTTAATCTCACTGACACACCCAAAAAGTAATCCTCGTCATATTGCATATTAATATACTCGTACATGTAACTGTAACGCCCCTGATGATGGCAACGTGCGTCGTGTTAATACGAGGGGCGTTAACTAAGTAAAGGAGCTCATCTTTTGTCTTGAAAGCAGGTTGGTTTTATTCAGGATTCCAATACTCCCTATTACTCCTAACTCTTCGCCGGCACAGTAGCTCAGCGTGTTCGGTCAGAGGGCTGCTCGCCCTCTGTAATAAAAAAACGGAGTAAAGGAATCAACGATCAACTTGAACAGATGTCTTGTGAGGTCCGCCCAGACCAAACGCAACGAACAATACCGAACAAAATGAAAAAAAGTGTGTTCGGTCAGAGGGTTAACCAGCCTCTGTAATAAAAAACTGAGTGAGCGGGTCGACGAAGAACCTGACCGGGCTACATCGGACGTCCGCCCCGAACAAATTCAATGAACAATATAGAACAAAATGAGATAAAAAACTCTTCTGGCTAGAAAATCCTATTTTTCAACATAATCTCCGTTCAATGCGACACGCTCACACCACCCTACTGGGAGGGCCTTTATGCCCGCATGGTACGACTCTATTGGTCGATGTATGAGCCACCGTCTTGCTACATCAATAACCTCCCCTTCATCCACGTATTGCTTCCTGCGGAGTGCATTCTTAATTGGGCCAAACAGATGGAAGTCGGAAGGTGACAGATCTGTGCTGTAGGGTATATAAGAAAGAACAGTTCAATGAGTTTTGTGAGCTCCTCTCGGTGGACGAGTGTTTCAACACTGCATCTACATCTGCATCTACATAGATATGAAGCCACCGTACGATGCGTGGCGGGGATGGCCTGGACTACTACTTGTCATTTCCCCTCCTGCGCCGCACTCGCAAATAGTGCGAAGGGGTGCGGTGGTGATGGGGTGGGGGGTGGGGGGAGAGAATACCGACTGTGTCTGCCCCTCCGTATGAGCCCTGATTTCTTTGTGGTCCTTACGCGCAATGTATGTTGGCGGCAGTAGAGTCGTTTCGCAGCCAGCTTCAGATGCCAGTTCTCTAATTTTTCTCGATAGTGTTTCTCGAAAAGAACGTCTTCTGTCCTCCAGGAATTCCCATTCCAGTTTCCGAAGCACTTCTGCAACACTTACGTGTTGTTCGAACCTACCGGTAAGAAATATAGCAGCCCGCCTCTGCATTGCTTCGATGTCTTCCTTCATCCGACCTGGTACGGGTCCCAAACATTCGAGCAAAATGTCTGTGAACCGTCGATCACCTCTATGAAAGAATGCGCACGTTCCAACACTGCAGGAGTCACAGCTGTGTATGGCCGGTTGGCACGCAGGAGATCGGACAGATTAAAAAATGGTTCAAATGGCTCTGAGCACAATGAGACTTAACATCTGAGGTCATCAGTCCCCTAGACTTAGAACTAATTAAACCTAACTAAACTAAGGGCATCACACACATCCATGCCCGAGGCAGGATTCGAACCTGCGACTGTAGCAGCAGCGCGGTTACGGACTGCAGCGCCTAGAACCGCTCGGCCACAACGGCCGGCGGACAGATTAAAGAAACGGGGACTTCAAATAGCATACAGGACAAACAACACAAAACAAAGAATCAGAACACGGGAGACACTCACACATAAATTCAACGGATCAGGGATATACGAACTCACATGCAACACTTGTCAGTCAGTGTACATAGGACAAACAAGCAGGAACTTTAAAACAAGATGCTCAGATCACCTCAGAGCAGATTTTCTGACCACCTAACAGCCCAAAATTACAATAGAAACAGATATAAAAACTATGAAACACTGAAATCCAGCCACAGCCTATACCACAAACTGACGATAGAAGAGAATTTCCACATACAGAAGGCAATAGCAGGAGGCAAACAGGTTTTAAATGAAAACACTACACTCTGTAAAGCCGCATTATTTAACACATTAAAGGAACTTTACAGAAAAAGCAACGCAAACGGCTAAAGGAGCCTACAAACGAAAACACTACATTCTGTAGAGCCGCATTATTTAACACATTAAAGGAACTTTACAGAAAAGGCAAAACAAACTGCTAAAGGAGCCCCCCCCCCCCACACACACACACACAGAAAGTAAACAAGAAAGTAAACAAAATTCAAATTCGGCGCCAAACTCTCTCGGGAACAAATGAACTACTACGGCGTTAGGAAAATCAACATAGCACTCACCACATCTTACGAAGTAGAAAGGCGTTTATAGAGAAATAAATTACACTGATATGTGTGTGCAGTGTCCTTGGAATCCAAAAGGAGAAAGATCAGTCACAACAAAACGAGTGTAGCAACAAATATATACCCAAAACATTTTGACACGCCAAAAATCACGTTTTTTAAAAATCAAGAGATGTGTTAACTAGCAGATGAAATTTACATTTACACCATTTGGTTTGCAGGTGACAAGCTATCAATTCAATGTAGGACACGATACAGTTGGTCCTGCAAAACCACATAGTGCAAAATTACTGTTAGAAGCAAAACGAACAAAAACTTTATTTAGGTCTTTGTTAAATCAATTATAACCTGAAATGTTTTCACTTTTTACAGTTTTCAATAAACAAACAAACCCACTGATGATAGGACAGATGTGCTGAAACATGTTTGGGTAAAAAGAAAAAGCAGTGTGTTCGCAAAAAGGCGGAACCCAAATCTTATAATTGCGCGCCCTTGTTGCGAAGATGACACCTGCCTCACCGAATGACTGTGATTTTGTTCAGTGCTAGGTTACCACTGACGTTTTGCAAGAGCCTACGAATATTTCTGATGCTCTGGTTTCCATCAAAAGAAACTCAGTGACAGATCTCTGCAAGGACGTAGCTAAAAGGGGGGGGGGGGGGGGGGGAGCGATCCAGAGGGCCGGATGCTCTCATCACCTAAATTAAATTACATACGACGTAGCTGGTAGCTGTGTGCTGGTAGCTGTGTGCTGGTAGCTGTGTGCTGTTGTGATAGTTTCTAATTACAGGTAAGACTGTAACAAGAAAGGAGAGGAAAACCTATTCTGATTCGTCCACTAACGTTATGGAAAATTAAAAATATGTACATGACACTATATAACTTAATTATCTATCTATAGCAATTTAATGTTAGCACTGGAGTTGTTATATGGAGACTGACAGAAAACGGCTCTGAGCACTATGGGACTTAACATCTGAGGTCATCGGTCCCCTAATTAACCTAAGGACATCACACACATCCATGCCCGAGGCAGGATTCGAACCTGCGACCGTAGCAGTCACTTGGTTCAAGACTGAAGCGCCTAGAGACTGATAGAACTTCGGAGTTGCAATATTGCAATATTTTTCAAGGCAGCGAAGCGGTAAACATAACTACAAATAACGTTAATTAAAATCAGTGCTTAGAAAAACGCTTCGATTTGCCTGTGTCGCCCAAATATCACGTTGATCAACAAAAATATGGCCCAAATGCCGATAGTTGCATTTCTTGTTCATCGTTCTATCACTAATAGCCCATATGGCAAAAATATCGCCCAGTATGGTCACCCGGGCCGTACTAAAATGAAACTCAGTTCCAATACATAACGACGGGGAGAGGTTCGTGTAGAGTGAAAGGAGTATGTGACGACAGAACAATCTGCACTTCGTTCGTTCCTAAAAGATTTTTTCAGCGGGTTCCTTGAAATCGTCAGAGACCGAGTGCACACTGCATCCTTGCCCTGGGACTGCCCCCCCCCCCCCCCCAGAAACAATTACAAAAAATAATGTTTCGTTACTTTTGTAACAGTACTTATCTTGATTTGGGGAATAGTTATTTCTCAGGCAGGCACTAATATTTATTTTTAATGTTGATTTGCTCAAGATTTCGATAATATGCGTAATTCCGCGATATTTAGACTGGAAAGCAACTAGCGACAGTCATTTAGTACTATGTATCTGCGCACAGAGATGGCTTATTTGTGGAACATGTGTTCAAGCCAAAGATGTTCTGCTGTGAAATGTCAAATTCACAATAGTCTTGGAACAGTGAATCCAACTGTCACTACTCTAAAGTATTTCTAAATCAATGCCATACAAGCAATACCGTATGTTGTGCATCACAGAGGAGTGTGTTAGTTTCAAAGACTGTATAACATTATTATAATGGATAAACGTAAACTCATTTGTGAGGTCGCATATATTACAAGTCCAGATGTAATCAATGCGTGAATCAGTGATAAGATCCCAAAACTGTAGCTCATAGTATGTGTGTATTCCGTTTTGTTTTATAAATAAATCTGACTGCTATAGATTCAGGTTGGCTATTGAAATAATAATTTAAAAAGAAGTTCCTTAAGGAAACTGAAGAAATTTAAATACAAGAATATTGTAGTAGGAGAAAGATAGCTATTGTCGAAAGAGGTTTGAACCCTTTAATATTATAAGTTATTCAACCCAATGTTTAGATTGTTCTACTCAGCGATAGTGAACCTTTAGAAGACTGAGCTGTGTTTTGTAGGCAAAGAGGCAGTACATTATATTAGAGTTTTAATTCGTTTGGTAATAACGTGAAGTTATCGTATTGCCAAATAAAGAAGTATTTAAATATGCCTCTGGGTATTTTTATTAACGTTTAAAAAACCCCGAAGCGACGTAGATGATGCTGAGACAAGTAATTCAATGTGAGACACGTGGGATCGCAAATGTACCACAAAAATGGACGAGAAATATTGAATATGTGACGTCACCACAGACATACCGTGCCGCACGTAGAGCGGTTGGGCTTGGGTGTGAATGGATGACTGAGCGATGCAGTACTTGCATTCCAGCAAACGCTGCAAATTTTGAACACTTTTTGTAAATGTGATTTGTTGTAAACAAAGAAGTTAAAAAATAGACACATAACTGTCTAATATTATGAAATAAATACTGCCTGCCAGATGCAAGAGTCGAACCCTGAGCCATAAGCGCGGAAGCCTCGCACGTGAGCCCAGAGCCATACCGACAGGAACCTTGACTTGGGTTGGAAAGATGAGGTGCGAGAAACCGGTAAGCTCAATCGCTGCGTGTGCGGCGAGGTACGTCATCTGGTGACGTCACATGTTCATCATTTGTCATCCACTTTTGGAACATTTGGGACCCTACGTTACTTCTGGGATTTTTAATCGTTAATATATGGAGTTGCGGTTAGCAACGCCTATATAAGACAAGTGTCTGGCGTAGTTATTAGATTGGTTACTGCTGCTACAATGGCAGGTTATCAAGATTTAAGTGAGTTTGAACGTGATGTTATAGTCGGAGCACGAGCGATTGGACACAGCATCTTCGAGAAAGCGACGAAGTCAGGATTTTCCTGCACGACCATTTCACTAGTGTACCTACCTTGAATATCAGGAATCCGGTAAAAGATCAAATCTCCGACATTGCTGCGGCCGGAAAAAGATCCTGCAAGAACGGGACCAACGACGGCTGAAGAGAACCGTTCAACGTGCTAGAAGTGTAACCCTTCCACAAATTGCCAGATTCAATGCTGGGCAATCAACAAGTGCCAGCATGCGAACCATTCAACGAAACATCTTCGATATGGGCTTTCGGAACCGAAGGTCCACTCGTGTACCGTTGATGAATGCACGACAGAAAGTTTTACGCCTCACGTAGGCCCGTCAACACCGACATTGGACTGTTGATGACTGGAAACATGGTGCCTGGTCGGACGAGTCTCGTTTCAAATTGTATCGAGCGGATACCCGTGTACGGGTATGGAGACATCCTCATGAATCCATGGACCCTGCGTATCAGCAGGGGACTGTTCAAGCTGTTGGAGGCTCTGTAACGGTGTGGGGTATGTGCATTTGCAGTGATATGGGACTCATACGTCTAGATACGATTCTGACAGGTGATACGTACGAAAGCATCCTGTCTGATCACCTGCATCCATTCATGTCCATTGTGCATTCCGATGGACTTTTGCAATTCCAGCAGGACAATGTGACACAACACACGTCCAGAGTGGCTCCAGGAACACTCTTCTCAGATTAAACACTTCCGCTGGCCAAAAAACTCCAGCCGCGCTGCTGCTACGGTCGCAAGTTCGAATCCTTCCCCAGGCATGGATGTGTGTGATGTCCTTAGGTTAGCTAGGTTTAAGTAGTTCTAAGTCTATGGGACTGATGACCTTAGATGTTAATTCCCATAGTGCTTAGAGCCACAAAACTCCCCAGACATGAAGATTACTGAGCATATCTGGGATGCCTTGCAATGTGCTGTTCAGAAGAGATCTCCACTCCCTGGCAGTCTTTCGGATTTCTAGACAACAGTGCAGGATTCATGAAGTCAGTTCCGTCCAGCGCTACTTCAGACATCAGTCGAGTCTATGCAGCGTCGAGTTGCGATACTTCTGCGTGGTCGCGGGAGCCCTACACGATATTAGGCAGGTGAACCAGTTTCTTTGGCTTTTTGGTGTGTATTTTACAATTATTTAAGGAACAAAAATAAACAAGGCATATAAAATTAAAAATAAATAATTTTTTTTTCAGAATGAATAAAAGCATTAGGCTTTTCAAGGTCCTCCTTAACAAATAACCCCAGCGCTCTTTTCATAAAATGCTGGCTATGTCCTTGCTCTCTGTTTGGAACGCATCTCCGTAAGTATTGCCATTTGAAGGCTATAGCGCCGCAGTTTACTGGAACTTCTTGAAACTATGGGGACTGGAGCGGGATTATTTTACGATGTCCCACTGCAAAATTCCACACTTCTTCAACCGAAATCGACCGAAGAAAAAATGTGTTGCAATACTCATTGAACGCCCCTCGCGAGTATTACTAAAATGTTATTGAAGCAGTAATACTTTTATAACGCAACCGTGGACCTCAATTAATATCATTCATCGTGGATAACATTAATTGTGGATGGGGTGAACATGTTTTAGGCCGATATTACACTATCAAATTTCTTTGTCCAGTATCTTCGTCAAACATCTTTGTCAAAGTAATTTGATGGTGTAGTAGGGAACTTTGTCAAATGTCGTCAAATATTTGATCAAATGTAGGGCCTCGCTGTAGATTTGATCAAAGAAGTCGCCTGTCTTCTGTTCACTGCAATTGTGACATGTTACCACGTGGAGCGCTAGGATCGCTGCAGCGTTCTGTCATCTGTAGTAATAAACATTGCCGGTAAATACAATTGGTGTGTACCGACAACTACAAAATTAATAGAGATGTATGAAGCTGATGAGGCGCTTTACACCGTGAGGCGCCCTGGATACAAAAATAGATTAAGAAGATTGGAGACCTGACCTAACCTAACCTAACTCTCTCCTGTAGCAAGGAATCGGAGTGTTACAGTGAGCCTGTCATCTGCAGATATAGCAGTTCTTAAGTGAGTATTGTGCTTTGTGATATGAGCACATACAGAAATGTATGCTCATCCATTCTTAAATAATTGATGTACAACTTGACGTCCTCCACTATAAGCTCACGTAACAAGTTTTGTTGAATGCTTTTATCGTGTCGTCGTAAAACCCACGGCTTCACCCAGGTACGTTTTCTTTTTTTCTCCCACTTCCGCATGTGCGCACTGTGCAACTGTGGTACATGCAACTGCTGCAGTTAATTACAAGTTGTTGTTATCAGCCACTTTGAGCTTTGACGAAAAATATGATGACACTGTAATACCCCTTTTTAGCGCCACGTCGAATATATTTGACGAATTTTTGCTCACGTCTTTGATCAAATATTTGACAAAGAAATTTGGTAGTGTAATACCGGCCTTAGGCCTTAAGTGAATATTGTGCTTTGTGATATAAGGATACACTTCACTGAGCACATACAGAAATGAATGCTCAAACATTCATAAGTAATTGATGTACGACTTGACATCTTCCACTGTAAGCTCACGTAACAAGTTTTGTTGAATGCTATTATCGTGTCGTCGTAAAACCGACGGCTTCAACCAGATTAGATTAGTTTTTCGTTCCATAGATCTGTGCTGAGGAGATCCTCGTGGATGTGGAACATATCAATTTTTTTTAAAGCTGAAATAATAATACTATTAGCATGAATAAATACAATACATCATTTTTTTCTATTAAAAATTTCGTCAATGAAGTAGAAGGAGTTGGCCACTAGTAAGTCTTTCAGGTTCCTTTTAAAATGATCTTTATTTGTAACAAAATTTTTTATGTTTGCTGGCAAATTATTGAAGATGAGTGTTCCTGAGTAGTGGACCCCTTTTTGAACTAAAGTGAGTGCTTTTAAGTCCTTGTGAAGATCATTTTTCTTCCTGGTATTGTATGTATGTACTGAGTTGTTTGTTGGAAAAAGAGATATATTATTTACGACAAATTTCATTAAGGAGTAAATATACAGAGAGGCAGTAGTTAGTATACCCAGTTCTTTGAAGGGGTTTCTGCAGGACGTCCGTGAATTTACTCCACAAATAATACGTATTACACGCTTTTGGACTCTGAAAACTTTTGTTTGACTTGAAGATTTACCCCAAAATATTATGCCATATGACATTATGGAATGAAAGTAGGCAAAGTATGCAAGCTTTTTCATTTTTATGTTGCCTATGTCTGCTAACACTCGAATTGCAAATACAGATTTGTTAAGGCGTTTCTGCAGTTCTGTGGTGTGCTCCACCCAACTGAATTTATTATCAAGTTGTAATCCCAGGAATTTAAGACTGTCAACCTCGTATGTATGGTTCCTTTTTTCCCCCACTTCTTTTCCGCATGTGCACACAATGCAATTGCGGTACGTGCAACTGGTGCGGTTAATAACAAGTTGTTGTCAGCCATCTTGAACTTAGACGAAAAATTTGATGACAGTGTAATACTCCTTCTAGCGCTACGTCAAAGATCTTTGTCAAATATATTTGACGGAATACTTGATCACATCTTTGATCAAATCTTTCACAAAGAAATTTGATAGCGTAATACCGGCCTTAGGAATGGAAGAGAGAGACGTCGCCACTAGAGAGACTTACAGGGGACTGTAATTAATATTCTGACAGTGGGTGTCACTCAGCGGAGTGATGGGCCGGTATTTAGTTGACGCGTTGCACGTGGACGGTGGGGAGCAGAACAAAGGGGGACGGAAGGACGAGAGGGGTGGATACCGTTACAGGTATGCGATGTGATGTGAGTGCCGGGCCGCGCCGGTTGCGGCAGCGGCGGTTTTGGCGGGAAGCGGAGAGTCGATAGGCTCTGGTCGGCCGCCCACCTCGTATAACGACCTGCCCTCGGCGCGGCCCTAGCTCACTCAGCTCAGGTATGCCGGCCCAGCCCCGGCCTGGCCAGGTAGACAGGGGTGGCCACGGCACAGCACTGCACTCCATTGCCTGCCTGCACCGACTGCCTGCATATACCACGCTGCAACAGCGTCTGCGTCGAGAGGCGTCTATGAGGGACATACTAGCTGAGCTGCTTTCGGGTAGCATTCATCTCACTCTAGCTGAGCAGAGCCCTACGTCATAGTGACGAAACGCTACGTCATCGTGACGTAAATAAACCTAAATCGACTTCGTGAGTACGTGTATCGATCTTTGCAGTTGTACTACAGAGGTTGCACGGTAACGTGAAAGCTAAATGTAAATACATGTGTAGAAACGAAGTTACAGCAATTGTGTGGTATGTTCAGCCCAGTTGAGTTAGTTATGAAGTTGGAATCCCAACAATGTTGGATGTTATTGTGTGTTTCTTGAACATAATGAACGTCTGAACGAAGGAACTATAACGAAAGAAAAAAAAAGAAACGCTTGAAGTCATTTTTTTAAAAATCCGATGAATCGTCCAGAAATCATGTGGACAGAAACGTGAAATAATTAATTATTAAGCTGTAATCCAAAGAATTTGGGATGTTGCTGGGTATTTTATGAACATAACGAAAGTCAATGAAAAGCTTGTAGTCATTTTTAAAAAATCCCATCAATCGTGCGTGATTAGATTAGTACTTGTTCCATAGATCATGAATACGACACTTCGTAATGATGTGGAACGTGTCAGGTTAATAAAAGGTGTCTATACAAGATATTACATTAGACAAAATATTACATCATTACATGACACTCAATAATTTTTTTGTGGAGGTTGGAAAATTACCCACTTACTGTATCCAAAAATTCATCTAATGAGTAGAAGGAGTTGCCATTAAGAAATTCTTTTAATTTCCTTTTAAATGCTGTATGGCTATCTGTCAGACTTTTGATGTTATTAGGTAAGTGACCAAAGACTTTTGTGGCAGCATAATTTACCCCCTTTTGAGCCAAAGTTAGATTTAACCTTGAGTAGTGAAGATCATCCTTTCTCCTAGTGTTGTAGCCATGTACACTGCTATTACTTTTGAATTTGTTAGGATTGTTAATAACAAATTTCATAAGTGAATATATATGTTGTGAGGCTACAGTGAAGATTTCTAGCTCTTTAAATAAGTGTCTGCAGGATGATCTTGGATGAGCTCCAGCAATTATTCTGATTACACGCTTTTGTGCAATGAACACTCTTTTACTCAATGATGAGTCACCCCAGAATATGATGCCATACGAAAGCAGAGAATGAAAATAGGTGTGGTAAGCTAATTTACTCAGATGTATATCGCCAAAACTTGCAATGCCCCTAATAGCATAAGTAGCTGAACTCAGACGTTTCAGCAGATCCTCAGTATGTTTTTTCCAGTTCAACCCCTCATCAATGCATACACCTAGAAATTTTTGAATATTCTACCTTAGCTACCGATTTCTGGTCAAAGTCTATATTCATTAATGGGGCCATTCCATTTACTGTGTGGAACTGTATATACTGTGTTTTGTCAAAGTTTAACGAGAGCCCATTTGCAGAGAACCACTTAATGATTTTCTGAAAAACATCGCTTACAATTTCACCAGTTAATTCTTGTCTGTCGGGTTTTATAGCTATACGAAATTGTTAAGGCTTTCGTGGCCACTTGTTGACAAACTGCCTATTGGCTTCTGTCTCGGGTTCTTCGGCCGACGTTCATGTAATGATTTTTCTGACGTTTCGCCAGCACGAGTGGCTGGCATTGTCAACCACCGGCAATGGAGGGTGAAGCTTTGACAATGCCAGCCACTCGTGCTGGCGAAACGTCAGAAAAATCATTACATGAACGTCGGCCGAAGAACCCGAGACAGAAGCCAATAGGCAGTTTGTTTATAGCTATACTTGTATCATCGGCAGTACGAGCTTTATCGACAGAAACGTGAAATAATTAATTATTAAGCTCTAATCCCAAGAATGTGGGATGTTATAGTGTGATTCATGAACATAACGAATATCTGAACGAAGGAACCATAACCACAACGAAAGTAAAAAAAAAAGTGTAGTCATTAAAAAAAAATAATCCGATTAATTGTGCATAAGTCATGTGGACAGACACGTGAAATAGAGAGAAATGGAAGTGTTTCGTATTTTTATCTAAGCCAATGGATTGTACATAACTCTTCTGGGCAGAATGGTGAAACAGAGAAATTAATGTGGTTCCAAAGATAATTCGGAATGTTATTGGAATTTTAATTTTGCCTTCATGTTGCAGATCAACTCAGAAAATTTTGCTCTACATAAATAAATTATTGCTGATGATTATAATGTATAATGTAACATGTTTATAACAGATGTCATTATTTTTCTTTATACGGTGTATACTGTGAAAAAACAATGATATTTCCTCTATAATAGCTGGCCGCGGTGGTCTAGCGGTTCAGGCACTCAGTCCGGAACTGCACGACTGCTACGGTCGCAGGTTCGAATCCTGCCTCGGGCATGGATGTGTGTGATGTCCTTAGGTTAGTTAGGTTTAAGTAGTTCTAAGTTCTAGGAGACTGATGACCACAGCAGTTAAGTCTCATAGTGCTCAGAGCCATTTGAACCATCCTCTATAATTGTTACATTTTAATATGTAAGCAGTATCAACTGTAAACAAAGTAAGTTTCCTAGTAGTTGCCAAATGATGTTGAACACTGGCTACACAATGGGTGAGCTACTTGATAAAATAGCCACAACAGCCCACAGTTTTTAGCAGCACTAAGCGATGTTTCATATGCGATGGTGGAATACTGTGTTTGTTTATTCACTCAAGAGACATGGTATAAATTTTGTAGGTGTTTGGCATGATTACTATAGCTATTTCCATATTGCCTAAGAGTTATACAAAAAGTAGCTGAAAATGGTAACAGCACTCACTGCTTTCAATTGCTTGAAATGCTGGTAAATGCGACTTGCATGTCATTGTTTTTTCACAGTATACAGCATATGAAGAAAAATAATGATATGTGTTATAACAGATCAGTACATTATAATCATCAGCAATAATTTATTTCTGAAGAGCAAAAGTTTCTGTGCTGATCTACACCATGAAGGCAAAATTAAAATTCCAGCAACATTCGGAATTATCTTTGGAACCACATTAATTTCTCAGTTTAACGTTTCTATCCAGAAGAATTATGTACAGTCCATTGGCTTTTATAAAAATACGAAACACTTTAATTTCTCTCTATTACACGTTTCTATCCACATGATTTATGCACAATTAATTGGATTTGTTTAAAAAATGACTAGACGCTATTTTTGACTTTCGTTATTGTTATGGTTTCTTCGTTCAGACATTCATTAGATCAAGAAACGCACAACAACATCGAAAACTGTTGAGGTAACAGCTTAAAAAGTAATTCAACTGCTGTCACTACGTTTGTACAAGTCTATTTACATTTAGCTTTCACGTTACCGTGCAACCTCTGTGGTACAACTGCAAAGATCGATAAACGTACTCATGAAGTCGATTTAGGTTTATTTACGTCATGATGACGTAGCGTTACGTCACTATGACGTAGGGCTCTCCTCACCTAGCATGAGATGAACGCTACACGCTGCTTTTCGTACCCAACGATGTGCCGGGACTGGACCAAAAGGAAACTGGCAGAAGTAAAGCTGTGAGGACCGGGCGTGAGTCGTGCTTCGGTAGCTCAGATGGTAGAGCACTTGCCCGCGAAAGGCAAAGGTCCCGAGTTCGAGTCTCGGTCGGGCACACAGTTTTAATCTGCCAGGAAGTTTCATATCAGCGCACACTCCGCTGCAGAGTGAAAATCTCATTCTGGAAACTGGACCAAAATATTGATACATCGCGAGAAATGCATGCTTCAACATCAGTGCAGATGCTAGTCATGCCTCCAGGTGGCGCTGTTGCACTTGACCGCGAACGGCAACTGTGCAGTGTCCTCAAAAGTTCCAGTCGTGAGGAGAAAAGCGTTCTCGTAGTTGAGTACATCATGCCGAAGTCAAGTGAATTCGAACGTATGAAAATGGTGCTCGAATGTGCTTCCGTAACCAAGGTAACTGAAGCGTCTAAGCACCGTATCGAAGATTTATGGGGTAAGCTAAGTCACAACGCGAACGAAAGTGTGTATTGATTGATCGCGCCGGCCGCTGTGGCCGAGCGGTTCTAGGCGCTGCAGTCCGGAACCGCGAGACCGCTACGGTCGCAAGTTCGAATCATGCCTCGGGCGTGGATGTGTGTGATGTCTTTAGGTTAGTTAGGTTTAACTAGTTCTAAGTTTTAGGGGACTAATGACCTCAGAAGTTGAGTCCCATAGTGCTCAGAGCCATTTGAACCATTTTTTGAGTGATCGCGACAGACGGTCATTGGAGAGGATTGTGATGAAAAATAAGGGGAGGACTGCTGCAAAACTCACGGCAGAATGAATTTCCCTCTCGCGAACCCTATCAGCACCAAAACAACGCGAAGAGAGCGCCATAAGCTGGCAATTACAGCGCATGCTGGAATCCCAAAACCGCACATCAGTGATGCAGATGTCCCTAACAGGAAAAACGCCGTGTCAAAGCCGTAAAACTTGGACTACAGAGCATCGGAAGAAAGTCATTTGGTTGGTCAGTCTTGTTTAAGACTTTTTGCAACTTCTTGGCAAAATTATATCCCAAGAGTGAAACATGGAAGTGGTTCGGTGACGATTTGGGCAGCCATATCATGGTATTCCATGGGCTCTGTGGTTACTCTGCAAGGTCGCGTTACTGCTAAGGATTAAGTGACTATTCTGACTGATCAGGTCCATCCCATGATGCGATGTTTGTTCCCCTTGGTGGTACTGTATTGCAAGACGACAAGGTCCCTGTTCCAACAGCTCGCACCGTCCAGTACTGGTTTTGTGAGCATTAGGACGAAGTGATGAAGTGTCACATCTTCCCTGGCCACCACACTGGCCAGATCTCAGTAGTACTGAGCCTTCGTGGTCAAACATCGGAGAGAATTGTGGGTAATTGCTATCCACTTCCATCACCATTACCTGAACTTCCCACTATTTTGCAGGAAGAATGGTATAAGATTCCCTTGAAAACCATACAGGACCTGTGTATCTTTATTCCTGGACGACTGAAAGCTGTTTTGAATGCCACCTGGTTTTCTACACAGTATCAGACATGGTAATGTGTCTCATTTTTGGTCTTTCCTTATGCTCAACCCCTGATCAAAGGCGAAATAACAAGAAATTTCAACATGCAATTCCGCGAACTAATAGATACTCTTCGCTTTTAAAAAAAGACTAAGCAGTTCTACATTTGCCTTACATGTAGATGAAGATGAACGGCAAGAAACAGACATGGCACACAACGAATCCTCCACCTGGCCACCAAAGACAGGAAAACGAACCTACCTGACTGAGTACGAGGGTTGTTTTTTAAGTAAGGGGCGTTTTTATTTAAAAAAAAAGATACAAATACTTTTGCAAAAAAACTTTTATTTTCTGATTCTACACGCTTTTATCTATTTTTCTACATAGTTGCCTTGTTTATTTAAGCACTTGTCATGCCGTACAACTAAGTTTTTAATTCCCTCTTCAAAGAATTCGGCCGCCTGCTCTGACAGCCAAGAGTTCACGGCCGCTTTCACTTCATCGTCGTCATTGAAGCGCTGCCCTCCAAGATGGTGTTTCAGGTACCGGAAAAGGTGAAAATCGCTAGGAGCAAGGTCGGGGCTGTATGGTGCATGGTCCAAAACTTTCCAGCCAAAAGAAACAATCAAATCCCGAGTCTTTTGAGAGGTGTGAGGCCTAGCGTTATCGTGCAGGAGCAAAACTCCTTTTGTCAGCATGCCGCGCCTTTTGTTTTGAATTGCTCTGCGGAGCTTCTTTAGAGTTGCACAGTAGGCATCTGAGTTGATTGTCGTTGCTCGTGGCATAAAGTCCACTAGCAAAATACCGCGCCGGTCCCAGAACACAGTGGCCATAATCTTGCGCTTTGACAGCGTCTGTTTGGCTTTGACCTTGACGGGTGAGGTTGTGTGTCCCCATTCCATCGATTGTCGCTTGCTTTCGGGAGTGATATGGGATACCCATGTTTCATCTCCAGTGACAATTTGACTCAACATGTCATCCCCTTCTTCCTCGTAACGAATCAAAAAGTCCAATGAAGTGGCAAATCTCTTCCCTTTGTTCCTCTGTGAGGAGTCTGGGTACCCACCGAGAACACAGTTTCTTAAAGTTTAAGTTTTCAGACACAATTTTGTACAAAATCGATCTTGAAACTTGTGGAAATTCCAAAGAAAGAGTGGAAATTGTGAATCTTCTGTCCTCACGAATCTTTGTTTCGATTGCAGCCACCAAATCATCAGTAAAGAGGGCCGGCCTGAGCGTTTTTCGTCATGGACGTTTTGACGGCCATTTTTAAACTCTCTAACCCATTGACGCACTTTACCTTCACTCATTGCATTCAAGCCATAAACTTCTGTTAACTGACGATGAATTTCTGCAGCTGATAGGCTTCTCGCGGTCAAAAAACGTATCACTGACCGTATCTCACACGCGGCGAGCGATTCAGTAATCGTAAATATTATAAAGTAGCACAGCGATGCGTACACGTCAACTACAGAGCTGCAACTTGCATCAGTGTGAACGGGAAGGATGCCGGCAAGTGGCGCGGTGGATTGTTGCGGCGTCCGCGCGAACTACGGGACTATACGCGCGAACGGCCCTTACTTAAAAAAGAACCCTCGTAGAAAGCTGGTGAGGTTGAAAAATACCTCCGGAACGTGAGGACCGATTTCAACAGAATTTTTTATGTACACAACTCATTATTTCTATAACTTTTGTATAAAAATACTGTGGGTGTAATATACATGATCTAGTCACATTAATGTGACCAGCGCCTGTGTTCAACGTGAACGTCGAGCGGTTGTAGGCGCTTCAGTCTGGAACCGCGCGACCGCTACGGTCGCAGGTTCGAATCCTGCCTCGGGCATGGATGTGTGTGGTGTCCTCAGGTTTAAGTAGTTCTAAGTTCTAGGGCGGCCGGCAGAAGTGGCCGTGCGGTTAAAGGCGCTGCAGTCTGGAACCGCAAGACCGCTACGGTCGCAGGTTCGAATCCTGCCTCGGGCATGGATGTTTGTGATGTCCTTAGGTTAGTTAGGTTTAACTAGTTCTAAGTTCTAGGGGACTAATGACCTCAGCAGTTGAGTCCCATAGTGCTCAGAGCCATTTGAACCATTTTTAAGTTCTAGGGGACTGATGACCTCCGATGTTAAGTCCCATAGTGCTCGGAGCCATTAGAGCCAACGTGAACGTGCAATAACCAGTCACAGACAGAAGGTGGCACCACTCGCTGTAGAGGGAATATAAAGGTTATCGGTAAGAGGCGGTAAACAATGCAATCTTAAAACAGAAACGGCGCAATTTATCTGACGTACAAAAGGGCAGATAGTTGGCTTTCGGGCAAAGGGTGGAAACATTTCCGAAACGGCTAGGCTTGTAAACTGTTCGCGTGTCACTGTGGTTAATGTATACCGTGCTTGGCAGAATGGTGCTATTTGTAAACTGGCGCCGATGTAGCTGTGGTGCACGTACCTTCCAGAACCTCACAGATTCTCTTCCTGCACGTCTCTCGCTGCAGGAAGTGGTTATTAAGGCTTTAAACTGATGATCACGTCAATGTGACTGGACATTGTAACTACTCCTATTACTTGTACTGGTGGTGGCCAGATGAGAAATACTGACACTTGAAAATATTCGATAATACCCAGTATTGGTATCGAATCTACAGCTTTCAATATCGATGACGTTTCACCGTTAGTGGTGGGGAAAGGGATGCAAGGACAGAGACATATCAACATATATCTGGAACGCCTGAAGTAGTACCTATCAATCTTAGAACACGTATCACTTGCTATCTGGAGAAAAAAATATTGTTGTGACAGTACGCCTGACGGTGGGGGTGATAAAGAGTGACATAAAAGTATGCCGGCCGCGGTGGTCTCGCGGTTCTAGGCGCGCAGTCCGGAACCGTGCGACTGCTACGGTCGCAGGTTCGAATCCTGCCTCGGGCATGGCTGTGTGTGATGTCCTTAGGTTAGTTAGGTTTAAGTAGTTCTAAGTTCTAGGGGACTGATGACCACAGCAGTTGAGTCCCATAGTGCTCAGAGCCATTTGAACCATTTGAACATAAAAGTATAACCCTGGAACGCATGAAGCAAGTCAAGCAAATTAGAGAGTATGCATGACTCATTATTTGTATAAAAATACTGTGGTTTTGATGATGTGGATGAGAAGATGTGGCGTGTAAGAAGCTCGAAAACGAACTGTTGATATTTCCTTATTGTATTTAGTTGCCCTGAAATACATTACGATAAGAAAATAGGTTGTTGTTATGTTTGGAAAAATTCCATTCCCGTTTTTCTTTTTGTTAAGAATTATCGTTTCCTGCTCCCAGTCACGATTCTCCTTTATTTGTGTTCTGCACGACACGTTTCGGGAAATATTTCTCATTACAAAGTGAACTGTTCGTGTATTGTGTCAATCTTGACTGGAACGTACTATTTAAGTTTCTGAAGATAGCAGGAGTAGAAACAGGAAGCGAAAGTTTATTTAAAACTTGTACAAGAACCAGGCTTCAGTTGTAAGAATCGAGGGCATGAAGTGGTTGTAGTCTGTCCCCAATGTTATTCAGTCTGCACAGTGAGCAAGCTGTGAAGGAACGCAAGGAGTAATTAGGAAAGGGAATTAAAGTTCAGGGAGAAGATGACATTAGAATTATGTTAGAGACAACAAAGGACTTGGTACTGTAGCTGAGCGCAATGGACAGTGTCTGAAGAGAACGATACACGACGAACATCAAGAAAACCAAACTAATACAATATATTCAAATTAAATCAGACGATGACGAGGGAGTTCAATTAGAAAAAAAGACATTTAAGGTAACAGTTGAGTTTTGCTATTTCGGCAGTAAAATAACTGATGATGACCGAAGTAGACAGGATATAAAATATAGTATTGCGATGGCGAGAGAAGCGTTTCTGAACAAGAAAAATTCGTTAATATCGAATATAACTTTAAGTGTTCGGGAAAGGCACTTGTCTGGAGTGTAGCCTTCTATGGAAGCGGAATGTTGACGATAAGTTATTTACACAACAATAGGATAGAAAATTTAGAAATGTGGTGTTACAGAAAAATGCTGAAGATTATATGCGTAGACCACGAAACTTCCGAGGAGGCACTGAATGGTATAGGGGATAAAGGAATTACGGCATAACTTGAGACCGGTCGGTTGGTCACATTCTGAGACATCAAGGAATCACCAATTGAGTACTGGAGGGGGAGTGGGGGAGGTATAGGGGATAAAAATCGTAGATGGAGACTAAGAGATGAATACAGTAAGTAGGTTCAAAAGAATGTAAGTTGCAGCAGTTATTCGCAGATGAAGAGCATGGAGAGCTGCTTCAAACAAGTCTTCAGACTGAAGGCCACAACTAAACGGTAACAACATGTCAGTTTTTGGCGTGATGTTTAAATGTGTGAGATTCTGCATTATTTCGGTGCCTTTATGATTTATTGTCTTCCCATTGTACAGAAACTTAAGCAAGTTGTAAATCATATAACACATTAAGAACAGAAACATACAATAACAGTCACGAAGATGCCTTATTAATACATATTATCAACAGAAATATAATTCTAGAGATCATTCACAACATATGTATTCTGTTCTTTCAGTGCAAAGGGTTCTTATTTCTACGTATCACTATTTTATTTCCTTCTTTAACGGCTAAAAAAATTCCTTAGCTTTGTAGCAAAGTAAAATTATTCCAGAAATGCAGACAATTGTAAAATCATAATGCTCAACGGAATGGCCATACAGAGCATTACATGCCAACAAATCAAGATGAAAGCTGGTGTACAATCCATAGTGTAGAGTGAGCATTACGTTTCCTGCAGGTTGTCAACGTTAAGATGGAAATGTCACGTGATCTCAGGACGACGTTGTTTGTTTAAGGCCTGTTCACACTGGCCGTCGCATGACGCCGAAATATTTCACATTGTCTTTCAAATAGCAGCATTCACACAGGTCGTGAACGGACCGTCGCGTCACACCATAGCACGTTGAGGGTTGTCGGGAAGAAAGTTTTGACGGTATTATAATGTGCTAACAACGTAAGTTACCTATTTTTGCCAGACCCACTTATCTTATAGTAGTGGAGTTCGTGTTTTTGTGCCTTCTTCAAAATGAAGAAGTCACAATTCGTAACAAATCGTAAATGTTCCATGACGACTTGGACATTTTCCATTCATTTTTCTTACAAAAGAGAGGTATGAAAGCGAAAAATTATGTGGTTTTACAAACAGAACAGACCAGACACCCGCAATGTATATAAATAATAAAGTAAGTTAATGAAGCAGTTTCATTGAATAGCATTCTAAGTGAAAAGGTCAGCTTTAGTGAATGAGAAAAACATTGGTGTTTGCGACGGTGTTAGTTATGGAAGAACAAAAAAAAAAAAAAGCGAAATAAAGCGTAATGGGTGATGTAAACAGGTTCATTTATTCCTTTATAGCAATTGTTTGTATGTATGTAGTTTCCCTAGCAAATAAATGTCTATGTTCTGAAATGTTGTTCCACTTCTCAGCACTTTAACATACAAAAATGATCAAGAACGTAGTTGTGAAATTCTCTTTGGCCATTAATAAACGATGTCGTTGTTAGTTCCTCATTTCCGTTTCTATACTCTCATTTTTATATCAGGGATGGTGATTCATAGCCTCACTTTCCCCGCTCGGTACAGGATTAAGCGAATTGACGTGACGTGACATGACGGACAGCGCCAATGCACGCTGAAGTGACGGTGCCGTTACATGAAGCCCGTTCATTTTGCTCTAAAATGCTACGAACCTACTTTATTCCAGATATCAAGTGCAACTTGTTATTGTGTCTACAAAACGCCTATACCGAATCCACAGCATTTACGATGGGAATCTGTCTATACTAGCCATTTAATGATACTCAAAATTTATAAGATGCATTACGGACAAACCTACCACGTCTCGAGATCACGTGATCACGGTGGCAATGTATGTTGACAACACAAAATCAATTCTGCGTATCTGAACGATCACTTAAGAGGTATTTCTAGTCTATGGTACAAACAAGCTACTATAAAACTTCTAGTTAGTTATAAGAAAGGGTATAAACATAACAGTCGCGACACTACGCCTCGTTTTTGTTACTCACAGCGATAGCAGCACCTCAAGCGGCTGGCAAGCGACACTTTTGAATACGATATGGATGAGTGCGAATATTAACGTTTATATTGATTTTTAACAATTTTTACAATAGGAAGTGTCCGTAACGTCATAAAAATCGGCAATAACAAAAAAAATGACACCACATTTGTCGTTATTCAGTTTTGTGAGAGTCCTGGAAGGTACGAAACGGTACATTACAGGACTGTTTATTTACGATTCTCTTGTAACGACAGACATTTGCTAAATAATGTCGTTTTCCTTTAATAACTAAAAAATTGCTAGTAAATACCAGAAGATCCGATCTTATGCAGAAAGACGTCGTATATCTACCCAACAAAGCAGAGTTTTGTTCGCTACACTTTCAGCCAAATCAGTGAATGTGGAACGTAGGAAGCCTTTATGGAATGTAAGTCCTGCGTTATTTAACGTACCAAATAGGGCACCACAACTGTAGCTTAAAGAGAAACCAGAAAGACGTGAATACTGTTTCCCAGCATAGAAGAAAGCAATATCACAATATCTGAGTCACAAACGGCAAGAATCTTCAACACATTCGCTTTTGAAGCAAAAATAATTCCATTTACCAAATTTTTTTAGAAAGTCGAGTGAAGTGTAAGAAGGGGGGAATCATCATACTCCGTACAAATTTTTTCAAAGTCGAGGAATGTGCCTGTAACAATAACAACAGGAATACACGCTTCTCATGCGTGAAATATGCATTTATGTTCTTTTGCTTTCAGCAGAATAAGATGCAAATACACACATATTCGAAAGTTTTTTTGCGTGTATAATTGTTGGTTATGTCATTCAATCAGATTTTCGTGTGCTTTTAAATGTATTTTAAGATAATTCATATCTCTTAGTAATTTACTAAAAATATAACAACTACTTCGTTAATTAAGTAGAAAATAATTAAAAACAAACGCTATTTTTATGGCACATGTCACTGTCTGCTTTCTCACCGGCTGGAGCGCTAATGTCTCGCCAGCTATCAAACGGTACCAACTTATACACCAGAGAGTATCGTGACAGTATGTATTACACTGTGGTATAAATTTACAGAGTAGTTTTATAGTAGCATCTTTGTAGAAGTAAAATAACTTTGATTTGCTGACATGTAAAGTTTATGATGTGTAATATCTTTAAGTTTAGCATTGTGGTTTTCTTAAATTACAATATACCATTTTCCATTTTTCTGCAACTAATTCACAACGGTGCACAGATAAAAAAAAGTGGTTTATGCGTAACAGTGACCTATTTCTATTGTAATTTTCTGTGTGTGTAATGTACGTAACATTATTTCTGTTAACACCAGATGCAAGAATCCATACAAGAACGTATATAGACGTTTTACGAAACAAAGTACCAAAAAGATAGATCGATAAGATCCGATAAAGCACAATGCTTAATTTAAACAAAGTTTTTCGCAACTGAAAACGAACTGAATACGTTCTGCGGTAAAGACGGCATCTGCGTCAACCGCACCAGGAGTACCACGGTCTCTCTCTCTCTCTCTCTCTCTCTCTCTCTCTCTCTCTCCCTCTCCCCCTCCCCCTCCCCCTCCCCCCCCCCTCCCCCCACCACAGACACACACAGCTACGCGAGACGCCACTGTTAAGTCTGACCCCAGAGGGCCGCTGGGCGAACGCCCTTCCAGCACTTTTGTTCTCCACCGGGTGGCACCTTGCATAAAAGCCACCAGATTGCCAGTTGTCATCATCATGCTGGGCTTTTGGCCTTATATTAAGGTTCCTTGGTCTTCGCCAATATGCCTTCTGTATGAGCTAGGAAGTTTTGAACTGACGTTTTGTTTAACGTATTAAGCTTACGTGTACTTCTTTGTGTTTTTGTTCTTGTGTAAATTGTTTTATAGTCTTAGAGTGCCGAATTAGAAAATTGCTGGGACGTTTGTAGTTTGCTTGGAATGTGTCAGAACCAAGTGATGAGATGAGTTAGTGGGACGAATTTTCAGAGGATGGATAGAATGACTGTGTTGTTTGTTGGATGAGTGAGGTGAGGTGATGGTGGGCATGTTCGTATCTTGGTGGATGACTCTGACTTAGACGAACCAGGTCGCGGCAGTGATGATCCTGAGATCCGTGTTCTCTAAGATCTGAATCTTTTTCACTGCACGTCTGCTGCCATCCCCAGACTTCACAACCGTATAATAATGTGGGAAGGACCACCATCTTTCTTATAAGTAATACCAACAGAGAACGCGGAATTCACGAGGTCTCAGTGCATGCTAGTCTGATTGGCCGGCATATCTGTTTACAGCTACAATTAGAGCTCGCCCAGATACCGTGCATCTATATACTTATCAACATTAATTTGGAAGATAGCACCGAGGACAGTACATCAACGTAGCGCGACGCTACTGAACATTGCTGATATTAAGGTTTATATAAGACTGCCGGTAATCTAATAATTCCAATTCCAAAGAAAACAGTCTCTGACAGGTGTGAATATTAAAAAAAAAAATGGTTCAAATGGCTCTAAGCACTCTGGGACTTAACATCTGAGGTCATCAGTCCCCTAGAACTTAGAACTACTTAAACCTAACTAACCTAAGGACATCACACACATCCGTGCCCGAGGTAGGATTCGAACCTGCGACTGTAGCGGTCGCGCGGTTCCAGACTGAAGCGCCTAGAACCCCTCGGCCAGGTGTGAATATTACCGAACTGTCGTTCTAATAAGTCATGGCTGCCAAATACTAACACGAATTCTCTATATAAGAATGGAAAAACTATAGACGCCAACTGCAGGGAAATATCAGTTTTGATTCCGGAGAAATGTAGGAACACGCGAGGCAAACCTACCTTTATAGCGTCTGTAGACATAGAGAAAGCTTCTTACAATGTTGATTGGAACACTCTCTTTAATATTCTGAACGTAGCAGGCGTAAAATACAGGGAGCCAAATGCTAATTACGACCTGTACAGAAACCAGATGGCAGTTACAAGAACTGAGGGACAGGAAAGGGAAGAAATGGTTGAGAAGGAAGTGAGACAGCGTTTAGCCTATCCCAATGTTATTCAGTCTGTGCACTGAGAAAGCAGCGAAAAAAGGCAAAAAAAAAAAAAATGAAAATAAATTGGAGTAGGAATTAAAATTCAGGGAGAAGAAAAAAAAAAAAACACTGAGGTTCGCCGATGAGAGCAAAGGACTTACAAGGGCAGTTGAACGGAATAGACAGTGTTTTGAAAGGGGGATATAAAATGAACGTCAACAAAAGCAAAATAAGGATAATGGAATGTAACCAAATTAAATGAGGTGATGCTGAAGGAATCAGGTTAAAAACGAGACACTTGAAGTAGTAAATGAGGTTTGCTATTTGGGGAGCAAAATTGATTATGGCGGAAGTAGAGAGAATATAAACTGTAGACTGGCAATATCAAGAAAAGCGTTTCTCAAGAAGAGAAATTCGTTAACAAGAAATTCAGATTCAAACGTTAGGAAGTTTTTCTTGAAGGTATTTGTTTGGAGTGTAGCCATGTATGGAAGTGAAACATCGAAGATAGACAGCTTAGACAAAAAGAGAATAGATGATTTTGAAATGTGGCGTTACAGAAGAATGTTGAAGATCAGATGGATAGGTCGTGTAACGAATAAGGAGATACTGAATAGAGTTGGGGAGACAAGAAGTTAGGGGAACAACTTCACCAGAAGAAGGGATCGGTTGACAGGAAACGTTCTTAGGCATCGAGGGATCATTAATTTTGTATTGGAGGGAAGTGTGCAGGGTAAAAATCGTAGTGAGAGACCAAGAGATGAATACAATAAGCAGATTCTGCAGGACGTGGGTTGCGATAGTTGTTCGGAGGCGAAGAAGTTTGTACAAGAGAGAATAGCATCGAGAGCTGCATCAAATTATACTTCGTTCTGAAGACCACAGCAACACCAACAACAACAACGTAAGAATATCAAGGATCTAACAATAACGTAATGTCCGCCAGTTACGCAAAACACCGTTTTTTTCAGTACCCAAACATGTTTCGGCACCACTGTGCCATCATCAGTGGGTTTTCGTTTTTATTTATTTTGCAATGTGAACATTTTTGTTAAATGATTATAAAATTATGTGCATTTTTAGTTCAAACAACCGATCGTTTCTTTTTGTAAATACCTTTACATTTAGTGTGCATGAATTTACTGGATCACTTTTGTGTTAATTATTACAGGAAGCTTGTCATCTGCAACCAAACGATGTTGATGAGAGAAGTTTTTTGCTGGGAGTTAACCTATCTTCTAGAATGTAATTTAGTTTTTCGCGATGTTTTCGCACCTATTATCGTATTTACTTACGTTTTCGTGAGGTAAGCACTTCCATTCTCCGCATCATGCTGAGATATTGTGATGCATACGTAACTATAACAAGTATTTTCCACAAATAACGTAGTAAAACACTTTTCACTGCACCAGAACACAGTGTGATTGTGGATTGTTATTTGTTACGTATGCATCACAATATCTCAGCATGATGCGGAGAATGGAAGTGCTTGCCACACTAAAACGTAAGTAAATACGAAAATAGGCGTGAAAACATCGCGAAAACTAAATTACATTCTAGAAGATAGGGTAACTCCCAGCAAAAAACTTAATTATGTGAAGTCCGATACTAATCGCACCTAGGGTACATTGTAACACCCGACCCGTCTCTTATCTGGTTTTGGCGTGTGTTCACCCCAGCTAATTGACTAACAGATCAACAGAGAGTGCAAAACTGCCGCAATATCGGATAACGCAAAGAAAGTAATAAGACCCTGTGACTCCTGATTGAACTGCAGTGGCAGTGTTGACATTAATTGATTCAGAATTGATCACTTTTAATTAAAAAGGGGTGCACATTGATGTTATATTCAGCTATTGAACACCAGATGCAAATGTTGAACATAAAATTAATTAAGAAAGTGACTTAGGATTTCAACTACTTGATTGAAAACAGATGCAGTCGATTAGCACAAATTTATTTTAAGTCACGGCCTTCAGTCATCACATTACATGACCGTCCTATCAGGCAGTGGTAATAAATTGTGTTTACATGGAGTAAAGTGCGATAAATCAAAATTAATTCCTATCGACTGACCCAGGCGTAATGCGAAGTGTGAGAAGAATTCCCCAATACACGGCCCATGAAACCTTCGTGGAAACTTTGCTGACGTGATCCAACAAATTAACCAGTGGCCTAATTCAAGCTGGAGCGGGTGCAATATCACCGAATTAAGCGTGGCGGGGCGTCGTCGTTGTGAGGACGTCGGTCGGCCTCGTGGTGCTGCAAGGCTGCGCTCATCTATTCACTCCTAGCTATCTTCCTCTGTACATAGCTGAACCAAAACTTTCTATCTCCAAGCTCAATCGTCCATTTGCTAAGTCCTAAACTGCAGAGATGTTCACTCTTTCTCAGGCAAGCTGAGTAAAGATCGCCTCGTCCGCACTCTAGGCAAGCTGGGAACGGAAGACCACTACGGAGACTTCTCCCAGTCAGCTCTTTGCCTCGGTTTCCCCTCCAGCAAAATCACTTACGCCAATTTCAGCGCAAGTCGCGTTAATTATGCGTCGCTTCCCAGCGCTGACCAATGCCTGCTCTGGGAAGTGAACAAATTCCCACAAAATTTCCCTTCCTCTCAACTTCTGCTATTTGGCTCCTCCCAGGCCACCCATCAAGGGTAGCGTCTGCACAAAACACCAATTTTTCCGGATTCTGACTCCCAGAAGAGTACTTCAAATTCCTTGGTCCTACATTCCCATCGGAGGCTGGCGTATTTCATTCTGTCGCTCTTCACATGATTTACTTCAGACTCTGTGGTCCGTGAATTCAGCGTGAAGTTGCTATAGTCATGAACACGCATATTTTGGCCTCTGTTGATAGCTCCACCGTAGCTTTGCGTGGCTTTCTCGCATGTTTCACTGAAAAATGGGATGACGGACAATTATCAATAGGCGTACAAGTTCTCCGTCTGCTTCCCAGTAAACCAGCAAGGGGTCAACCACCCACTCACTGTCACTCATCATAAGGCAGCTTGAGGCCGCACCCCGTTACTGCTTTCTCAGAGCTTGAGCCGCCCTAAGCTGCCTATTGTCGCTTCCCTTCGCCGCTCCCAGCTGGCCACGGTCAACTCTGAATACTTCCCTGGGATAAATTAGCCTCCAGTAAATCGACACGTTTCCACAAAGTTTTCATGTCGTGTGAATTACTTTAAAACCATAACCCGGCATTAATTATTCCAGTACGTCTATACTATACCCTCTACAAGATGCATTGTGCCTTGTCAGTCATTTTTGTTCAGCCCTACTGTTCGCTCAACGTGAGTTAGGTGATCTTTAATGACTTCATGTAAAAGGCATAGTTCTTGCCATCTTACAACATAAACTTCTTAATGTGTTAACTTTTTGTGGATCTGTTATTGTATCAATTGGCCACCTCAGCTGTCGATACAACACTTACATTTCTAAGAAGGCTGGGTAAAATTTCCGTTCCGAAACTCGTGGAACCGCTCGCTGCGCCTTACTGCAGGCGGACAACGTTTCGGCTCCATTTGGGTTTATGCAAGGAGCGAGCAGGTGACATTGCGGTAAGACGTGGGACTCGCATACGGGATAATGGCGACTCAAATTACCCTCTTACTCTCTTCCTGACGTCATGACAGGACGTTAAACCTTTATCTGCCTGCTGTTTATAGAAGTATGAATGCCACGAGAGACGGTAGCTGTTCTTAATCTACATAATCGATTTAGGAGACAATCTGAACAATGCTCTTAGGTTGTTCGCAGATGATGCTGAGCTATACCATGTATTAAAGTGATCAGAAGATGATGAATTGGAAAATGATTTAGACAGGATGTACTGGGTGCATGATGCGAAAAGTGACAACTGACACTGAGCAATGACATCCTCCACATGAGTACCAACAAAATTACGTTAAATTGCACAAATTCAAAGGTTGCCGAATCAACTAAGTACCTAGGAACTACAATTATGAACAACTTAAATTGGAACTTTCACATACAAAATATCGTGGAGAAGGCGAACGGAAGACTGCTTTTTATTGGCAGAACTGTTATAAAATTTGACAAATCTTCGAGGGGCGTTCAGTACGTAAAGCAACACTTTTTTCCTCGGCCAATTTCGGTTGAAAAAAAATGCGTAATTTGTTGTGGGAGGTCGTGGAATATTACCTCTTCAGCCCATATAGTTTCATGAAGTTCCGATAGGTGGCGACTCTATACGTTGCCTTCAAAATGGCGTCTGTAACGGAGGTGCGTTCTAAGGAGAGAGCTGTCGTTTGAGTTTCTTTTGACGGAAAACCAGACCTTCGCAGATATTCTCATGCCGTCTGCAGAATGTCTACGGAGATCTGGCAGCGAACGAAAGAGCGGTGAGTCATTGGGCGAGGCGTCCGTCATCATCGCAATAAGGTCCCGCCAACCTGTCCGATACCCCTCGTGCCGGCCAGCCGCACACAGCTGTTGACTCCTGCACTGTTGGAACGTGCGGACACTCTCATTAGAAGTGGTCGATGTACCGCAAACACCTCACTGCACAACTGGGTGTCTTTGTTGGTAGTAATGACGCGCTCGTCGACCAGTTGGGATACTCAAAGGTGTGTGCCCGCTGGATTCCTCGCAGCCTAACAGAAGACCATAAATATCAACGAATGACCACCTCTGCGGAATTGCTTGCGTGTTACATTTCCTATGCTGACAATTTTTTATCGAACGTAATCAGAGATCAAGAAATATGGGAAATTGGAAATTTTTGGTAAGTTCTATGGAACCAAATTGCTAAGGTCATCGGTCCCTAGGCTAACATACTACTTAATCTAACTTACTCTAAGGACAACACACACACCCATGCCCGAGGGAGTGCTACCCCGCTCGGCATGAAACATGGGTTTATCACTTAGAGCCGGAAATAAAACGGCAATTCATGGGGTGGCGCCACATCATCTCTCCTCTGAAGAAAAAGTTCAAAACTGCACCCTCAGCCTGTATACTAAGAGCCAGGGTCGTTTGGGACTCTGAAGCGGTAATTCTGTTTAATGTCCTTCCTCAGGTCTATTGTGCTACCGTCAGGGAATATAAGAAACGACTTCAGCGTATTAGTCGACACAAAAATGTAAACGAAGGTCTCCTTCTCCATGATAACCCAAGTCTTCACACAAATATGCGCACCCAAGAGGAGCTCACAAAACTTGACCGAGATGTTCTTCCTCATCCACCCTACTGGTCGAATCTAGCACCTTCCGACTTCAATCTGTGCCCAACGAAGGATACTCACCCCAGGAAGCAGTACCTGGATGAGGTGGTCGTTATTGATACAACAAGACGTTGGCTCCGGCGTACACCAGTAGAGTCATACCATGTGAGCGTAGGGACCCTCGCAGAATGGTGGCGTAAGTCCGTCGCACTGAAGGCAGATTATGTTGAAAAACAGAGTTTTATAGCCAAAAGAGTAGGGAATAATATGATGTATTGGAATCCCGAATAAAGTCAACCTTCTTTCTGGAAAAAAAAATAAAAAATGTTGCATTGCTTGTTGAGAGGCCCTCGTACTAGAGAGAGTTTCTACACTACTGGACATTAAAATTGCTACACCAAGAAGAAATGCAGATGATAAACAAGTATTCATTGGACAAATATATTATACTAGAACTGACATTTGATTACATTTTCACGCAATTTGGGTGCATAGATCCTGAGAAATCAGTACCCAGAACAACCATCTCTGGCCGTAATAACGGCCTTGATACGCCTGGGCATTGAGTCAAACAGAGCTTGGATGGCGTATACAAGTACAGCTACCCATGCAGCTTCAACACGATACTACTGTGCATCAAGAGTAGTGACTGGCGTATTGTGACGAGCCAGTTGCACGGCCACCATTGACCAGACGTTTTCAATTGGTGAGAGGCCTGGAGAATGTGCTGGCCAGGGCAGCAGTCGAACATTTTCTGTATCCAGAAAGGCCCGTACAGGACCTGCAACATGCGGTCGTGTATTATCCTGCTGAAATGTAGGGTTTCGCAGGGATCGAATGAAGGGTAGAGCCACGGGTCATAACACATCTGAAATGTAACGTCCACTGTTCAAAGTGCCGTCAATGCGAACAAGAGCTGATCGAGACGTGTAACCAATGGCACTCGATACCATCACGCCGGGTGATACGCCAGTATGGCGATGACGAATATACACTTCTAATGTGCGTTCACCGCGATGTCGCCAAACACGGATGCGCCCATCATGACGCTGTAAACAGAACCTGGATCCATGCGAAAAAATGAAGTTTTGCCATTCGTGCACCCAGATTCGTCGTTGAGTATACCATCGCAGGCGCTCCTGCCTGTGATGCAACGCCAAGGGTAACCGCGGCCATGGTCTCCGAGCTGATAGTCCATGCTGCTGCAAACGTCGTCGAATTGTTCGTGCAGATGGTTGTTGTCTTGCAAACGTTCCCATCTGTTGACTCAGGGATCGAGACGTGGCTGCACGATCCGTTACAGCCATGCGCATAAGATGCCTGTCATCTCGACTGCTAGTGATACGAGGCTGATGGGATCCAGCACGGCGTTCCGTATTACCCTCCTGAACCCACCGATTCCATATTCTTCTAACAGTTAATGGATCTAGACCAACGCGAGCAGAAGTGTCACGATACGATAAACCGCATTTGCGATAGGCTACAATCCGACCTTTGTCAAAGTCGGAAAGGTGATGGTACGTATTTCTCCTCCTTACACGAGGCATCACAACAACTTTTCACCAGGCAACGCCGGTCAACTACTGTTTGTGTGTGATAAATCGGTTGGAAACTTTCCTCATGTCAGCACGTTGTAGGTGTCGCCACCGGCGCCAACCTTGTGTGAAAGCTCTGGAAAGCTAATTAACCATTTGCATATCACAGCATCTTCTTCCTGTCGGTTAAATTTCGAGTCTGTAGCACGTCATCTTCGTGGTGTAGAAATTTTAATGGCCAGTAGTGTATATTACGCGTTTCCATCCTCTGCTGGAGTATTGCTACGCTGCGTGGGAAGTTTACCAGAAAGAACTGGCAGAGCACATAAAAAATAGAAAGAAGGGCAACTCAGTATGTATTACCGGGAAATAGGGGAGAGAGTGTTCCAGATATGTTTGGGATGGCAGTCCTTGAAACATAGATTTTTTTCATTACGGCGAGGTCTCTCGACGAAATTTCAGTCACCACCACCAGCGAATACAAAACATTTTGTCGACCTCAGCCTATATAGGTAGAAATGAGCATCGTAAATAACATATGAGAAACCAGGGCTATCACGTTAAGATTTGGGTGTTCGTTTTTTCCACGCGTTGTTCGAACTTGGAAGGTGGAGTACTAGTATGAAAGTGGTTCTACGAATCCTCTGCCAACCACTTAAGTGTGGAATGCAAATTAATCATGTAGATATATACGTGAGGTCGTCCGCATTTGATAGTTCAGTACATCACTGGTTGGTTGAAAAACTTTTAAGTTCCTTACAGGTAGCATACAATTTTGTCTCGTAGTCACTCCATTCGTATGCCGTAAAAATCTTATGGTAATGCATTCATCGTCTCCCATCTTCATGTCCATGTCTCACTACCATAAAACAGAACGGGTTTAAGGATGATGTTATGCTTTCTGTTTTTCAGCACTTTTTTATCTGTTTCCAGAACTACCTATTAAAGAGTCCATTCAGTTCGTTGTATTTCTCGATTTTGTGTTCTGCGTCAGTTTTGAATCTGTTATCAGATGGTTAAAACGCACGTATTTAGATAAATTTACACGATATAGTATTTCGTCATGGGCTACTGTATCAACAGTCTGTAAACATTTTCCTTGACTAGCCATTTCTTTCGATACGTAATGATGAGATTATATTAGACTGTGGGAAAATCAATTGTTATTCTGGGTAAAACCTGAGCATAGGTACGAAAATTGCATCATTGTGTTATGTCATACAAAAGATTCAAAATTAGTCATTTTCGCCGTAATAATTTCATTAAGAAATCAATCATTACAGTTCAGTTTCTTCAAGTGTGAATTCCGTTTGTATTTCGTATTTAATTTCCGGGTATTTGGACAGCTCCAAAGAGTTCTCAACCGTGGACAAAGTATTAGAATCTGTGGAGGGATTACAGATATAGACGAAAATACTCACTCCTAATTTTGGCCTTCAATATGTAATTTAGACCGATCAAACAGGCTCCCAGTACCAATCGAAGTACAATAGATTCGTGACGGAACAAGTCGCGAAAACCGATTTGAACAAAGTTAGTCATTCCATCGCAGCACAATAGACCTTAACAGCGTCGTGGAAGATGTTAAGAACAATCCGGGGAATTTGGTCGGATTGTTCAAAAGAGATTTTACGAGTTTACTCATGACAGAAAAATGAAATCAGGGAAGTTCACGAAAGTGCTGCACGAAGAGTTTTTAGAATCACTTCTTCTTCCGTACGTGGGATCCTCCATTCATGGGACAAGAAAAATTTATTTATATTATTGATTCGTGGGGCGGCAGACTAATCAGTCACTGTACCATAAAATCTTGTCGATGAAAGACAGGCATGCACATGCACCATAAAAGTTATCCAACTCAAATGTACTTCACTTTGTCAACCCTGTGATGTGTATTTATACAAGCAGGTTACAATTTTTACGAAAGAAATTCAAAATGCTCCCGATTTGCTGATGACTAATAGAGAAATCGCTTCGGGAAAATTCCATAAAAATAAATTCTTTAATTCTGCTTTCTCAGGAATGATCAAATACGCGTAGCTCGCATGGAAGATTATCGAAGAAAAAACAATATTTTTAATTTAAACGAACTATGTTTTCTGGTATCGCTTCTGAAAAATCCGTGTGCCTGCAAGGCAGCAGCTTTCATTAAGTGCGCATGGTGGCTTACGAATTTGTATTTCGGTTGCTTCTGCAACAGATACCATACAGAGGTCTGTTCTAGCATAGCAAGCGATGCAGGCGATAGTAAGCCTGAGTTCGCATGTTGGCTCCAATGTTGGCGTCAACGGTGTTCGCCCGATGTGTGGATCGACGAAATAGTATTGGAACCAACGTTGCCTCCAGTGCTGGTACGACTCCGTTGCTTGTCGATATTTCGAGCGAACATCGAAGGACGTTGGGCCAATATTAATACGCCGACCCACTTAGTTCCAACGTGGGCTCAGAAACCTTTCCTCTTGAAACCAGGTAGGTTCACAGGTAACAGGACCCACTCCTCCCGAACTAGCCTAACGGCCCACAGGTAATAGCTACTGCTTCCAGCAGTTTGCGGGCTCATGTCCCACACAACGGCAAATCATTTTAGAAACGAAATGTCACAATTTCAGAGACTTAACAGCACTCATACAGATATGATTTTATGTGTATATACTGAAGCAGCCCCTCCCCCCCCCCCCCCCCCCCATGAACCATGGACCATGCCGCTGGTGGGGAGGCTCGCGTGCCTCCAGCGATAGAGATAGCCGTACTGTAGGTGCAACCACAACGGAGGGGTATATGTTGAGCGTCCAGAGACAAACGTGTGGTTTCTGAAGAGGGGCAGCAGCCTTTTCAGTAGTTACAGGGCCAACAGTCTGGATGATTGACTGATCTGGCCTTGTAACACTAACCAAAATGGCCTTGCTCTGCTGATACTGCGAACTGCTGAAAGCAAGGGGAAACTACAGCCGTAATTTTTCCCGAGCGCATGCAGCTTTACTGTATGGTTAAATGATGATGGCGTCCTCTCGGGTAAAATATTCCGGAGGTAAAATAGTCTCCCATTCGGATCTCCGGGCGGGGACTACTCAGGAGGACGTTATTACAAGGAGAAGAAAAACTGGTGTTCTACGAATCGGAGCGTGGAATGTCAGATCCCTTAAACGGGCAGGTAGGTTAGAAGATTTAAAAAGGGAAATGGATAGGTTAAAGTTAGATATGGTGGGAATTACCTGAGTCGAAACAAGGCCCCGGGAGTAGACAACATTCCATTGGAACTACTGATGGCCTTGGGAGAGCCAGTCCTGACAAAACTCTGCCATCTGGTGAGAAAGATGTATGAGATAGGCGAAATTCCCTCAGACTTCAAGAAGAATATTATAATTCCAATCCTAAAGAAAGCAGGTGTTGACAGATGTGAAAATTACCGAACTATCAGTTTAATAAGTCACAGCTGCAAAATACTAACGCGAATTCTTTACAGACGAATGGAAAAACTGGTAGAAGAAGACCTCGGGGAAGATCAGTTTGGATTCCGTAGAAATGTTGGAACACGTGAGGCAATATTGACCCTACGACTTATCTTAGAAAATAGATTAAGGAAAAGCAAACCTACATTTCAGCATTTGTAGATTTAGAGAAAGCTTTTGTCAATGTTGACTGGAATACTCCCTTTCAAATTCTAAAGGTGGCAGGGGTAAAAAAACAGGCAGCGAAAGGCTATTTAAAATTTGTACAGATCCAGATGGCAGTTGTAAGAGTCGAGGGATACGAAAGGGAAGCAGTGGTTGGGAAGGGAGTGAGACAGGGTTTTAGCCTCTCCTCGATGTTATTCAATCTGTATATTGAGCAAGCAGTAAAGGAAACAAAAGAAAAATTCGGAGTAGGTATTAAAGTCCACGGAGAAGAAATAAAAACGTTGAGGTTCGCCGATGACATTGTAATTCTGTCAGAGACATCAAAGGACTTGGAAGAGCAGTTGAACGGAATGGATAGTGTCTTGAAAGGAGGATATAAGATGAACATCAACAAAAGCAAAACGAGGATAATGGAATGTAGTAGAATTAAGTCGGGTGATGCTGAGGGAATTAGATTAGGAAATGAGACACTTAAAGTAGTAAAGGAGTTTTGCTATTTAGGGAGCAAAATAACCGATGATGGTCGAAGTAGAGAGGATATAAAATGTAGACTGGCGATGGCAAAGAAAGCGTTTCTGAAGAAGAGAAATTTGTTAACATCGGGTATAGATTTAAGTGTCAGGAAGTAGTTTCTGAAAGTATTTGTATGGAGTGTAGCCATGTATGGAAATGAAACATGGACGATAAATAGTTTGAACAAGAAGAGAATAGAAGCTTCTGAAATGTGGTGCTACAGAAGAATGCTGAATATTAGATGGGTAGATCACATAACTAATGAGGAGGTACTGAATAGAATTGGGGAGAAGAGGAGTTTGTGGCACAACTTGACAAGAAGAAGGGACCGGTTGGTAGGACATGTTCTGAGGCATTCAGGGATCACAAATTTAGCATTGGAGGGCAGCGTGGAGGGTAAAAATCGTAGAGGGAGACCAAGAGATCGATACACTAAGCAGATTCAGAAGGAAGTAGGTTGCAGTAAGTACTGGGAGATGAAGAAGCTTGCACAGGATAGAGTAGCATGGAGAGCTGCATCAAACCAGTCTCAGGACTGAAGACAACAACAACAACATGAGGGGTAGAATACTAGGGCGACTGGAGGCTGGTCAAAAACAGAAGGTCATAGCATGGGTCCTCCGTGTGCCACAAAGTGTGATCTCAAGATTATGGCAGCGATTCCAGCAGACAGGAAACGTGTCCAGGCGCTACAGTACGGGACGTCCACAGTGTACAACACCACAAGAAGACCGATATCTCACCATCAGTGTCCGCAGACGGCCAGGAGTACTGCAGGTAGCCTTGCTCGGGACCTTACCGCAGCCACTGGATCAGTTGTCTCCAAACACAGTCTACAGACGACTGAACAGACATGGTTTATTCGCCTGGAGACCTACAAGGTACATTCCACTGACCCCTGGTCACAGGAGTGCCCGTAAAGCCTGGTGTCAGGAACACAGTACATGTTCATTGGAACAGTGGTCCCAGGTTATGTTCACGGACGAGTCCACGTATAGTCTGAACAGTGATTCTCGCCGGGTTTTCATCTGACGTGAACCAGGAACCAGATACCAAACCCTTAATGTTTTTCTAAGGGACCTGTAGGGAGGTCGTGATTTGATGGCGTGGGATGGGATTGTGATTGGTGCACGTACACCCTTGCATGTCTTTGACAGAGGAACTGTAACATGTCAGGTGCATCGGGACGTTATTTTGCAGGGGGATCCCCTCAGAACCCCAGGTGCAGGTACTTGTACAATACAAATGAAATGACACAATTTGAGAGACTTTACTGGTCTGTTTCGTGTGTAAGGGGGAATTTAAAGTAGACTGGATGGCAGTGAGAATTTGGATCGAGGAGGGAAGCGTGCCAGGGTAATCCATGCATTTGTGTGAGCCGCTGTACCAAGATGGCTTAGTCGTTAGCACATCTCCCTACTAAACAGGAGACCGCGGTTCAGTTCCCGTCCTTGGTACAAATTTTCACTGGCTACTGCAGTTTTGTTGTTGTGGTCTTCAGTCCAAAGACTGGTTTGATGCAGCTCTCCATGCTAATCTACCTTGTGCAAGGTTCTTCATCATCCAGTACCTACTGAAACCTACATGCTTCTGAATCTGTTTAGTATATTCATCTCTTGCTCTTCCTCTACGATTTTTACCCTCCACGCTGCCCTCCAATGCTAAATTTGTGATCCCTTGATGCCTCAGAACATGTCCTACCAACCGGTCCCTTCTTCTTGTCAAGTTGTGCCACAAACTCCTCTTCTCCCCAATTCTATTCAATACCTCCTCATTAGTTATGTGATATACCCATCTAATCTTCAGCTTTCTTCTGTAGCACCACATTTCTAAAGCTTCTATTCTCTTCTTGTCCAAATATTTATCGTCCACGTTTCACTTCCATACTCCACACAAATAGTTTCAGAAACGACGTTCTGACACTTAAATCTATACTCGATGTTAAAAAATTTCTCTTCCTCAGAAACACTTTCCTTCCCATTGCCAATCTACATTTTATATCCTCTCTACTTCGATATCATCAGTTATTTTGTTCCGCAAATAGCAAAACTCATATACTACTTTAAGCCTCTCATTTCCTAATCTAATTCCTGCAGCATCACCCGATTTAATTCGACTACACTCCATTATTCTCGTTTTGTTTTTGTTGATGTTTATATTATATCCTCCTCTCAAGACCCTGTCCATTCCATTCAGCTGCTCTTCCAAGTCCTTTGCTGTCTCTGACAGAATTACAGTGTCAGCGGCGAACCTCAAAGTGTTTATTTTTTCTCCATGGATCTTAATTCCTACTCCAAATTTTTCTTTTGTTTCCTTTACTGCTTGCTCAGTATACAGATTGAGTAACATCGGGGAGAGGCTACAACCCTGTCTCACTCCCTTCCCGACCACTGCTTCCCTTTCAAGCTCCTCGACTCTTATAACTGCCATCTTGTTTCTGTACAAATTGTAAATAGCCTTTCGCTCCCTGTATTTTACCCCTGCCACCTTCAGAATTTGAAAGAGAGTATTCCAGTCAACATTGTCAAAAGCTTTCTCTAAGTCTACAAATGCTAGAAACGTACGTTTGCCTTTCCTTAATCTTTCTTCTAAGGTAAGTCATAAGGTCAGTATTGCCTCACGTGTTCCAGTATTTCTACGGAATACAAACTGATCTTCGCCGAGGTCGGCTTCTACCAGTTTTTCCATTCGTCTGTAAAGAATTCGCGTTAGTATTCTGCAGCTGTGAGTTATTAAACTGATAGTTCGGTAATTTTCACATCTGTCAACACCTGCTTTCTTTGGGATTGGAATTATTATATTCTTCTTGAAGTCTGAGGGTATTTCGCCTGTCTCATACGTCTTGCTCACCAGATGGTAGAGCTTTGTCAGGACTGGCTCTCCCAAGGGTGTCAGTAGTTCCAATGGAATGTTGTCTACTCCCGGGGCCGTGTTTCGACTTAGGTCTTTCAGTGCTCTGTCAAACTCTTCACGCAGTATCGTATCTCCCATTTCATCTTCATCTACATTCTCTTCCATTTCCATAATTTTGTCCTCAAGTACCTCGCCCTTGTATAGACCCTCCACCTTTCTGCTTTCCATTCTTTGCTTAGAAATGGGTTGCCATATGAGCTCTTGATTTCATGCAAGTGGTTCCCTTTTCTCCAAAGGTCTCATTAATTGTCCTGTACGCAGTATCTATCTTACCCCTAGTGACATGTGCCTCTACATCCTTACATTTGTCGTTTAGCCATCCCTGCTTAGCCATTTTGCACTTCCTGTCAATCTCATTTTTGAGACGTTTGTATTACCTTTTGCCTGATTCATTTACTGCGTTTTTATATTTTCTCCTTTCATCAATTAAATTCAATATTTCTTCTGTTACCCAAGGATTTCTACTAGCCCTCTTCTTTTTACCTACTTGATCCTCTGCTGCCTTCACTACTTCATTCCTCAAAGCTACCCATTCTCTTTCAGTTAGTTTATCCAGGTCCCATCTCTTTAAATTCCCACCTTTTTGCAGTTTCTTCAGTTTTAATCCACAGTTCATAACCATTAGATTGTGGTCAGAGTCTACATCTGCCCCTGGAAATGTCTTACAATTTAAAACCTGGTTCCTAAATCTCTCTCTTACCATTATATAATCTATCTGATATCTTCTAGTATCTCCAGGATTATTCTACGTATACAACCTTCTTTCATGATTCTTGAACCAAGTGTTAGCTATGATTAAGTTATGCTCTGTGCAGAATTCTACCAGACGGCTTCCTCTTTCATTTATTACCCCCAATCCATATTCACCTACTATGTTTCGTTCTTTCCCTTTTCCTACTCTTGAATTCCCGTCACCCATGACTATTAAATTTTTGTCTCCCTTCACTACCTGAATAATTTCTTTTATCTCATGATACATTTCATCAATTTCTTCATCATTTGCAGAGCTAGTTGGCATATAAACTTGTACTACTGTAGTAGGCATGGGTTTCGTGTCTATCTTGGCCACAATAATGCGTTCACTATGCTGTTAGTAGTAGCTTACCCGTACTCCTATTTTTTTATTCGTTATTAAACCTACTCCTGCATTACCCCTATTTGATTTTTATTTATAACCCTGTATTCACCTGACCAAAAGTCTTGTTCCTCCTGCCACCAAACTTCACTAATTCCCAATATATCTAACTTTAACCTATCCATTTCCCTTTTTAAATTTTCTAACCTACGTGCCCGATTAAGGGATCTGACATTCCACGCTCCGATCCGCAGAACGCTAGTTTTCTTTCTCCTGATAACGACGTCCTCTTAGTAGTCCCCGCCCGGAGATTCGAATGGGGGCTATTTTACCTCCGGAATATTTTACCCAAGAGGACGCCATCATCATTTAACCATACAGTAAAGCTGAATGCTCTCGGGAAAAATTACGGCCTTGCTTTCAGCCGTTCGCAGTACCAGCACAGCACGGCCGTTTTGGTTAGTGTTGCAAGGCCAGATCAGTCAATCATCCAGACTGTTGCCCCTGCAACTACTGAAAAGGCTGCTGCCCCTCTTCAGGAACCACACGTTTGTCTGGCCTCTCAACAGATACCCCTCTGTTGTGGTTGCACCTACGGTACGGCCATCTGTATCGCTGAGGCACGCAAGCCTCCCCTCCAGCCGCAAGGTCCATGCTTCATGGGTTCATGGTTCATAGCGTCATCAATATGTGTTCTTTGAGCCATTTTCAATACGCAGTCACCATTAGCTCGTCTGAAAACGCCTGTACACTTACTCGCTGCACCCTACTCCGGCATGCACTAACAGACCTCTGCGTATGTAGACTTCTGCCAGCGCCAGCGTGCAACGACCGCAGGTCAAACGCACCGCATGGTCATATCCCGAGGTGATTTAAACCTGCCAACCACCCACCAGGGTGTTGTCTCACAATGTATCAGCATTATCCTTAATTTGTGAGAATGAGTGTATTTTGTGTGTATGTGTGTTTGTATTGTATGATGATGATGGGGGGAAACCCGGTGCACGAATAACGTCAGAGGGGGTTGCCAAGCTTATCGTATCACCATCAACAGTGTCACATGCTCTCACTTTCTGATACACCACCGAGAGGTTTCGTATTTAAACCAGGACGTTGGCGGCAAGTATGGTGAGCAGGAACTTTACGCCACCTCTTCTCCTCCCCATGCCGGCCAAACACTGGCGGCGGAAATTTTTTCCGCCACCAGGATTCGAACCGGTTTACCCTCGGGTCGAGCGCCACTGCACAAACGTGCGTTAGCGACCCCAGCCACGGAGGCAGGTTACGCTCTTTCTATTGAGGGACTGGATGTTGTGGACATTCAGCAAGACCACTAGTACCTCGTGGCAATATTCAGAGACGAAAAACAAGTTGTAATCTGGCGAGAAAAGGCACAGAAGATATTTGTGAGAGACCATCAAAGCTGATTTATAATCAGTTAAGAGGAGAAGATACGCAAGAAGTAACAATCAGAAAAGTCGACAGATTTCGTAAATCTGTTTACCCTCGGGTGCATGAAATTATCAACATGCACAATGTGGAAACTACAGACGGGACAAATTTGTTGCTACAAAATAATGCCGAGAAAAAAGCTGTAATACTTTATGGGACTGAAATTCTTAAAAAACTTAGTGTGACACAATATATGTTGATGGAATATTGAACTGTTGCAGATAGTTTTTTTTGTCACCTATTCGCTATACTCGGGCTAACTAATGGTCATTATATTCCAATGGTTTTTTCTATATTGAACGGCAGGGAATCTTCATCGAATCAGTATGTCATTCAAACAGTTGTCAATAAACATAATGATGTAAGTCTGAAATTTACATCGTCGACGATGTTTTTAGACTTTGAAGACAGTATAGTGAAAGCTGGAAGTGAAGTCTGGACTGATATAAGAATCCGAGCATGCAAATTTCATTTAGCCCAGAGCTGGTGGCGAAAAGTACGAACATTGGGACTTGCACAAGACTGTTACGTAAGAAAGTTATTTGCAGGGTTTCGGTCTTGTATTATATTTGGTTTGTGAGTGGTGGTTCCCGAAATGGTTGGGGCCTTTTTTGTTGAGGATTTCTTGTCAGCGATGCCTGCCTGCATCGGAGAAACTGAAAACGTTTTGCCATTACTTAGTGGAAACTTACGTAGAATAAAATGCATTGTTTCTACCATCTATATGGGAAGAACTAAGCTGTAATAGACAGCGAACTACCAACGCTTGTGAAAGATGATATTCGTATAGCGCCTCCTGCCGCAACATGACGTCATCTTGACACAATATTTCAGCTGTCCATCTGGCCGCCATCTTCAGGTGAGTAAGCCGGAACTGAAATCAAGCGGCTGCGATTTGATTTTAATTCCAGCGACTTAGTGTGATGGCTTACTCACCTGAAGATGCTGCTAGGTGGACCGCCAAAATATTGTGTCAAGCTGACGGTATGTTCCGGCTGGAGACCTAATACGAATATCATTAATTATCACGCCGGCAAAGTTTACGGAGCCACAGTGCTTGTGAAACTTTGCACAGCAAATAACAGTCAGTTCTGGTCCTGCAGTCTAGACATTTAAAGATTTGTTGAGGTGATGAAGAAAATTCAGCTCGACTCTAATTTCGCAATAAATCTGTCAAAAACTAAGAAAAAGGAACGGAACTGTCCAGACATTAAATTCATGGTAAAGCAAGTAGCTACTTTCAAAGTTGGAAAATTTCTGGATTTCAGTATGTGAAATCGGTTTTATACAAAACTAATCCAGGAATTACATAGAAAAAAAACTGATTTTAAAGGTACATTTACGTATTAAGATATAAATTAAGAAATTTTGTAAATGTATTTAAAAAGACAAAAAAAGAATATTGCGATTTTAGATATACATATCAGGATAAACAAGTGCAATAAGATATGAATGCAGAAATTTTGTAAATATATTTAAAAATACAAAAAAATGAAATGTGTAAATATTTTTGGGGTGTGAAAGAGTTCGCCTCCTCGTGGTGCACCATGGGTAAAGCTAAACGAACTGGATGTTTGTTTTTTACATTATTAAGTTATTCCCGAGAATTAGCAGCTCTCATTCAATTAATACTAGTCAGAAATTCAATCAGTATTTAGCTCACACCTCTCTAACTCTTGTGCAAAAAGATATATAGTATCCTCCTTCATCCCTTTTCAGTAATTATCACCAGATCTTAGCAGTAAGCGTCGCACTTTCCAATGTAAATTGAAGAGTATCCTCATGGCACACTCCTTTTATTATTCTCTTAGTTCCTAGGATAAATTTCAGTCAATTCCCCTGTTTCATTGGTACTGCGGTTGTTTATACCCATCCTTTTTACGGTCTTTTTACGGCCCAACAGAACTTGACCAGTAAGAAATGAAATCCCCAGCTCTCATTTAAACTTATTCACGGTGAACGCTAAAAAATTTTTACAGTTTCTGCTATACGTACATGTGCTGGAAAGTGTTGCATTCCTGGAGCATCCATAAAGTTTCGAATGAAGAATGGGCCGGGACGAGCGCCGTTTTCTGGACAGAAAAAGCCCGCGCGAGAACGTTAACTGTTCCGCGGGCTGTCCACACACTCCAGTCTAGTCGCCCGATGCGCTGAAGGGCCGTCACCAACTGCAAAAGACACATCTACCTGCTTTAAACGAGAGGAATGGGTCCCATACTTTCGAACACCCTTATGGGCTCGGGAAGAATGGGTCTTACTTTTCTGACCGCAGGAGGAAGGGTCCTGTTCGCGCCCACGTTGTTTGTTTTCTGTCTTTTCGAATCCGAATTCGTTTGTTCATTCGTTCGCTCGTCGTCGTCGTATTTATTTCCAAGTTCAGTTTTCCAAAAGCCTCAGGAACAATGGAGCAGCATAATTCACGCCCGAAAGCGCAAACGCATCAGCCGCGATCTGTGCGTCAGACGTGTTAACGTTGGCTCTATACGATTTCAGCTGAATGTTGGCTCCAATGTGTGGGCGCTGTCCCCTAAAATATTGGCTAATGACGGTGCCGCCGTCGGCATCAATGTGTGCACTAAGGATAAGGCGATTTTGCAATCTTATCTGTAACAAGCGGAATACACAATTGAGAAAGTATTGTTGTTACGTTTCATTTATTGATGAAATTATTACGGCGAATATTTATCAGTCAGTTTCCACGACATACGAGAAGAAAAGTACATATGCGGTATTTGAGCCCGTACCGCCAGAGTGGCAACCGCAAAGTTTAGCCACTGGGCTTTCCTCACTTGATCGAATTATAAATTTACAGGTATAGGAGTACGCATAAGACTTCAGAATGGATCTTCTCAGAAACTAGGGTCCACCGCAAGAATAGCCTTAGCCAAGTACTCAGGAAACGTGTCCCCCCCCCCCCTCCCCCCGTCCCCACCCATCAAAATCCATGTCTAACAGGTCTGATGCTCAGCTTGTAAGACATTGCCTGAGGCTGCAGCATTGCGGAAAACGAGTCAAAGGAACAATTTAAGCTTCTCTTCCAGTGTCCGTAGTTGTACCTGAGGCGTTCCAACGCTGGGTGGTGGTGCAATAGTCTTTCCATCGATATGCTGTACCGGTAAATCAGTTGGAATGGCGTAAAGCAGACTGCCTAATCGTGAATGGACTTGTAGTGGGTTCGAAACTAGATCCTCTTGAGTAAAGGATTCATTTTCTAACAACGGCGCTATCTCTTTCAGAAAAATAAACCTGGAAAACTTTAAAATAAGTTGGAATGATATAAAATTTAATGAAAATCTGAGTACAGCTATGTTAAAGATGTATACTTCAGTGCCATTGTTTGTTTTGTGTAGTGTACTAATTATATAGCGTTCCCCTCCCCCCATCCTAGGTAGTTGTAGTCAGTAGCGATCGATTCGGAGTTAGCGAATCGCACATCCCGTGTCTTTTGCCTATGATTTTTTGCGACCCCGTGGCGACTCCGTGGTAGTAGCAGCCTATATATAGGGCGTCTCTTCTAAGAGTTATCAGGAACATTTTCTCTGGTATTTCGACAGATATTTGCAATTTAATTTTTGCCACATGTAGCTAGAGTCAGCCCATCGTTCCTTTCACGCAACGCCGATAGTCAATGGGATGTATCGGTTTCGGTTTGTTTCTCGTTACAAATAAAATGATTTTTAAAGTGGAATTTTACTGTCCCATTCAACAGAGTGATCCCAAATTAGTCTAGTGCGATATTCGTTTTATCGATATGGTTAAAAAACAGGGCCTGCGCTTATTGCTACTGCCATGCATAAGCGCTCCTTAGTCGCTGATGGAATACTGATGATTCTGTTTTTCTGCTCCCATTAATACAGATCGATAAAACGAAAAACGCAGCAAACTAATTTGGGACCGCTCTATCTAATGGGCAAGTATAACTACTATTAAAAATCATTTTGTTTGTGATGGGAAACAAATCGACGCTTTCCGTCTACAATGGGCGTCGTATGTGGGACATGATGAGCAGGAATTATTTGGTGTGACCCCAGGTACACGATGCAAAAATGAAATTGCAAACCTCTGCTGAAACACAAAGAAACGCACCTGACGACCCACTGGAGATGCACCCGGTATAACAGACAGTCAAATGAAAACGAGGCAGATGGAAGAAAGTAAGTAAACTGTTTATTATTATTTCAACAGTAATCGTCACGTCTGTTAACACATCTATTGCACATCGAGACAAGACGGTAAGGGCTTCACAGCGGAACTTCTGCAGTTCAGTCGAGACAAACTTGGCAACATGTGGCCGGACATTATCTTGACAGGTTGTTTCGAATGTAACTTACAAGAAATACGTAAAGGTTTTTTTTATATTACCGCTACAAGTCACAAACTTTGTCAACTGTTGTATTACTTATATATTTAGCGACATGTTTCGAGGTAATACCTCATCTTCAGGCTAAATGGCATTACAAAAACAACTTTACAATAAGGCCATACTGATGTTACATAGTCTTTTCGTAAATGCTGTGGTCATCCTGTGGAAGAAGAGAAAACTTAATAAGAGGTTGTAATGTCTCTTGCAGCGGTCTCTCCGCGATATTTACAGAAATTTTATAAATCATATAACTCAGTACATATCTCGAAATATCTCTTCTTATCTTACCGATTATCAATGCAAAGTAGTTTCAAGCCCAATTATTCCTTGGAGCGTCCATTTACTCCATGGAATAGCTTCTCTGCTATCTATGTTTTCTCTTATGAAAAGAATAGAGGACTTCTTGCCGATGAGTCGTAAAAGAAGGATGTATATGTATGTATTGTTGAGCTAGTCGCCATCTTGATGAGATTCTGTATGAGAAGGAATTTAATACATGAACTAAACTAAAGTAAGTGTGTTCGCGTATTATTTAACGGATTATTATTATTGACAGTGTCTGCTTACTACGCTGTGTTGCACGGGATCAGTGGGGAACGTCTGATATACACTGGACGAACCTGCCGTTTTGTATGCTCAAGATATCCAGTTGCTTCAAATAAATAGGCTAACACGGTCTTACCAGCAGATCTCCGGTCTTCCCACGTGATCACCGAAAGTTAATAATTATTACAAATGTTTCCAGGAGATCGACTGACAATTTTCGTCGCACCGAGACTTCGAAATTGCTTCACTGCCTTATGGAATTTAAGTTAAGCTTAATTTAATCAGGATAGAACAGTATTGAACTGTGTGAATGTGATAAGCCTGCTTTGTCAATGAAAATTCCCTTAATATACGCATGTTTTTACTATGCTGATCAGTGAAGCTAAATCAGGCCGGTGTGAGAGAGGTTTTTAAATTTTAGATCCCATACAAAATATATTAAAAGGTGATGTCACTTCGGGAGCTGGACTAATGTTTGCACGAACATGTTTCGTAACTGTCATTCACGTTTTTCTTCTGGCGTGGCAGTCTCGTGATGCGCTGGGGTGCCTCCATTTCTGTGGCTCTCCTGGTCACTGTTCACAAATTGTCACTAACACAGCAGTAACTTGAAAACACGGTCACAAACAGTTCTGTAGTGCGGTGGACAAGATGGGGGTCGAAATACAGCTGTTTTCAATTTGGCTATCGATTTGTCGATCTATGTGGTGTCAGATGTTTACCTGTCTTCTGCACGTCTCGTTAAATAAATGGCGTGTGACGAGGGCCTCCCGTCGGGTAGACCGCTCACCTAGCGCAAGTCTTTCGATTTGACGCCACTTCGGCGACTTGCGCGTCGATGGGGATGAAATGATGATGATGATTAGGACAACACAACACCCAGTCCCCGAGCAGAGAAAATCTCCGACCCAGCTGGGAATCGAACCCGGGCCCTTAGGATTGACAGTCCGTCGCGCTGACCACTCAGCTACCGGGGGCGGACTGCACGTCTTGTTATCGTAGTACAGATGTAGGTAGATGAAATACATTACAAATTGAGCACCTGTTACAATATTATTGAACACATCATGATATAAATTATTTGTTTTACATATTTTCAAGCTATTGCTGGAGCTAGAGTCAAACGACTGTGTCACTAATATAGCAGTGACTTGGAAACACGACCACAAACAGTTCGACCTCCATCTTGTCCACTGCACTACAAAACTGTTTGTGACCGTGTTTCGAAGTTACTGCTATGCTAGTGACAATTTGTGAACAGAGTCCAGTAGAGCCACGGAAATGGAGGCACCCGAGCGCATCACAACGAGACTGCCACGCCAGAAGAAAAAAGTGAGTTACTGTTGCGAAACATTTTCGACCAAACATCAGTTAAGCTTCCAAAGTGGCATCACCTCTTACTAAGTTTTCTTTTCTTCCACAGGATGACGACAGAATTTACGGAAAGACTAGGTAACATGAGTATGGCCATATTGTAAAGTTGTTTCTGTAATGCCATTTAGCTTGAAGTTGGGGTATTACCTCGAAACAGGTCGCTAAAAAAATAAGTAATACAACAGTTGAAAAAGTTTGTGACTGGTAGCGGTAATTAAAAAAAAACTCTTATGTATTTTTTTTTTTGTATGTCTTGTAGTTTTCGCACAGCTATCTACTGAGACCACGGAGGTACTTACGAATAACCCTTAAGAGCAGCATCTGCTTTCAGTTGGTTGCGTTATGTAAATAACAGAGCATAGCGAAGTAGAAGCGCCTAGGAGGCTGGGAGTGCTAGCTATATCAGCTGAGAGAAGTTTTGGCGGGAACTGCGGGCGTGGGGGAGTGCGAGACCTGGTGGGGCGTCCGTCGGGAAGATCCCCAGAGGGGGCGGCACCCTGCCTGTGGGTTTGGCGCGCTGGCTGAATGGGCGGTAGGGGGCGGCAGCTCACACACACACACACACACACAGGCGCTACACAGGAGCGGCCGTCTAATGAAGCGGCCAGGCACAAATAGGCCGGCCTACGCGGCTTTGTGCGCTCCTGCCTGCGCTGCACCTGTGTCCCGGCCGGGCTTCTCCCAAGGACACCCCCGAATCGTAACAACAGCGCACAGCTGGCTGCCCCTCTGCCTTTCAGGCGCGCGGAATCCTCCTCCAAGGGGAGTACCCCAGCTCCAACTGCTGAAACGTAAGAAAAACTGATTTTAAAACACGGATGTATGTCTGTCTTATCACCCGTTAGGGGCAAATGTACGGTGGCTCTGTAGAAAGTAGCGCGCCTGCCATTTGAATGCGAATGCAATATTTAGACTTCTGAAATGGAGTAAAAAGCTACAACAATGGACAATTTTATGCAGTAATCGATTGTTAACATTCTTTTGTCAGCATTTCAGTTTATTTCATCAGTGAGTTAGATGTTGCGGTCTGCAACATGGGGTTGGAACATCTACATCTACATATATACTCCGCAATCCACCATACGGTGCGTGGCGGAGGATACCTCGTACCACAACTAGCATTTTCTCTCCCTGTTCCACCCCCAAACAGAACGAGGGAAAAATGACTGCCTATATGCCTCTGTACGAGCCCTAATCTCTCTTATCTTATCTTTGTGGTGTTTCCGCGAAATGTAAGTTGCCGGCAGCAAAATTGTACTGCAGTCAGCCTCAAATGCTGGTTCTCTAAATGTCCTCAGTAGCGATTCACGAAAAGAACGCCTCCTTTCCTCTAGAGACTTCCACAGGAGTTCCTGGAGCATTTCCGTAACACTCGCGTGATGATCAAACCTACCAATAACAAATCTAGCAGCCCGCCTCCGAATTGCTTCTATGTCCTCCCTCAATCAGACCTGATAGGGATCCCAGACGCTCGAGCAGTACTCAAGAATAGGCCGTATTAGTATTTTATAAGCGGTCTTCTTTACAGATGAACCACATCTTCCCAAAATTCTACCAATGAACCGAAGACGACTATCCGCCTTCCCCACAACTGCCATTACATGCTTGTCCCACTTCATATCGCTCTGCAATGTTACGCCCAAATATTTAATCGACGTGACTGTGTCAAGCGCTACACTACTAATGGAGTATTCAAACATTACAGGATTCTTTTTCCTATTCATCTGCATTAATTTACATTTATCTATATTTAGAGTTAGCTGGCATTCTTTACACCAATCACAAATCCTGTCCAAGTCATCTTGTATCCTCCTACAGTCATTCAACGACGACACCTCCCCGTACACCACAGCATCATCGGCAAACAGCCTCACATTGCTGTTCACCCTATTCAAAAGATCATTTATGTAGATAGAAAACAACAGCGGACCTACCATACTTCCCTGGCGCACTCCAGATGATACCCTCACCTCCGATGAACGCTCACCATCAAGGACAACGTACTGGGTTCTATTACTTAAGAAGTCTTCGAGCCACTCACATACTTGGGAACCAATCCCATATGCTCGTACCTTAGGAGTCTGCAGTGGGGCACCGAGTGAAACATTTGGGCGGAGTGTCATTTGCACGGAGCCTGGGGCTTTTGCCGGGACAAAAGGGTTTTCACAGGTACAGGCACACTAAGAAGTCTAGCAGTTCTGCACGGCTATTCGTGGGAGCTAGTTCGCGGTCACACTGCAGCAGTGAGCAGCTATGTATCGCTTCAGGGTGGCTCAGTTAACATATTTCGTGACAAATGAATTTTTAAGACTGTTCTACACTCCTGGAAATTGAAATAAGAACACGGTGAATTCATTGTCCCAGGAAGGGGAAACTTTATTGACACATTCCTGGGGTCAGATACATCACATGATCACTCTGACAGAACCACAGGCACATAGACACAGGCAACAGAGCATGCACAATGTCGGCACTAGTACAGTGTATATCCACCTTTCGCAGCAATGCAGGCTGCTATTCTCCCATGGAGACGATCGTAGAGATGCTGGATGTAGTCCTGTGGAACGGCTTGCCATGCCATTTCCACCTGGCGCCTCAGTTGGACCAGCGTTCGTGCTGGACGTGCAGACCGCGTGAGACGACGCTTCATCCAGTCCCAAACATGCTCAATGGGGGACAGATCCGGAGATCTTGCTGGCCAGGGTAGTTGACTTACACCTTCTAGAGCACGTTGGGTGGCACGGGATACATGCGGACGTGCATTGTCCTGTTGGAACAGCAAGTTCCCTTGCCGGTCTAGGAATGGTAGAACGATGGGTTCGATGACGGTTTGGATGTACCGTGCACTATTCAGTGTCCCCTCGACGATCACCAGTGGTGTACGGCCAGTGTAGGAGATCGCTCCCCACACCATGATGCCGGGTGTTGGCCCTGTGTGCCTCGGTCGTATGCAGTCCTGATTGTGGCGCTCACCTGCACGGCGCCAAACACGCATACGACCATCATTGGCACCAAGGCAGAAGCGACTCTCATCGCTCAAGACGACACGTCTCCATTCGTCCCTCCATTCACGCCTGTCGCGACACCACTGGAGGCGGGCTGCACGATGTTGGGGCGTGAGCGGAAGACGGCCTAACGGTGTGCGGGACCGTAGCCCAGCTTCATGGAGACGGTTGCGAATGGTCCTCGCCGATACCCCAGGAGCAACAGTGTCCCTAATTTGCTGGGAAGTGGCGGTGCGGTCCCCTACGGCACTGCGTAGGATCCTACGGTCTTGGCGTGCATCCGTGCGTCGCTGCGGTCCGGTCCCAGGTCGACGGGCACGTGCACCTTCCGCCGACCACTGGCGACAACATCGATGTACTGTGGAGACCTCACGCCCCACGTGTTGAGCAATTCGGCGGTACGTCCACCCGGCCTCCCGCATGCCCACCATACGCCCTCGCTCAAAGTCCGTCAACTGCACATACGGTTCACGTCCACGCTGTCGCGGCATGCTACCAGTGTTAAAGACTGCGATGGAGCTCCGTATGCCACGGCAAACTGGCTGACACTGACGGCGGCGGTGCACAAATGCTGCGCAGCTAGCGCCATTCGACGGCCAACACCGCGGTTCCTGGTGTGTCCGCTGTGCCGTGCGCGTGATCATTGCTTGTACAGCCCTCTCGCAGTGTCCGGAGCAAGTATGGTGGGTCTGACACACCGGTGTCAATGTGTTCTTTTTTCCATTTCCAGGAGTGTATTAGTGGGAAATGACAGTGAAATTCTGCACAATGAAGAAGGAGCTTACAGGCACCAACATAGTGAGAACTGACAGTGATATTCAACATCTCTCTTAATATTTTGAGGACGGTGGCAGCTATCAAGAAACATGCTATTTCTTACGACTGTTGCAGCTTTATGATAACTGCCGTCCTGGGACGAAATTTTAATTGACAAATTTATATTTCGTTAGCACTTGATTTAATCGTTAAACATAAAGACATAGGATGTCAGCCGGCCGCTGGGCCCGAGCGGTTCTAGGCCCTTCAGTCTGCAACTGCGTGACCGCTACGATCGCAGGTTCGAATCATGCATCGGTCATGGATGTGTGTGATGTCCTTCGGTTATTGTGGGAATGTGTTGCCAGTAAAACTGTTGTGTGTACACACATTTCGAGCAATTTTCGCCTGCGAGTAAGATTGGTATACTACAGTCTGACACGTTGCGTCCGGATTATACAGATCTCCAAACAGTTTTTTTTTTAATTTTAAATTAGTTACCATAAAAACTGTACCATTCTTTCGTATGTCATGCGGAATGAGTTTATACGATTAATACCGGTTTATGGGGTAGTCCAATAAGAACCAAAAAGATGGATAAAAACGAGTAAACTGTTTATTATTTCAAAAGTAAAGCTAATACATTTATTCCACCGTGAGACAAGACGGTCATTTTCTTCATACAAAAATTTTTCCGTTGCCTACGGATCCATGACTGTACGCAGACGTGTAGCTCTTTGTCCGAGGCAAATCGACGGCTACGAATGTCCTTCTTCAGGGTTCCAAAAATATGGAAATCGCATGGAGAGAGATTGGGAAGATGTGTAAAATCTTACCAGAGAAACTTGCAGCGTAGTCGAAACAATCTTGGAAACAAGCAACAAATGAACTTTTCGTCCGTCAATATTCCTGCACGTTTGCACTCGATACCGTGCTTCAGTGTTTGCAAAGCGTCCACGGACCGCTGTGCTTTAACTGTGACGATGTGTTCCAAACAGTCAATGAGCAGTGGATCCTAGCAATGATAGAAAGAGATCATCCTGACTTTTCCGGAGCTGGAGTGCCTTTGCTTCAGTCCGGAACCGCTAGGCAGCTACGGTCGCAGGTTCGAATCCTGCCTCGGGCATGGTTGTGTGTGACGTCCTTAGGTTAGTTAGGTTTAAGTAGATATAAGTTCTAGGGGACCGATGACCTCAGATGTTAAGTCTCATAGTGCTCAGAGCCATTTGAACCATTTGGAGTGCCTGTTTCGACTGCGCTGCAGAAGTTTCGTGGGGAACCCTGTCCTTCTTACAGTCCCTATCTCTATCCATGCGATTTACTTATTTCTGGAGCCCTGATAAAAGACATTTGTGGCTGTCGATTTGCTTCAGGCGAGGAAGTGCAGACCTGGGTACAATCACGGTTCTACAGGCACCTGCACACATTTTTCCATGAAGGCACTGAGCATCTTGTCTCACGGAGGGATGAATGTATAAACAATTATGGCGATAACTTTTTAAATAATAAACCACTTATTTTTTCTATTTCTCATTTGACCGCCTCTTGGAATTTGGTTCCCAAAAAAAAATTAGCGATTGAATATATCGCACCAAGAAGGAAAAACAGAAAAAATTGGTCCTTAAAACTACTTCAGTGTATGAAAAATCGCTAATTTCGTGCATGCCATAGCACTAAATTCGAAGTTTTTAATGGGACAATTTCACTTTGCGTACCAGGACTCCTTTTGGCAATGCTGCCGCAGCAAATTGGAAATTTGGGACCAAACTGCTGAGGTCAGGTTTACGCACTACTTAATCTGACTTAAACTAACTTACGCTAAGGACAACACACACACCCATGCCGTGGGAGGACTCGAACCCCCAACGGGTGGCCTGCGGGAACCGTGGCAAGACGCCCTTAGACCGCACGGCTACACCGCGCGGCGCTGCCGCAGCAAAAAATAATTTAAAACAGAGTCGGCCATACGATCATACTCAGTACAAAACCTAATGACAGCTGCGGCTACTCTATCTTTTACGGTAATAAAAAATTATCGACGTACGAACTGTGACACCTGTTGCAACAAGCAAAATGTCCTTACGTTTCTCTGTTCAAAGTCTTAAGATGATGTTAATTCCAGATATCGAATGCAAATTGCGAAGGCGCTTATGAAACCCGCTTAAAAATCCACTGTAGTTTAGAACGGGATAGCGAGGCAGTGACACTAGAGGTCTGTAGAGCACTAAACTTATGTTCACGTCATGTCTCTTTCGTCTATTGCAAACGCACAGGATGGAAAGGACATGCACAATTTTTTTTGGAAAGAACGCTTGCAGGTATGGGCGTTCTCGTGTCCACACGTTGCCTCATTGCGCAAGCAGTCTGCTATGAATCCCATTCTTTGCTTGGACCTTTAGAGTGACGAAAAGAGGACAGAAAAAGAAAACGGAAAAGCGACTGTAGATAGAGAAGTATCTAAATAACAGTGATACAAAGTGGTGACAATGTTTGTTTGCAAATTTCAAGAGGAGATCAGAGCGAGATTTTAGATTTTTTGCTTGGGAAACTGCAGCGATAAGGTTGGCAATAATTTCGTTAGCTACCAACCGGCGACTTATATGTCTGTCTGAACTATTTATTCCGCATTTCAAAATAAAGCATTTCAGTAATTATTCCTTAGACTGAGAAATACGTAAGGGGGGTTCTTAGTCATTCTAAGAGGGTTAAATAGCTTTCAGTGTTTTATTTGTATCTGATTTTACAAAAAACTTGTTTACTTAACGTTAGTCATGAAAGGTTTATATGTAGGTTAACATATTCAGACTCGACAAATCCGGAAATTTCAGACGTCGGAATTCACTAGAACGAATGTTCTGTCCGCATCTCGTGGTCGTGCGGTAGCGTTCTCGCTTCACACGCCCGGGTTCCCGGGTTCGATTCCCGGCGGGGTCAGGGATTTTCTCTGCCTCGTGATGGCTGGGTGTTGTGTGTTGTCCTTAGATTAGTTAGGTTTAAGTAGTTCTAAGTTCTAGGGGACTGATGGCCATAGCTGTTAAGTCCCATAGTGCTCAGAGCCATTTGACCCATTTTTTGAATGTTCTGTTTTCTAATTTTGTATTTTTGCTTTATCAATGGGCTTCATTTCTATTTCTAGTAGTTTGTTGAGGAGCTTCGCATATTTCATCTCTTCTTTTGTTCAGATATCAGGCTCCTGAGTTGTTGTACTTTTAAGCCGCTATAGCATACATACTTGTCATAAATTTCTAGCTTACTCTTCTCTGTTTTCCTCCTGCGAAACTTCGTTCAAAATGGCTCTGAGCACTGCGGGACTTAACTTCTGAGGTCATCAGTCCCCTAGAACTTAGAACTACTTAAACCTAACTAACCTAGGGACATCACACACATCCATGCCCGAGGCAGGATTCGAAACTGCGACCGTAGCGGTCGCTCGGTTCCAAACTGTAGTGCCTAGAACCGCTCGGCCACTCGGGCCGGCCGAAACTTCGTATCATATTGTTTACAGTAAAATGACCGGAGGATTTTTATCTAGCACTTGACGCTCTGGACAACACATCTCAAATTTTTATTCCAATAATCTTCAGAAGCGGCATTCAGTACGACTCTTTTCTTAGTCTGTAATCAACTATAAATTTATGCGTGCTTTCTTTGGAGTTCAAAAATGGTTCAAATGGCTGTAAGCACTATGGACTTAACATCTGAGATTATCAGTCCTCTAGACTTAGAACTACTTAAACCTAACTAACCTAAGGACATCACACACATCCATGCCCGAGGCAGGATTCGAACCTGCGATCGTAGCAGCAGCGCGCTTCCGGCCTGAAGCGCCTAGAACCGCTCGGTCACAGCGGCTAGCTTTCTTTGGAGTTAACAAACATTACTACACATAAATTGCTTTACAGCATAGTAGCAACACACTACACTGCCTGTCGTCTGCTAAAAAAACTTCCACCGAAGGCGGGTAGCAATGCACTTTACGCAAGGCCTTCATTTCCAGGAAATTACGCGTACGTAAATGCGCATGCCTAGTTGCACTCTTGGAAATTTACGAGCATGCACAAAGTTGAACACAAAAAAGGCATCTTGTGGACGCACCTTTAGGGACAAATCTCACGCTGTGTCTACATCTACATCTACATCTACGTGATTACTCTGCTATTCACAATAAAGTGCCTGGCAGTGGGTTCAATGAACCACCTTCATGCTGTCTCTCTACCGTTACACTCTCGAACGGAACGCGGGAAAAACGAGCACTTAAATTTTTCCGTGTGAGCCCTGATTTCTCTTATTTTATCGTGATGATCATTTCTCCCTATGTAGGTGGGTGCCAACAGAATATTTTCGCAACGGAGGAGAAAACTGGCGATTGAAATTTCATGAGAAGATCCCGTCGCAACGAGAAACGCCTTTGTTTTAATGTTTGCCACTCCAATTCACGTATCATGTCTGTGACACTATATCCCCTATTTCGCGATAATACAAAACGAGATGCCCTTCTTTGTACTTTTTCGATGTCAACCGGCAGTCCCACCTGATGTGGATCCTACACCGCACAGCAATACTCCAGAATAGGGTGGACAAGCGTAGTGTAAGCAGTCTCTTTGGTAGACCTGTTGCACCTTCTAAGTGTTCTGCCAATGAATCGCAGTCTTTGGTTTGCTCTACCCACAACATTATCTATGTGATCGTTCCAATGTAGGTTATTTGTAGTTGTAATCCCTAAGTATTTAGTTGAATTTACAGCCCTCAGATTTGTGTGACTTATCGCGTAATCGAAATTTAGCTGATTTCTTTTAGTACTCATGTGAATAACTTCACACTTTTCTTTATTCAGGGTCAATTGCCGCTTTTCGCACCATACAGATTTCTTATCTAAATCATTTTGCAAGTCGTTTTGATCATCTGATGACTTTACAAGACGGTAAATGTCAGCATCATCTGCAAACAATCTAAGACGGCTACTCAGATTGTCTCCTATGTCGTTAATATAGATCAGGAATAATAGAGGGCCTATAACACTTCCTTGGGGAACGCCGGATATTACTTCTGTTTTACTCGATGACTTCCCATCTATTACTACGAACTGTGACCTTTCTGATAGGAAATCACGAATCCAGTCGCACATCTGAGGCGATACTCCGTAGGAACGCAGTTTAATTAGAAGACGCTTGTGAGGAACGGTGTCGAAAGCCTTCTGGAAATCTAAAAATATGAAATTAATCTGACATCCCCTGTCGATAGCACTTATTACTCCATGAGTGTAAAGAGTTAGTTGTGTTTCAAAGAACGATATTTTCCGAATCCGTGCTGACTATATGTCAATAAATGGTTTTCTTCGAGGTACTTCATAGTGTTCGAATACAATATATGTTCTAAAACCCTACTGCAATTAGATGTTGGTGATATAGGCCTGTAATTCAGCGGATTACTCCTACTTCCCTTTTGGGGTGATGTGACTGTTCGAGTCGTCACATGATGGCGACAAAAACTCTGTTCTGCACACATCAATGTTCACTCGATAGATACTTCTACTGTACGTGTGGTGCGCGTTGTTGCGGTACTGCAGGAGCAGCCTCCAGTGCGTCAGCGGGCGGCGCGCGGCCTGGCCTTGTGCAGCCCTGGGCTCAGGTAGAGGACAGAGCGCGTGGGGCAGCGGCGTCCCTCTCACAGATCTGCACCGATACCCGCGTCTCTCTCCTCTCCTGCTCCGCTCGCGTCTGCTCGCTTACCTTGTACCCCAGGCCCCTGAAATTTTATACCGGCCATTAGAATAGCTCGTACACCACCTCTCGGTTGACAATGGTCAAGCTAGCGGCACTGCCGTGTAAGAACGTGTGGGCGTGTTAGTTTTACCACTCTGAGAACACCTCGTACAGTCGTCCAGTTAAAGAGGGTAGAAGCTCGACTGTAAGTTCAAACCGCTGTAACCAGTCACATCGAAACAAATTATAAAAATGGATCTACGTATGTGTATATGTTTGTATACAGGGTGGTCCATTGATCGTGACCGGGCCAAATATCCCACGTAATAAGCGTCAAACGAAAAAACTACAAAGAACGAAACTTGTCTAGCTTGAAGGGGGAAACCAGATGGCGCTATGGTTGGCCCGCTAGATGGCGCTGCCATACGTCAAAAGGATATCAACTGCGTTTTTTTTAATAGGAACCCCCATTTTTTATTACATATTCGTGTAGTACGTAAAGAAATATGAATGTTTTACTTCGACCACTTTTTTCGCTTTGTGATAGATGGCGCTGTAATAGTTACAAACATATGGCTCACAATTTTAGACGAACAGTTGGTAACACGTAGGTTTTTTTAAATAAAATACAGAACATTTTATTTCGGTTGTTCCAATGTGGTACATGTACCTTTGTGAACTTATCATTTCTGAGAACGCATGCTGTTACAGCGTGCTCACCTGTAAATACCACATTAATGCAATAAATGCTCAAAATGATGTCCGTCAACCTCAGTGTAACGACATTCCTCTCAACAGCGAGTAGTTCGCCTTCCGTAATGTTCGCACTTGCACTGACAATGCGCTGACGCATGTTGTCAGATGTTGTCGGTGGATGACGATAGCAAATATCCTTCAACTTTCCCCACAGAAAGAAATCCGGGGACATCAGATCCGGTGAATGTGCGGGCCACGGTATGGTGCTTCGACGACCAGTCCACCTGTCATGAAATATGCTATTTAATACCGCTTCAACCGCACGCGAGCTATGTGCCGGACATACATCATGTTGGAAATACATCGCCATTCTGTCATGCAGTGAAATATCTTGTAGTAACATTGGCAGAACGTTACGTAGGAAATCAGAATACATTGCACCATTTAGATTGCCATCAATAAAATGGGGGCCAATTATCCTTCCTCCCATAATGCCGCACCATACATTAACCCGCCAAGGTCGCTGATGTTCCACTTGTCGCAGCCATCGTGGATTTTCCGTTGCCCAATAGTGCATATATGCCGGTTTACGTTACCGCTGTTGGTGAATGATGCTTCGTCGCTAAATAGAACGCGTGCAAAAAATCTGTCATCGTCCCGTAATTTCTCTTGTGCCAAGTGGCAGAACTGTACACAGACACTTGGATAACCTTGTCCAGGATACCGAGCAGCATGCATAGCACACGCCCGTTGGGCATTTTGATCACAATAGCCATACATCAACACGATATCGATCTTTTCCGCAATTGTTAAACGGTCCATTTTAACACTGGTAATGTATCACGAAGCAAATACCGTCCGCACTGGCGGAATGTTACGTGATACCACGTACTTACACGTTTGTGACGTGTGCACCAGCTATCACAAAGCGAAAATAGTGGTCCAACTAAAACACTCATATTTTTTTACGTACTACACGAATATGTAATAAAAAATGGGGGTTCCTATTAAAAAAAACACTGTTGACATCCGTTTGAAATATGGCAGCGCCATCTAGCGGCCCAACCATAGCGCCATCTGGTTTCCCCCTTTAAGCTAGACGAGTTTCGTTCTTCTGACCTATGGCAGCGCCATCTAGCGGCCCAACCATAGCGCCATCTGGTTTCCCCCTTCAAGCTAGACGAGTTTCGTTCTTTGTAGTTTTTTGTTTGATGCTTATTTCGTGAGATATTTGGCCCGGTGACTATGAATGGACCACTCTGTATTTAAGTAAGAACGAGGGGCATTCAGTAAGCAGTGCAACACTTTTCTTCTCGACACAGTCTCGGTTGAAAAAAATAGTGGAAGTTGTTGTGGGACACCGTCGAATATTCCCGCTTCAGCCCCTATAGTTTCGTGAAGTTCTGATAGGTGGCGGCGCTGTGCGTAGCCTTCAAAATGACGTCTGTAGCGGAGGTGGGTTCCAAGTGGAGAGCTGCCATTAGGTTTCTTTTGGCAGGAAACCAGAACATCGCAGATATTCATAAGCGCTTGCAGAATGTCTATGGAGACCTGGCAATGAACAAAAGCACGGTGTATCGTTGGGAAAGGCGCCTGTCACCATCGCAACAACATTGGACTGTTCATCTACATCTACATCTGCATGACGATTCTACAAATCACACTTAACTGCCTGGCAGAGGGATCATCGAAGCACCTTCACAATAGCTCTCTATCATCCACTCTCATACAGCGCGCAGGAAAACGAACACCTATATCTTTGCGCGTGAGCTCTGTTTTACCTTATTTTATGATGATGATCGGTTCTCCCTATGTAGGTTGACGTCAGTAAAATGTTTTCGCATTCGGAGGAGAAAGTTAGTGAATGAAATTTCTTGGGAAGATCACTCCGCAACGCGAAATGTCTTCATTTTAATGATGTCCACCCCTAATCTTGTATCATGCCCCTGAAACACTCTCACCTATTTGTTGGTAATGGAAAACGTGCTGTCCTTCTTTGAACTTTCTCGATGTACTCCGTTTATCGCATCTGGTATGTACTCCAAAAGAGGGTGGACAAGCATAGCGTAGATACTCTTTTTAGTAGATACGATCCATCTTCTAAGTGTTCTGCCAACAATACGCAGTCTTTGGTTCACCTTTCCCACAACTTTTTCTATGTGTTCTTTCCAATTTAAGTTGTTCGTAATTGTAAATCCTAGGTATTTAGCTGAATTTACGGCCTTTAGATTTGACTGATCTATCGTGTAACTGCAGTTTAAGGGATTCCTTTTAGTATTCATGTGGGTGACCTTACCCTTTCATTATTTAGGGTCAATTGCCAGTTATCGCACCACACAGATATCGTATCTAAACCGTTTTGCGATTTGTTTTGATTTGCTGATGACTTTACTAGACAATAAACGACAGCATCATCTGCCAACAACCTAAGATGGCTGCACAGTTTGTTTCCTAAATCGTTTATGTAGATAGAGAGCAACAGAGGGCCCATAACACTATCTTGGGGGACGACGGAAATTGTTCCTGATTTACTCGATGCTTTTCCATCTATTACTACGAACTGTGATCTCTCTGAGAGGAAATCACGATTCCAGATTGAGATGACGTTCCATAAGCACGCAATTTGATTGCAAGCTGTTTGTGAATCATGGTGTCAAAAGCCTTCTGGAAATCTAGAAATACGGAGTCAATTTGAAATCCTTTGTCGACGGCACTCAACACATCGCGCGAGTAAAGAGCTAATTGTGTTTCACAAGAACAATGTTTTCCAAATGTATGTTGACTATGTGTCAATAGACCGTTCTCTTCCTCATTCACGCTTCATAGCGGATGTCGCACCTTCCGACTGGCATTAGTTTGGCCTAATGGAGGATGCACTCCACGGCGAGTGGTGCGTGGATGATGGGGAGGTTATTGATGCAACAAGACGTTGGCTCCGACGTCGACCAGCAGAGTGATACCATGCGGTCGTACTTGCCCTGTCCGTAAGGTGGCGCATTGAACGGAGATTATGTTGAAAAATGGGGTTTTGTAACCAAATGAGTGGGGAATAACATGGTGGACGTTGTGGTCGAGCGGTTCTAGACGCTTCAGTCTGGAACCGGGCTGCTGCTAGGGTCGCAGGTTCGAATCCTGCCTCGAGCATGGATGTGTGTAATGTCTTTAGTTTAGTTAGGTTCAAGTAGTTCTAAGTCTAGGGGACTGATGACCTTGGATGTTAAGTCCCATAGTGCTTAGAGCCATTTGAACCATTTGAATTTGGAATCATAAATCAAAGCAACCTGCTTTCAGAAAAAAAAAATGTGTTGCATTACTTAATGAACGGTCCTTCTACAGATGTATGTTCCACATCTTCTATAAAACCACTGGACCGATGTCAACCAAACTTCGTACCAATATGACTTACTGCCTGGAAACAATCTATTGGGGGAGGGGGGGGGGTTAGAACCACCTTCCTGCGGATGGGGTTGAAAAAGCAGTGTAGCACAAGACCCACGAAAATCAACGCTTTAGTCATCCAGTATTTGAGGAAGGGAGCACTTAGAGACTTGCAACAAACTTCTTCACTTAATTTCAAACCTGTACGAAATTTTTTCTCGCCGGTGACTCCTGCAAAATGATGAAAGGAAAAGAAGTTTATCGCTAACTACATTTTCGCTGCTCATGCAGTAAAACTGCCGCATGACGTATGAAGTTTTAATTTATTACCTCTTTACTACTAATTTTATTCGTGTCACGTTTTGCAGACGTTAATTCCATATACTATTGAATGTACCAGAAAAATTACATCATTGTACGATTCTTAGTTCAGGAGATACGATATCAGAGACACTAGATGAGTGAAAAATTGTCGGTCCATGCAAGGCGTTTTAATTTATTACATCCTTACTACTAACTCTATTGACAACACATTACGCAAACAGTAGCCACATATAACACTGGATGTACCCGAAAAGTTATGTCATTGTACAGCATGTAATTCAAGAGATACAACGTCATTAACATTGAGCTAGCTGAAAATGAAACTGCAGGTTGACATTCGCTAGATATACAGGTTAATGTGCACAAATACGAGTGATATGTAATTTGGTATACATATTACTTACAGTCTAGAAGAAAGAGAGTCTAGAAGGAAGAGAGAGAGAGATAGACAGATAGACAGACAGAGCGGGGGGGGGGGGGGGATGGAGGTGGTGGACAGGCAGTGGGGGATGGAGGAGATGGAGAGAGAGAGGGGGTGGAGCAGGTGGACAGAAAGGAGGTGAAGGCTTAGATGGACAGAGAAAGGGAGATGGAGGAGATGGACTAATAGAAGACTGGAATAAGTACGTAACTGGGCAATGGCTGGTACTCAGCTAGTTTACTGTATTACACTACCCGCTACGAGTTTATGGATTATACCAGTGGTATTGTCTTTCGGTGATCAAAGGCTCCTTTCTGAGTCATATTTACATTTGTTATTCCATCACATGGTTACCATATTTTAATATTTAAAAATTGAGTGATTCAGATAATGTGATTTATTTCGCATAATTTCATTTCGTTGGCCGTCTTTCAGGAAACTTTTTTAAAGATAATTGTGTCTTAATATTGAACAGACGATATATTTTTCATGCTGTACGGTACAATCAACGGCAGCTTCACATTTCTAACAGTTAGCTTATCCCGCCTATCCACCCACTGGGCATTTAGCAGTCTGTTCTACGCTGGCGCAGAAAATGAATTTCAATTTTGTAATAAACTTCCTCTTATAGCTACGTTTTGGCATCCTTATTCCTAAAATGATATATTATATACCTTATAATACGCTAGTCGATTTTGTAGACTTAAGCTAGAGAACGAACAAATCACAGCAAAATAAATTCTCAAAACAGTTGCTAAAATGAGATTTTCACTCTGCAGCGGAGTGTCCGCTGATATGAAACTTTCTGGCAGACTAAAACTGTGGTCGGACCGAGACTCGAACTCGGGACCTTTGCCTTTCGCGGGCAAATGCTCTACCGGTGCACACTCCGCTGCAGAGTAAAAATCTCATTCAGGAAACATCCCCCAGGCTGTGGCTAAGCCATGTCTCCGCAATATCCTTTCTTTCAGCACTGCTAGTTCTGCAAGGTTAACAGAAGAGCTTCAGTAAAGTTTGGAAGGTAGGAGACGAGGTACTGGCTGAAGTAAAGCTGTGAGGACGGGGCATGAGTCGTGCTTGGGTAGCTCAGTCGGTAGAACACTTGCCCGCGAAAGGCAAAGGTCCCGAGTTCGAGTCTCGGTCCGGCACACAGTTTTAATCTGCCAGGAAGTTTCATTTCAGTTGCTAAAAGTGTGATAAATTGTCTGAATGACTGTTGCAAAAACAATAATTCAAAATGAACTGCAGTGGGTGGGTCGGTGAAGGGGTTCAAAAACAAGTGACCCCGATAAAAAGGGGTAATATATTATTTCTATTCCATCAACGTCTATACATACATGAAAACTGAGCAATTTGCACTTAACGTCTTTGGCAGATGATTCCTACAACCATTTTCAGTCTATTTCTTTACTGGTTCCCCTCTCTTATGGCAGGTGGTAAAAACGAACATCTAACTTTTCCCTGCGAGATCTGATTTTTTAAATTACGATGATGATTTCTCTCTATGTAGCGCGGACCTAACAAAATATTTTGCAATTCGGAGAACAAGGTGATTGCAGTTTCTTGAAAATTGCTCGCTGCAACGAAAAACTCATTTGTTATAGAGTGTGCCATCCCATCTTACAACGTGCATCACACTCTCTCTACTATTTGGCGATAATACGAAATGAAATGTCCTTCTTTGAACTTTTTCGGTGTCGTCCACCAATCCTGTCAGGTAAGGATCCCATATTGCGCAGCAATGTTCTAGAACAGGTCCTACAAGCGTAGCGTAGTCAGTCTCTTTAATAGATTTGTAGCACCTTCTAAGTTTGCTGACAATAAAACGCAATTTTTGGTTCGCCTTCCCCACACCACTTCTTGTGTGGTGGTTCCGATTTAAGCTGTTCGTAAATGTAATCCGTAGACATTTAGATGATTCGACAAGTTTTAAATTTGTACGATTTATCGTGTAACCGAAATTTAACGGCGTTTTTTTAGTATTCATGTGGAAGATCTCAAACTTTTTATGTTCAGGGCCAACTGCCACTTTTCGTGCCATGCAGATATCTTGTCTGAATCATTCTGCAATTCGTTTTTATCTTCTGGTGACTTTACTAGCCGTTAAACGACAGCATCATCTGCAAACAATCTAAGAGGGCTGCTGATGCGTAAACGTTTGCATACAGGGTGCTTCAATTACTCTGAGTACAAGCGGAAGAGTTTGGCAGACGACACTGAAACAAGCAAATAATCATAATAAACATAGGTCCGGAAATAATTGGTTTCCCCGATACGAACTAGGGACGAGTGCAGTGTGCTATTGATACAACACTGTTTTAATGCCCAAGGCTGCGTTTATGATGCTCTTTATGGAAAAAGCATGCGTATGGGTACATGCATGAAGGTAAACGCTTTCAAATGGCTGTTGGGGAGTACGTAGGACGAATCTTCAGCAAAAGTGTATCGATCGTGTCTGGCCATATCACGACATTCCAGGTCTCACGGTAGAACCCGTTGGACATTTTTATGTTCCGGTATTTAAAAGCTTTGGTGTATGTCATCCCTGTTGATAGTGTCTACGAACTCTGGGAACACATTATTGATGTTTGTCAATACATTCGGAACACACCTTGACTTTTGGAACGTGTTTGGGCCTCGTGCTGAAGCCTGCCTTCATATGATCGGTGCCCACTGGGAACACTTGCTGTCATGTGATCGTCCGCAATTGATTCTTGGGGACTCTTCTACATGGTGTTCATGTACTCTGTTGTAGTAAGTCGTTTCTGGGAAAGCATTAGTTTGCGAACCAATGTTTATTCGGATTATTTGCGTGTTTCATTGTCCTCTACTCGCCCTTTTGTACCTACGATAGTCAAACACCCTGCGTATTAAGAACAGCAGAAGGCCTGTATCGATTCCTTGGCGAATTCCTGATATAACTTCGGTTTCACTGAATGACTCCCTGTCAATTACTTGAAACTATGACCGTTCTAACTACACACCGAAGCAACAAAAGATGGCGTATTGGAGAGCTGATTGGATTGCTTCTCACAATTGCCTATAATATGCGAAGGAAATAAAAAATTAACTTCTAATACACCATCGTTCCTTAATTCAGTGTAGAGCATGTGACGTATAGACAAACGGAAAAGTAGCCTTTGACCACCAAAAGCTAGTACGACATTTTATCCAAAGATCATATGTGCAACAAACCCATACCTTACGAACTGACTTAAATCCATCTGATGTTGGAGATATAACACTTTGAAACTCATCATGGAAAGTATTAAATAACAAGACTTTTCTCCCAGCTTTACCCGTGTATGCATTTACACATATACTGAGCAAACTTCCTCCTCCCCCTCTCTCTGTTCACCTCTTCTCCATCAGTCCACCTCATCCTCCCACCTCTATCTGTCTAGCTCATCCTCCCCACTCTCTCTGCCACTTCATCTCCTCCTCCTCACTTTTTGTACATTTCCTCCACCCACCAAATCTTTCTTCCTCATCCTCTGTCCATATGCTCTCCCCCTCTCACTTCCCGTCTCCCCCTCTTCCTTTTCCACCTGTCTACCACCCTTTTAAATCTTCCATCTGCCTCACGCCTCTCCCTCATCTCCTTCCTTCTCTGTGTCGCTCTGCCCAGCCCCTAGCGTATCCACCTCAACCTGTCGCCATCCATAGTCATTGGCACATATAGCCCCACAATACAGTTCAGTAAAGCGAGCTGTTCCCATACAACATGACTGTCGTGCAGGACAACCTACATTCCATGCGCTGGAAGAAGAGACGTTTATACGTTTTTGCTTGTATTTCCGCTCTTACTGAAGTTAGGAGGTTGTAAATGTCATAGTGCTCGCGAGGCGCGAAATGTGGCTAAAATCGATCCAGGGGTTTGGAACGAGATTCCACACACACACATACACACACAAACACACACACACACACAAACACACACACACACACACACACTACTTTATGTGCACAAAAAGTGTTTTGCATCATCTCAGTTCCGCGAGTTCCGGAACCTGTGTAAAAAATTGGCATAGAGGTCAACGTAAACATTATTTCAGCCCTTTTTATTGCTCATGAAAACCACACATTGCGTGTTGTACTGCCATACAGTGGGACATTCAGAGGTGGTTGCCCAGATTGCTGTACACAGGTACCTTTAATACCCAGTAGCACATCCTCTTGCATTGATGCATGCTTGTATTCGTCGTGGCATACTATACACAGATTCATCAAGGCAGTATTGGTCCAGATTGTCCCACTTCTCAACGGCGATTCGGCGTAGATCCTTCAGAGTGGTTGGTGGGTCACGTCGTCCATAAACAGCCCTTTTCAGTCTATCATAGGGTTCATGTTCGCTAGGGTTCATGTCTGGAGAACATGATGGCCACTCTATTACAGCGATGGGCGTTATCGTGATGGAAGTTATTCACAAGATGTGCACGATGGGGGCGCGAATTGTCGCCCATGAAGACGCATGCCTCACCAATATGCTGCCAATATGGTTGTACTATCGGTCGGAGGATGGCATTCACGTATCGTACAGCCGTTACGGCGCCTTCCATGACCACCAGCGGCGTACGTCTGCCCCACATAATACCACCTCAAAACAGAAGGGAACCTCCCCATTGCTGCACTCGCTGGACAGTGTGTCTAAGGCGTTCAGCCTGCCCGGGTTTCCTCCAAACACGTCTCCGACGATTATTTGGTTGAAGGAATATGCGACACTGATCGGTGAAGAGAACGCGATGCAGGTCCTGAGCGGTCCATTCGCATGTTGTTGGGTCCAACTGGACCGCGCTGCTTGGTGTTGGATTGCAAAGATGGACCTCGCCATGGACGTCGGGAGTAAAGTTGCTCATCATGCAGTCTATTGCGCACAGTTTGAGTCGTAACACGACGTCCTGTGGCTGCACGAAAAGCATTATTGAACATGGTGGCGTTGCTGTCAGGGTTCCTCGGAGCCATAATCCATTGGTAGCGGTCATCCACTGCAGTAGTAGCCCTTGGGCGGCCTGAGCGAGGCATGTCATCGACAGCTCCTGTCTCTCTGAATCCCCTCCATGTCCGAACAAGATCCCTTTGGTTCACACCGAGACGTCTGGACACTTCCCGTGTTGCCGCGCGGTCTCAGGCATCTTGCACGGTCCGGCCGGCTCCCCCCGTCGGACGTTCGAGTCCTCCCTCGAGCGTGTGTGTGTGTGTGTGTGTGTGTTGTTCTTAGCGTAAGTTAGATTAAGTAGTGCGTAAGCTTAGGCACCGATGACCTCAGCGGTTTGGTCGTATAAGACATTACCACAAATTTCCAATACTTCCCTTGTTGAGAGCCCTTCCCGGCAGAAAAAAATAAAGCAGACGCGATCGAACCGCGGTATTGACCATCTAGGTATGGTTGAACTACAGACAACACCAGCCGTGTGCCTTCTTCCTTGTGGAATGACTGCAACTGATCGGCAATCGGAACCCCTATGTAACATCTAATAGGCGCTGACATCTCTGAACAGTCAAAGCGACTGTGTCTGTGATACAATATTCACAGTGAAAGTCTATCTTCAGGAGTTCTGGGAATTGGGGTGATGCAAAACTTTTTTTGATGTGCGTATATAACAGATGAATGTGACTGTTTTCAGCGATTTGCAGTTTCTGCTGATGTTGATAATGGTCACAGTGATGCCAAGCCTAAAATGTTTGGATTCAAACAACAAAAACTTCTGAAATGTGGTGCTAAAGTAGAGTATTGGAGATTGTGTGTGTAGATCAGACAAATAATAGAAAGGATTCTGAATCGGACTGAGAAGAAAAGAAATTTATTGTACAACTTGACTAAAAGAAATCATCGATTAATAAAATACTAGAATAGGATACGTCCTTAATCAAAGGGGGTGGGGGGCGGAGGGAGGAGGGGGGGGGCTACAGTAAGATGGTTCAAGGGCATTTGGGTTACAGTATTTACATGGAGATGAAGAAGATTGACAGATTAATGTGGAGAGCTGCATCAAAGTAGTCTTCGGACTGAAGACCACAACAACATGCATTATAATACACTATCTGATCAAAAGTATCAGAACACTCCACGAAGTGCGAAATAGGAAACTAGATGCCACCTGAGGCAGATTCCACAATGAAAAAGGAGGCGTGGAATACAGTGTTGTCAGCATAGAAGCAGTAACAACAGAATGGTTCAGCTGGGAGAGCTCAATGGCTTCGTACGTGGGCTAATTATTGGGTGTCACCTGAGTAAGGCATCTATCACGGGCATGTAAACTCGTCTAAAGTTGCCAAAGTCGACCATTAACGATGTGACTATGAAGTGGAAATGTGAAGGGACAACCACAGCTAAAAGAAAATCAGGCAGAGCTCATGTACTGACGAACAGCGATTATCGAGCATTGCGTGGGGTAGTTTTAAAACATCACGTAACGTGGGCAGAAGGAATTACCCGTGAGCTCCAAAGTACTACCAGAAATCCAGATAGCACAGTGACTGTGTGTAAGAATGGGACTCAAGCTCGAAAAGCTCCATGTAAGCCACACATTCCTGCAGTGAATGCTAAGCGACACTTGAGATGGTGTAAGGGGTGACGTCAATTGACAGAGGATGACTCGAAACTAGTGATTTGGAGTGATGAATCACGCTGTACCCCGTGGCAATCGTATGGAGGAGTTTGGGTTTGGTGAATGCCTGGAGAACATTACCTGTGGTACCAATACTAAAATTAGAAGGAGGTGATGTTACAGTATGGAAGCGTATTTCATGATTGGGGTTTGATCCACTTATAGCGCTGAAGGAAACGCTAACTCAGTGGTCGACAAACTGCGGCGCAAGTAGTCTTGCGGCCCACGGTTCTCAGCCATATTTTATAATAATATGAATCTAGCCACTAAGAGTCGAATCCAAAACCACCAGCTAACGTTAAAAGCTTCTAAAGAATGTAGTTTTGGTGTTCAGTAACGAATTAAAATACTAACAGAGATGGTAATTCCAAGATGCTTTTCCAGGCGGGTGTAAAATGAATGTGCACAGCGGAAAATAATAAACGCTAATATGAAGATTTGGCCCTGTCTGACTACCCCCTGAAGCAGATCTTAGGATCTCTTAAATCTATAAATTACAATCTAAACATAAATGAATGATGAAAACAACTAATCCTACAAAATGATAAACGTTGTTCCCTTTTATATATTTATTGTAGATTACTGATCAATTGCCCAACTCTGCCCCTTATTATGACTGCGGGATCTAATATCAATAACGCGAAATGACTGACATCATCCACGTACCGAACACTGGAAGACATTACTTTCAAAGATGATCTACGGTGGTGTGGAATCTCAGTGGAAATAAACCAACGTGATCACAGCTGTTTAGCTTTTATAGTCCTAAAAGCCGAAGCAATTTGCGATATCACCGTATGTACTGCATCCGGTGCATCGAAGTGCTGGTTCTCGTACTCGTCTGCGACGATGAAAGAACTCTAGCCACAAATAAACTCTTTCAAACACTAGGACGGCAGAAGGCGGTCCTCTGAGTAATATACTCTGATACTGTCTTCTCCTCTCTGTGTTCTACAGAAGAGAAACGCGAGCTCTCAGCCACAAGGACAGAGTTCAGATAACGTCTTAACGTAAGTATAGGCAGAGGAAGTGCTCTCAATTACTAAACGCTGCGTACTCAACGACGACTTCCAACCCGGAGGTGAAGTCCAGAATCGTATAGGTTCGCAGCAGTACAGTGCCTAACTGTTCTAACTATAAACTCTCCTGAGAGCAAAGACAGCAAGTCCGTTTGTATCAACACAGATGATATCGAGTGACCGTCACACACAAGCACTCACAACGGAAGACCTCTTCCCTCCACTGCTGGCCTCCCAGCAAGGCTCGGCTCCCCACCATCGTAATTCCGAAAACGAATCATATTCCCGAAACCACGGAATATTCTCCCTCTTTACAGATTCTTCCGAACGCCGACCAACCATATTTTAGTCTTTTGTCGTCCAGCGCGGAAAGTTTGTGAGGAAAAACCTATACTCGTACAATGGTACGCTTCTGAGTAAAAATCCTGAAATAACCCAGTCTGCGTGGTTTCCGAGGTGCCACTTCTTCGCTCCTCGCACCTGCATCCAAGATTTTGGTGGTTTCCGAAGTATAATCCTACCGTTTCGGCTACAAATCCCGCCGGTCGCCACTCTATTGTGCTCCAGTGCTTAGGTGCTATGACGTCGGTCTTGCTATTTCCTGTGTCTAAGCAGGAGCAACACACCTGTGTGGGCCTTCCACCCAGGGCTTGACTTCCATCAGCCGTTTCATTTCCACTGTCGTTCCAACTTCTACTAGTATGATAACAAAGGCACTCCATCACCTTTCATGCAATAAGCGTTAACAATTATTTACAAGGCATACGAGGTGCTGCTAGAAAAAAAACCGGACTGATGCTGGAAAAAACATTTATTTACAATTATTTACAATTTCATGTTATCTCCTTCAATGTACTCTCCTCCTCGGTCTCTACACCGCTCCATACGAATTTTCCACTGTTCATAGCAATGCTGCAGATCATTTTCGGTAAGTCCATACATTACTTCCGTCGCTTTTTCTTTTACTGCTTCAACAGTCTCAAATCTAGTTCCTTTCAAAGCTGACTTGACTTTAGGGAAAAGAAAAAAGTCACAGGGGGCCAAATCAGGTGAGTAGGGTGGATGATCTAAGATGGGAATGTTGTGTTTTGCCAAAAACGTCTTCACTGACAACGCACTGTGAGCTGGGGCATTGTCTTGGTGAAGGATCCATGACTTTTTTCTCCACAAATCGTTCCGTTTTCTCCGTACTCGCTCACGTAGGGTAGCCAGGACGCTAATGTAGTAATGCTGATTCACTGTTTGTCCCTCTGGTACCCAATCAATGTGCACAATCCCTTTGATGTCAAAAAAACAATCATCATTGCCTTGAATTTCGATTTTGACATTTGTGCTTTTTTTGTCGTGGAGAACCAGGAGTTTTCCAATGCATCGATTGGCGTTTAGTTTCGGGATCGTAAGTAAAAAACCACGATTCATCGCAAGTAATAACATTTTGTAAGAAGGTGGGATCACTTTCAATGTTTTCCAGGCTGTCAGAACAAATCATTCTTCGGCGTTCCTTCTGTTCAATTGTGAGACAATTTTGGAACCATTTTTGAACACACTTTGTTCATGTTGAAACTTTCATGAAGAATCTGCCTAACACTTTCCTTGTGAACTCCTGTTAACTCAGACACTACTCTGATTGTTAAACGGCGATCTTGTCGAACAAGTTTACCGATTTTTTCAATGTTTGCATCAGTTTTTGCTGACAATGGTCTGCCAGTGCGAGTGTCATCACTGGTGTCTTCGCGGCTATCTTTAAATCGTTTAAACCACTCAAACACTTGTGTTCGCGATAAACAATCATCGCCGTACACTTGTTGTAACATTACAAACGTTTCACTTGCAGATTTTCCTAGTTTGAAACAAAATTTGATGTTAACACGCTGTTCTTTCTGTACACTCAACATTTTCCGACGCACAGACAAAACGTCAACTACTTAAAACAGACGCCACGGGCAGACTGAGTGCAGGAGGCAGATGAAACTCGAGCAGTAGGCGGAGCGAGAGTCACGTGACAGGCCACGCGACTTTCAGCCTTATTGCAATCGTTTTATTGTTTCACCAGTACTAGTCCAGTTTTTTTCTAGCCACACCTCGTATGTGACAATGTCAGTCTCCTTTAAATATTCATAAACGATGTACTACCTATCAAATAATACCTAATGTGTTTGCAGATCACGGCAAAGTATGTGGATGAGTGCTTGTAAGGTGCGAAATTATAGCCACCTTACATGATATTATTTTCAGGTTCACTTCTGGAAAAAGGTTTAGAATCTAGATATCACTAAAAATCTAGTTGTTGTCAAAATGGCGCATGTAAATACTCTACTCCTATTACTACATCCATCGAAATCCAGTTGTTGTCAAATCGGCACACAGCAATTTAAAATTCTTATTCCCTATATTAGACGATTTACATATCATAAACATGGTTGATCATAGTCAGTCACTGTGCAATAATTTTATTCAACGAAGGAATCAGATACAGTCAACAGTCGGGAATTGCAAGTATATATTCTTTATCGATATCGAATATACATTTCCAATTGTAACAGGCGCTAATGTTTAACAGCTGCCGAAAGATGATAAGTCATAATCCAGTAGAGAATAAATACTTACCATATGCAACTGTCGACTGTACCTCCCTCCTTTGTCGAATCAAAAATATGCTGGAGAAATTAACTAAGCATGCGAAAAGTTTAATGGCCACCTCAGAGGGGAAGCTGGACGCAGGGGCAGTTAGATTTGTCGTTGCGTGGTGGTGGTGGGAGGGGGGGACGTGCTAGGGGGAATGTCGTCTTGTTTGTCATCCACTGTCGACAACTCATAGAGTTGGGTGCATCGTACCAATCAGCTGCTATGGTGTAAATTTCAACCAGAAGTAACATGGATTCGTAAGTGGACATTATAGATATGGCCTACTTCAAATGCAGTACATATTTATAGAGAGGAATGTGAAATTAAATTAAGGCTGTTGTAACACAACGCAACGAGTAGAAGAAAAATGACTTTTAAAACATATAGCAAAAATTTGTGATCGTGTCTCATATTGCATAATGCATTTCAATATAAGTACAGCTACTGTTTTTAATGAATCGATCTTCTGCTCTCACAGCCAACACAGCACTTCGTTGGCAATTACAGTGTCACAGCTTGGTGGTCGCTGAAAGTGGAAGCAATCTGGAACAGAAACGGTACCGACTTTTAAAGAGCCGTACTCTGAGGCCAGCCGGCAACATATCGTGCCCTTAGCATACCTAATCTATTGGGGGCTCATAACATACTAACTTATGTAGCTTACCAAGCAGTAGTAAGATCGGAGTACATACCACTATCAGTATTGTTATTATTGTCATTATTATTACTATTATTATTACTATTATCATTATCAGTGGCAGCAACAGCAGCAGTACAAGTAGGGCCTACTGCCAATATTAACTTAATTAGTTCATAGGATTACTCGCTTACATTGTCACCATAGGCGCTCTAATCATTTTATGCTGTTAGTCTTATTAAAACGGTTATATCTTAGGTAACTATGACGTAGAAAAGTACTGTGAGTGGGTAACCCTGGTACAATGCAAGAAAGGGCCTGATGGCCCTTATCAGATCAGGTTAAATAAATAAATAAGTAAATATGTGGTCTGAGGCATCGACCTACAACGTCAGTATTGACTCATAAGCAAACACGTTTCGACGAACACTGCGCTAAATGCATGCAGAGGAATATGAACACAGTTTATAGCATAGTGTAGTGCGTGCAGTAGAGAACAGTTCAGAGACGATGGTTGTTTGTATCAGCATGACAATTTACTCTGTCAGAAAGCAGTGTTTTGAGCCAATGATTTGTGGACCATAACATTCCTGAAATAGACTTAGAACGTCGACTTTAATCCTGACCTCTGCGTCCAACGCCACCAGCTTCTCTGGTTTCGGCTCTTGAAGAAGAATGGGATGTTATTCCCCAACAGACATTCAGCCACCTCACTGAAAGTTCAAGTCGTCATATAAGGGGCGTTCAAAAAGAAACGAGCCGGAGTCTGGAATGCGCAAACCGGTGACAGGAGGTTAATATCGTGGAGTGTGTAACGAGGTGTAGTTCTGACCAGAGCGCGGAAGTTCACAGCCCATCGCTACAGGACACGCTTGCACGTCATGTGACCATACGGAGCAGCATGCATCAATCGTCCAACGCTGCGAGTCGCATTGTAAACAGTGACACGGAGGCGTCAACAGAAGAGCAAAGAGGTGGTGTTCGCTTTCTGACAGCGGAAGGAGTAGGAGGGATGGACATTCATCGACGAATGTCACAAGTGTACGGCGAACACTGCATGTCCCTTGCAAGGGTCAAGGCGTGGCGCAAGCGCTTCAGGGAAGAACGGGCGTCGTTAGCCAATGATGCACGGTTTGCAGCACCACATTGCATTACCGATGACATCGTTCAGCTGGTGGATGCACTCATACCCAGGACCGCCGAGTGACAGTGAATGCCATAGTCACCGTGGTCGGATTGAGCGCCGGAAGCGTTCACACCATCGCGAAGGAACGACTGCACATGCGCAAAGTGTGTGCCCAATGGGTGTCCCACAGTCTTCACCCATACCAGGAAGCATGTCGCATGACCCGCTGTCTTGCTCATCTGCACAGCTATGCTCGGGAAGGGAATGCGTTCCTCGCACGAGTGGTGGCTGGAGATGAGTCATGGTGTCATCACTTCGAACCAAAATCAAAACGACAAAGTCTGCAGTGGAAGCATCCAGGGTCACCACCACCAAAAAAAAAGCCAAGGCAATTCACACGACTGCAGGAAAGGTTATGCTGACTTTCTTTTTTGACTAAGATGGCCCCCTTCTGATTCACTTCCTGCAGCACGGAACAACAGCGAATGCCCAGCGTTACTCGCATACCTTGACCACCCTTCGCCAAGCGATCAAATCAAAACAACCAGCCAATCTCATCCGTGGTGTCATTCTGTTCCACGACAACGCAAAGCCTCATACTGCCAACACAGTCGCGGCACTCCTGCAGACATTCAAATGGGAGGTTCTCGGCCACTCTTCATACAGTCCGGAACTCTCTCCCTGTGACTACGCCATTTTTGGTCCCCTTAAAAAGGCTCTGAGGAGCAAACGATTCACCTCGGACGACGACGTCCAGGTGTACGTGCGGAACTGGTTAACATCGCAGCCCTGGGAATTTTCTGAGACAGCCATTCACTGCCTTGTGTCACAGTGGGACAAGTATCTCAACAGCCAGGGTCAATACTTCTAACATACAGGTACTGGGAAATTTAACCGACAGGAAGAAGATGCTGTGATATGCAAATGATTAGCTTTTCAGAACATTCACACAAGGTTAGCGCCGGTGGCAACACGTACAACGTGCTCACATGAGGAAAGTTTCCAACCGATTTCTCATACACAAACAGCAGTTGACCGGAGTTGCCTGGTGAAACGTTGTTGTGATGCCTCGTGTAAGGAGGAGAAATGCGTACCATCACGTTTCCGACTTTGATAAAGGTCGGATTGTAGCCTATCGTGATTGCGGTTTATCGTATCGCGACATTGCTGCTCGCGTTGGTCGAGAGCCAATGACTGTTAGCAGAATATGGAATCGGTGGGTTCAGGAGGGTAATACGGAACGCCGTGTTGGATCCCGACGGTCTCGTATCACTAGCAGTCGAGACGACAGGCATCTTATCCACATGGCTCTAGCGGATCGTGTAGCCACGTCTCGATCCCTGAGTTAACAGATGGGGACGTTTGCAAGACAACAACCATGTGCACGCACAGTTCGACGACGTTTGCAGCAGCATGGACTATCAGCTCGGAGACCATGGCTGCGTTTACCCTTGACGCTGCATCACAGACAGGAGGGCCTGCGATGGTGTACTCAGCGACGAACCTGGGTGCACGAATGCAAAACGTCATTTTTCCGCATGAATCCAGGTTCTGTTTACAACATCATGATGGTCACATTCCTGTTTGGCGACATCGCGGTGAACGCACATTGAAAACGTGTATTCGTCATCGCCATACTGGCGTATCACCAGGCGTGATGGTATAGCGTGCCATTGGTTACACGTCTCGGTCACCTCTAGTTCGCATTGACGGCACTTTGAACAGTGGACGTTACATTTCAGATGAGTTACAACCCGTGTCTCTACCCTTCATTCGATCCCTGCGAAACCCTACATTTCAGCAGGATAATGCACGACTGGATGTTGCAGGTCCTGTACGGGCCTTTCTGTATACAGAAAATGTTCGACTGCTGTCCTGGCCAGCACATTCTCCAGATCTCTCACCAACTGAAAACGTCTGGTCAATGGTGGCCGAGCAACTGGCTCGTCACAATACGCCAGTCACTACTCTTGATGAACTGTGGTATCGTGTTGAAGCTGCATGGGCAGCTGTACCTGTACACGCTATCCAAGCTCTGTTTGACTCAATGCCCAGAGGTATCAAGGCCGTTATTACGGCCAGAGGTGGTTGTTCTGGGTACTGATTTCTCAGAATCTATGCACCCAAATTGCGTGAAAATGTAATCACAAGTCAGTTCTAGTATAATATATTTGTCCAATTAATACCCGTTTATCATCCGAATTTCTTTTTGGTGTAGCAATTTTAATGGCAAGTAATGTACTATGTCAGATAAATCGTCTATGTTTCGACTGGTCTGATCCTGTGTTCCACGTTTCCCTGTCTCGAGCCCATCTTTCCACCACTCAGTGCCTGCTACATTCAACAACCCCTAATCTTTTTTTGCATATTCTGCTTTTTGTCTGCCCTATTTTCTCTCAATGCCGCTCCGTCCCTTCCTCCATAGTTTTATTGTCACACCTAGTTTGTTTGGTGCTGTCTCATTTCGTACGTTACTAATTACCACCAGCTTCCGGTTCTGTAAACGAATGAACCCCCATGGTTGAGTATACTCGGATGTCGGTACCTTCCAGAACCTCACTGACACTCTTCCTTACTCGTCCGCGCCGCTATATGTCGTTATTCAGGCTACTTCCAGGTGGTAACATTAATGTGACTGGACGGTGTAGATCAATACACTCACACGTAACTCATCATTTACGTTGTTAGTTCATTAATTTATTTTGAAGACGCTACATGCCCATTCGGGCTGCACTCAGCCTCGTGATACCAATTGAGGAGCTACTCGACCGAATAGTAGCGGTTCCAGTCAAACAAAACCATCGTAACGACCGGGAGAGCGGTGCACTGACCACACGCCCGTCCTATCCTCATCCTCAGTGAGGATGACACGGCGGTCGGATGGTCCCGGTGGGCCACATGTGGCCTGATGACGGAGTGCTTACATGCCCATTAACAATTACGTTCATGTTATTAATTTATTTTTATTTTTTGTATTTAAATTTTAGGCCTTGCAAAGCACTGTGTTAGTATTTGAATGATTAATGCTATTTTTCCACATGAAATCCTGCTGCTGAAAGATATTTTTCCGTCGCTAAATACACGACATTATCAAAATTCATAAAACACTGACAACTACAATTGGTTACGAAATGTTACTGGATGCTATTGCTGCGTACTGTTCCTTGCCTTGTTTCGAGTACTTCGAACACTCGCACAGTAAAGACTTCATGGCAGTTTCATGCTACTGTTCCTTTCAGTAACGAGCCTTAACGATACTTATTCTGACAAGTGAGCTTGTAAGGACACATTCTAGTTAAGGAGGTGATCATTCTCCTAGACCTAAAAAGTCGTTGATGGCTAGTTAGTAGCGTAATGTCTACTCTTTCCTTTTCGTAATATAGCCAGTGATTAAACCGTCCTTGACAGAAATAGCACTTTTTATTGAGACCAATCGTGATTCAATACTAGTATTACAAAGCTGCTGTGTGAGCAACAAGCTTCAGCGAAGTCAAAGCCTTATAGGTAAAGAAGAAGTTAATGATCATAATAGCACCGAAACGGAGGACAACAGAGACAAGGCTGAATTTCGTCTTTCGTAATTGTTTAACTGTGAAAGATGGCACTACGGTTCCTTTTTTCAGTCATAGTGCGAACGCTGAAACGGCAGATATTAATGTTTTTGGATAGGGTCCGCCTTTAGCAAAACACAATTTTGTTTTTTAACCCAAACTGCAGTTGCAGCATCTTCAGTGAGCTTTTATTTTCCATCTGTTAAAGACAAAGAGTGTTCTTTGTTGTTTGTATACATGTAACTATTAGTTTTTAAATCGTAATTACAGATACTTGAAAAAAAGCATAAATTACGAATTCATACCTTTTTACCACATGGTTTGGTTTTTTTTGATGTGTTGTGTTTCTACAGTGACCGTTTTGTTGCACAGTTTGTCATCTGCAGCCACTTATACCTTAAAGTAGGCAAATTGTTTAAGCCAAAATTACGATTTGAAAACTTGTTATTTCTATGCCTGAATTATTTAATTCTATGTGTGTGTCTATTTACATAAGGTTTCACGTACATTATCCTTCTAATCGTCTTCATCACTGTCAAACACTATATAGTGAGTTGCCACTGTCACTGTCAATGTCACTGTAACTGTTTCACTGCTTTACCAGCTGTAAAAACAAACATGGCGGGCAGTGGAACAATTGAAGGTGTAAAAACAAGATGGCTGACAGTGGAACATTTGAAATTGTTCCTGGCGGTTGTTCTGAATCTTTCAGAGGTGTCTGTGATTTCTTTCTCTTTTTTTCTTTTCTTTTTTTCTTCTCTCTCTCTCTCTCTCTCTCTCTCTCTCTCTCTCTCTCTGTGTGTGTGTGTGTGTGTGTGTGTGTGTGTGTGCGAAAAGGGGAGAGAGAGAGAGAGGGGGGGGGGAGGAGAGTGAGGGTGACAGTAGGTTTAGGGATATTTTTTTATGTGTGTCTGTTTGTTTGTGTGTGTGGGTGTTTGTGTGTGAAAAGCGAGAGAGAGAGAGAGAGAGAGACAGAGAGAGAGAGAGAGAGAGGGGGCGGGAGAGAGGGAGGGTGACAGTAGGTTTAGCGATTTATTTTGTTTGTGTTTGTGTGTGGGTTGGAGGGGGGAGAGGGGGGGCTGGGATGGTTGGTCTTGTCTAATAATTCCTTGAGGGCAGATATTAAGATAAGTGATCATGGAATGGGAAATTAATGGCTCTCTGGAGCAGCAACGAACCATTCGAAGCAATCAAAATGAGGCGCAGCTCGCACCACGTTATCAAGAAGAGTCGTGGGACAGGTTCACGTTGCTGTAGGGCCCAGGCGAATATCGGTCGCGTACCTGTTGTATCCGCCTAGATAGGTAGGCTACCCGTGAACCATGTACCTTGCCGTTGGTGGGGAGGCTTGCGTGCCTCAACGATACAGATAGCCGTACCGTAGGTGCAACCACAACGGAGGGGTATCTGTTGAGAGGCCAGACAAACGTGTTGTTCCTGAAGAGGGCAGCAGCCTTTTCACTAGTTGCAGGGGCAACAGCCTGGGTGATGACTGATCTGGCCTTGTAACACTTACCAAAATGGCCTTGCTGTTCTGGTACTGCGAACGACTGAAAGCAAGGGGAAACTACGGCCGTAATTTTTCCCGAGGGCATCCAGCTTTACTGTATGATTAAATGATGATGGCGTCCTCTTGGGTAAAATATTCCGGACGTAAAATAGTCCACCATTCGGATCTCCGGGCGGGGACTACTCAGGAGGACGTCGTTATCAGGAGAAAGAAAACTGGCGTTCTACGGATCGGAGCGTGGAATGTCAGATCCCTTAATCGGGCAGGTAGGTTAGAAATTTAAAAAGGGAAATGGATAGGTTTAAGTTGGATACAGTGGGAATTAGTGAAGTTCGGTGGCAGGAGGAACAAGACTTTTGGTCAGGTGAATACAGGGTTATAAATACAAAATCAAATAGGGGTAATGCAGGAGTAGGTTTAATAATGAATAAAAAAATAGGAGTACGGGTAAGCTACTACAAACAGCATAGTGAACGCATTATTGTGACCAAGATAGACACAAAGCCCATGCCTACTACAGTAGTACAAGTTGATATGCCAACTAGCTCTGCAGATGATGAAGAAATTGATGAAATCTATGATGAGATAAAAGAAATTATTCAGGTAGTGAAGGGTGACGAAAATTTAATAGTCATGAGTGACTAGAATGCGAGAGTAGGAAAAGGGAGAGAAGGAAACATAGTAGGTGAATATGGATTGGGGCTAAGAAATGAAAGAGGAAGTCGCGTGGTAGAATTTTGCGCAGAGCATAACTTAATCATAGCTAACAATTGGTTCAAGAATCATAAAAGAAGGTTGTATACATGGAAGAATCCTGGAGATACTAGAAGGTATCAGATAGATTAAATAATGGCAAGACAGAGATTTAGCAACCAGGTTTTAAATTGTAAGACATTTCCAGGGGCAGATGTGTACTCTGGCCACAATCTATTGGTTATGAACTGTAGATTAAAGATGAAGAAACTGCAAAAAGGTGGGAAATTAAAGAGATGGGACCTGGACAAATTGAAAGAACTAGAGGTTGTACAGAGTTTCAGGGAGAGCATAAGGGAACAATTGACAGGAATGGGGGAAAGAAATACAGTTGAAGAAGAATGGGTAGCTTTGAGGAATGAAATAGTGAAGGCAGCAGACGTTCAAATAGGTAAGAAGACTAGGGCTAGTAGAAACCCTTGGGTAACAGAAGATATATTGAATTTAATTGATGAAAGGAGAAAACATAAAAATGCAGTAAATGAAGCAGTCAAAAAAGAATACAAACGTCTCAAAAATGAGATCGACAGAAAGTGCAAAATGGCTAAGCAGGGATGGCTAGAGGACAAATGTAAGGATGTAGAGGCTTATCTCACTAGGGGTAAGATAGATACTGCCTACAGGAAAATTAAAGAGACCTTTGGAGAAAGGAACATCAGGAGCTGCATGAATATCAGGAGCTTTGATGAAAACCCAGTTCTAAGCAAAGAAGGGAAAGCAGAAAGGTGGAAGGAGTATATAGAGGGGCTATACAAGGGCGATGTACGTGAGGACAATATTATGGAAATGGAAGAGGATGTAGATGAAGATGAAATGGGAGATATGACACTGCGTGAAGAGTTTGACAGAGCTCTGAAGGACCTGAGTCGAAACAAGGCCCCCGGAGTAGACAACATTCCATTAGAACTACTGACAGCCTTGGGAGAGCCAGTCCTGACAAAACTCTACCATCTGGTAAGCAAGATGTATGAGACAGGCGAAATACCCTCAGACTTCAAGAAGAATATAATAATTCCAATCCCAAAGAAAGCAAGTGTTGACAGATGCGAAAATTACCGAACTATCAGTTTAATAAGTCACAGCTGCAAAATAATAACGCGAATTCTTTACAGACGAATGGAAAAACTAGCATTTGTAGACTTAGAGAAAGCTTTTGACAATGTTGATTGGAATACTCTCTTTCAAATTCTGAAGGTGGCAGGGGTAAAATACAGGGAGTGAAAGGCTATTTACAATTTGTACAGAAAGCAGATGGCAGTTATTAGAGTCGTGGGGTATGAAAGGGAAGCAGTGGTTGGGAAGGGAGTGAGACAGGGTTGTAGCCAATCCCCGATGTTATTCAATCTGTATCCTGAGCAGCAAAGGTCTTGGAAGAGCAGTTGAACGGAATGGACAGTGTCCTGAAAGTAGGGTATAAAATGAACATCAACAAAAGCAAAACAAGGATAATGGAATGTAGTCGAATTAAGTCGGGTGATGCTGAGGGAATTAGATTAGGAAATGAGACACTTAAAGTGGTAAAGGAGTTTTGCTATTTGTGGAGCAAAATAACTGTAGTTTAGACAAGAAGAGAATAGAAGCTTTTGAAATGTTGTGCTACAGAAGAATGCTGAAGATTAGATGGGTAGATCACATAATTAATGAGGAGGTATTGAATAAAATTGGGGAGAAGAGGAGCTTGTGGCACAACTTGACTAGAAGAAGGGATCGGTTGGTAGGACATGTTCTGAGACATCGAGGGATCACCAATTTAGTATTGGAGGGCAGCGTGGAGGGTAAAAATCGTAGAGGGAAACCAAGAGATGAATACACTAAGCAGACTCAGAAGGATGTAGGCTGCAGTAGGTACTGGGAGATGAAGAAGCTTGCACAGGATAGAGTATCATGGAGAGCTGCATCAAACCAGTCTCAGGACAGAAGACCACAACAACAACACAGCCGTCGGGGACGTCTGCAGTTTCCACTGACGAGCAAGCGTTGCACAGTTGAAACTCTTTTTAAAATATTTGTTAATACATTTTGGTCATACCCTACGACCAGGGTCAGACCACCAAAACCAACCATTATCTTTTACATACATTTAAACCTAACTTAAGTCAAAGGCCTAAGCGAATTATCATATTTACTGTATTACAATGTATAAAAATATTCGCTTTTTCTATGTTCTTATTTGATCCTCTGTTATAAAATAGTGTAGGTTCTTATACACTCTTATGTCTTCTGTTGCTAAAATGGTTTTAAAATTTGTTTGTAAAGCATTTGTAGAGGTCATCAGATGCTGTGTTATTTCCAAAGGTTCACGACATTTTCTGCGGCAGCCAAAGAAAATGTGATTAACACATTCCTCACTGCCATGTTCACACAAAGAAGATGTGTCCATGTTGAGGCGGTAGAGATGTTGCCAGAATCTCCCATAATTGCAGCAATCAATATTAACACTACCTGCGAAATTGTCGCGCCGCGCGGGATTAGCCGAGCGGTCTCAGGCGCTACAGTCATGGACTGTGCGGCTGTTCCCGGTGGATGTTCGAGTCTTCCCTCGGGCATGGGTATGTGTGTTTGTCCTTAGGATAATTTAGGTTAAGTAGTGTGTAAGCTTAGGGACTGATGACCTTAGCAGTTAAGTCCCATAAGATTTCACACACATTTGAACATTTTTGAAATAGTCGCGTATACGAACGGTGACCCAATACTGTCAAATGTTTTTTATTCCAGTCTTTGATCACAATATGAATTCATTTGACGATGAACGGTTTCAGTCCATGATGACCCTCCTCAGATCTTTTCTACATCATGTCCTATCACTTTAGGACATGGCGTAGAAAAGAATTGATATTGTGATCAAAGACTGGAATAAAAACCTTTGAATCAATATTTAGTTTCTGCTGTATTCGCAATTTTGGCATCAAGGACACGATGGGAGATTAGGCACCACAGCGGAATAGAGTAACCCTTACATTTCGTGAGACTGTTGGAGGTTTTCATTCCATCTGGCCTTGATTATAGTCCTTACAGTATCAAGAAGATAATCGGGTGGCACTTTTATCATACGTCATTAAACGAGTGTATACAACTTCCTTGGCCAGCGTATCTACTTTGTCATTTCCCTTTATTCCGCTTTGTATTTCCACCCATAGCATGACCTCCGTCTTATTTACACGGGATAGCTTCTCTTTCAAATTCTAAAGGTGTCAGGGGTAAAATACATGGAGCGAAAGGCTATTTACAATTTGTACAGAAACCAGATGGCAGTTATACGAGTCGAGGGACATGAAAGGGAAGCAGTGGTTGGGAAGGGAGTAAGACAGGGTTGTAGCCTCTCCCCGATGTTGTTCAATCTGTATATTGAGCAAGCAATAAAGGAAACAAAAGAAAAATTCGGAGTAGGTATTAAAATCCATGGAGAAGAAATAAAAACTTTGAGGTTCGCCGATGACATTGTAATTCTGTCAGAGACAGCAAAGGACTTGGAAGAGCAGTTGAATGGAAGGGACAGTGTCTTGAAAGGAGGATATAAGATGAACATCAACAGCAGCAAAACGATGATAATGGAATGTAGTCGAATTAAGTCGGGTGATGCTGAGGGAATTAGATTAGGAAATGAGACACTTAAAATGGTAAAGGAGTTTTGCTATTTGGGGAGCAAAATAACTGATGATGGTCGAAGTAGAGAGGATATAAAATGTAGACTGGCAATGGCAAGGAAAGCGTTTCTGAAGAAGAGAATTTTGTTAACATCGAGTATAGATTTAAGTGTCAGGAAGTCATTTCTGAAAGTATTTGTATGGAGTGTAGCCATGTACGGAAGTGAAACATGGACGATAAATTGTTTGGACAAGAAGAGAATAGAAGCTTTCGAAATGTGGTGCTACAGAAGAATGCTGAAGATTAGATGGGTAGATCATATAACTAATGAGGAAGTATTGAAAAGGATTGGGGAGAAGAGGAGTTTGTGGCACAACTTGACCAGAAGACGGGATCGGTTGGTAGGACATGTTCTGAGGCATCAAGGGATCACCAGTTTAGTATTGGAGGGCAGCGTGGAGGGTAAAAATCGTAGAGGGAGACCAAGAGATGAATACACTAAGCAGATTCAGAGGGATGTAAGTTGCAGTAGGTACTGGGAGATGAAGAAGCTTGCACAGGATAGAGTGGCATGGAGAGCTGCATCAAACCAGTCTCAGGACTGAAGACCACAACAACAACAACAGCTTCCACGCTGCTACATAAAGCGATACACTGGATAATTTTTGATATTATTCACGTGGTAGCATTTTAACAGCATCAGTTCTTGAGTGTGAGTCTGATACAATCATGATTGTTTCTTCTTGCACCACTTTGCGTATTTGAGTCCCTCAAAAATAGCTATAAGTCCTGCGGTGAGTAAGGACACAACTTCAGGGAGCTCGAATTTGCCACTCAATTGGTCTCGCCGTCTTCGAATGCACTTCCTGCCCCGTCTTTTTGTTTAAACTCATCAGTGCAGATGTGAGGATGGCCATGACGCTAGACTGTCAGGTGCTTCAGAGCAGTGGATCCAAACCTTCCTGAGACCTTTAAGTCTGAAAGTGATTAGTCAGCAGCCAATCTCCCCAACAACTGTAAGTAGGCTGTTTAGGTTCTTATGTTGGTAACGGCACGTAGCGCTCTGTATTAAAATCGTTGACTGCACTGTGTGCACTCTGTGGATGGTTGGACTCGTTGTTGGAAGTTGTTCGCCAGTGTAGTGCTGGGCAGTTGGATGTGAACAGCCCGTAGCGTTTAGCAGTTGGAGGTGAGCCTCCAGGAGTGATGGATGTGGGGAGAGAAATCCCAGAGTTCGGAGATGTTAATATGAGCGGACGATCTGGGCGTGTGTCCGTCAGAAAAAGGAACTCTATTAAACTGGATGTCAAGAATTTATATATATATATATATATATACTCCTGGAAATTGAAATAAGAACACCGTGAATTCATTGTCCCAGGAAGGGGAAACTTTATTGACACATTCCTGGGGTCAGATACATCACATGATCACACTGACAGAACCACAGGCACATAGACACAGGCAACAGAGCATGCACAATGTCGGCACTAGTACAGTGTATATCCACCTTTCGCAGCAATGCAGGCTGCTATTCTCCCATGGAGACGATCGTAGAGATGCTGGATGTAGTCCTGTGGAACGGCTTGCCATGCCATTTCCACCTGGCGCCTCAGTTGGACCAGCGTTCGTGCTGGACGTGCAGACCGCGTGAGACGACGCTTCATCCAGTCCCAAACATGCTCAATGGGGGACAGATCCGGAGATCTTGCTGGCCAGGGTAGTTGACTTACACCTTCTAGAGCACGTTGGGTGGCACGGGATACATGCGGACGTGCATTGTCCTGTTGGAACAGCAAGTTCCCTTGCCGGTCTAGGAATGGTAGAACGATGGGTTCGATGACGGTTTGGATGTACCGTGCACTATTCAGTGTCCCCTCGACGATCACCAGTGGTGTACGGCCAGTGTAGGAGATCGCTCCCCACACCATGATGCCGGGTGTTGGCCCTGTGTGCCTCGGTCGTATGCAGTCCTGATTGTGGCGCTCACCTGCACGGCGCCAAACACGCATACGACCATCATTGGCACCAAGGCAGAAGCGACTCTCATCGCTGAAGACGACACGTCTCCATTCGTCCCTCCATTCACGCCTGTCGCGACACCACTGGAGGCGGGCTGCACGATGTTGGGGCGTGAGCGGAAGACGGCCTAACGGTGTGCGGGACCGTAGCCCAGCTTCATGGAGACGGTTGCGAATGGTCCTCGCCGATACCCCAGGAGCAACAGTGTCCCTAATTTGCTGGGAAGTGGCGGTGCGGTCCCCTACGGCACTGCGTAGGATCCTACGGTCTTGGCGTGCATCCGTGCGTCGCTGCGGTCCGGTCCCAGGTCGACGGGCACGTGCACCTTCCGCCGACCACTGGCGACAACATCGATGTACTGTGGAGACCTCACGCCCCACGTGTTGAGCAATTCGGCGGTACGTCCACCCGGCCTCCCGCATGCCCACTATACGCCCTCGCTCAAAGTCCGTCAACTGCACATACGGTTCACGTCCACGCTGTCGCGGCATGCTACCAGTGTTAAAGACTGCGATGGAGCTCCGTATGCCACGGCAAACTGGCTGACACTGACGGCGGCGGTGCACAAATGCTGCGCAGCTAGCGCCATTCGACGGCCAACACCGCGGTTCCTGGTGTGTCCGCTGTGCCGTGCGTGTGATCATTGCTTGTACAGCCCTCTCGCAGTGTCCGGAGCAAGTATGGTGGGTCTGACACACCGGTGTCAATGTGTTCTTTTTTCCATTTCCAGGAGTGTATATATATATTATGACTTTTGAACATTGTGAAGGTAAATAAATTGTTTGTTGTCTACCAAAATCTTTCATTTTCTAACTATATGCCTATCAGTAGTTAGTGCCTTCAGTAGTTAGACTCTTTTACTTAGCTGGCAGTATTGGCACTCGCTGTATTGCAGTAGTTCGAGTAACGAAGATTTTGGTAAGTGATTAATGAAGGGTATAGGTTATTGTTAGCCAGGGCTATTCTTTTGTAGGAATTATTGAAAGTCAGATTGCATTGCGCTAAAATACTGTGTGTCAGTTTAGAAATGATCAGGATAAGTAAAGAGAAAACAGTACGTTCAGTTTCACTCTGGAGTTTGAAAATCAAGTTACGTAGAAGTTTTACCAGCACAGTCATTATTTTCATACAAAAGGGGAAGTTTCACAACGTTTATCATTTAGTTCAACATAAGATAAAAAGTCTAAAATAGTGATAAATAATACTTAGTTAATATTGATAACATTTTCCGTCATTCTTCCTCGGCTTCGAATTCAAAAATGTTTGTAATGTAGTTGAGAATTAGTATTATTATGTTTTGAAAAATGAATGTTTATTCTGCTTTCAACTAAACATGTATGACCTTTCCTATTAGAGATCATCGGTGGTCTATGAAATAAAATATTGTTTTCTGTGAATAGTTTCATAACAACTTATTTAATTTTCGTCACAGCATGGTTTTTACGATTGTTGCCGCTGTTTCCGGCACATTTTTTTTGCCATTTTTCTAGACATACATCATGTCATCTGCAATTCTATGAGTGGCTGTCAGTTACAATTGACTGTACATCACGGTCAGGCACTTCACTGGACATAACGTTGCTTGCTGTACACTGTAATTGACCTTGCTCCATGACTGACTGAGGGTCATGCAATTCACTAAAAATTAAAAATAAATGAAAATTTAAATAAATAATGTAGAACCCCACTCCTCATGAAACAAGCACCTTGCCGATATGATGTGGCTTCCAAGCTTCAATGATACACACAGCTGTACCGTTGGTGCAACTTCAACGGAAGATGGTAGACTAACTTGTGGTTACTGAAGAGAAGTAATAGCGTTTTCAACAATTACAGGAGCAATAGTTTGAAGCATCGACTGCTCTAGCCTCGTAACATCAGCCTACATAGCATTCCTGTGGTGGTATTACAGACGGCTGAAAGTAAGGGGCGACTACAGCCTTGATTTTTCCCCTCGAGGCCATGCACCTCTACTGTATGACTTAATAAAAATGGCATCCTCTTGAGTGAAATACACTGGACGTAAAATAGTTCCCCACGTGGATCTACTCAGAAGGATATAGTCGCTGGCCATTGGGGCTCAGTTTGAAGCGAAACTCATCGCAAAGACAATTCTAATCCACTCAATGAGATTCCAGGCCGAAGACATGTCTGGAGACTCCCCGGACAGCGGTAGGAGCCGGCCGCTGTGGCAGAGCGGTTCTAGGCGTCCGGAACCACGCGGTTGCAACGGTCGCAGGTTCGAATCCTGGCTCGGGCAGTCAGGTTTAGGTAGTTCTAAGTCTAGGGGACTGATGACGTCAGATGTTAAGTCCCATAGTGCTTAGAGCCATTTTGAACCAGCGGTAGCATAACAACCTGACTGACGCCCGCCATACTGCAAGAAGCTAGGAATGATGGTCTGGGATGCCTTCTCATTTCATAGCAGGACCCCTCTGGCTGTAATCCGCTGCACCCCCACAGCCCAGCGGTATGTCGACGATATTCTACGCCAAATTTTGTTGCTCTTTATGCAAGCCATCCTGACCTTACATTTTAGCAAGATAATGCCCACCCGCACCGGCGAGAGTTTCTACTGCTTGTCTTCGTTCTTGCCAAACCGTACCTTGGCCAAAAAGGTCGCCGATATTTCCCCAATTGAGAACGTTTGGAGCATTATGGACAGGGCTCTCCAATCAGCTCAGTATTTTGAAGATCTAACGTGCCATTTGGACAGAATTTGGCACATCCCTTAGGAGGACATCCAACAAATCTGTCAATCAATGTCAAACCTAATAACTGCTTGCATAATGGTCAGAGGTGGACAAACGTGCTATTGATTTGCTCATTTCGCGAAGCTCTTTCTGTTGAATAAATTATCGAATTTTTTGAAATTGTAATCATTTATTTGTCTTTCATCTACATAACGTCTACCAGTTTCCGTCTCATTCGGACAATTGCTTTGTGGTGCGTAGTTTTTTTGTCTTAGAGTGTATATGAGGGAAACAGGTTAGCTGAATCACCCTTTATAGCCAAATTTAGAAGTACCAATGTTTTAAATCAAGTATATGGAATATATAACAAATTTTGTGGGAAGAGGAATAGAGGTAAGATACCTATTTTAAAACCTTGACAAAACTGAGATGTTCTTTTCTTGTTGCTTACATGGCAGACGCTCTATCCATCTGAGCCACCGAGGGCACAGAGGATAGCGCGACTTCAGGGACTATCTCGTGTACGCTTCCCGCGAGATCCACATTCTCATCTTGTATGTCCACACACTACATTTGTAGTGTCCCATCCCAACATCCGCACAGAAGAAGGTCATGGCCGGTGTTGCCAAAACTACACTCCTGGAAATGGAAAAAAGAACACATTGACACCGGTGTGTCAGACCCACCATACTTGCTCCGGACACTGCGAGAGGGCTGTACAAGCAATGATCACACGCACGGCACAGCGGACACACCAGGAACCGCGGTGTTGGCCGTCGAATGGCGCTAGCTGCGCAGCATTTGTGCACCGCCGCCGTCAGTGTCAGCCAGTTTGCCGTGGCATACGGAGCTCCATCGCAGTCTTTAACACTGGTAGCATGCCGCGACAGCGTGGACGTGAACCGTATGTGCAGTTGACGGACTTTGAGCGAGGGCGTATAGTGGGCATGCGGGAGGCCGGGTGGACGTACCGCCGAATTGCTCAACACGTGGGGCGTGAGGTCTCCACAGTACATCGATGTTGTCGCCAGTGGTCGGCGGAAGGTGCACGTGCCCGTCGACCTGGGACCGGACCGCAGCGACGCACGGATGCACGCCAAGACCGTAGGATCCTACGCAGTGCCGTAGGGGACCGCACCGCCACTTCCCAGCAAATTAGGTACACAGTTGCTCCTGGGGTATCGGCGAGGACCATTCGCAACCGTCTCCATGAAGCTGGGCTACGGTCCCGCACACCGTTAGGCCGTCTTCCGCTCACGCCTCAACATCGTGCAGCCCGCCTCCAGTGGTGTCGCGACAGGCGCGAATGGAGGGACGAATGGAGACGTGTCGTCTTGCGAGGTGCCGGGGCTAGTAGTGTATTTATCACTAAATTCTACTAGAATCCACATGTGTAAATCATGCTCTAAGCCCCCCCTATTCTAACTCCGACTTTTGCTGTTGCACAAGGATAAAACAAATACGCGAACTGACTCTAATCAACCCTGCTAGTGGAGTAGAAGAGAGTTTGGCACCTGCAATAATTTAATTTGATAAATAAGTTAAATAAACAAAGGTTTCATTAGCATAGTGAGGAATGATAGGGTTGCTCTATTGATTAACAGAAAGAAAGTTCTGTCCAAAATAACAATATGATTTATTAAGATTAAACGCAGAATAGTAAAAGAGACACAGGAAATATAAAACATCAAATTGGCTAAAATTGGAGATTCATACAAACACAGTAAAGGTGAAGTTGTCCCTAACTTAGATCGTGAGGTTTAAGACGAAGTGGTATGTGGAGCCAATTCCTTTCCACTCAAATCTCAAGAGAGACACACAGCTAACCCAATAGTAATTGCTGCTACTCGAAACTGAACAAAGTTAGAAAAGGATGAACAGGCACGCTCTGCTGAGCTCTGATTATCACCTAGGAAAATCCCTATCTGCCGGTGCTGCGGACGTACATTACCAACAGTCTTCTTATCTCCCAGAACACGATCTGGCGTACCGCAGGCGAGGGCTGGTTGCTCCGACGTCCTCGACCGAAAGGCGACTGCCGACTACTCAGAGCACCCGTACCGGCCGAACACCGAACATTCCCGCCCCCACGACAGTGGCCGTGGTTACGTTCCAATCAGCAACTCGAAAACCGGCGGAAATTCCACTCCATTGCCGGAGCACTACCATTCCACCAATGGAGATTCTTGGCGCCAATTTCTGTGCTGATTTTGCAGAAAGTGCGGGAATTTTCCCGCCACAACTGCGTGGGTACACAAGTCATTCCCACGCCTCGCTGGTAGCCCGCCAGAAAGTGTTTTCGCAAAGTTTCTCTGAAGTAACGGAACCTCTAGCCCAGCCGCTACTTCACACCCCAGCGGGCGTGTCTCTTGACAATGTCGGCGTCTGAAAAGCATTCACTCGACTGCCTCACACACGTCGGCTTAACTCTCTCCAGTTCCACAGAGCCCGCCTGTCACCGGCCCACCCGGGTGACGAGAGACGCTGCGTGGGAAGTACGCGTGTTAAGGAAAAGCAACCCTCCATCGCATGCAACTAGAGAGGAGAATCGTAAGATAGAAATATGAGAGGGGGCTCATGCCACCTCTCATTGCCCCTACGCCATTTTAGATTGTAATTGGTGAGCGGTTGGCTCACTTAGGAGCAAGGTAGTGAGTCAATCGCCCAAGAACAATCTTACAAAGTGACTCCACATACCGCACTCTATAAAAAAGATCATTGCAACTGAAAAATGCAACTCATAGAGGGAGGATTATTTATGATGTAGCCAACTTCACCTTCTTAATATGGAACACTAACACTCACATCACACATCCATACCCAGGGAGCCCCTTCCCAAACACCGATTCACGCAGACATTCACTCTCTAAATATGGCCCGGGCATCTGAGCCAAATATGGAGCAGTTTATTCTTTACAATCAGAGTTGGAGTGCTCCGCAATTAAATGCCCAAGATGTTACAACAATTTTAATCATTAAACTAACCTGAACTCACTCACACATGATACTATATAAGTTAACAATCTCTTTGTGAGCTTTCAGAATCTAATTACAACCTCCGATTCATTCTGTCTCCCTGCCGCAAGAATAACCTTTACAAAATGTTCCCTGAACTGATGGTCCATTCACAATGACAGTGGTGGTATCTGCTTCAGTTTATGGGGACTTCAGGCACACTGTTTGCATACACACAACAATAAACACAAAATACAAAAAAAACATGGTGTGGAGAACAATACAGTAATCTGTAATAAGAATTACAGTGTAAAACACAAACGCATACAAGGTATGACATACATTACCAAAACAACATAAGAGAAAGAAATTTAAGAAAAAAAACAAGGTTCATGGGGCATCAAATTGTGCGTGCACATTGCACAAAGTTCACGACTGTGCTGAGAATGAGGCACTAAATCACATTGTTAGAAATATCCGTGGCACTTCACTGATTCCACTGTACTGACATCACATAAGGCTAAACGTCGGTTGTAGTTGCTACGTTGTGGCAACAGCAATAGGGAGTTCTGGAGTGTCTGCAGTACGCTGTTGAGATTGTAGTCAGACCCACGCATATGATCACGGCCGTATGGTAGGGAGACACAGTGATAGGCTCTCCTCACGTCGATTAATTGTCTCTGAGGTCTACTCGTTGGGATACATCACTAGTCTAGGTCTCTTCTCTCGCTGGACAGAACTTTATGTTTCCCAATATTGCAGTTCGACGAGGGATGATGGCACGTGGAGTGACTCCACAAGTGTGTGAGGTCATCCATACAGGATCGAACTAGGAGCGACTATTGTTAAAAACTGCTCTCTAATAGAGAGGAGAAGTAAGACATGAGACCATACATTTGTTAGTGTGGCACGATACTGCTTTGTGTATGCAGATCGGCCAATGCTAGTGAGTTGTAAAAACCCAAACAGGTGAGTATAGAGCGTCCCTTTCTGTCCTGAGGCACATGAGGCGCAGGTTCTGACACGATATGTGATCTTCTTCGTGTACTCACGACAACGTGGTCTGCCGCAGGGAATCCCTCCAAGCGGCTGCCGCGTCCGGAGAGCTAGCAGGCTGTCGCGTGTCAGGGTCAACGGCCAGCCCCACTTTCGCTTGTGGCGGGGCAAGGGTCCCGTGTAATCCCTCAGGTAGGCAGCCGGGTGACTGTCAGCGTGTAGGACGGGACGCTCGCCCTCTAGCAGGTAGCCGAAGACCTCTTGTTTTTGCGCTGGCTGGCCTCTACATTGCCACGTTCCTCGTCATCTGTTTCATCCTCTACTTCACTATCATAATCACGGCCGCAACGCTGCTCTGAGATCGCGTCCAAATCACCTTCCTCATCAATGCCCCTGGCGTCCTGTCCTGCTAAAAATGTGCCCATCTCATCTCCGAACCTATTCCCGTCAGTAAACTGCCCCTTATCCATTATGCTATCCTCTTTTGTTTTAGCTTCGCCCGATAATAGTCGTGCCTTACTTCTCGTTATCATTCATAAAAACAAATTCATCTAAAATGCACAATAAAATTAATCTACTCCATATATTTTTTACACATAAACATAAAATTTCAACAACGCTGTTCCAACGCTGTAATCACAAACACAATTTGATGTGGTACAGAAACCGCACACAAATCCGACAAAGTGCGATGCGGTACAGACACCACATCAGCGAAACACAAAAAAAACAATGAACAAAAAAATATATACACTGAAAACAAAAACTGTAGTCATGCGCCGCTACTTAAAACTAAACGCGGAACTACCAAAAAAAACTTGGGTATTAATCATTAAAAAAAATAGAGAGAAAAAAAATTGAATGTTCCTACTAAGAATCCTGTTTGTTTATCAGAGATTCACAGGAAAGATCCGAGGCCAAGGGTCGCCATATTATGCGAGGTGCCGGGGCTAGTAGTGTATTTATCACTAAATTCTACTAGAATCCACATGTGTAAATCATGCTCTAAGCCCCCCCTATTCTAACTCCGACTTTTGCTGTTGCACAAGGATAAAACAAATACGCGAACTGACTCTAATCAACCCTGCTAGTGGAGTAGAAGAGAGTTTGGCACCTGCAATAATTTAATTTGATAAATAAGTTAAATAAACAAAGGTTTCATTAGCATAGTGAGGAATGATAGGGTTGCTCTATTGATTAACAGAAAGAAAGTTCTGTCCAAAATAACAATATGATTTATTAAGATTAAACGCAGAATAGTAAAAGAGACACAGGAAATATAAAACATCAAATTGGCTAAAATTGGAGATTCATACAAACACAGTAAAGGTGAAGTTGTCCCTAACTTAGATCGTGAGGTTTAAGACGAAGTGGTATGTGGAGCCAATTCCTTTCCACTCAAATCTCAAGAGAGACACACAGCTAACCCAATAGTAATTGCTGCTACTCGAAACTGAACAAAGTTAGAAAAGGATGAACAGGCACGCTCTGCTGAGCTCTGATTATCACCTAGGAAAATCCCTATCTGCCGGTGCTGCGGACGTACATTACCAACAGTCTTCTTATCTCCCAGAACACGATCTGGCGTACCGCAGGCGAGGGCTGGTTGCTCCGACGTCCTCGACCGAAAGGCGACTGCCGACTACTCAGAGCACCCGTACCGGCCGAACACCGAACATTCCCGCCCCCACGACAGTGGCCGTGGTTACGTTCCAATCAGCAACTCGAAAACCGGCGGAAATTCCACTCCATTGCCGGAGCACTACCATTCCACCAATGGAGATTCTTGGCGCCAATTTCTGTGCTGATTTTGCAGAAAGTGCGGGAATTTTCCCGCCACAACTGCGTGGGTACACAAGTCATTCCCACGCCTCGCTGGTAGCCCGCCAGAAAGTGTTTTCGCAAAGTTTCTCTGAAGTAACGGAACCTCTAGCCCAGCCGCTACTTCACACCCCAGCGGGCGTGTCTCTTGACAATGTCGGCGTATGAAAAGCATTCACTCGACTGCCTCACACACGTCGGCTTAACTCTCTCCAGTTCCACAGAGCCCGCCTGTCACCGGCCCACCCGGGTGACGAGAGACGCTGCGTGGGAAGTACGCGTGTTAAGGAAAAGCAACCCTCCATCGCATGCAACTAGAGAGGAGAATCGTAAGATAGAAATATGAGAGGGGGCTCATGCCACCTCTCAGTCTTGAGCGATGAGAGTCGCTTCTGCCTTGGTGCCAATGATGGTCGTATGCGTGTTTGGCGCCGTGCAGGTGAGCGCCACAATCAGGACTGCATACGACCGAGGCACACAGGGTCAACACCCGGCATCATGGTGTGGGGAGCGATCTCCTACACTGGCCGTACACCACTGGTGATCGTCGAGGGGACACTGAATAGTGCACGGTACATCCAAACCGTCATCGAACCCATCGTTCTACCATTCCTAGACCGGCAAGGGAACTTGCTGTTCCAACAGGACAATGCACGTCCGCATGTATCCCGTGCCACCCAACGTGCTCTAGAAGGTGTAAGTCAACTACCCTGGCCAGCAAGATCTCCGGATCTGTCCCCCATTGAGCATGTTTGGGACTGGATGAAGCGTCGTCTCACGCGGTCTGCACGTCCAGCACGAACGCTGGTCCAACTGAGGCGCCAGGTGGAAATGGCATGGCAAGCCGTTCCACAGGACTACATCCAGCATCTCTACGATCGTCTCCATGGGAGAATAGCAGCCTGCATTGCTGCGAAAGGTGGATATACACTGTACTAGTGCCGACATTGTGCATGCTCTGTTGCCTGTGTCTATGTGCCTATGGTTCTGTCAGTGTGATCATGTGATGTATCTGACCCCAGGAATGTGTCAATAAAGTTTCCCCTTCCTGGGACAATGAATTCACGGTGTTCTTATTTCAATTTCCAGGAGTGTATATACTTATATGGGCAAGGTGTCTGTTCTTTCGGACATGTCTCCTCAGGTTACCTCACAAGAGCTGAGTGCACCCCGCTTGCCAACAGCGCTCGGCAGACCGGATGATCACCCATCCAAGTGCTAGCCCAGCCCAACAGCGCTTAACTTCAGTGATCTGACGGAAACCGGTGTTACCACTGTGGCAAGGCCGTTGGCAAATCTCTGTGTAGTCATTACATAATCAATCTGAAACCTTCTGGTGTCTCCAGTTCTCTTCATGTATTATAAAACCTTCTTTTATGATTCTTAAAACAAGTGTTAGCGATAATTACATTATACTCTGTTACAAATTCTACCAGGCGACTTCCTCTTTCATTCCTTTGATCCAGTTCATATTCACCTCCTATTTTTCCTTCTCTTCCTTTTCGTGTTATCGAATTCCAGTCCCTCATCACAATTAGATTTTCGTGTTCTTTAAGTATCTGAACGATTTCTTTCATCTATCTCATCATACATTTCTTCAGTCCCTCATAACTATTAAAAAAGGAATATTTTACTGCAGGTGTAAATATCCAGTTGTTGTAAATAGATGAAATGAAATGTATCTGATTCCTGTGCAGACGACAAACCATACGTTTTCAAAAATAATCAACAACATAACAAAGGAATTAGCTCAATTTTTTAATATTTCCAAGAGTTCCTCGATAGAACAGAAGAAGTGAGCCACGAGGAAACTCTTCAGTTTATACACGAAAGTGCGTGGATTACTGCGAAGATTTTTGAATTCTTGTGCCAGCTTACTGAAAATGGGTGCATCAGAATACTGCACGCCTTTCTGCACTAGTGTCAAGGAGGTGCGTTCCGAATACAGATTGGATTTCTGCGTGGCATTAACTGAGTGAAAGCTGCTAACTCTTGTGAATAAGCTAATATTCTTAACAACAGACGACATGGAAGAAAATATGTGTTGATAGGTCAATGTCAGAATTCCCAGACTACTGAACAGGGATCGACAAGACGTTCGCGAACTTAACACCGAATCCAGAATGTTTCTTAACACCGAATATTGTTCGAACCGCCTTTTTCTGAGCCAAAAATAGCCTTTTTGAGTTAGTAGAGTTAATCCAAAAAATAGAACCATACCTCATACGCGAATGAAAATAAGCAAAGTAGACTACTTTTCGTGTTGAAGTATCACATATTTCAGATACAGTTCTGATGGTTGTAAGTGGGCTGTTTAGGTTTTTTTAATGGTAACGCCACGTAGCGCTCCGTATGAAAATCACTAGCTGTGCTGTGTGCAGTCTGTGGCTGGTTTGCATTGTTGGAATTTGCCATTGTAGTGTTGGGCAGTTGGCTGTTAACAGCGCGTAGCGCTGCGCAGTTGGAGATGAGCCGCCAGCAGTGGTGGATGTGGGGAGAGAGATGGCGGAGTTGTGAGAGCGGATGATCTGGACAGAGACAGTAACTTTGTAAGACTGGATGTCATGAACTGATATATATATATAATATGACTTTTGAACAATATTAAGGTAAATACATTGTTTTTTCTCTATCAAAATCTTTCATTTGCTAACTATGCCTATCAGTAGTTAGTGCCTTCAGTAGTTTGAATCTTTTATTTAGCTGGCAGTAGTGGCGCTTGCTGTATTGCAGTAGCTTGAGTAACGAAGATTTTTGTGAGGTAAGTGATTTGTGAAAGGTATAGTTTAATGTTAGTCAGGGCCATTCTTTTGCAGGGATTATTTAAAGTCAGATTGCGTTGCGCTAAAAAATATTGTGTGTCAGTTTAAGCACAGTCATGTACAATTTTTCTAAGGGGACGTTTCATGGTAAATAAAGCAGCATGTAGTTTTTAACAAGGTCCTGGACATGGGCATTCCGCGACAGTTTACTATCTATCTGAACGCCCAGGAATTCAGGAATTCGGGCTTTTCAGTCTCACTAATCTTATGCCCATTCCGTGTAATAAAAATGCCAGTTTTTGTTGAATTGTGTGTTCAGGTAAGTACAGACTTGTATACAAAATCGACCGATTTTCAATACACATTGTGGAGGGACGTGTAGCTAGACAGTGTATATGGACGATGTAGATACTTTATCTCTTCTCCACACTTGAATGCCTTGTTCCTCGATATCTGCTAAATACAACTGACCTTGTTGTGATCGTGGTCTGCGCAGTGATAAGAACAGATAGTGAAAGAAATCGAAAGAGGAGAAGATGGTTGTAGCGTGAACTGTTTGCAGAGGGGCGTCGTTTTGGCTGTAATTTATTATCGACTTTTAAAGGAGAAAACTGAATTTTTTTCCTTCGTCATTCACTGATAATATTTTTTGGTCACCTGTTCGATAATCAACTTCTTGTTGTTGAGATTTTTATATTCGGAATTCCAAACTTCCTACAAACACTACGTTGCTTGTAGATCTTCTGTCAGCTGTAACACATTCTCCATTGGTAGAATTTTGATAAGTGATGTTTAACAATAAAAAACAGAAATAATAAAAAACTGACGAAGCCTTTCCCACGTTACCAAGAGCATAACTGCAGACCATGTCTATCAACACGTCCACACAACGAAATCTTGCGCAATATTGTGCACGAATTGTCTGATTTTTCCCATTTCAAAAGGGGGTCAAAATTTACGCGATTTTGTTACAAATGCGTGTCTATAGAAAAAAAATATGTCTCAGTTGTATATATACAAAATCGCTCGACTGTCTGTAGACATTGTCTTGATACAACAATCGCTGGACTTTGTATACTAGTGTGTACAACGCCTTAGAAACTATATTACAGGGTGTGAGCCAGTGTGACAGTGCGGATGATCAAGGGGGAGCGGGGGCTATTGGCAGAGCGTGATTTTACCTCGGATTGCTTCTTACTGCTTTTATCGTATTTTATACATTTTAACCATATTCTTCCACGCTAATTTTCGTATCGTCGCTGATAACCCTGTGGTTGAATGCCTCCAAACGGTTGAATGCCCCTAAACCACACCCACACACACACACACACACACACACACACACACACACACACACACACACACACACATATATATATATATATATATATATATATATATATATATATGATAATGGGTATTCATTGGACAAATATATTATACTAGAACTGACATGTGATTATATTTTCACACTATTTGGGTGCATAGATCCTGAGAAATCAGGACCCAGAACAACCACCTCTGGCCGTAATAACGGCCTTGATACGCCTGGATATTGAGTGAAACAGAGCTTGGATGGCGTGTAAAGGTACAGCTGCTCATGCAGCTTCAACACGATACCACAGTTCATCAAGAGTAGTGACTGGCGTATTGTGACGAGCCAGTTGCTCGGCCACCATTGACCATACGTTTTCAATTGGTGAGACATCTGGAGAATGTGCTGGTCAGGGCAGCAGTCGAACATTTTCTGTATCCAGAAAAGCCCGTACAGGGCCTGAAACATGCAGTCGTGCATTATCTTGCTGAAATGTAGGGTCTCTCAGGGATCGAATGAAGGGCAGAGCCACGGGACGTAACACATCTGAAACGTAACGTCCACTGTTCAAAGTGCCGTCAGTGGGAACAAGAGGTGACCGAGACGTGACACCAATGGCATCCTATACCATCACGCCTGGTGATATGCCAGTATGGCGATGACGAATACACGCTGCCAATGTGTGTTCACCGCGATGTCGCCAAACAGGGATGTGACCATCATGATGCTGTAAACAGAACCTGGATTCATCCGAAAAAATGACGTTTTGCCATTCGTGCACCCAGGTTCGTCGTCGAGTACACCGTAGTAGGCGCTCCTGTCAGTGATGCAGCGTCAAGGGTAACCGCAGCCATGGTCTCCGAGCTGATAGTCCATGCTGCTGCAAACGTCGTCGAACTGTGCGTGCATATGGTTGTTGTCTTGCAAACGTCCCCATCTGTTAACTCAGGGATCGAGACGTGGCTACACGATCCGTTAGAGCCATGTGGATAAGATGCCTGTCGTCTCGACTGCTAGTGATACGAGGTCGTTGGGATCCAACACGGCTTTCCGTATTGCCCTCCTGAACCCACCGATTTCATATTCTGCTAACAGTCATTGGATCTCGACCAACGCGAGCAGCAATGTCGCGATACGAAAAACCGCAATCGCGATAGGCTACAATCCGACCTTTATCAAAGTCGGAAACGTGATGGTACGCATTTCTCCTCCTTACACGAGGCATCACAACAACGTTTCACCAGGCAACGCCTGTCAACTGCTGTTGGTGTGTGAGAAATCGGTTGGAAACTTTCCTCATGTCAGCGCGTTGTAGGTTGTAGGCGCCAACCTTGTGTGAATGCTCTGAAAAGCTAATCATTTGCGTATCACAGCATCTTCTCCCTGTGGGTTAAATTTCGCCCCTGTAGCACGTTATCTTCGTGGTGTAGCAATTTTAATGGCCATACTAAAGAGTGAAATGTGCTTTCCTGTGGGAAATGGAACTTTGCATCCGTGTACGCGATGTTCTCCGTCACTTTCGCTTGGATGAATTTCTACTTGGCTCCCGCATTGGAGTGGAGTGAGGTTTGCTGGCCAGCACACGGAAAGGTAATTGGAGCTGTTAACGAGTCTCTCTCTCTGTCCTCTCCCCAGCCCCCCCCCTCTCTCTCTCTCCACAGTGCGGCAAAAAGCACGTGCTGTGGGAGCCGTCACGCTCGCCCTGGCGTGAAGCCGGCGCCACGTGCGAGCCACGTGAGCGGCCGCCTGCCAGGCCTCTCCCGCTTACGCCATGCGTAACGACGAGCAGTCCGCCGGGGCATTCTGCTGCTGCCACCTGCAAGGGGCGACCCCTGGCGAGTACGAAACACTAAACCGAGCGTGCCAGCTATCTGCATATGACCTGCTTCCGGCGCGGCTACGAGTCGCCACAGCCCCTGATGACATTGGCGCGTCCTCGGCGCTTCCAGGCAGTGTGTTAATCAACGGCCGAGCGGTTCTAGGCGCTTGAGTCCGGAACCGCGCGACTGCTACGGTCGCAGGTTCGTATCTTGCCTCAGGCATGCATGTACGTGAAGTCCTTATGTTAATTAGGCTTAAGTAGTTCCAAGTTCTAGGGGACTGATGACCTCAAATGTTAAGCCCTGTAGTGCTCAGAGCCATTTGAACGATTTTTGTTAATCAACAGATGGCGAAAAACGAATGCCGCAGATAACTACAAGTTTGGTGCCATTCCCTTCCTCAATGTGTTAGTCACATCAACTAGTGCATACGTCTATAAAACGTTCTGGCAGCTTCTCATGGCAAGTTGAAAAAGAGAGAGTGAGGGGGAGAGAGGGTGATGTTTACGTGCGTTTGATCAACCCCTTCAAAAAAATGGTTCAAATGGCTCTGAGCACTATGGGACTCAACTGCTGTGGTCATCAGTCCCCTAGAACTTAGACCTACTTAAACCTAACTAACCTAAGGACATCACACACAGCCATGCCCGAGGCAGGATTCGAACCTGCGACCGTAGCAGTCGCACGGTTCCGGACTGCGCGCCTAGAACCGCGAGACCACCGCGGCCGGCCGATCAACCCCTTCCCTCAACAATATTTCTCTTCTTCATACCTCCTCTGTGTTACCACAGATGACGTGTCACTGGTCTAATACGTGCTGAGATTGCAGTACACGAGAGTTGCCTATTTGCTTCCACCGCCATGGGTGGAATGCATAAGTTCACCAACTTGCAGTCTTCTACAGTTGTTATCACCTGTGCAGAAAACAGCATGTACGTCGTGAATCCGTTATCACCAGGCTGTAAGGAACCCTTAACGAGGAACTGTTACTTTAGAAATGATTAAATTTCCAATCAGTTTGTTTATACGGGATACCACTCGTTTTTTATTGGCAGATCACGAGAAACTGCACAATTACATTCCACTTTAGAGTCACAAATAATTTCTGTTCGCCGGCCGCTGTAGCCGAGCGGTTCTAGGCGCTTCAGTCCGGAACCGCGCTGCTGCTACGGTCGCAGGTTCGAATCCTGCCTCGGGCATGGATGTGTGTGATGTCCTTAGGTTAGTTAGGTTTAAGTAGTTCTAAATTCTAGGTGACTGATGACCTCAGATGTTAAGTCCCATAGTGCTTAGAGCTATTTCAACCATTTTTGAATTTCTGTTCTTCAAGAAATTGGTGAACTGCGTATTTCTGCAATTACAATTACACTGTTCTAAACTACACACATCAAAACAAAAAAAAAAGTATAACAAAAACTTTTGCTTCACCTCGGTTCCGAGAGTTCCCGAACCTGTACAGAAAATTGAAATCGTGATCAACATTAACATCATTTCGGCCCTTCTTATTGCTCATGAAAACCACACATTGCACGTTGTACTACCATACAGAGAGACCTTCAGGGGTGGTGGTCCAGATTGCTGTACACACCGGTACCTCTAATAACCAGTAGCACGTCCTCTTGCATTGATGCATGCCTGTATTCGTCGTTGCATACTATCCACAAGATCATCAAGGCATTGTTGGTACAGATTGTCCCACTTCTCGTCGGCGATTCGGCGTAGATCCCTCAGAGTGGTTGGTTGGTCACGCGTCCATAAACAGCCCTTTTCAATCTATCCCGGGCATGTTCGATAGGGTTCATGTCTGGAGAACATGCTGGCCACTCTAGTCGAGCGATGTCGTTATCCTGAAGGAAGTCATTCACAAGATGTGCACGATGGGGGCGCGAATTGTCGTCCATGAAGAGGAATGCCTCGCCAATGTGCTGCCGATATGGTTGCACTAACAGTCGGACGATGGCATTCACGTATTGTACAGCCGTTATGGCTCCTTCCATGACCACCAGCGGCGTACGTCAGCCCCACATAACAGGTCAAGGGAAAAGCTCATCCTTTAAGACAAAATAAGCAAACAGAATAATTGGCATGTCTGATGATCTTGCACAAATCAGTAAAATTGGAATGATTTCGTTTGGTTTCTTCAGAGGGTAGATATTTTACTGATGATGAGCGAGTTTCTCAGCGTGCAACGGACGGTTACGTGTTGGAAATTACTAGCAGAGACTGGGAACGTGTCAATTGGTTCAGGAGGCTGAACGGAGGCAAATAAGCAGCTACAACTGAACAGTGTGTGTGTGTGTGTGTGTGTGTGTGTGTGTGTGTGTGTGTGTGTGTGTGTGTGTATGTGTGTGTGTGTGTGTGTGTGTGTGTATGCGTGTGTGCGTGTGCGTGCGTGTGTGTGTGTGTGTGTGTGTGTGCGTTGTGAAAAGTATCAACATAGTATTGATGTGCAAACCCCCATATATTATAGTGATACACAAATGAAACATATAATGACAGTGAATATATTTCTAACGCTATGTGAATCGAAATAATGTCCCAAAAGCAGTTACACGGCGCACACTTTCACATAATTTTCGCAACAGATATAAAAAGAATATTCACATCTTAGCACAGAGTAGAATTCGTAAGTGCATAGTAGTAGTAGGGCAAACTTCATACGAGCACATTTTGTTAGTGCGGGTTGCCTACATCAGGGGTAGGTATGCACTCATGGGAAAACCTATTATTCTTCTTTGATTGACACATACTTAAGCTATAGTTCTCCTTTGATTGACAGGTACTTAACCTATTGTTCTCCTTTGGTTGACAGGTCCTTAACCTATTGTTCTGCTAAAAGGAGCCTTCCTTTTGTTTGACAGGCACTTAACCTATTATTCTCCCTCCCCATTTCCCCCACCCCCAACCCTCAGAAGCCTCCCACCTCACTGCTACAGATACACTTTCAGGCCTGAGTTATTGGAATAGCCCCTCTCACTCTTATGAATTTGATTCACTACTTAATTAAATTGATCAATTAATTAACATCTCCCCCTCTGGTAAACCCCTCCCCTCAGACCCTCCCTCCCAGAAATTGGCAGGAAAAAGCTTCAGTTGATCGGTCATTTGGAGGGAATTCGGTTGCAGGCAATGTATAGGATATTATTTAATTATTTATGACAGTGTATGGAGTATAGTTTATTTATTTAGTTAAAGAATTTGTCTGGAAATCGATTGCTGTGTATGGGATATTGTTTGAACAATTTAGACAATGTGTGGTATACTGTTTATTTAAACAATTTAGGGGATTCTAGGCAGTGTATCGAATATATGGAAATTGGTGGAGAGGAAGGATCTCATAACAGGAAATTCAAGGGTATATTAATTACTTATGAAAAATTCAGTTTGTGGGGGTTGGATTTCTCTTGATCATCATTCTCTGCTGTTTGGAAACATCTAGGTCTTATAAGAAGTAATTACATGAGTCAAACATGTTTCAGAACCTAATGTCGGGCACTGTACTCTGGGTGTCTTAACCTAATGCTTGGCCCTTTATCAGCACTTAACCTATTGTTCTGTTAAATGGTTTTCCATGTCACCCCCATTTCCTTAAACTATTGTACCACCTTTGATACCGAAATAAATAATTAGTTGTGTCCTCCCACCATTTTCTGTCACATTTTTCGAATTTCACGTGCTTTTGAACGCCCTTTCTGGCGCATTCAACTTCGTCACCCACCCCCTTAAACTATTGTACTGCATTTTACATAAAAATTATGCAAATTAACATAGTTTTCTGCACTTAACCTGCTGTTCTCACACACACCCTCCCCTTAACTAATGTACTGCTAACACCACCTTGATATAAAAATTTATGCCAATTAATTAAATCGATATTCCTCACACGTGTGGGGTAGGTTCGTTTAATTCACAACCTCCTATTGGTTGGTGAAATCGATAGAATATGGTTTAAACAAAAGATCGCTAGTAAAAAACACATCCCACCACCCGATACGCGAGGCCAATACCACCGACTCTACACGTGACAGTGCCGGTTGCACCGGCAGCCCCCGCGAAGTGATGATGCAGCCATTAGCTGCTGAGCAATGTGCAGGTGTATGTTTGGCTCCTGCAAGCATGAGGAGACCTCATCCCTTTCATGCTTGACACCTGAGAAATTCCTGTCAAAATACATGTTCACCAAGGCACCGTTTCTGGCGCAATGACACATAGCTGCAGTGCAGGTCCAGCGCCATGAGATGCTTGCATAGCAGCCAAAAGGTTCTCAGTGTTATATCAACATCACATATCTATGTAAATAACAGCCACGTCCCCCCTCTGGATGCGCTACAGAAATCTGTTGCAATGCTTTCCAGAATAACACAGCCTGCATTGTTCCTGCCAGCCGAAGTGGCCATGCGGTTAAAGGCGCTGCAGTCTGGAACAGCAAGACCACTACGGTCACAGGTTCGAATCCTGCCTCGGGCATGGATGTTTGTGATGTCCTTAGGTTAGTTAGGTTTAACTAGTTCTAAGTTCTAGGGGACTAATGACCTCAGCAGTTGAGTCCCATAGTGCTCAGAGCCATTTGAACCATTTTTTGCATTGTTCCTAGCGATCCTAATAGGACATGCGAGCTGCGCCTAGCCGTGCACACATGCTTAGCTGCTCAGCATGGCTGATGCAACACCGCAAAATGTTTGTCCTACTGTCAATATACGTCTCAGAAACGTTAAACGATCTCGCCACTAAAACCCTTCATCATGTCTGTGCATGCTCGTGAAAACACTGTTAATCATAACAGCATTCTTGTTGTTTGGAGAGACAACACTGTCTAAGCATAGACATAAGGAAATCAGTCCAATTACGAAAAGAGAATTCAAAGCACTGTCTTACAGAAGAGAAAAATGGTGAAAATTATCAGTATCCTACAGCTACTGGTCTGGAGATGTCCTCACGCTATAGTGGTGGGTGAGTGAAGGCATCGCCACCAGAGAAGGACAGTCTGCTTCAACATGTATTTGAACACTTGCTTTCTCAGAACTTTCCGTTGATACCTTGCCTCCATCTTGTTCAAATCAGTTTGTAGATGCTCGCACGTACCGGCACAAAGGATATCTTGTGAATGAATGGAGCATTATGATTGGCTTTTATTGAATTTACCCACCAAATTACTGATACCGCTGGTGTGAGAGCACTATCCGCCATTTTTTTTCGTTCTGCGGACGAGACTTTCAGCAGAAAAAACTATTTTGTACAGATCACCATATTGCACTGACAATTAAACTCTGCAAAGTGGCCTACAGATTGTCAAATATGGAAAGACTCTTACTCAATAACACTGCTTGGGCGCTGAGGATGGGACTTTGAATATTAGAGCGTGAAACCGATCTCCAACCCAGCAATATATAACCACGTATCATGTCGATGTAGTAAACATACAATTCGTATCCTGTGCCATACAAAATCGCTCCGTTTACATAATTCGTATAGCTATCGGCTGCCAGACACTCGACATATACCACGAAGACAGACAGCATAAGCACATGCACCGTAGGTATACTCCTGGCTGCACTAGATATTTCCCGTGAGTTCGGGCGGTCATCTACTCCTGACATGTGACCAGAGCGCCCTCAGTGGACTGAAGTCACTCCCAGAACTGTTTTAGGTTAGAATTGGTCCCCCTCGGCAAAAAGACGTTACTGTTTCTGGTCCCGATCTGCTTGCCTACTTGCTTTTCTGCACCCATATCCAGTCTCTGGGATTACAAGGACATATGTAATTTTGCATGTTTTGTCAGAATGTGAAACCACTTTCACGATACTTCTATATATCAAGCACATAGCAATATCGCTTGCATAGCAGTACCATTCGCACAACATAATTCCGAAGATATAGACCAGAAATTATTTCTCTAGAAACCCGAAATTTTAGCTAGGTGGAGAGTGCAATAAACCATTGAGTAACTAGGAACTTATCCCATCTGTGAAGACCTTTACGTGAAAATTCGAAAAAAAGAGGTAACTGATATTTCCATTCGCGAATACCGATGTCGGTGATAAAACAGATTCCAAATCATTCCTATAATTTACAAAGTCCTATGTCTAGAGAATCAGCAATCGTGTCTTCCACCCGTCTTTCACCTGCTAGACACGCAAAACACAGTCGATGTTCTCTCAACTAAATAAAGGCGCGAAATGTGCAGCCACATATCCATATGGAATCTTCTCAAATTTCCACGCGGTCACGAAAGCTGTTGAACACACATTAGTATTCAGCCATCTGGAGGACACCACGGTTAAGTCAGCTACTTTCCTACCTTAGGTTGAAAACATGAATCATTCCCGCCACAGGTTACCGGCGCTGCACGCCAAGCACACATAGACAGAATCGTCCTAGGAAAAAACCGCCCTCATATATATTGTATCCCTGTACTTACAATTAAATATTATGATCGCGGTCTCAATTGGACGAAATTTGACAATGAGCGAAGTATCGGAAATACACACTGCTGACAGCTTGTAAGTTAGCTACTTTCATTTGGTATGATGAAAGTGTTACTGCTAATAGCCAATGAAAGCGGGTTGAAAGCTGTGAGCTGTCTGGGGAAGTTAATCTTGCATTACTAAGCAACTGTTTCATCAGGTATCTAGTCCAGGTTTACCAAATTCCCAAACAGACTAACATTAATGATAATCTTTTAATAGTCATACAACAACCGGTAATATATATATATATATATAAAGGAGAATTTAAATAAAAAGAAAGAAATCAGTTTATATTTGGAAATTTATTTTTAAGATTGGTCATTGAAATTTCAGCATATTAAATTCTATTCGTAACGAGCTGGTGCCTTATTTAGGATGGTGAAAATCTTACGGAACACATCAAATATGGAGCCAAGATTGGGAGTCTGCATACAACACTGCATTCATAAAACAACGCACAGAGAACGTTGAAACGCATGCAAGAGAAAGTTAACCACTACAAACAGATTCAAATTTTCACCCAAAGAAATTACGTTCGTAGCACAATCCTGTCCATCACGTAATTACCACACACTGGTATACTAAATTCATATTAACTCTTTGTGAAATCTTCGCGAAAAGAATAGCTGAGGGCTACTTTGATGATTACACCACATGCTTCACGTGGTCAACTTGGTTTACACAAAGCGTATAACTCCACAATAATTTCGATAATTAAAATAAATTAGATCAAAAAGCAATTTACAAAAGGAAAACCTCAAACTGGTTGTTAACGTCTTACTGTGAACCTGACGGGTCAAACAGTTATATAAGCACGTGGTACTGGTCTCACAAAGTACACCCCACGTGGGTTGAACATAAAGAAAAGTTGCTATATTGCAAAATATTGTCAAGACGAGACGTTATAATCACACAAGCATTTGCATTTAAGATTGATTTTAGTTAGAGTTACTGATCAACACGTGGTTCCACTTTACTCACAAAGTAGTAACAAAGCAAGTCCCGGAAAATAATATGAACTTCACACGAGAATTACACTACGCTGCAATTTAAGATAACCTTAGATATCTTAGAGCTAACCCGAAATAAAGGTGATTACATTCTCAGTTAGGCTGAACTTAACAAATCCATTGTCCTACGGACTTAGCAGACATGCGCTTAGCCGGAGATCTTACCATTTCAGACGCTCGCCACCGCCAGACTGCAACTGCCTACTACCAGACTGCAACCCCCTACTGCCGAGCGTGCTTCCTGAGGGTGGCTCACAAAGACAAACGGAAGGGGCCAGAGGGGCAGCTTCCTATACCAACATGACAATGGACGGACAGGACCATACTAAGGATAGAAACCTCTCTGCTTTAAGAAAGCGTAGCTACCTGTTCCGACGTTGGTCCTACTGTTCTCTAGCAGACAGCCTTGTCTGCTACCCTCAAGCATGCAACTACAAACACATTTGATCATTCATCCTCTCACACAGAAGGGAAGGGGGATGACAGTATCTTATCATATACAGTATATAACAAAAAAGCGGATGTAGGTTCCGTATGAGACTGTGTGACATGAATTACATATAAACTGTGTTTTAAAGTGTAGTAGTGTGACAGATCGTTCTTGTTTACGTGTAAAAGTAACACGTTCCACTACTCAGTCTCCTCCCAGATAGTCAGAAACGCCACAGTAAATTTAGAAGAGGAAATTATTCCATAAATGACAACAGATTTAAGAAATCAAACATGAAAGGAATCCAACAGAGACCTTTCAAGCTGTGGCTCTGGAAATGGATATATCTGTACCATTCTTATGACTTGACATAAATGGTTCAAATGGCTCTGAGCACTATGGGACTTAACTTCTAAGGTCATCAGTCCCCTAGAACTTAGAACTACTTAAAACTAACTAACCTAAGGACAGCTCACACATCCATGCCCGAGGCAGGATTCGAACCTGCGACCGTAGCGGCCGCGCGGTTCCAGACTGAAGCGCCAAGAACCGTTGGGCCACTCCGGCCATTGACTTGACATACTCTTCCCTTTGCTATCACAGATCTGTTAACATTCCAATGTAAGAAATATATTTCCAACGTGTGACATACATCCTTCCTGCAGGCTTCTCTACGATTAACTATGGTAACAAATTGAAAAAAGAAAAAACTACGTCCTTAAAATGTCGATTCTGTGTGACATGTGCACAATGTAGCTATCCAGAGATGTATAGCGTCTACTGTTAACATCCGATCACGGTTCAGAATTTGTACTATGCTCGCATCAGTCCTATATAAAATGATCGTTAGTAACGGAGAATCCCTCTTACAAGGAAACTGTAAACACATAGCAGCGGCGTCCGACATGTGAAATTACAAAAAAAAAAAAAAAAAAAAAAAAAAAAAAAAAAAAAAAAAAAATGGTTAAAATGGCTCTGAGCACTATGGGACTTAACATCTATGGTCATCAGTCCCCTAGAACTTAGAACTACTTAAACCTAACTAACTTAAGGACAGCACACAACACCCAGCCATCACGAGGCAGAGAAAATCCCTGTGAAATTACACGTCATGCCGCCACTAACTCTGTAAACAGGACATCAGTCTAGCAATTGTATACAAGGGGATTGGAGTGTCTCACAAACACCTTTCGCTAACTTAGAATCATCTTAGTTATGAGGCTGAAATCTCGATTTTACATGGAGTACATTGCACAAATCTTGGTTCGTTTAGAGGAATGTGTCGAAACAGGACGGTCACGTTTCATCACACGTGAGATGGAAGTCCTCTGATGACGGAGAGGCATGCTGTTAACGATCGCAAGCAGACAGTGCCCTAAGTCAAATACAGAACACGTGGTTGTATACGAGTCAAACGCAGGCTACGCCACGCGACTGATTCATCGTGACAGAACAGCGGAAAAAAGGTCAAATGACCTACGCCAAAATCTCTCTCCCTCTCTAGAATGCAGCATCAGTCTACCATTAAATCGTACCTCGTTACATCTCCATCTCAATCGATCACCTCGACTACTCTCTGTTATCCTTTAACGCAGATGCATGTAAGTTTAGAGGCAGATGGTTCTCTGTTTTCCTTTAAAGCAACAAATACAGTAGTCATCTCGCGTGTATCAGTGTTATCTCAATAGACGTACAGCAGAATGGTGCCTCGATGGAAAAAAAGTAACTGTTTCCCTGATTCCCTTCGCTTCCATGTCGACGTCTTCTGGGATTCCTCCTGGTGTCGCATACTTGTCCCCGTGTACAAGAATTGTTCTGCGCCAACCAGAAAATACGCAATTACTTCCTCAATTTCACCGCATTTCAGCGTATTTTCCTATTTTCCATCATTTTACGCAATTCTATCGATTTTTTATGTCACTTCTACCCACGCGATCATGATATAACCTCTCGTTCCGTGTTCTGAAGCTGCTTGTAAATGTAGTACAGCTGCCAACACCTAGCGCAAATTCACTATTTTTCTGGTCGGGAGGCGTGGTATAGAACTATCTGCAATTGCATTCAGTCGCCTCCACCCACATATTCTACATCTGCACTGCGTTTGCTCTGTTTTCTGTATGTATGTGTATGTGCATGTGTCACGGATGGCTCCCAGGACCCGCAGTAGACCCGAGTTAGCGTTCTTCACTGTGACAGACGAATTTAAATGTAGAGTTCGTCAATCTCCTTCGGCAGCAGTTTGGAAACTCTTCACAACGCCGCCAAACTCTTCCAGTTTCCTTATGTTGTAACTGTCTTTAATTTAATATCATCCAGTGTGTGTGGTGTGTTATGGTAACAGCAATAGCAACGTGACTTTTACCGTGTGACGTATAGTTTTCGTGTGAGAAGAAGTGGATTGGAATGTGTTAATGTCAGTTTGGAACCTGACACAGACCTCAAAGTCGTGGCGGAAAAAACAAAATGTATGGCAGTGTACAAAGCAATGTTTCAAACAGCGACACAGGGTCACAGAGAGGGTCTCTTCGACTTATTGTATGGTTTGTGGGGTACGGTCATCCTCCTAGAGTACACCTTTACACTGGTCCGTGCAATGGATCAACAGCTGTATATAGAAACCAGACAGTAATTATTTTCGATATATGGGAGTAGAGAGATGCGATAAAAATCTTATCGAGTTCTGTATTGGATGTAGTTAGTAGAGCTTATATAGTTCGTAATTTTTCTCTGTCAGAATGTACAGAATAACCAAGATAGCATGTTCGGGTGATAGCTGTGAATGGGTCCTGAGGGATGCGGATCTGTAGTCTTGTATGTAGTTTGGGGATGCACCACAGTGCAGTAGCAACATCCTCATCCTTCTCCCAGTTCCTGTTTTCATCAAATGGTTAAAACATAGTCCTGTCACAGTAACTCAGCTTAGCCTGTTTCTACATGAGTTGCAGAATGTGGTAGATGTACCTTTCTCTGACTTCTACTCAGTTACGAGTTACATTGGAACGACCATATGCGCAAAGCTGCAGGGATGGTAGTGCAGAGTCTGAGGTGCAGTTGTAAGATGCATATAGACTACTTAAAACCACGTTGGAATTTTACTGTAGCAGATAGGTTGCAGAAAGATGACTCATTTAGAGATGTGAGAGTGCCAGAAATATGATTCATTAGTGGCAGTAATGATTAAAGGACTTCTACATAGTATCCAATGCAGGTATATGGTTGAATGGAAAGACTTGATTCCAAATTCCAGACAGCATTTCTACCGAAAGCATAGCACTAGGGATTTGAAAAGCTAGTGTACATTTCTTACGATCTCAATTAGCGCACCATCCACTACTGTTTGTGATCCTTCTCAATCAACCATCGCCTATAACTCAGTGGATATATCACTCGACCTCTGACATTGCATCGAGATAGGATGCGTTGCAAATACCGGAGAAATATCTAGCTGCGGTGGTCTGAGGGAGTTGCAAATACTGGATTCATACCACGCTCCTTAGCCAAATCACTTTCAAAATTCGGTAATTCTATTATGAGGTTTCACAGTCGGCGATGTGTAACCACACTGTTGGTGTGATACTACACACTAGGGCGATCACCGTTTATATTCAGTGTCATGGTATTTGTCTGGAAAAAACCACTTCATTCAGAGGTAATGCCATACGTAGATTTGTAAATCCGTTATAGCTTTTAACATGGATACTTGTGTGCACCTGTAGAACCAAGACCGCTTGTGCTAGTAATATGGTCGGGTTTTTGAACATGTGGCGGTTTTGTAAGACGATTACGCCTTTCTTTCTAAGACACAGTGGCGGGAATGATTCACGTTTCCAGCTGAAGGCAGGAGCTGTCCGAATGGAAAGGCCTGTTGGCGTGTAGGAATGTAGCTGACTTAACCGTGGTGTCCTCTAGACGGCCGAATAGCGAACTAATACTTAGTATGTGTTGGACAGCTTTCCAGATGGCGTGGAAATTTGAGAAGATTCAGTATGGACATGTGGCTGCATATTTCGCGCCTTTACTTAGTTGAGAGAACATCGATTGTGTTTTGCGCATCTAGTAGGTGAAAGACGGGTGGAAGACACGTTTGCTGATTCTCTAGACATGAGAAACACCTTGTATTGTATTAACGGGGGCCTAGAAACGACAGAGAGGCTCTGTCCCTGCCGCAGCCGCAGTGATCCACATCCCATGACGACTACTGCAGTCCACTTGACCCCTCCGCCACCCCACACCGAACCACTCTTTCAGGGTTATTGTGTGGTTCAGCCCCCGGTGAAACCCCCCCCCCCCCCCCCCCAGGGAACATCTCACACCAGATGAGTGTAACCCCTATGTTTCCGTGGCAATGGTGGTGTACGCGTATGTGGAGTTCTTGTTTGTGCAACAATCGCTGGCATAGTGTAGCTGAGGCGGAATAAGGGGAATCAGTCCGCAATCGCCGAGGCAGATGGAAAACCCCCTGAAAACCATCCACAGACTGGCTGGCTCACAGGACCTCGACACAATTCCGCCAGGCGGATTCGTGCCGGGGACCAGGCACTCCTTCCCACTCTGGAAAGCAGTGTGTTACACCGCACGGCTAACCGTGAGGGCGAGAAACACCTTAGTTGACTTTGTAAATTATAGGGATGATTAGGAATCTGTTATATCACCGACATCGGTATTCGAGAGTGGAAATATCAGTTTCCTCTATTTTTCTTCGAGTTTTCACGTAAAGGTCTTCGTAAATGGGATAAGTTTCTTGTTACTCAATGGCTTACAGCACTCTCCACCTGGCTAAAGTTTCGGGTTTCTAGAGAAATAATTTCCAGTCTATATCTTCAGAATTATGTTGTGCTAGCGGTACTGCTATGCAAGCGATATTGCTATGTGCTTGATATCGAGAACTATCGTGAAAGTGGTTTGACATTCTGACAAAACATGCAAAATTACATATGTTCTTGTAATCCCAGAATCTGGAAATAGGTGCAGAAAAGCAAGCAAGAAAGCAGATCGGGACCAGAAACAGTAACATTTTTGTGCCGAGGGGGACCGATCCAGCCATTATACAACAGTTCTGAGAGTGACTTTGGTCTACTGAGTGCGTTCTGGTCACATGTCGGGAGTGGATGACCGCCTGAACTCGTGGGAAATTTCTAGTGCAGCGAGGAGTATACCTACAGTGCATGTGCTTATGCTGTCTGCCTTAGCAGTATACGTACGAGTGTCTGGCGGTCGATAGCTATACGAATATGTAAAAAGGTGCGATTTTGAGTGGCAGAGGATACGAATTGTATGTTTACTACATCGACACGATACGCAGTGATATATTGCCGGGTTGGAGATTGGTTTTACGCTCTAATATTCCAGGTCCCGTCCTCAGAGGCAGAGCAGTGTAATTGAGTAAGAGTCTTTCCATATTTGACGACCTGAAGGCCACTTTTCAGGATTTAATTGTCGGTTTAATGGCCAGAGGTTGACCAACTTGCTCAATTATTGACTTGTTTAATTTGTAAAACTGTTTCTCTTGAATAAATCGTGCAGTTTTTCTGAAATTATAATCATTTGTTTGTCTGTACATGTAAATGACATCTGCCAATTTCCATCCCATTCGTATAATTCCTTCATAGTGCGTCTTTAATTTCTTTGTCTTAGAGAGTATTAGGGCCGATGGTAGATGAAAGAATATCTTGGAATATTACTTTTATGTTTTTATTCCAGTTATCGATCACATTTACTTTTTATCCATGTCATTAATATCTGTCAGTAATGACCACCTTCAGACCTGAGTACGCCCAATGTTGTAATCGCACTGAGTCAGCATATGTGAAAAGGATACAGTCAAAGTAATAAACCAAATGGGCTTTGTCATGTCTATCTAAAATATAAGTACCATATAGAAAGTTCTAGCAGACATATGGAATCTATGTAGCATCTTATTACACTACCAGTAAGACGCTTCATAGAGTTAAGATGTCTGCTACAACTCTGTATATAGTACGTAAATTCTATCAAATTCCACGAAGCTTCTTTGGTTCATTTATTTGGGTGTACCATTCCCACATATGCTGACTCCCATTGATTAGAAATATGTGTATAAACATGTCTGACCGAAATTAATAACCTGGATAAAAAATGTGATCCGCAACAAAAAGAAATATATAAATAACTTCCTGATCAAGGTGGAAATTTTCTGCGACTATGTCTCAACTTGTTATTCTGCTGGAAGTAACGCGTTCAAAATCTGCAGAAACCGCATGCTGCTTTCTTCGCTGTGAGAAAAATCTCCAATGCCTCTGACACTGCAAAACTAAGGCTTGTTTGCTTTGCTTGCTTCCACTCTCTTATTCCGTATGGTGTTGTATTTTGAGGCAGCGCTGTGCTCCCACAAAGAATATTCTCAACTCAGAAAGAGCAGTCAGACTGATCTGCTTTGTCAGTCCACCAACTTCGTGTAGGCCGTTCCGCAGATGTCCTGCAACGCGAACTCCGCCATCCCTGTGCGTATATTCCATGAGATTCGTTGCTGGCAATATTGACGTATTCAATAGAAACTGCAAAATTCACCCAGTGAACACTGGAAGAAAAAATGACATGCACTTTGTTAACCATCGTACAGAAAGCTCTCATAGGGAGCGTGAGAATAAGATTAGGTTAATTACAGCACGCACTGGGACATTAAAACAATCATTTTTCCGGCGCTGTGTAAGTGATTGGAACAGGAGAAATCCCTGATAACTGTCACTGTGAGACGTAACTTCCGCCAAGCACTTCACAGTGGTTCACAGAGTATATACAGGGTGTTTCAAAAATGACCGGTATATTTGAAACGGCAATAAAAACTAAACGAGCAGCGATAGAAATGCACCGTTTGTTGCAATATGCTTGGGACAACAGTACATTTTCAGGCACACAAACTTTCGAATTTACAGTAGTTACAATTTTCAACAACAGATGGCGATGCGGTCTGGGAAACTCTATAGTACGATATTTTCCACATATCCACCATGCGTAGCAATAATATGGCGTAGTCTCTGAATGAAATTACCCGAAACCTTTGACAACGTGTCTGGCGGAATGGCTTCACATGCAGATGAGATGTACTGCTTCAGCTGTTCAATTGTTTCTGGATTCTGGCGGTACACCTGGTCTTTCAAGTGTCCCCACAGAAAGAAGTCACAGGGGTTCATGTCTGGCGAATAGGGAGGCCAATCCACGCCGCCTCCTGTATCTTTCGGATAGCCCAAAGCAATCACACGATCATCGAAATATTCATTCAGGAAATTAAAGACGTCGGCCGTGCGATGTGGCCGGGCACCATCTTGCATAAACCGCGAGGTGTTCGCAGTGTCGTCTAAGGCAGTTTGTACCGCCACAAATTCACGAAGAATGTCCAGATAGCGTGATGCAGTAATCGTTTCGGATATGAAAAATGGGCCAATGATTCCTTTGGAAGAAATGGCGGCCCAGACCAGTACTTTTTGAGGATGCAGGGACGATGGGACTGCAACATGGGGCTTTTCGGTTCCCTTATGCGCCAGTTCTGTTTATTGACGAAGCCGTCCAGGTAAAAATAAGCTTCGTCAGTAAACCAAATGCTGCCCACATGCATATCGCCGTCATCAATCCTGTGCACTATATCGTTAGCGAATGTCTCTCGTGCAGCAATGGGAGCGGCGCTGAGGGGTTGCCGCGTTTGAATTTTGTATGGATAGAGGTGTAAACTCTGCCGCATGAGACGATACGTGGACGTTGGCGTCATTTGGACCGCAGCTGCAACACGGCGAACGGAAACCCGAGGCCGCTGTTGGATCACCTGCTGCACTAGCTGCGCGTTGCCCTCTGTGGTTGCTGTACGCGGTCGCCCTACCTTTCCAGCACGTTCATCCGTCACGTTCCCAGTCCGTTGCAATTTTTCAAACAGATCCTTTATTGTATCGCTTTTCGGTCCTTCGGTTACATTAAACCTCCGTTGAAAACTTCGTCTTGTTGCAACAACACTGTGTTCTAGGCGATGGAATTCCAACACCAGAAAAATCCTCTGTTCTAAGGAATAAACCATGTTGTCTACAGCACACTTGCACGTTGTGAACAGCACACGCTTACAGCAGAAAGACGACGTACAGAATGGCGCACCCACAGACTGCGTTGTCTTCTATATCTTTCACATCACTTGCAGCGCCATCTGTTGTTGAAAATTGTAACTACTGTAATTTCGAAAGTTTGTCCGCCTGAAAATGTACTGTTGTCCCAAGCATATTGCAACAAACGGTGTATTTCTATCGCTGCTCGTTTAGTTTTTATTGCCGTTTCAAATATACCGGTCATTTTTGAAACACCCTGTATGTACAGTATATGTAGATGTATATATCGAAAGATGTGCCCTGTTTGGCAAGTTTTACACTGAAGCGTGAAGGAAACTGGCATAGGCATGCGTATTCAAATACAGAGATACATGAACAGGCAGTATACGGCGCGGAAACACCTATATAAGACAACAAGGGTTTGGCGCACTTGTTACATCGGTTATCGCTGCTACAATGGCAGGTTATCAAGATTTAAGTGAGTTTGAACGCGGTGTTATAGTCGGTACACGCGCGACGGGACACAGCATTTCCGAGGTAGCGATGAAGTGGGGATTTTCCCATACGACCGTTTCACGAGTGTACTGTAAATATCAGGAATTCGGTAAAACATCAGACGTCCCACATCGCTGCGGCGGGAAAGGATCCTGCAAGAACGGGACCAATGACAACTGAAGAGAGTCGTTCAGCATGACAGAAGTGCAACTCTTCCGCAAATTGTTGCAGATTTCAACACTGGGCTATCAAAAAGTGTCAGCGTGCGAACCATTCAACGGAACATTATAGACACGGGCTTTTGGAACCGAAGGCCCAATCGTGTACCCTTGAGGACTGCACGACACAACGGTTTGCACATCGCCTGGGCCCGTCAACACCTAAATTGAACTGTTGATGACTGGAAACATATTGCCTGCTCGAGGGAGCCTCGTTTCAAATTGTATCGAGCGGATGGACGTGTAAGGTTATGGAGACAATCTCATGAATATATAGACCCTGCATGTCAGAAGGGGACTCTTCAAGATGGTGGAGGTTCTGTAATGGTGTGGGGCGTGTGCAGTCGGAGTGATATGAGACCCCCTAATACATCTAGATGCAACTCTGACAGGTGACATCTACGTAAGCATCCTGTCTGATCACCTGCATCCATTCACGTCCATTGTGCGTTCCGGCGGACTTGGGCAATTCCAGCACGACAATCCGACGTCTCATACGTCCAGAACTGCTACAGAGTGCCTCCAGGAACACTCTTCTGAGTTTAAACACTCCCGCTGGTCACAAAACTCTCCAGACATAAATATTATTGAGCATGTCTGGGATGCCTTGCAACATCCTGTTCAGAAGATGATGATGATGTTTGGTTAGTGGGGCGCTCAACTGAGCGTTTATCAGCGTCCGTACAAGTTCCCAACTTTTGCTCAGTCCAATCTCGCCACTTTAATGAATGACGAGGAAATAATGAGGACAATACAAACACCCAGTTATCTCGAGGCAGGTGAAAATCCCAGACCCCGCCAGGAATCAAACCCGGGACCCCGTGCTCGGGAAGCGAGAACGCGACCGCGAGACCAGGAGCTGCGGACCCTGTTCAGAAGAGATCTTCACTCCTCGTTCTTTTACAGATTTACGGACAGCCCTGTAGGACTCATGGTGTCAGTTCCCTCCAGCACTACTTCAGACATTAGTCGAGTCCATGCCACGTTGTGTAGCCGCACTTGCGCGTGCTCTCCGGGGCCATACACGATATACAGTGGATTCTCAGCAGGACTGAAAAAAGGGTGATAATTCTCAAGCTTTCAAATCCAGGTTGAAGCGTTTCCCTGTGGCACAGACGTATTCTGTAAAGGCGCTCCTCGCAGTAACTGAGAAGTTCTGACAGCATTTTATTATTTATATGTATGTTCCGTCACAATGTTTTTCGTATCATATTAATTCTGTAATTCTTTTGTTTATAAATTTTTTATGAAACTTTCTGTGAACTGCATAATCACTCGTTCCACAGCCAAGTAGCTTTGGCTCGCCTGGTGTCACGTTATCTGATAAATAAATAAATACTATGGGTGTCCACGGGTGCAAACATCCATGCTGCCCTCTACCAGCGGTCCGGAGTCTTCGTCGTTGTCACCAATAACGTGCGACCGTTCTCCAGGTATAAAGTCATGTGACTAGGGTTGTCGCCGCAGACAGGATGTCCCGCGTCGCTGATCGGGCCCTGGCGGTGCGTAACGAGGTGCGTTACGCCACGCGACGTCACGTGACGTCACGGCGCGGTCTGCCATCGAGCTTAACGACGCACGAAGTGTGCCACCGCCTCCGCACCCTCGCGGCTTTCTGAGCTCTCCCCTGGGCGTGTTCCCCGTCACTGCCGACACCTCCGGCTCGCGACACGCCCCTCCCTGCTTGCCCAACTTTGCATCAGCATGAGCAGTCTATTAATTCTGTCGATTTATCGCTTTCCTACGAGGAGTTGGGTTAGTATCGTGTTCCATCCTTCATATTCACGATAAACGTTATGATCGGGAACGTCTCAGCCGAACAGATATAGAGCACTTATTTAAAATAAGATGGGACATACTGGCCACTTACAGGTTCCTCTGTGTAAATGACTATTTATTTGTATCGAAAAATTCGCCTACGGTATGGAGCTCAATTCATTCATTATTTGGATATCCATGGATGCCATTAAGAAGGAGAAAGTTCAGAAATGTGAAACGAGTCAAGGTATACATTTATGTGAACCAAAAACATCACAGAAAAGTAATCTGTATATTGAACTAGCAGAACGTTATCGCTGTACTGCTTAATGCTATACCTGGCGGTTATAATTAAACTTTCCCTATTTAAGACGTTATAACACGGAAACTGATCACGGTACGAGTACCATACTTGGTAGCATTAATGTCCAGAATATGGACTACATGATTTTCATGCGTCACAGCGTCACCGTCCAGTTCCAACTATGGCCTATAAATCATGATACCTGATCACGGCATCAGTCGTGTTGATTCATAGTCTCACACACCTGACCAGTCGCAGTGTTCTTGTTGACGTGTCAACGTGAGTTTGGACAAAAGCAATAGGGTATTATTGGTGAAGCTTTATTATCAAGCCGCGCGGGATTAGCCGAGCGGTCTCAGGCGCTGCAGTCATTGACTGTGCTGCTGGTCCCGGAGGAGGTTCGAGTCCTCCCTTGGGCATGGGTGTGTGCGTTTCTCCTTAGGATAATTTAGGTTAAGTAGTGTGTAAGCTTAGGGACTGATGACCTTAGCAGTTAAGTCCCATAAGATTTCACACACATCTGAACATTTTTTTATTATCAAACCAAAGGTAATGCTGTAGCTCGACTTCGAGAATATTGCCAGCTGAAAGGATTACGGAAGGGTCTCCTTTCTCCACCTGCTGTGCGGAGCATGATGAAGACGTCCAAGATGCTACTCCAGGCAGGTTTAAAATGAATGTGCACAACAGAAAATACTGATCGCGAAAATGAAGATTTGGCCCTGTCTGACTGCCCCCTGAAGCGGACCTTAGGATCTCTTAATAGTTATATTAACTCCTCCTTCTTGCTCTTTAACATATAAATTACAACACAAACGTAAATGAATAATTAAGGGAACTAGTAACTACAAATGATTGTTTCTGCTTATACATTTATTGTGGATTAAAACCCCTTTACATACTACAAATGTTGATATGTATCAATGTCCAGTGGACATAAAGAGATACAAATGGATTTCCTAACTGATATGATTGATCAATTGCCCAAATCTGCCCCTTTTTATGGCTACGTGATCTAATATAAATAACGCGAAACGACTGACGTCACCTACGCACCAAACGCTAGAGGACACTACTATCAAAGATGATCTACAGTGGTGTGCAACCTCAGGGGAAATAAAATTTACATGATCACAGCTGTTAATCTGTATATCCCTAATAAGCCGAAGCAATTAGCAATATCACCGTATGTATAGCGTCTGGTGGGTCGGAGTGATGATTCTTGTACATGTCTGCGACGATGGAAGAACTCCAGCCACCAAATAAAAAACTCTTTCAAACACTACGATGGCAGAAGGCGGTCCTCTAACTAGTATGCTCTAATACGATCTTCTCCTCTCTGCATTCTACAGACAAGAAACGAGAGCTCCCAGCCACAAGGACAGAACTCAGATAACGTCTGTAATTGAGTATCGACAGAGGAAGTCCTCTCAATCACTGAACGTTGCGTACTGAACGACGACTTCCTACCCGGAGGCCAAGTCCAGAATCTTTTAAATTCGCAACAGTTCAGTGCCTAACCGTTCTAACTATAAAACCTCCTGGGAGCAAAGACAGCAAGTCCGTCTGTACCAACAAAAACTGTTACTAAAGGACCGTCAAATACGGGTGCTCAAAACGGAAGACCATTTCTCTCCACTGCTAGCTTCCCAGCAAAGCTCGGCTCCCCTCCCTCGTAACTGCAGATCTCGAATCATATTCTCGAAACCGCGGAATATTATCCCTCTCTCCAGATTCTTCCGAACGCCGACCGACCATATTTTAGTCTTTTGTCGTCCAGCGCGGAAAGATTGCGAGGAAATACCTATACCCATTAATTAGGAATTCATACAGTGGTACATTGCTCTTGGAAATAACCCAGCCTGCGTGATTTCCGAGGTAACGCTTCCTCGTTCCTCTCTGTGGCGTCCAAGATTTTCAGAGTTTCCGAAGTATTATCCGAGCCCACTACAAACACTGGCCGGACGCCGCTGTATTGTGCCTTAGTGCTCAGGCGCCCCGACCGTCCGTCTTGTCTAGCTCCTGTGTTAAGCAGGATCAACACACCTGTGCGCGCTTTTCCACCCAGTGCTGAGTTACGCCTGCCGTTTCATTTCCAATGTCGTTCCAACCTCTTCTAGTATAGGCAATCATTCATTACGCTGTTTTGATAACAAAGACACTCCACCGTCCGCTGTGGCCGAGCGGTTCTAGCCGCTTTAGTCCGGAACTGCGCTGCTGCTACGGTCACAGGTTAAAATCCTGCTTCGGGCATAGATGTGTGTGATGTCCTTAGTTAGGTTTAACTAGTTCTAACAAGGGAACCTCCCCATCGCACCCCCCTCAGATTTAGTTATAAGTTGGCACAGTGGACAGGCCTTGAAAAACTGAACACAGATCAATCGAGAAAACAGGAAGAAGTTGTGTGGAACTATGGAAAAAATAAGTAAAATATACAAACTGAGTAGTCCATGTTCAAGATAAGCAACATCAAGCATAGTGTCAGTTCAGGAGCGCCGTAGTCTCGTGGTTAGCGTGAACAACTGCGGAACGAGAGGTCCTTCGTTCAAGTCTACCCTCGGGTGAAAATTTCACTTTATTTGTTTTCGCAAAGTTATGATCTGTCAGTTCGTTCATTGACGTCTCTGTTCACTGTAATAAGTTTAGTGTCTGTGTTTCGCGACCGCACCGCAAAACCGTGCGATTAGTAGACGAAAGTACGTTCCTCTCCAATGGGAACCGAAAACATTTGATCGCAAGGTCATAGGTCAACCGATTCCTCCACAGGAAAACACGTCTGATATATTCTATACGACACTGGTGACGGCATGTGCGTCACATGACAGGAATATGTTACAAACCCACCTAACTTGTACACTTGGCGAATGGGTAAAAAGATTCTTCTACCTTGCCCGATTTAGGTTTTCTTGTGGATGTGATAATAACTCCCAAGAAAGTGATGAAAACATAAGAGTTTATCACATAAACTGCAACAAATGAATGCAACAGTTTCACAGTCACACAGTTTTCCCTGTGCTCTGTCAAAACATATGTTTTTAACGTTTTCCAATTTTTTCCGTGTGTCAAATCCTGCATATGTCCAAGCAAATCTGAACATGTCCTGGAATTTTCGAGAGCGAAGTTGATTGGGTGAGTGCCTGAACTTTGATAATTGACACACGTCAATTGCTAGAAAATAAAAAAGTTAAAATTTTTACTCGAGGGAAGACTTGGACCGAGGTCCTCTCGTACCGCAGTTTCTTACGCTAACCACGAGACCACGGTGCTCGCGAGATCACATAGTCCTTGATGTGGCTTATGTTACACATCGACTACTCAATTTGTATATTTTGCTTATTTTTTTTCATAGTTCGACAAAACTTCTTCCTGTTTTCTCGATTGATCTGTGTTCAGTTTTTCAAGGCCTATCCACTGTGCCAACTTATAACTAAATCTGAGGGGGGTGCGATGGGGAGGTTCCCTTGAAGTCTACGGGACTTATGACGTCAGATGTTAAGTTCCATAGTGCTTAGAGCCATCTGAACCAAAGACACTCCATCACCGTTCATGCAAAAAGCGTTAACAACTATTTACAAGGTGTATGTGACAATGTCAGTCTTCTTTAAATATTCATATATAAAATGTACAACCTATCAAATGATACCTAATTCCGGTTGTAAATCACGGTAAAGTATGTAGATGAGTTCCTGTAAGGTGCGAAATTATAGCCACCATACAGACGTCCGAATCAACTGGAGAACTGGACGCTTCTCCGGGAAGAGGCTGATGATGGGTTGCACCACAGGTGGTTGATAAAATCGCTGTTGATATGGCAAACAACGCTGTGCGCACTTCTCGATCGCGAGGCAGTGCGCATGATGTGTCACGTCAGTTGAACTTCCCGTGGTTGATAGGACAGAAGCTACTTCGAATCAATCTCAAATTGTATCCGTACAAGATCCATATCGTACAGCAGCTTGCGCTACAGAACGCACAACGACGTGTTGAATTCGCTCTCCACTTTCTCGCAAGGATTGAAGTTGGCGAGGGCTGGCCCTGGACTGTCCAATGGACAGACGAAGCTCATTTTTCTCTGATGAGTGAGGTGAACACAGAATTACTGAGTGTGGGGATCTTCACCTCCAGTCACTGTGCATGAAGTTCCTCTGTATAGTGAACGTTTCGCTGTATGGTGTTGCTTCACGGCTTCGTTCGCCATTGGCCCATATTTTTTGAGCAGTTTGGCGCTCAAGGAACAAGGACGTGCAGTGTGACTGGCCAGCGTTACTGCGATATGCTTCATCAGCATATCATACCCGCTCTACAGGCGAGAGACGCATTAAACTGCACAGTTTTCATACAAAATGGGGCCTCACCCCACATCACTCGTGAATTCACCAGCTTCTCCGAAACACATTTGGAAACGATCCAATTATCGGCCGATCGTTTCCACATGCTTGGCCGGCACGGTCACCTGATCTCATTACCTGTGATTTATGACTGTGCGGGTACCTGAAGGGCAGGGTTTACCAGGGGAACATTCACACATGTACTGATCTGAAGCGCACCTTATCAAGAGATGTAGCCAGCATACCTACGAACATGCTTCGTTCTGCTGTGCAGAATGCAATCCTGCTCTTTCAGACTCTTTTGGAAACGGATGGGCGCCATACTGAACCCCTTTTGCAGCAGTAATGATTTGATGTACCGTAACAGCACATTAAACCGTTTCAGTGGAATTGTTTCTGCATTATTTTCCTTCCCCATGTCCTTGACATTAATGCTACCAAGTTTGGTCCTCGTATGGTAATTAGTTTCCGTGTTATAACGTGTTAAATAGGGAAAGTTTAATTACAGCCACCCGTTATGTGCTGTATACTTTTTAACAATACATTATGACTCCTTAATGATGTCAATGCTTATGCCATCTAAATGTAATCGAGTTAATTTGTAAGAAAACAGCTAATTTGAGAAAAGTTGGTTTAAAAAAAAAAATGGTTCAAATGGCTCTGAGCGCTATGGGACTTAACATCTGAGGTCATCAGTCCCCTAGAACTTAGAACTACTTAAACCTAACTAACCTAAGGACAGCTCACACATCCATGCCCGAGGCAGGATTCGAACCTGCGACCGTAGCAGTCGCGCGGTTCCAGACTGAAGCGCCTTTAACCGCGTGGCCACACTGGCCGGCAAAAGTTGGTTTCTCCTCAGTTTCATTATATTAGTTTTATTTAATAGCAGCTTTATATTTCTACGTCTACATCTAACATCTACGTGATTACTCTGCTATTCGCAATAAAGTGCCTGTCAGAGGGTTCAATGAACCACCTCCAAACTGTCTCTACCGTTCCATTCTCGAACGAGCACTTAAATTTTTCTGTGCGAGCCCTGATTTCTCTTATTTTATCATGATGATCATTTTTCCCAATGTAGGTGGGTGTCAACAGAATGTTTTAGCAATCACAGGAGAAAACTGGTGATTGAAATTTCATGTGAAGATCGCGTCGCAACGAAAAACACCTTTGTTTTAATGATTGCCACTCCAGTTCACATATCATGTCTGTGACACTATCTCCCCTATTTCGCGATAATACAAAACGAGCTGCACTTCTTTGTACTTTTTCGATGTCATCCGTCAGTCTCACCTGATGCGGATCCCACACCGCACAGCAATACTCCAGAATAGGGCGGACAAGCGTGGTACAAGAAGTCTCTTTAGTAGACCTGTTGAACCTTCTAAGTGTTCTGCCAATGAATCGCAATCCTTGGTTTGCTCTACCCACAATATTATCTATGTTATCGTTCCAATTTATGTTATTTTTTTTTATTGTAGTCCCTAAGTATTTAGCTGAATTTACAGCCTTCAGATTTGTGTGACTTATCGCGTAATCGAAATTTAGCTGATTTCTTTTAGTACTCATGTGAATGACTTCACACTTTTCTTTATTCAGGGTCAATTGCCACTTTTCGCACCATATAAATATCTTATCTAAATCATTTTGCAAGTCGTTTTGATCATCTGATGACTTTACAAGTCGGTAAATGACAACATGATCTGCAAACAATCTAAGACAGCTACTCAGATTGTCTCCTATGTCGTTAATATAGGTGAGGAACAATAGAGGGCCTATAACACTTCCTTGGAGAACGTCGGATATTGCTTCTGTTTTACTCGACGACTTTCCGTCTGTTACTACGTACTATGACCTTTCTGACAGGAAATCACGAATCCAGTCGCACGACTGAGGCGATACTCCGTAAGTACGCAGTTAGGTTAGAAGACGCTTGTGAGGAACGGTGTCGAAAACCTTCCGGATAGTCAATAAGGTTCTGGAAGGTACCGACAGGGACGTGGAGCCATGCCGACTCCGTTGTCATGGCCAGCTGATCAAAATTTCTCGGTTGGGGATCCACAGATTCTCGATTTGGTTTAAATACGGGGGGTTTGGTGGCCAGGGGAGTATAGTAAACTCTGGTTCTCTTTGAATCACACATGTACACTGCGAGCTGTTTGACATGATGAATTGTCCTGCTGGTAGATGCCATCTTGCCAAAGGAAACAAGCTCCATTGGTGGACATGGTCCCCAAGGGTAGATGCATTCCTGTGTTTATCCATTGTGTCTTCCAGAATGACGATATCACCCAGTGAATGCCACAAAAACGTTCCGCCGGCAGGTGTGGCCGAGCGGTTCTAGGCGCTACAGTCTGGAACCGCGCGACCGCTACGTCGGAGGTTCGAATCCTCCCTCGGGCATGGATGTGTGTGATGTCCTTAGGTTAGTTAGGTTTAAGTAGTTCTAAGTTCTAGGGGACTGATGACCTCAGAAGTTAAGTCCCGTAGTGCTCAGAGCCAATCTACACACCAACATGTATAGTTGTTTTGTTGCCACTTCCGTCAATGATTTTAGAAATTCGTATGGAATGTTGTCTGTTCCTCCTACCTTATTTGATCTTAAGTCCTCCAAAGCTCTCCTAAATTCTGATTCTCATATTGCACCCCCTATCTCTTGTAAGTCGACTGCTGTTTCTGCTTCTATCACATCAGACAAATTTTCTCCCTCATAGCGGCTTTCAGTGTACTCTTTACACCTATCCGCTCTCTCATCTGCATGTAACAGCGGAATTCCCGTTGCACTCTTAATGTTACCACTCTTGCTTTCAATTTCACCGAACATTGTTTTGACTTTCCTATATGCTGAGTCAGTCCTTCCGACAATCATTTCTTTTTCGATTTCTTCACATTTTTCGTCCAGCCATTTTGTCTTAGCTTCCCTGCACTTCCTATTTATTTCATTCCTCAGTGACTTGTATTTCTCTATTGCTGAATTACCCTGAACATTTTTGTATTTTCTTCTTTCATCGATCAACTGAAGTACTTCTTCTGTTACCCATGGTTTCTTCGCAGTTACCTTATTTATTTCTATGTTTTTCTTTCCAACTACTGTGATTGCCCTTTTTTAGAGATGTTCATTCCTCTTCAACTGTACTGCCTACTGAGCTACTCCTTATTGCTGTATCTACAGCCTCAGAGAACTTCAAGCGTATCTCGTCGTTCCTTAGTATTTCCCTATCCCACTTCTTTGCGTATTGATTCTTCCTGACTAATGTCTTAAACTTCAGCCTACTCTTCATCACTACTACATTATGAAGTGAGTCTATATCTGCTCCTGGGTACTCCTTAAAATCCGGTATCTGATTTCGGAATCTGTCTGACCATGATGTAATCTAACTGAAATCTTCCCGTATCACCCAGCCTTTACCAAGTGTATCTCCTTCTCTTGTGATTCTTGAACAGAGTATTCTCTATTACTAGCTGAAATTTATTACAGAACTCAGTCTTTCTCCTCTCTCATTCCTTGTCCCAAGTCCATATTCTCCTGTAACCTTTTCTTCTACCCCTCCACTTAATCACCATTTAAAATACGTTATATAAAAGTAGCAGCCATCAGCTGTAGGGCTTTATCTTAAAACTTTTTAAAATATCTGATATTTTTTAAAAAATTACAAGGTTTAAGACAAAGCACTACAATATAAGGCTGTCCTTTTATATAATGTATTTTAAATGGTGATTAAGTGAATGACATGTACTAGACAGAGTCAACGTCTCCCACATTGACTATAGATAATGTCATTTTATATACAGCATATTCTGAAGAAGGCGATTTTAAAACCGTCGAAATCATGGTCAAGATTTAATGAACCTGTATTTTGCAACTGGTTGGCGGTTTTTTCTAATCCATTCAAGCTCTTGCATGCACAGTTGCTAGGGCACAGCCATGTTCAAAAGCAGTCTTTTTTTCCAAGACGGAGCATCTTCCCTCTTCTGTCTTGCCTTCGCGCAGCTTCCAGTTGTTTGCCGGTAACACCTGTGCGGTCACGAACCATGTCAGAGTTTTTGTCAGTTGGAGGTATGGTCAAACTGTGGCACCTACTCCTGTTAGTATTGTTTTCTCCAGCAGTCAGGCCGCAAACCATTCCACATGGGCTAATGTTCAGAAATAAAACTGAGTATTATCCAGCGATGACGGAAGCTTATATTTCTTTAGGATTCCCTTCCCACCTTCCCTCGATCCGCGCCTATCCAGTCAGCCACTGCACGGTTTCTGTGCTGCTGGCCCATTGAAGGCTACAGTTTTGTGTACTGCTGTGTGCAGTACGAGGTACCCGAAATCAAATCTTCAGTGCAAACAGTTCTTTTTGCAGTGTTAGCTCGGCAACTGGTTGTCATGGACCTGCACTCTCTGACAGCAGCAATTCTGGTCGGGTTTGAAAACAATTGTTTTGGCGAGGCCTCTTTCAAATAGGAGCTTCTAACTGCCAATATCCTTTCGCCGTGTGTCATGGCTGACTGCGGCACATCATTGGTTGTGGACAGTTTGAACAGTTCACGTTGATAAAACGGCCGCATTTTCGCCACGTGGTTTTACAAAAATGTTCAAATGTGTGTGAAATCTTATGGGACTTAACTGCTAAGGTGATCAGTCCCTAAGCTTACACACTACTTAACCTAAATTATCCTAAGGACAAGCACACACACACACCCATGCCCGAGGGAGGACTCGAACCTCCGCCGGACCAGCCATACAGTCCATGACTGCAGCGCCTGAGACCGCTCGGCTAATCCCGCGAGGCGTGGTTTTACATTAACTACGGACCCCCCCCCCCCCCCCATGAGATCCCAGCTTGGTAGCAATTACACAGCAATAGCGGAGCCCAGCTGCCTAACATCTCGATGCTAGCACACATTTTTGCGACAAGTTTTAATATCAATGAGAAAAAACGTTATCTCACTGTATTCCTCTTTTCAAGAGGCTTCAAATGTCCCTAAACTTGCTAAACATTATACTTGCCAAAATATCTTCACTGATATGAGGAGCTGACGATATTAACCATGCAACTAAATGATTACTATCCGTTTTCCACAACCCCTTCTACTCGGCGGTCAGCGTTAAAAGAAAGCCTAGTGCTCGTTAGCACGGAGTAAGACACAGTCAATGATCTTTATGAATTATGAGCAATTAAATCAGTTAAGATTACATTGCATCTCTGGAATTTACACCGAAGAGCCAAAGAAACTGGTACACTTGCCTAATACCTTGTAGGGTCCCCGCGAGCACGCACAAGTGCCGCAACACGACGTGGCATGGACTCGACCAATGTCTGAAGTAGTACTGACACCATGAATCCTGCAGGGCTGTCCATAAATCCGTAAGAGTACGAGGTGGTGGAGATCTCTTCTGAACAGCACGTTGCAAGGCATCCCAGATATGCTCAATAATGTTCATGTCTGGGGAGTTTGGTGGCCAGCGGAAGTGTTTAAAATGAGAAGAGTGTTCCTGCAGCTACTCTGTAATAATTCTGGACGCGTGGGGTGTCATATTGTCCTGATAGAATAGCCCAAATCAGTCGGAGTGCATAATGGACATGAATGGATGCAGGTGATCAGACAGGCTGCCTACGTACGTGTCACCTATCAGAATCGTATCTAGCCGTGTCAGGGGTCCCATATCACTCCAACTGCACACCCACACCATTACAGAGTCTCCATCAGCCTGAACAGTCCCCTGCTGACATGCAGGGTCAAGTATTCATGTGGTTGTCTCCATACCTGTATACGTCCATCCACTCGATACAAATTGAAACGAGACTCGTGCGACTAGCCAACATGTTTTCAGTCATCAACAGTCCAATATCGGTGTTGACAAGCCCAGGCGAGGCGTAAAACTTCGTGTCGTGCAGTTATTAAGGGTACACGAGTGGACCTTTGGCTCCGAAAGCCCATATCGATGATGTTTCGTTGAATGGTTCGTACCCTGACACTTGTTGAGGGCCAGCGTTGAAGTCTGCAGCAATTTGCGGAAGAGTTGCACTTCTGTCACGTTGAACGATTCCATTCAGTCGTCGTTGGTGCCGTTCTTGCAGGATATTTTTCCGGCCGCAGCCATGTCGGAGATTTGATGTTTACCGGATTCCTGGTATTCACGGTACACTCGTGAAATGGTTGTACGGGAAAATCCCCACTTTATCGCTACCTCTGAGACACTGTGTCCCATCGTTCGTGCGCCGACTGTAATACCACGTTGAAACTTACTTAAATCTTGATAACCAGCCGTTGTAGCAGCAGTAACCCATCCAACAACTGCGCCATTTTTTTTCCTTTATTGTAATTTTAAGCACCTCATACAAGGCGGGCTGGCAGCAGCATAATACGCTGCTCTTTAGCCTTAAGGGGTACAATAATACGATATATAGGTGACAGACAATACAAAAAAATGGCGGGCAAAGAATGTAGATACAAAAACAATAAACACGAAGCCGTTCACGCTGGACGAAAATACACTAACACTCGTTGACACGGCGCACAGAAGACGGACGACGGCGACGGCACACGTGAACAGATGAGGCGTGACGACGAAAGAACACTAAAACAGACGAAGGCACACACACGAGACACTGATGGCGATGATCTCCGGCGCGCGAATGTTCACTGAGCGTGTGCGAGTCCGGGGACCTGCCAAGGGAGGAGGAGGAGGAAGGGGAGGGGGAGAGGGAGAGGGGAGAGCAGAGCAGAGCAGAGATGCTAGGGGCACGGGAGAGAGTGGGAGGGGGGAAGGGGGAGGGGAAGCCCGGAGGAAGAGGGGTGGAGGGAGGGGACGGAGGAAAAGGAAAGAGAAGGGAGGGAGGGTGCCTAAAGGAAAGGACATCGGAAGTGTGGGGGCAGGGTCAAAGTTGATAGGAGGGGTAGATGGAGGGGAGGAGGACATCATCAGGGAGGGGGAGCTGGCGGAAGCCACTTTGGGAGAGGGTAAGGAGGGTGGAGAGATGGAGACCGGGTGGGACGTGGGAATACAGGCGCGGCAGCGGGCGGGGGTGGGAGAGGATCGGGGAGACGAGCGGGTGAGGAGGATCGAGTTTACGGGAGGTGTACAGGATCCGTATCCTTTCAAGGAACAGGAGGAGGTGGGGGAAGGGGATGAGATCATACAGGATCCACGTAGGGGAGGGGAGACGGATGCTATAGGTGAGGCGGAGAGCATGGCGTTCAAGGATTTGGAGGGATTTATAAAAGGTAGGGGAGGCGGAGATCCAAGCCGGATGGGCATAACAAAGGATAGGGCGGATGAGGGATTTATAGATGTGGAGGATGGTGGAGGGGTCCAGACCCCACGTACGGCCGGAGAGGAGCTTGAGGAGACTGAGTCGGGAGCGTGCCTTGGCTTGGATTGTCCGGAGGTGGGGAGTCCAGGAGAGGCGACGGTCGAGGGTGACGCCGAGGTACTTAAGGGTGGGAGGGAGGGCGATAGGACGGCCATAGATGGTGATGTAGAAATCAAGGAGGCGGAAGGAAGGAGTGGTTTTGCCTACAATGATCGCCTGGGTTTTGGAAGGATTGACCTTGAACAACCACTGGTTGCACCAAGCGGTGAACCGGTCAAGATGGGATTGGAGAAGGTGTTGGGAGCGCTGCAGGGTGGGGGCAAGGGCAAGGAAGGCGGTGTCATCGGCAAACTGGAGAAGGTGGTCGGGGGGTGACGGCGGCGGCATGTCCGCCGTGTACAAAAGGTACAGAAGGGGGGAGAGGACGGAGCCTTGGGGCACACCGGCAGAGGGGAAAAAGGTGTAGGAATCGGTGTTATGGATGGTGACATAGGAAGGACGGCGGGAGAGAAAGGAGCCGATCAGACGGACGTAGTTAATGGGAAGGGCGAAGGTTTGGAGCTTGAAGAGGAGACCGGAATGCCATACGCGGTCATATGCACGTTCGAGGTCCAGGGAGAGGAAGATTGCGGAGCGACGGGAATTAAGCTGTTCGGAAAGGAGATGAGTGAGGTGAAGGAGAAGGTCGTCAGAAGAGAAGGACGGCCGAAAGCCACACTGGGTAACGGGAAGGAGGCGGTGCTGGCGGAGATGCTGGAGGATGCGTCGGGTGAGGATAGATTCCAGGACCTTGCTGAAGACCGAGGTAAGGCTGATGGGACGGTAGGAGGAGACGGCGGACGGCGGTTTGCCAGGTTTAAGGAACATGAGGATACGGGAGCTTTTCCACAGATCGGGGTAGTAACCGGTGGACAGGACTACATTGTAGAGCCTGGCCAGGGTGGAGAGGAAAGAGACAGGAGCTTCACGAAGGTGGCGGTAGGTGACACGAACTGCGCCATTTTTTTTTTTTTTACTTTATTGTTATTTTAAAACCTGTACAAATCAGGTAGGCTGGCAGCGGCACACTACGCCGCTCTTCAGCCATAGCGTTTTACAAGAGTATAAAAAATGGTGAATGACAATGAACAAAATGATGGGCAAAAGAGAGAGGTCACAGAGACACAAAAAACACGGAGTCGTTCACATGTGACGATAACAACACTGAAAACACGTTGGCACGGCGCACAAAACACTGATGAATCCGACGGCACAAGTGAACGTAGTAGTGGGACGGCGGACACCAAAAACACTATATGACGTCACACACACGAGACACGGAAGGCGACGATCTCCGGCGCGCAAATGTTCACTATGCGTGTGCGAGTCCGGGGACCTGCCAAGAGAGGAGGAGGAGGAAGGGGAGTGGGAGAGCGAGAGGGGAGAGCAGAGATGCCACGGGCAGGGGAGATAGGGGGGAGGGAGGAAGGGGGAGAGGAAGCCCGGGGGAAGAGGGGGAAGGGAGGGGACGGGGAGATGGAAAAAGAAGGGAAGAGAAGAGAAGGGAGGGAGGGTGCCGAAAGGAAAGGACACGGGAAGTGGGGGGCGGGGCAGGGTCAAAGTTGATAGGAGGGGTAGATGGAGGGGACGAGGACATCATCAGGGAGAGGGAGCTGGCGGAAGCCACCTTGGGAGAGGGTAAGGAGGGTGGACAGATGGAGACCGGGCGGGACGTGGGAATACAGGCGCGGCAGCGGGCGGGGGTGGGAGAGGATCGGGGAGACGAGCGGGTGAGGAGGATCAAGTTTACGGGAGGTGTACAGGATACGTATCCTTTCAAGGAAAAGGAGGAGGTGGGGGAAGGGGATGAGATCATACAGGATCCGCGTGGGGGAGGGGAGACGGATGCGATAGGCGAGGCGGAGAGCATGGCGTTCAAGGATTTGGAGGGATGTATAAAAGGGAGGGGGGGTGGAGATCCAAGCCGGATGGGCATAACAAAGGTGTAGGAATCTGCGTTATGGATGGTGACATAGGAAGGACGGCGGGAGAGAAAGGAGCTGATCAGACGGACGTAGTTAATGGGAAGGGCGAAGGTTTGGAGCTTGAAGAGGAGACCGGAATGCCATACGCGGTCATAGGCACGTTCGAGGTCCAGGGAGAGGAAGATTGCGGAGTGACGGGAATTAAGCTGTTCGGAAAGGAGATGAGTGAGGTGAAGCAGAAGGTCGTCGGAAGAGAAGGACGGCCGAAAGCCACACTGGGTAACGGGAAGGAGGCGGTGCTGGCGGAGATGCTGGTGCATGCGGCGGGTGAGGATAGATTCCAGGACCTTGCTGAAGACCGAGGTAAGGCAGATGGGGCGGTAGGAGGAGACGGCTGACGGCGGTTTGCCAGGTTCAAGGAACATGAGGATACGGGAGGTTTTCCACAGGTCGGGGTAGTAACCGGTGGACGGGACTACATTGTAGAGCCGGGCCAGGGTGGAGAGGAAAGAGACAGGAGCTTCACGAAGGTGACGGTAGGTGACACGATCGTGGCCAGGAGCGGTGTTGCGTTTCGTGCGGAGTGTAGCAATGAGATCCTGTGTAGTGATAGGGGCATTGAGTTCCGTGTGTGCAATGTTGTCCAAGTACTGGAAACCAGGAGCGAGGGGAGGGACAGATGTGTCAGTTCGATCGCGGATATCCGGGAAGAGGGAGTAATCGAACTGCGGATCATCGGGAATGGAAAATACATCGGAGTGGTAGGAGGCAAAGTGGTTGGCCTTACTAAGGGAGTCAGGGAAAGTGTGATCATCATGGAGAAGAGGATAATAAGGGGAGGGCTTAGTTCCAGTAAGGCGACGGAAGGCCGACCAGAACTTGGACGAGTTTATTGGTAGGGTAGCATTTAAACGGGTGCATGTCTGTCGCCAGTCCCGGCGTTTCTTAGCCGCGAGCAAATTACGAATGTGTCGCTGGAGTTGCCGGTGGCGTCGTAGTGTGTCCGGGTCACGTGTGCGGCGGAAGGCACGGTAGAGACGACGGGATTCACGGAGGAGGAGGACGGCCTGTGGGGGTAAGGTAGGACGGTGGGGGTGGATGGCGACAGTAGGGACATGGGCCTCCACGGCCTCAGACAAGGTCTGCTGGAGAAAGGAAGCGGCATGGGTAACATCGTCAGGGTGGTGGTAGGTGAAGGGGTGGCTATCGACCTGGGTGGAAAGGGTATCCCGGTAGGCATTCCAGTCGGCACGGGAGTAGTCATGGACATACTTAGGGGGAAGGTCGTTACGAGGGTCGGGGCGGGGGCGACGACCGTCTGAAATGGTGAGGAGGACAGGGAGATGGTCGCTGCCAATAGGCTCCAGGACATCCACCGTTATGCGGCCAAGGAGGTTGGGGGAGGAGAGGATAACATCAGGAGTGGAGTTGGATTCGGGACGGGTGTGCTGGGGGATGGGAATGAGGTCGCCTTGAAGGGAGGAGAGGAACCGATGCCACCACCGTAACTGGGCGGCGGTACGACTATGGATGTTGAGGTCGGCGGCGATCACGTAGGAGGAAAAGGTACGATCGACGTGGGAGAGGAAGTCGAAGGGAATAGGAGCATTGGGGCGGACATAGATGGTGGCGCAGGTAACGGTAAGGCCGGGGAAGAAGAGACTAAGGATCAGGTGTTCGGTCGGGAAGGAGAGGTTGGAGCCGAACGGGGATCTGGCGGTGGTGACCAATGGCAACTCCGCCACGCGCAATTGGGAGGGTATTATCGGAGCGGTGGAGGAGGTAGGGCGAAGTGTGAATGCTGTGGTGGGGTTGGAGGAAGGTTTCATTAAGGAGGAAGGCATCCACGCGGTGGGTGGCAAGGGTGTGCAGGAAGAGGTTCCTGTTGGCGGGTAGGGAGCGGATGTTGTTGAAAAGGATACGTTGCTGTCGCGCCATGATCGGGATTTAGACGAGGGTGTCAAGGCGGGAGAAGGTGAAATGGGCCTGGTTGTTGGAGTAGGTGGCGTACATCTTGAGGTGGAATACGGAACGGGCGGCAAGGGAGATCTGCTGGAGGGTGTGGGGGCGCTGGAAGGGATGAACATTCTGGAGGACGATGGTTAGGAACCTGATGATGTCCTCAGCGGTGGGGGGGGGGGGGACGAAGGGAATTGCCAGGAGGGGTGGGGGCGTCCAGGGGACGGACAGGGACGGTGAGTTCAGGAGTGGTCGGAGGGGGTCGGGCTTTACACTTTTGGGAGTAGGTGGGATGGGGGAGATTGCAGGTATTGCAGGAAGGAGGGGATTGGAGGTTAGGGCACTGCCGGAGGATGTGCGCTTGCCGACAATGCGGGCAGGTGGGGGCCTCGCGGCACTCAGCCGTGGGGTGCGCGTTATAGCGCAGACACCTCTGGCAGCGCAGGGATTGAGGAGGGGAACGGGAGGGGTCGACCTTGTACCGCTGGTTAAAAAGGAGGGCACCCTCCTTCAGGAGACGGTCAATGGAGGGGGCGTGCTCAGAAAAAACCCGCATAAGGCGGGTGGGGCCGGCAGCGTTATGTATGCGGCGAACCGCACGCACCTCCAAATGGGGATGCGCCTTGAGCTCCGCCAACACCTCCTCCTCCGTGATCACTGGACTAAGCCGAGTGATCACGGCGGTGAGAGTTGGCGGGCGACGCGGAGGTTGGGGTTGGCGGGAGGGAGGTGGGGAAGGAGCAGGAGCGAGAGAGGCATGAGGGCCAAAGCGGGTGACAGGGATGCGGGAAAGGAGGTATGTGTGGAGGGTTGGGCTGGGGGAGGAGATGAGGACTGAATCACGGCGAGGAGTGAGGAGGGAGATGGGGGCACCAGGACAATGCTGGCGAAGGAAGAGGGTGAGGTTCCGGGCTTCAAGGAGAGAGGGATCAGGACGGGAGAGGAGGTAGCGGTAGGAGGAGGGGGTAGAGGAGGAGGAGGAGGGGGCAGGGACAGGCGGGTAGACATCCATGGCATCATGGGTGGGGGAAGGAGGACGAGGCGGAGCCTTTTTGGAAGCAGAGGAAGCAGGAGTGCCACTGGGGCGCTTGACGGCGGTGGAGGAGGTGTGGGGGACGGGAACAACGGGAATGTGGCGGGGAGGGGCAGGTCCCGGGGCCAGAGTCGGCGCCGGAGATGGTGACGGTGACGGTGAAGGCGACGGCGACGATGACGATGACGGTGGCAGTGGCGGCGGTGATGGCGAAGGTTACGGGGAGAGCTGGGCGTGGACAGTGGCCCGGCGGGCCACCACCCGAGCCGGAGCTGCAGTGACAGGCTGGGGGAGTGGGGGGAAGGGATCAGAACGAGAGGAGCGAGAGGAAGAAGCGGGAGAGGGGGCGACAAAGATAGAGGGTGAAGGGAGAGTGAGGAGAGGCGGGATGGAAGGAGGGGGGTGGGACTGGGCACACCAAGTTATAGTGGTGGAAGCGGCGGAAGGGGATGTATAGACGATGGCGGTGGTGGTAGTAGTGACGGTGGTGGTGGGGGCGGACATGACGACAGGAAGAAAAAACGCACAGCACGAAAAGGAAAGGACACAAACTGGGAAACGGCGAATACGCAGACGGACGAAGACCGGCGAAGACGCAGACGGACGCAGACCAGGGCGGACGGCGGCGGCGACGGCGGCGGCGAGCACCGGCTGGCGGCGGCAGCGGCGGCGAGCACCGGCTGGCGGCGGCGGCGGCGGCGGCGGCGAACAGACGGACGGACGGACGGACGGACAGCAGGCGGCGAACAGACGGACGGACGGACGGACAGCAGGCGAGACGGACAGCGAGCAGGCAGGCAGGCGGACGGACGAACGAACGAACGAACAGCTACAACAGTAAGCGGCGGGCAGACAGACAGACAGACAGACACAATCTTCGAAAGCGAAGATTCCAACCAGAGAGTAGCCCAGGCTTTGGAATCCGGCGCCTTCGAATGAGGGAATCCAACCCTCTGAACCGGAACTGCGCCAGACACATGTTCTCTTATATAGGCGTTGCCGGCCGCATCGCCGTATTCCTCCTGTTTACATGTCTCTCTATTTGAATACGCATGCCTGTACCACTTCGTTTGCGCTTCAGTGTATTTCCCTTACTAGCATTTGATGAATTTCAAAGAAAACTTTCGTATTAACACCAAATAAAATATTAAGAGCGTAGTAGTCAGGTGATATGGCTCTGAGGGAGCCAGACTAATGGGATCGACAGGTTACACAAGTAAGTTCAGGAACACAATTTAGAAATCATTTAATATTTGATCACAAATAAAGTGATAGAACAGCTTCAATTACGAACATAATGACTCCTAAAGAAATTGATACTCTTTGTATAACACAGTAGCTATTTTAAAAAACTGTCTTAACACGTGGCGCTACGGTCGCAGGTTCGAATCCTGCCTCGGGCATGGATGTGTGTGATGTCCTTAGGTTAGTTAGGTTTAAGTAGTTTTAAGTTCTAGGGGACTGATGACCACAGCAGTTAAGTCCCATAGTGCTCAGAGCCATTTGAACCATTTAACACGTGGGAAGAGCCTCGGTTTGGTAAAAGGAAAGATTCATCTCACCTACACGCATACGCACGTTCATCCTAACAGTACATACACAGAAATGAGAGAACAGAAGGAAAAATTTATACAACAGATTAAAAAACATGATGGGCCAAGTAAACGTTAGCTTTACTGATCAACCGCTTGGTGGGTAACTAGTGTAGAAGTTCACCATCTCACAAGTAGGAAGAAAATGAAATATTTAGGATGAAAGAAAATTTTCATATGATTCGAAATTCAAGTTTAATAACGAGGTTAAATTATTAATAACGTTGAGCTGAGAGCACTCCACGTGTCGAAAAGGCACTTGGTCTAATTTACATGACCAACACTACTTAACACCGAACTCACGAAACTTATTCGAATAAAGTAAATTTGTACACGCAGAAGGTTACAAAAAGAAGTCGCAGAAAGAGAAGATCAGATTTACAGAACTGAAGGCTCCAATGTACCGTATGAGAAGCACTTGGTAAGTATTCACACGCTACAAGAAATCCAAAACTCGCGAAATGAATTTAAAATAGCAACATGGAAAAACACGACAAACAGAAACAAGTACGACACATTCATGCCAAAAAGACTGACACTAACGGAAACGAGACATAGGTTGGACCAACCTCTGTCCCGTCGCTATGTGGCGGTGGGACAAACAATCACGTTAACTGAAATATTAAAGAGAAAGTTCGCTCTCTGCAACTGAGATATTCCGGTATGGTTTATCATGGTTATAATTCTGTGAAAGGTATCAGAGAAGGAAAGTTGCTACTCACCATATAGCGGAGATGCTGAGTCGCGATAGGCACAACAAAAAGATTCACACAGTTATAGCTTTCAGCCATTAATGCCTTTGTCAGCAGTAGACACACACACACACTCACCCAAACGGAACTTGCACACACGTCTGCAGTCTCAGAAAACTGAAACAACAATTCAGAAATCATGTAATATTTGTTCACGAATAAAATCACATAATAACTTCAATTACGAACATAATGACTGCTAAAGAAATTGATACTCTTTGTATAACACAGTAGCTATTTAAAAAAAAAACTGTATCTTAATACGTGGGAAAGGCCTATGGTTTTAGTTCTGTGAGATTGCAGACGTGTGTGTGCCACTGTGGTTTCAGTTCTCTGAGATTGCAGACGTGTGTGCAAGTTGCGTTTGCGTGAGTGTGTGTGTGTGTGTGTGTGTGTGTGCATGTGTGTGCATCTCCGCTATATGGTGAGTAGCAGCAACTTTCCTTCTCTGCTATTGTTACATTCCACCTGGATTTTCCATTGTGTGACTGTGGAACGTATTAGCATGTCAGACACTAATAAGTCCTTACACACTCCAAGTACCTAACTTATATTACTAAAGATGACCAGGACAAACACCCTCAACCCCTCAACTTCCGAAGACCCAGAGAACAGTATCGTTCCACGCTACCAGACAGAGGTCCCTATGTAGTAGCGGAGCCGGCCGGAGTGGCCGTGCGGTTCTAGGCGCTACAGTCTGTAGCCGATCGACCGTTACGGTCGCAGGTTCGAATCCTGCCTCGGGCATGGATGTGTGTGATGTCCTTAGGTTAGTTAGGTTTAATTAGTTCTAAGTTCTAGGCGACTGATGACCTCAGAAGTTAAGTCGCATAGTGCTCAGAGCCATCTGAACCGTTTTTTTGTAGTAGCGGAAACGGTCAGAGAAAATACGTTCCGCCTGCCTGTACCAACTATACAATAGCTGCTGACCAGAGTGCCCTAATGTCTCTTTGGCGCAGCAGAACATTACTTAAGCTCTAGCATGCGAGATAAAGAAGAGAAACAAGAACAGAAATGTAAGATGGGATACGAGAACATAGTATGCATACGAAATAAATATGGTTATAGAAACACACACACTCTAAGGGGGAAAAAACCTACGACATATCATGCACACGGGACGGACATCGACAGATGTGGTGTGCATGCACAGACAAATAAATGATTACAATTTCAAAGAAATTATATGATTTATTCAAGAGAAAAAACTTCACAGACTGAGAAAGTCAATAAAGCGTTGATCCGTTTCTGCCCCTTTTGCAAGGAGGTATTCGGCTTGGCATTGATTGATAGAGTTGTTGGATGTCATCCTGAGTGATATTGAGCCAAATTCTGTCCAATTGTCGCGTTAGGTCGTGAAAATCCCGAGCTGGTTGGAGGACCCTCTTCCATGATACTGTAACCGTCGTCAATTTGGGAGAGTTCCGGCGACCTTGCTGGTCAAGTCAGTGTTTGCCAAGCATCAAGACAAGTGGTAAAAATTCTCGCCGTGTGCGGGCAGGCATTATCTTGCTGAAATGTAAGCCCATGAAGGCTTGCCATAAGGGCAACAAAAAGAGGCTTAGAATACCGTCGACGTCCCGCTGTAGTAAAAGGGTGCCGCGGATGACGACCAAGAGGGTCCTGCTATAAAAAGAAATGGCACCCCAACCATCACTTCTGGTTGTCGGGCCATATGGCGGGCGACAGTCAGTTCAGTATCCCACCGCTGTCTGGGGAGTCTCCAGTACACGTCTTTGGCCTGGAATCTCATTTACCGGAGTAGAATAAAATTGTATTCAGAGATGAGTCCCGCCTCGGACTGAGCTCTGATGATCAGCGAAGACTTGTCTGGAGTAGTGTTACACCAACCTGAGTGTCGCCCGCCATTCGTTCGACAACCAGGAGTGATGGTCTGGGATGCCATTTCATTTCATAGCAGGACCATTTGCTTGTCATCCGCGATACCCTCGCAGCACAGGGATCCGTAGACGTTAACAGGTCTGCTACTAAAAAACTGCATACGATTTTTTAACATTTTCTTATAGATTTTGACCTCCCAAAAACATGAAAAATATTCAACAATTCAATCACATTGGTTTTTATGCATCGGGTGATCAAAAAGTCAATATAAATTTGAAAACTTAATAAACCACGGAATAATGTAGATAGAGAGGTAAAAATTGACACACGTGCTTGGAATGAATGGGGTTTTATTAGAACAAAAAAAAAAGCAAAGTTCACAAAATGTCCGACAGATGGACAGCAACATGTCAGTGACTGCGCATCACAATCGTGTATAAAAGGAGCTGTAATGAGAGAGAGAATCAGATGCGCCAGCAGTCGCAGCATGTTGACGTTACCTGAAAAGGCGCTTTTAGTGAAGCTGTATTATCAGAATGGGGAATGTGCTAGTTCAGCGTTACGATCCTATAGCCATAGGAAGGCGATTCGAACGGGTAAAGGTCGTTGACAAATGCAGCTGTGGCGAGAATGATTTCGAAGTTAGAACCCACGGGTTGTTTAGACGATAGACCCCGTAGTGGCCGACCGAGACAGTTCAGGAAGAAATGGAGACTGTAGCGGGTTCGTCTATGCACGGGGAAGTTAGCGCTCGTGCAGTCGCACGTCGCACCGCCATTCCGAACACTACTGTTTGGTTGGCACTTAGGCGTACCCCCCGATGCTTTCTGTACAAAATCCATCGGCAACATGAACTGTTACCTGGAGATTTAGTGAAGCGGAAGGCATTTGCGGTGTGGGCGTTTCAAAAGATGGCGGAAGATGACGATTGGTTGAGTAACGTGTTGTGGACCGACGAAGCTCATTTCACGCTCCGAGGGTCTGTCAACGCCCACAACTGCAGAATTTGGGCTACCGAAAATCCTAGAACTGTCGTGGAAACTCCATTGGACGACGAGAAAGTTACGGTATGGGTTGGATTTACCACATCTACCGTTATCGGGCCTTTTTTCTTCAAGGAAATGGGTGATTCTGGTTTTGTAACTGCTACCGTGACGGGTGAGAGGCACGCCGATATGTTACAGAATCGCATCATCCCCAGCCTGGCTGATAAACACCTGCTGGAGCGTGCGATGTTTATGCAGGATGGCGCTCCACCCCATATTGCTAGACGCGTGAAAGATCTCTTGCGCGCGTCGTTTGGTGATGATCGTGTGCTCAACCGCCACTTTCGTCACACTTGGCCTCCTAGGTCCCCAGACCTCAGACCGTGCGATTATTGGCTTTGGGGTTACCTGAAGTCGCAAGTGTATCGTGATAGACCGACATCTCTAGGGATGCTGAAAGACAACATCCGACGCCAGTGTCTCACCATAACTCCGGACATGCTTTACAGTGCTGTTCACAACATTATTCCTCGACTACAGCTGTTGTTGAGGAATGATGGTGGACATATTGAGCATTTCCTGTAAAGAACATCATCTTTGCTTTGTCTTACTTTCTTATGCTAATTATTGCTATTCTAGAATGAAATTTTCAGTCTACAGGGGAGTGTGCGCTGATACGAAACTTCCTGGTAGATTAAAACTGTGTGCCGGACCGAGACTCGTAGAAACATCCCCCAGGAGTGCTAGTTCTGCAAGGTTCGCAGGAGAGCTTCTGTGAAATTTGGAAGGTAGGAGACGAGGTACTGGCGGAATTAAAGCTGTGAGGACGGGGAGTGAGTCTTGCTTGGGTAGCTCAGGCGGTAGAGCACTTGCCCGCGAAACTCAAAGGTCCCGAGTTCGAGTCTCGGTCCGGCACGCACTTTTAATCTGCCAGGAAGTTTCTTATTGCTATTCTGATCAGATGCAGCGCCATCTGTCGGACATGTTTTGAACTTTTGTATTTTTTTGGTTCTAATAAAACCCCATGTCATTCCAAGCATGTGTGTCAATTTGTACCTCTCTATCTACATTATTCCGTGATTTATTCAGTTTTCAAATTTATACTGACTTTTTGATCACCCGGTATATTGCAGTATTTATGTTCATTAGTAATAAAACTATTTGTTTTTTTAATGTAATAATTATTAAAAATTATATCAATTACATCAATTATAATTGATAAAATAAACTTAAAATTAAAAAATTTACAAAGTTAACTGTTCTTTGTTACCACTTGCAGGTTTTACCGTGAACTCCTGGGAGCCAGAAGCAAATGCAAACAATCTTAGTGTTCAGTTTTATCGAGCTGTCAAGTCAAATGACGATTTATATCTCGCATGAAATGAAGAGAAACTGTCAGAAGACATATTGCTATTCAAGTGAACAGTGCTGTTGTTTCTGTCTAGTCACGGCTACAAGAGGTTGTGTTATTTCTCCAAACAGTTTTTGTTATATCTGTGGTGAATACACTATTAAAAGTCAACAGAGAAACATAAGTGATTTTGTGAGGAAAGTTTATTTTGCTTACTTTAAAATGAAACTTGGTGATCAAGATAAACCATGGGCCCCGCAGAAGGTGTGTAGAAGATGCGAAGAAGATCTTCGTTTGTGGTTTAAGGGCGAGAAAAATGCATTTCGATTTGGAATGCCTATGATATGGCGTGAGCAGAAAAACCATACCACTGGTTGCTACTTCTGTTCAGTTGACGTAAAGGGATTCAATTCAAAATACAAAAGAAGCATAAGTTATCCTAACCTTGATTCAGCTACAAGTCCAGTGCCCCATATCTCTGAAATACCTAACCCACAGCCACCTTCCAGTTTGGATGAATACCCGAGTGAGTTGGAGGACGAAGTTACATAACCTCCTCAGGGTGAATCAAGCTGAGATTTTTCTTCAGACGAAGATGAAAGGCCTCAACTGTTTTCTCAAAGTGAGCTCAGTGATCTAGTAAGAGATGTAGGTCTTTCAAAAAAAAAAAAAAAACAGCCGAACTGTTAGGTCCCAGATTAAAAAATAAAAACCTTTTATCATCTGGCATCTCATTTTCGTGGTACAGACACTGAGAAAATGAATTTTCCCAGTTTTTCTCAAAAGAACGAAATTTAGTTTTTTGCAATGACGTGGAAGGACTCATGCATTAATATGCAGTATGACTCATCTGAATAGCGCCTATTCATTGATTCATCCAAAACTAGTCTTAAAGTAGTATTATTGGACAATGGAAATAAATTTGCATCGCTTCCGATGGGACATTCTGTGCCTATGGACGAAAACTATAACGATTTGGCCATTATCGTGGAAAAAATCAAATATCAGGACCATCAATGAACGGTTTGTGGGGACCTCAAAATACTCACGATGCTTTTGGGTCAGCAGGGAGGCTATACTAAATACCCGTGCTTCTTATGCTTGTGGGATAGTAGAGCCAGAGAACAGCACTGGAATAAAAGTGAATGGCCAACCCGAGAAACTTTAAAACCTGGAGAGAAAAATGTTATCAATATTACTTTGGTACCACAAGAAACGGTTTGTTGCCTCCTCTCCATATCAAATTGGGGTTGATGAAACAATTTGTAAGATCGCTGCAAAAGGATAGGGACTGTTTCAAATATCTGTGTACAGAATTCTCGAAGCTGTCAGAGGCTAAGTTGAAAGAGGGAGTTTTCTCTGACCTCGACATAAGGAAACTTTTAACCGGCACCCTCTTTGTGGAAAGTATGAATGAAAAGGAAAAAGAAGCTTGGGTATCGTTCAAGGATGTAGTGCTAAAGTTCTTGGGAAATACTAAGGATCCTCACTACAAAACCATTGTTCAACGGATGCTAGCAGCATACGAAGCTCAAGGCTGCAAGATGAGCTTGAAGGTCCATTTTTTACACTCCCACATAGACAGTTTTCCTGAAAACCTGGGAGCTTACAGTGAAGAACAGGGGGAGCGCTTTCAACAGGATGTCCGTGATATCGAGAGACGGAAGGTGGGATGTCACTATGCTTGCTGACCACTGCTGGATGCTTAAGCGGGACACTAAAGATGGAAATCCGAAAAGGACTCGGTGAAGATAAAGGAAAAGAACAAAAGGTTTCATAAAAAACATGAATAAGTATAGTATTGTTACTATATGTCTCAAAATAATGTTTCATTTGTTGTAAAAAAATATTATGTTTGATAATTTTGAATAAACGAATGCTTTTACCAATTTTTTGTGTTTGAATTTGCAAAAAAAAAAAACCGTTACGTGATAGAAAAAAATGGACGTCACTTCTGAAATCAGCGCATTCTAAAACATATAATTCAGTAAAACTATCTCAAGCAGCTGACAAAAAATTGTTTTTGCAGACCTGTGTAATCTACGCCCTGTTTAGTTGCCCTTCATGACAAGCCACTCTGGGCTTATATTTCAGCAAGATAGCGCTCGCCCGCACACGGCGGGGGTTTCTACTGCTTGTCTTCGTGCTGGCCGAACCTTACTTTGATCATCAAGCTCGCCGGAACTGTCTCCAGTTGAGAACGATTGGAGAATTATGAGCAGGGTCCTCCATCCATCTCGGGATGTGGAGGATCTAACGCGCCAACTGGACAGAATTCGCCACGGTATCCCTCAAAAGGACGTTCAACAATCCTGTCAATCAATGACAAGCCGCATTACTGTTTGCAGAAGCGCCAGAGATAGATCAACGCATTACTGACTTGCTCAGTTTGCGGAGCTCTTTCCGTTGAATAAATCATCCAATTTTTGTGAAACTACAATCATTTGCTTGTCTGCACAATACATCACAGCTTCCAATTTGCATCCCATTTGGATAATTCATTCATGGTACGTCGTTTTTTCTTCAATCTTAGAATGTGTATACTTAATATGCCTATAGAAGCGTGAATCGTAAAATGTTAACTAAGAAAATACTATATATGCATATTATAGTGCTGTTGTGATTATCTAACAAAACTCTATACTGATCATTCTTACCTCCAGAATCTAAAGAAAAGATGCACCGACAAACCAACGGTGCTACGAAGTACAGAAAGGCTGAAGGCAGCTCGATAGAGCCAATGGAACGACTCACATTGAGACGTTTCAGTGTCATTTGGCGAAAACGTCTTGAAGATACCTTGTACTATTCACGAAATAAAACAGATCTCACGTCTTACTGCATTCGCCTTGTGTAAATCACTTCCACATTATCGTCGGGATATCTTATTCGTGTTGAATGCCATTGTCATGGTGGCTTTAAATTATGGCAGGCATAAAAGACATAGCGGTAGACGAATGCGGGGCAAGACAAAATCGTATACAGAACTCAGGTTTAATTTATTACCATGTTTTGGCAACGATGCCATGTCGATGTAATCACAATGGGCTTTACAGCTCACAGTAAAATTTTATGGCTTGTCATATAGTTGCGTAAAAGAACGTCTACACAAATGAAGAACTGATAATTCGGTCGCCTTCTGCACCCCTAGCACAAGCGCGTTCGCCTTTAACGAGACACGTTTATGAAGAGGCCTTAGCTGTCTATTTGACTATTTGGTTTTTCGTCTGCTAAATACTCATAGCTGCCTTTCATAGGCTGCTCACGCTACCATTTACAGTACCTTTACAAGTTACGGGATATTCTGTCATGGATTAGGAAGACGCCTGTGTCCAGTTGAACAGAAAAGTTGTACATGATGAAGTAACCTTTTGTCCCTGCATCGAGCATGATCCATTGTCCGCCGGCCGAAGTGGCCGTGCGGTTAAAGGCGCTGCAGTCTGGAACCGCAAGACCGCTACGGTCGCAGGTTCGAATCCTGCCTCGGGCATGGATGTTTGTGATGTCCTTAGGTTAGTTAGGTTTAACTAGTTCTAAGTTCTAGGGGACTAATGACCTCAGCAGTTGAGTCCCATAGTGCTCAGAGCCATTTGAACCATTTGATCCATTGTCCGTCTGTTCACGTGTGTCTTATGCATGGAGCAGTAATTTGAAAATAGTCTTTATGGGCGCGGCGACTCCCGCTTCTTTAAAAGCCGTAAACATTACTGTCCTTCCTTCTCAATGGCGCTCTAAAGTCGCATGCTTTCTTTTGTTTCATTGTTAAGGGCTTTAGGAAAATCGGTTAGCCGGCCGGGATGGCCGAGCGGTTCTACGCTCAAATGGTTCAAATGGCTCTGAGCACTATGGGACTTAACATCTGAGGTCATCAGTCCCCTAGAACTTAGAACTACTTAAACCTAACTAACCTAAGGACATCACACACATCCATGCCCGATGCAGGATTCGAACCTGCGACCGTAGCAGTCGCGCGGTTCCGGACTGCAGCGCCCAAACCGCGTGGCCACCGCGGTCGGCGCGGTTCTAGGCGCTTCAGTCTGGAAGCGCACGACCTCTACGGTCGCAGGTTCGAATCCTGCCTGGGGCATGGATGTGTGTGATGTCCTTAGGTTAGTTAGGTTTAAGTAGTTCTAAGTTCTAGGGACTGATGACCTCAGATGTTAAGTCCCATAGTGCTCAGAGCCATTTGAACCATTTTTTGAAAATCGGTCACTTAAATACAGTGCGACACACAACTAAGAGCGTTAAACATTTTAATACAAGGAGACAACAATAAGATTCATTATACCGTCGCTTTTTACTGTTCACTCTCATCGTACTGACCATAGTCTATCATAACATGTCCTGAACGCCCGCGTGTATTAACGCTGTTCGTTATGCAGTCGATCGAGGGATTTGCGCCTGTAGGGAGAAGCGAGATTTTAGAACGAAATTAGAATTATATTAATACTGTCAGCTGCCAACAGGCGTTGATATATATCAACGGAGACAGGTGAAAATGTGTGCCCCGACCGGGACTCGAACCCGGGATCTTCTGCTTAAATGGCAGACGCTCTATCCATTTGAGCCACCGAGATAGCGCGACTGCAGGGACTATCTCACTACATTCGTAGTGTCCCACCCCAACACACTCATTACTCGTGGAAGACATTCTTACCAAGTCCCGTAAGAGTTCGGGGAATATGTGTGCATCGGTACAGAAGAAGAAGGTTATGACCGGTATTGCCAGAACTATACAGGGTGTTACAAAAAGGTACGGCCAAACTTTCAGGAAACAATCCTCACACACAAATAAAGAAAAGATGTTATGTGGACATGTGTCCGGAAACGCTTACTTTCCATGTTAGAGCTCATTTTAGTTTCGTCAGTATGTACTGTACTTCCTCGATTCACCGCCAGTTGGCCCAATTGAATGAAGGTAATGTTGACTTCGGTGCTTGTGTTGACATGCGACTCATTGCTCTACGGTACTAGCATCAAGCACATCAGTACGTAGCATCGACAGGTTAGTGTTCATCACGAACGTGGTTTTGCAGTCAGTGCAATGTTTACAAATGCGGATTTGTCAGATGCCCATTTGATGTATGGATTAGCACGGGGCAATAGCCGTGGCGCGGTACGTTTGTATCGAGACAGATTTCCAGAACGAAGGTGTCCCGATACGAAGACGTTCGAAGCAATTGATCGGCGTCTTAGGGAGAACGGAACATTCCAGCCTATGACTTGCAACTGGGGAAGACCTAGAACGACGAGGACACCTGCAATGGACGACGCAATTCTTCGTGCAGTTGACGATAACCCTAATGTCAGCGTCAGAGAAGTTGCTGCTGTACAAGGTAACGTTGACTACGTCACTGTATGGAGAGTGCTACGGGGATCCAGTTGTTTCCGTACCATGTACAGCGTGTGCAGTCACTATCAGCAGCTGATTGGCCTCCACGGGTACACTTCTGCGAATGGTTCATCCAACAATGTGTCAATCCTCATTTCAGTGCAAATGTTCTGTTGCTGTGTGTTTCCATTCCATGATTAATGTGATTTGAAGAGAAGTAATAAAATGAGCTCTAACACGGAAAGTAAGCGTTTCCGGACACATGTCCACATAACATATTTTCTTTCTTTGTATGTGAGGAATGTTTCCTGAAAGTTTGGCCGTACCTTTTTTGTAACACCCTGTATACTTACATGGACATGGTGTCTGTTCTTTCGAACATGTCCTAGAGAACAAACACCATATTCATATAAGCGAGATTTTGTTCAGCCTGAAGGTGATCTGCTGCTCGTTCCTAATCTTTCTTCGTAGATGAGGGACGGAGCCGACTAGGCTGATGTAGAATTTTCCCATATGAGCTGGGTTTACCAACACTCGGAGTGAAAGTTCTAAAATCTTCCCAGGGAGCAGCACAATCAGATGATCTACACTACTGGAAATGGAAAAAAGAACACATTGACACCGGTGTGTCAGACCCACCATACTTGCTCCGGACACTGCGAGAGGGCTGTACAAGCAATGATCACACGCACGGCACAGCGGACACACCAGGACCCGCGGTGTTGGCCGTCGAATGGCGCTAGCTGCGCAGCATTTGTGCACCGCCGCCGTCAGTGTCAGCCAGTTTGCCGTGGCATACGGAGCTCCATCGCAGTCTGTAACACTGGTAGCATGCCACGACAGCGTGGACGTGAACCGTATGTGCAGTTGACGGACTTTGAGCGAGGGCGTATAGTGGGCGTGCGGGAGGCCGGGTGGACGTACCGCCGAATTGCTCAACACGAGGGGCGTGAGGTCTCCACAGTACATCGATGTTGTCGCCAGTGGTCGGCGGAAGGTGCACGTGCCCGTCGACCTGGGACCGGACCGCAGCGACGCACGGATGCACGCCAAGACCGTAGGATCCTACGCAGTGCCGTAGGGGACCGCACCGCCACTTCCCAGCAAATTAGGGACACTGTTGCTCCTGGGGTATCGGCGAGGACCATTCGCAACCGTCTCCATGAAGCTGGGCTACGGTCCCGCACACCGTTAGGCCGTCTTCCGCTCACGCCCCAACATCGTGCAGCCCGTCTCCAGTGGTGTCGCGACAGGCGTGAATGGAGGGACGAATGGAGACGTGTCGTCTTCAGCGATGAGAGTCGCTTCTGCCTTGGTGCCAATGATGGTCGTATGCGTGTTTGGCGCCGTGCAGGTGAGCGCCACAATCAGGACTGCATACGACCGAGGCACACAGGGCCAACACCCGGCATCATGGTGTTGGGAGCGATCTCCTACACTGGCCGTACACCACTGGTGATCGTCGAGGGGACACTGAATAGTGCACGGTACATCCAAACCGTCGTCGAACCCATCGTTCTATCATTCCTAGACCGGCAAGGGCACTTGCTGTTCCAACAGGACAATGCACGTCCGCATGTATCCCGTGCCACCCAACGTGCTCTAGAAGGTGTAAGTCAACTACCCTGGCCAGCAAGATCTCCGGATCTGTCCCCCATTGAGCATGTTTGGGACTGGATGAAGCGTCGTCTCACGCGGTCTGCACGTCCAGCACGAACGCTGGTCCAACTGAGGCGCCAGGTGGAAATGGCATGGCAAGCCGTTCCACAGGACTACATCCAGCATCTCTACGATCGTCTCCATGGGAGAATAGCAGCCTGCATTGCTGCGAAAGGTGGATATACACTGTACTAGTGCCGACATTGTGCATGCTCTGTTGCCTGTGTCTATGTGCCTGTGGTTCTGTCAGTGTGATCATGAGATGTATCTGACCCCAGGAATGTGTCAATAAAGTTTCCCCTTCCTGGGACAATGAATTCACGGTGTTCTTATTTCAATTTCCAGGAGTGTATTAACGCGAGCAGGAAACCGTTAATGAAAATGCCTAGATTCTGCATCTGATTCTGATTGGCTGGAATGCCTAAGGATTTAATGCAGTGTTGTAGAAAAGCAACAACCTCAAGGACTGTGGTCAGTGGCACCAGGGTATAATACTTGTATACTGAGGGTTTATAGTGTTAGTAATTCATTTTTCACGGTCTTAGGCAATCAGAACGCGCTCACTAGATCTATCTACTTTCCCTGTGTCATGACTCTGCGGGCAAGCAGTGCTGCAGAATTCATTCGAGGATACATGAGCGAGTACGTACCCCTTTCGAACAGGTTTCTCCGTTTGAATGGGATCACATTATGGGCCTGCAGGAAGTTGGCTGGACGTCTCGACGAATTGCTACAGGTGTTGGCCACAGTGCATGAGTTGTGTGTCCCTGCTTTCAACAGTGGTGTGTGGAACACTCTCACGCTGTTAGACCACGTTCTGGACCTCCGTGTAGTACAGGTACGCTTCAAGATCAAAGCGTTATACGAGCAGCGGTAGCCAACCGAACATTATCCAGGGACAAAATCCGGGCACATGTGTGCATGCTGTGTCATCACAGACCATGGGGAGCCGTCTGCTTGCTGCAGGATTAAGATCACGAGTGCCTCCGGCTAGGCTATCACTGATACCAAGGCACCACCAGGCTTCAATATTCAGATGGTGTCAAAGAGTTGACTGGAAGATGGAATGGCGTTCTGTCGTCCTCATTAATGAAAATAGGTTCCGTCTGTAGGCGAGAGACGGAAGTCCATGTGTACGGCACAGCCGTGGAGATGACAATTCCAGACTGCTTTTGTCAACAGCACACAGGTCCCATTCCAGGCTTCATGGTGTGTGGGGCAATCAGTTGAAACTAATGGTCACATTTGGTGTTTCTGCAGGGTAAAGTCAGTAGTGGCCACTACATTGCACAAGCTGTTATCGCACGTTACTACCATTTCTTTGAAAGGAAGGGGAATAGGTTTTTCAGCAGGACAGTGCGCATCCACAAATATGGTGCAGTGGGAACATGCTCTTTCTCTAGGGCCTGCGACAACCATTTCTGAATTCCAATAAAAAGGGCAAGACGCTGGTGAATAGTCCAGGGCTGAGTGTGCAGAGAGATGAGCCAGTGGGGCCCAGTGACAGAGTGGTGGTTGAGAAAAATATTTATTAGACTTCAATTACACTCGCGCGGTTCGCCCCGTCGGAGTTTCGAGTCCTCCCTCGGGCATGGGTGTGTCTGTTGTCCTTAGCGTAAATTAGTTTCAGTTAGATTAAGTAGTGTGTAAGCCTAGGGACCGATGACCTGAGCAGTTTGGTCCCATAGGAACTTACCACAAATTTCCAATTTTTTTCAATTACACATCCCTTCATTGACAATGTGAGGCAGTCATGCCCCACTGTGACGAGGCAGGCTGGTGATGACCAGCAGTTGTCTTCCACCCTGGTGAAGAGATGCTGACGTGAGGCTGAGCAATTGGACATCAGCAGCGGTCTGCTGCTTCTGCCACAACTGCATTCCACTGCAGAATAGCCACACCTGGCGACTCAGCTCGACTCGCGTCCACCTCTGAGGCGAGTGAAGGCTGCCCTGTGTGGGACACGACCCACTGCCTCCTGGTAGGAGGCTAGCGATGACAGGCGCTGACGACAGGTCAGCAGTGCTGTGACACCAAGTCCTTCAAGGAGCCTCAGTGCAGAATGTGGCTGGTCTGACCTCATGTCAAAGCCATGGCTGAAGGTTGTGGTGCCCACTCGTCCCATAGTCTAGCGTGGCCCTGTTGTCATGGTGGTTTTGCAGGACTCAGAAAGAATCCAACTAAAAAATCACAGTAATTTATAAGGGTCTGAGGTACATTTGTTGCATTATTACCCGGCCCCCATGTACGTAGCTCATTGCCCCGGTGTGGTGACACAGTCCTGCATGCTGAGGCTATTACCACTGCACAGCACAGGTTTTGCCGATTACAGCTAACCTGTCTCAGAATCCTTTTGTGTACGTGTTATTATGACCTATATGTCGCCACATTGCACTTACCAGCCTGCAGTGGATAACACAACACGCCATGGCAGCTTTCTTACATATTCATACAAGTTTCACTTAAAACTAGGTAGCGACACTATAGTAGGGACAGTCTATCACAGGATGCCACTGGGCACCTTTAAGATCGATTGCATGCACGAATACATGCCTGCATTGAGCCACTGGGCAACTGTTTGGGCACCATTTAATGCAACTTGTGTGTTTCACTTAGTCTGATGTTGTAATCATAAACTCCTACAGTGATGAACTACATGTCACCTCACTTATCAAATCTCTTTAAAGTGTCTTATGCAATCTGTGGTGCCACCGCCAGACACCACACTTGCTAGGTGGTAGCCTTTAAATCGGCCGCGGTCCATTAGTATACGTTGGACCCTTGTGTCGCCACTGTCAGTGATTGCAGACCGAGCGCCATCACACGGCAGGTCTAGAGAGGCGTCCTGGCACTCGCCCCAGTTGTACAGCCGACTTTGCTAGCGATGCTACACTGACAAATACGCTCTCATTTGCCGAGACGATAGTTAGCATAGCCTTCAGCTACGTCATTTGCTACGACCTAGCAAGGCGCCATTACCAGTTTATATTGAGCATATTAATGTACCATCAAGAGCGATGTACTCCAATTATGGATTAAAGTTAAGTATTACAGCAACTGCGTCCGTTTTCTAAGTTCTCATTTCACTGACCTGTTCCAGACCTCACGCCGGTCTGCGTGTAATTAAACGCGTGCATTTCGGCCTCCTCTAGCAATACGGTGTTGGCTCTTCTGCCAACACAGCACAATCTGCATGCTCCCACCGGATGAAGGAGGACTTGGATTCATTAATCTCCCGTCTAAATATAGCATACTGTTGGTACATAGGACGTTGACCACCTATGAACGCCATCCCGACTGCCCCATGGCTGCGCTCATCTGACTTCACCAACTGGACTCGCAAGTCACCCAGCTCGGTCTGTCGGTGATCCCCTCCCACATAGTTTCTATGTGATATTTTTTTATGCAAAAAAGCTATGTTTTGCTGGAATGTTTTGTAGAGGAACTCCTGACACCAACTATAGAGGAATGTTGGACATCGATGGAAACTGTCAGGATGCGCTGTATTAAATCTCGGCCGAGTTTCCCAAGTCATTTATTATCTCTAGGTACAGTCCCCCATTCCTCTCGGTCTGCGTCACTGGGTCCCACAATGCTGAGGACGCCATTTTGCTGTCTCTGCCACCTCAGCGCTGCCTGCTGGGAGCTCTAAGGCAACCCACGGCATGCTTCCTCGTCGACATGGCTAAGATCATGGCGACAACAAATGCCCGCAGACTGGCGTCCGAATCTGTGGCCCTCACTTCGGGATGCCTCCGGCGTGTGTTTGGAGCCAACAAGACTGCCTGCAGCAACGAGCCGTGGTGTGGCCCACTGCTGGCTGGCTGCGGACCCTTTGTTGGCCTTAGAGGGTCGAACCAGCGATCTGCCATGGACTGGAATGCTGGTGCCCCATCTGCTGCTGCACGTAACCGGTGGTGTGACACGTCCCACCATCCAGGGGAGCTGTCACATTTGAATGCCTTGTTAGTGAACTGGCGCCCATTTATACGCGGCTGTGCACCTCTATTTTGCTACGTGCCACTCCAAGTCGTGTGCTCATGACACCTGGGTTGGGCCAGTGAGCCCCTTCTGCCTGTAACTTGCGCCATGTGCACCGCTGCGTTTACCCTTTTCAGCGGGTCTACGGCCCTGTGGCCTCCATTCTACTTCGCAACCGTTGGTAGGGTAACTTACTGTCAACAGGCCCACACCTGGCTGTACCTTGTGTGCTCCGAAAAACTGCACCGAAGCTAATCTTTCTCCATCTTAAATTGTGGTGCCGCTACAGTTTCGACCAGTGTGTAAGGACGGCGTAGCAGTTACATGCAGCCGTTCGAGGAAGGCCACCGAAGCACAAAAATGAAATTCACTACCGACTTCGTCAGTGGAAGAAAGTGTGGCAGAGTATCCAAGCTTGCTACCTCTCTCCACAAGTAAAAGCCACTTGGTATAAGGTAGCCAAAAGAACCATTCAAACTAAGGAACAACTACATGGGATACAACTAATTCCGTCAAATTTGTGTGTCACCTGCAGTGAGGTCATCACCCTGGAACATCGTGTTATGTGTGCCGTCTTCAAGACGTTGTGGGATGTTGCTAGGAAGACGCTAAGACTTAATAAGTGTGCGATGATCACATGCTTCTATGCCACCACGATAACAACTCCAGATTTTGCGCCATTTCCCGCCAGCAAAAGAGCGACGACTACTTGAATCGTTACACGTGCAACGCACTCTATCTTTAAGCTAGGGCTCAAGGAACCAACCCACCTCCTCATGTACGAGGTCTGTTCAAAAAAATTCCGGAACATTCGATATTTCGCTTGAAAGGTGTGTAAGGTGGCAGATTAAATGAAGTCAGATCCGCACCTTACATGAGAACTTTATACATTGCAATGAGAAGGTGAATATGACACCTAACGTAATTCAGCAGTTATGAGCAAATTTGCCCATCAGTATGTAATGCGAAAAGGGATGACAGTCAATTGACAGTAATTAACACACCGTTCCTATATAATGCATGTCTTTGAGCCGAGGATGGAACAAGCAGCGTGAGTCGTTTGAGTTTGAAAGCCAGAGGGGCAAGGCCAGAAGCGGAGGCACGCCGCAGGGGTTACCACAGAAACCACTTACAAGGGTGGCAGGCGGTAAGTCAACGACCCGACCAGGTGACTCACGTGGGAGAAACGCATGTAGCGGTACATCTGCAGAGGGACAGAGAATAAGCTTTAGAAAGCTGTGTTTCGGAATTCCAAAGTGATACGAACAAAACCAGTGACGCATTTCGATCACGTGCCCAGCGAGTGTAACACACATGAAGGTCAATGTACTATAGATGTCTAGAACGGGCACAAAACGTCCGATTGGCGGAAACGCACTAGGAAGGAGAAAAATACTGAAGTTTCGACTCGGTTTAATAGAAGGGACATTGCGACTGGTAGAGAGAGTTTCCACAAAATAAGAGAAACCTCCTATTGGTCGAAAAAGGCCGTGACGTGAAGAACGAATGAACCCAGGTGGGGGAGGCAGTTCAGCCATGAGTAAGACAAGAGAGAAATTTTGAGGGACTACCATCTGAACTGGCGTAAAGTGCAGAACGGAGCGCTTAATGCTCTGTACGACGCAGAGAAGAAATTTGTGTGAACACTGCGTTCAGAGCGGATGAAATCCAGCTAGAAATTAGCTGTAGCAAAGTTTACCTCTAACTGTGGAGAAGCGAACCAGCCAGTTAGTTAGTTGTTCTTGCGAGAACCGAGAGGGCACTATAATATGCACGCTGCTCCAACCATGCCCTTGTACGAGGGCTATCCACAAAGTACATTACGTTTTGGAATTAAAAATAAATAAAGTATTGGGACATTTTTTTATTATATACAGATGAAAGCCCCACTTAAATACTACTTTTCTACATAGTTGCCATTTAAATGATGGCACTTATCGTAGCGATGGACGGGCTTGGAAATTCCTTCGTCGTAAAATTCGGCCGCCTGCGCCTTCAACCACGTGGTTACCTCTTCTTGAAGCTGTGCGTCGTCATCAAAACGCTGCATAGCCAACCGCTTCTTCATTGCTGGGAATAAGTGGAAGTCGCTCGGTGCCAGGTCGGGACTGTACGGCGGATGAGGAAACAACTCCCACTTAAAAGATTCGAGAACTTCACGAGTGGCGTTTGCCGTGTGGGCCCGGGCGTTGTCGTGAATCAGCAAGATCTTTGAGGCCAACTTTCCCCTGCGAATGTTTTGTATAGCTCTTCTGAGGTTGTGCAGAGTTTGGCAATACCTTTGAGAGTTTATTGTAGTGCCTCTTTCCAGGAAATCCACAAAAATCACACCTTTTCTGTCCCAAAAGACAGTCGCCATCACCTGCCTTGCCGACATTGTCTGCATGCATTTGTTGGGTTTTTGGGGGGAATTTATGTGCCCCCACTGCATTGACTGCAATTTTGTCTCGCAGTTCACATGCTTAACCCATGTTTCATCACCAGTAACGATGCGATCGAGTAATGAGTCGCCATCTTTCTCGTAAGCGTCCAAAAACGTTAACGCTGCAGCCATTCGCTGATTTTTGTGAATCTCTGTCAAGATTTTTGGTATCCATCTTGCACAAAACTTGTGGTAACCAAGCTTTTCGGTAATGATTTCGTGCAACAAACTTCGTGAAATTTATGGAAAAATCATAGAGAGTTCCGTTATTGTGAAATTACGGTTTTCACAGACTGCGGCATCAACTTTTTCGACAAGTTCGGCAGTCACTATGCTGGGTCTTCCACTTCGCTCTTCGTCGTGAACGTTAGTTCGGCCATTTTTAAATTTTATGACCCATTGACGCACTCCACCTTCAGTGATTAAGTTGTCCCCATACACTTCACAAAGCTGCCGATAGATTTCTATCGGTGTACAGTTTTTTGCAGTCAGAAACCTTATTACAGCACGCACTTCACACTTCGTGGCATTTTCAACTAACGCTGACATTTCAAACTGTCACAGTAACTCAACGGAGTACATCACGTACCACTCACTAGCACGGCAGGATGCCGACTGAGCGGCGGAATGCCATGACACCAAGATGGCCGCGCTAGCCCCGCCCCTAACGGAAACAAACTAAAACGTAATGTACTTTGTGGATAGCCCTCGTATATCGCCACGTACTAAGACTAGGGCTGAGCAAATGTTTTCTCGCATAACGAGAAACACAGGGAAAGTTGCTGCTGGAAAATTCAGCAGAGGTTTTGTAGGAATTTCAGCGGGAAGAGAGCGGCGTAGCAGACGGCACCTCGTCGCAGCTTACGGTAAATACCACGTGCAGAGGCCTAAACTTAATGGTTCACCAGCTTGCGTCCATTCTAAACTCGAGGAGCCTTGGGTAATCTTTCGCTCAGTTTGCCACATAACTAACCATCCACTGTAGTCTTGGTTGACATCCTAAATAGTACCGAACTTTGAACCGGAATCGGAGGATTTTCGTAGTACTGACCAACATCATAACGTATATGTAGGAACAATTTTGTAAAGAAACTTCTAATTAAACTCTAATCTTGTTGCGTTTAGGATTAATATTCTTTCTGAGAGTTAATATTCAATGTTGTTGTGTATAGGATTATTTCAGTTTTTGATGTTGGCGAGGTGCGTTATCCTGACAACTGTTATTATGTTGTCAAATTGAAAACTGCGTAAAAGCGTGTATTTTTGTGCTAAAAATTGCGACGTTAAACATGTAATTTCACCTAACACAGTTGTTCTTAACCATAGAATACGTAACCACGCTACAGGTGTGATGGAGCGAAATGCGGTTGGATTTCCTGTTAGTTATTTATTGTTCAGTGCTGTATTGAGTAGAACGTTGTGTCACACAATTTGCGAATTTCGAGATTGCAGAGATTTAGAACCAACGCATCTGCATTAAATTTTGTGTGAAACTCAGGTAAACCTTTGGAGAGATATATCAAATGATACAGGAAGCCAACGGTGATGAGTGGTTAAGCCGTACTCAGTCTTACGAATGGTTCACACGATTTAAAAATGGCCTGACGGAAGTGAAAGATGACCCTCCTTCATGACACCCTTCGACGTCTGCCGATGACACTCGTGTCAGGAGCGTCCACGAAATAGTGCGTGCCAACCGAAGACTAAGTGTCCGAGACGTTGCAGAAGAATGTAACATTTCAGTGGGATTATGTGATGAAATCCTGACACAGCATCTTGGAATGTATCGTGTTGCAAGTTGGTCCCACGGCTCCTAAGTCAAGATCAGAAAAACCATCGCCTCGCGGTCTGTGAAGAGCTTTTGGATCGCGCAAACGAAAACTACATTCCCTTAATAGAATTGTAACTAGTGATGTGACGTGGGTCTACGGTTATGATGTTGAGGCGTCGAAAGGAAGAAGATTTGCAACGATAGACGAGATTAAAAGAAAATTCGCAGAGGGCGCTTCGCGCAATCCGGCAAGAGGCGCATCATGGCTGCTTCCGGAAGTGGAAACGGCGTTGGGGGTATTGTATCAATTGTGGAGGACAATATTTAGAAGGAGACCCTGCAAAATAAGTAAAAGGTAACCGTAAAAAAATTGCGGAGTTTTACAGAAACATGCACGTTATAGGGAGACGTTCCAGAACTTTATTAAAATAGCTCTTCATACATTTTCTCTACATTTGTGGCTCCTGCATGGAGGATATGACGACGACGACGACGCTGAACTAAATATCAGAACACAACGGATCTGGAAATTACGGAATGACTATATCTGTAGTCTTATTTTGCGCAGCACATTGGTTTTCAACGTTTCGAAGTTATCAGTTTCGTTTGTGAACGTAATTCTCGCCGACGAGAAATGTTTTCAGTTCAGTGGTTTTGTTTGCCGAATGGGAGTTCCAATTTTGCCAAGATGAAGGAACATTTTTCTTTCCTTTTCATTGCGGTTCTAGGCGCTTCAGTCCGGAACCGCGCTGCTGCTACGGTCGCAGGTTCGAATCCTGCCTCGGGCATGGATGTCTGTGATGTCCTTAGGTTAGTTAGGTTTAAGTAGTTCTAAGTCTAAGGGACTGATGTCTTCAGATGTTAAGTCCCATAGTGCTTAGAGCCATTTGAAGCATTTTGTTTCTTTTCATTCTTCCTCGCCTAGTTTTCTGCAGAAGAACTTTAGTTTGGTCTTCTACCGTGGTCAACGTCTTTTTGTTCCTGGGGATGAGGATATACTCTGATAATATTCTCATTGGCACGAAGCCAGCTTCTTTGCCTTACTTTTTTCTGTTGCAAAGGACGAGGCCAACACCGCGGGTTATAGCTCTAGAAGCTCGCCGATGAAGGCAATTCTTGGTGAGAGCTATGCTTCTCAATGCGCTAAGGCGTGAACCTGTGGCTACATAGAAATGAAAGTATCCGTTGTGTGTTTATCATTTTTCTCTCTCCCAGTCGTTTCTCGCGCTTGTACATTTTATATAAGGCAAAATGACTACGTCAGCAAATTCGTTATAGCGATTAACTGACCATGTCCTTCTGGTTGATTCATTGTTCTGGTAATGTGGATTTGCGGTGTGTGTTGGAAGATCTCGCAGTTGAGAAATCGCTTAGCAGTAGTCGAGGTATGGATGTGGCACGTCGTGGGCACTTTAGGGCAAAGCTTCTGCTGCAAATTGGTTTACATATCGTAGGTGTGGCACTTGTTATCCTTTGTGATGAACGATGCTACTTTTCCAGATAGTACAGCCTACAAAACATTTAGAAGTGTGTTCCCATGCACTGGAATCGAATTCTGTTCAGGTATTTCCCTGTCCTATTCCGCAGCGACTATTACAGATTCGCGATCTGGGATGTGTTGGGTAAAAATAGGCCTCTGGGCACAGCTTGGAGCCCTTAGCTTGCTGTAAGGGGTGTTGCTTACAAATGACGGACCTGATTATGATTAATTCGTGCCAATAAGATTCGTATGTTTCTGTGCAATTTTGAGTGTGAAATTTTTGTGTCGCTTTTTCCCTATTGCCTTTGATCCACATTCCTGTTTTGTTGTTGTGATTATATCTGGCCGTTGCTAGTAACCTGTTGGAGGCGCTGTACTGAAATGATAGCGGTGTACGTATTCCAGTCCCCTGGTCGGACCTCGGAATCTTTCCGGAATGTAGTAAGACTGCTATAGAACTTTTCATTATTTGGAGTCGTGGTAAATGTAGCCCCGTCTCGCGGGTCAGAGTGAGGATGACGACTCTTATTTAAAGTGAGTGAATAGCGTGGCAGTGCAGAGAAGTAATCTGGGTCGAGCACTTCCCGTGACTTGTCTCGCGTGCTCCAATTGCCAAGAATATGTGGATTCGGGCCGTGGCGCCACTGAAGCTCCTAGGCATGGACGAAAGGAATATTTCAGCATGCACGTCATAAGACGTTGCTCATTCATTGACCCGAGTTTCTAGGACCCCAGAAAACTGAGAGCACACAGATGAGTCAAGAGTGTTTCGCACTCCTCCTAGACGTTGCAAGTTCAACACATATTTCATGATGTACCGTGTGGTTATAATAAACTGTCCCTATTTAACACGTTACAACACGGAAACTAATTACCGTGCGAGTGTCAAACTTGGTAGCGTTAATGTCAAGGTTATGGGGAAGAGAAATAATGCAGAATCAATTCATTTGAAACACTTTTAATGTGCCGCTATGGTACATCATACCATTACATACCGGTACCAATACTGCTACCAAAAGGGGCTCAACATAGCACCCATCAGCGTTCAGAAGAGTCTGAAAGCGCAGGATTGCATTCTGCACAGGAGAACGAAGCTTGTCAGCTGTCTCTCTTGATATGCTGCGCTTCAGATCAGCACATGTGTGAATGTTCCCCTGTATAACCGTTCTTTTAATTGAGAACAATATTCTTAAGTTTATTCTCATATAGGGGAGAGGTGATCCATAATATCGGAAATAATTAGTAGCACTGAAAAAGTTTTAATTAAAATTAACGATATATAATCTCTCATCAGAATAACGCCCGCAGCAAAGTTGCGCCGAAGGGAAATCAAAGAGGATACAGCGCGGCTACTTTTGTTTCTAAATTCTACTATATAAACCATGCGATGGTATTGTTAGCTCTCTTGTCTTGTTTACTGCGCTTTGAATAAGTCTATATAGGTGCGGTGTGCGATAGCTGGCATTTCCAAGTGATGTGCTACGGAAGGGATCAGGGAATTTCTGTTAAACTGCAAGAAAAGTGACTACAGTTAATTTATACGGGACAGAATTTTGTCGTAAGGTCACGCATTAAGAATACCTGAGGAATTGTGGGCGCGAGAGAAAGTAGCGCTCAGTATTAAACTCTATTACAGGATCTGTCGACTATACGAAGGGACGTTAAACTGAATGGAATTGGACGCTTAGCTGTGTGAAAGTAATGTAATGAAAGTATAGTAATGTAGTGAAAGTATGGTAATGGACCATAATCACAGATATAATTTCTCGAGTAACGAACTATAAAAATCACGGACATTTTGTGGAGTCACCGCCAGACGCCACACTTGCTAGGTGGTAGCCTTTTAAATCGGCCTCGGTCCATTAGTATACGTCGGACCCGCGTGTCGCCACTGTCAGTAATTGCAGACCGAGCGCCACCACACGGCAGGTCTAGAGAGACGTCCTGGCACTCGCCCCAGTTGTACAGCCGACGTTCATAGGAATGGTTCACTGACAATCACGCTCTCATTTGCCGAGACGATAGTTAGCATAGCCTTCAGCTACATTTGCTACGACCTAGCAAGGCGCCGTATTCAATTGATATTGAGATTCTATTAATGTATCATCAAGAGCGATGTTCTAAAATGTGGATTAAAGTTAAGTATTCCAGAAGCTACGTATTTTTCTTTATAGCATTCATTACGTATCCTGTTTCAGACCTCACGCCAGGCTGCGTGAGTTTAAGCGCGTGCCTTTCGGCTTCCTCTCATTGTGTCTAGGCTGTCTTGTCTAGACGCAACATATTTGGCGACGAGTCTCAAAAGAGGATTTCGCGTTCGTATTGCCCTAATTTACTTGTGTCATGGCTTCACCACAATCTCCAGATGCACTGTCCGAATTTTATCGCTTGCAGAATCAGCAGACGCAGGCCTTATTGGATGCCCTTGGACAGCTCGTCCAGGGTCAACGTGCAATCCAAAACGATGCGGAAGCCGCCGCTCCGCCGCTACTGCAGCCACAACACGCAGTTGCACCACCGTTTCGGCATTTTGATGCGGCCATGGAAAGCTGGACGGAGTGGTCACGCCAATTTGGATTCCATCTCGCCGCCTACAGAATTCAAGGTAACGAGCGGCAGCCTCACTTATTGGCGTGTGTAGGGGTGCAGACGTACCGTGTGATAGTGAAATTATTTCCCCGCCGCGACGTAGCAACTCTGCCCTACGAAGAAATATTGTCGGCATTAGATGCATATTTCAAGGAATCAGTCAATGTTGTTGCAAAAAGGTATACGTTCTTTCGTACAAAACGTACGGCCGGTCAAACTAATCGGGAGTGGGTTGCAACTTTGCAAGGCCTTACAAGGGATTGTGCTTTTGAGTGTGAATGTGGACTCCCTTATTCCGATACTATGGTACATGATGCAATTGCACACAACGTTTCTGATGTTCGTATATGGGAGCAAATTTTGAAACTAGTCAATCCCCCCCTTCAAAAAGTGATCGACATATTGGATAGGCAAGACACACTTGACTTTGCTCAGGACTCATTTGCAACTTCGCCAGCCGTGTGTCACATTAACCGGCCCGCCGGGCGAGCTGCACTGAACTGTAAACAGCCCTCGCGCCCGTCCGCGCAGCTGCCGCCACGATCTCAACCACGTGTCCCGTGGCAGCAAGCAAATGCAGTGAAATCATGCCCGCGCTGTGCTACTAGACATTCGCGTGAGAATTGCCCGTCACGCCAAGCCATTTGCTTTTTCTGTAATAGAAAAGGACATGTTCAGAGTGTTTGCAAGAAAAAGCTCAGATCGGACACTCACAACCATTCCAGGCCCTTTGCTTCGCGCCGGAATCAGAATCGAACCACGAATACTCAGACTCGTGAACCTTCGCCCATGGAAATTCTTGTAGTTAATTCCACTCCGCCCAGTGCCACTCTCTCTAAAAGTGACTGTGTGCGTCCCACAAAAAGTGTGCGTCGACGTCGCCGGAAATCACGTCAATTAGCAAGTGATTCTGTACCAGTGTCTGTTCACGTTGCACGAGACAGTTGCTCTTGTCGTCAACAGGACAATAAACTTTTTGTAGACTTGGACATTCATGGCAACGTGATCCCATTCCAGCTCGATACCGGAGCTGCAGTTTCATTGATCAATAAAGACACGTACGAACAACTGGGCACACCTCCGTTGTGTGCCGCAAATGTTAAGCTAACTAGTTATTCAGGACAGTATATCCCAGTGTTAGGACTGTGCAGCCTTCTTGCATCATACAAGGGACAAACAAAACTTGTGTCTTTTTACATCCTTCCTTCTTCTTCTGCTGTGAACTTGTTTGGTTTAGATTTATTTCAGTTGTTTAACTTGTCTACAGTAAATCAGGTCCTCTCAGTGAACCAGACTGTGCCTTCAGCCAGTGTTTCTAGTCTATGTGAAGAATTTGCAGACATTTTTGCACCGGGCCTTGTTTGCGCTAAGAACTATAACGCACATTTGGAACTGCAAGTCGGCGCGCAACCGAAATTTTTCAGAGCGCGCAATGTTCCCCACGCATTGCGTGATAAGGACGCACAAACATTACACGAATTGGAATCACAAGGTGTGATTGAACGTGTGCAGGCTTCTCTCTGGGCATCACCCTTAGTAATTTTGCCAAAACCTTCTGGTAAATTGAGACTTCGTGTGGACTTCAAGGCAACGGTGAATCCACAACTAGTGATTGCACCTTATCCTTTACCCCGCCCGGAAGATCTTTTTGACAAACTGTGCTCGGGTAAATATTTTTCGAAGTTGGACCTAGCAGATGCGTACTTGCAAATACCATTGGACGAAGAATCCCAGCGCGTTTTGGTGGTTACCACGCATCTTGGTTTGTACTGATTCAAAAGACTGCCATTCGGGTGTGCATCCGCCCCTGCATTGTTTCAGCAATATCTGCAAACTGTTTGTGCATCGGTCCCTACTGCAGCAAACTATCTGGACGTTATTGTGATCTCCGGAAAGTCAGAAGAAGAACATTTAGCCAATCTCCGAACATTATTTCAGGTTCTGCGACAAAATGGTCTTCGCTTGCGGAAGGACAAATGTGTGTTTTTTGCTCGTGACTTACCATATTTGGGACATGTAATCAATGCACTAGGCATACATCCGAGCCCAGAGCACCTCCGTGCCATACAGGACTTGCCTTCGCCGCAGAATTTAAAGCAGCTACAGAGTGTGTTGGGAAAAATTAACTATTATCACCGATATATCCCGCATGCCTCTTCCATTTCAGCTCCGCTTCATCGCTTACGCCGTAAAGGTGTTCCGTTCGTCTGGACGACGGAATGCCAACGCGCCTTTCGCCAGTTGAAATCGGCTTTGCTTTCACATGCTTGCCTTATGCCATTCGATCCCCAGAAACCCCTTTTGTTGATGGTCGATGCATCGGATTTCGGGATCGGTGCTGTGCTTGCGCACAAAGATGGTTCGTATGATCGCACTATTGCCTTTGCGTCCAAATTGCTCTCGTATGCGCAAAGAAATTATTCACAGATAGAGAAAGAAGCCTTGGCTCTCGTATTTGGTGTTACTAAGTTTCACGATTTCTTGTATGGTCGTCACTTTACCATCATCACAGACCACAAACCTTTGACGTCACTTTTTCATCCGAACAAGCCTGTACCTCCACGTACAGCGCAGAAATTCATTCGCTGGTCTATTTTCCTCTCGCAGTTCCGCTACGATATCTTGTATCGGTCCACTGCTAAGCACGGAAACGCTGATGCGTTGTCCCGTTTGCCTGTTGCTGAGGATAGAGCATTCGATTCCTCCGAACTTGCTTGCATGTTCATTGATTCGGAAACCGATGACGTGGTCGAATCGTTTCCGATTGATTTTCGTCGTGTAGCTACAGCCACAGCTGCAGACCCTGTCCTTGCTACCGTTTTGCGTTTTGTTGCTACGCAATGGCCCTTGTCGAAATCACGGATCGAGGATCCGTTGGTTCGCCGATTTTTTGCTCACAAGGAGAGACTTTTTGTTCGACGTGGTGTTTTGCTGTTGCGTTCTGATAATGATCAATCCAGAGTCGTGGTCCCACGTTCGTTACAGTCCTCTGTCTTACGGCTTCTCCACCAAGGACATTGGGGTATAGTGCGAACGAAACAACTTGCTCGTCAGCACTGTACTTGGTTCGGAATCGATGCTGCCATTGCAAATATGTGCTCTTCTTGCATGGCGTGTACCGAACAACAATCCGCACCGCCGCGGAAATTCTTTGCATGGCCGAAAGCCACTTCCCCTTGTCAACGCTTACACATCGATTTTGCTGGTCCATTCTGGATTGCTCGATGGTTGGTTGTGGTCGATTCCTTCAGTAATTTTCCTTTTGTTGTACGGATGTCTTCCACGACATCATCTGCCACCATCCAAGCGTTATCCGCTATCTTTTGCATTGAAGGTCTTCCACAGACTATTGTTTCCGACAATGGCCCACAATTCATGTCCGCAGAATTTCAGTCATTCTGCAAGGCCAATGGTATTCAACATCTGACATCCGCGACGTTTTCGCCTCAGTCAAACGGTGCCGCTGAACGATTGGTCCGGACTTTCAAGTCACAGATGTTGAAGTTGAAAGAGTCACATTCTCGGGAGGACGCGTTACTGCTCTTCTTGTCTTTGTATCGCTCTCAGCCCTGAGATGGTCGCTCGCCGGCTGAGTTGCTCCACGGTCGTCCTCATCGAACCTTGATGTCTTTGCTGCTTCCGCCGCATTGGGTTCCTGTGCAGCGGCAGCCACCTGCTTTTGCTCCAGGCGACGTTGTATATTATCGCAACTATCGAGGTTCACGGCGTTGGCTCGCAGGGCGCATTCTTCGTTGCCTCGGCCGCGCAATGTATCTGGTTTTGGGGGCCTCTGGTGAGGTGCGTCGGCATCTCAATCAGCTGCGCCTCTGTCGTCGCACGGGTTCTGCCGCTCCCCGTCTGCTTTCAGCGACGGTGCCGTCCGGTCAGCGCCCTGGGGACCCATCTACTGGCTCGCCTCATCCCCAGGTGTTACCGACGCTGCCTTCCATTTTGCCCCATGGCGACGCGCCGCCGCCGCCGCCTGTTCTCCCGCCGGCGCCGCCCGCAGTGGACGCTTCGCTGCAGCCACCAAGCGCCTCCCTGGGTCACGCGCCGCCGATCGCTTTCCGTGACCAGCTATCCTCCGACATGGACCTCTTGCCAGCTCCGGACCAGATGTCGTCTTCGCCCGTCGGGTACCCCGACGCGATGGAGGTCGACCCATCGGCCCCTCATGTCTCTCTATGGGCGCATACACTGCATGTTGGCGTGCACCCTGGACTAGGTTTTCAGGCGTTTCCTAGCTCCCCTCGGACCGAATGGCAGGGTGCGGGTGGCACAGCCTCGCCTGTTGTTAGGCTCCCCACCTCGTCGCATACGTCAGCATGGGGTCCTCCCCACGGCGGGCGGAAGCCTTATAACACCACCGTTCGCCGATTTGCGGGGGAGGAATGTGGTGTCACCGCCAGACACCACACTTGCTAGGTCGTAGCCTTTTAAATCGGCCTCGGTCCATTAGTATACGTCGGACCCGCGTGTCGCCACTGTCAGTAATTGCAGACCGAGCGCCACCACACGGCAGGTCTAGAGAGACGTCCTGGCACTCGCCCCAGTTGTACAGCCGACGTTCATAGGAATGGTTCACTGACAATCACGCTCTCATTTGCCGAGACGATAGTTAGCATAGCCTTCAGCTACATTTGCTACGACCTAGCAAGGCGCCGTATTCAATTGATATTGAGATTCTATTAATGTATCATCAAGAGCGATGTTCTAAAATGTGGATTAAAGTTAAGTATTCCAGAAGCTACGTACTTTTCTTTATAGCATTCATTACGTATCCTGTTTCAGACCTCACGCCAGGCTGCGTGAGTTTAAGCGCGTGCCTTTCGGCTTCCTCTCATTGTGTCTAGGCTGTCTTGTCTAGACACAACACATTTTATTTGCCGTAATAGCTGAGACAATTATAGGATCAAGCCTCCTTTTCTCTATATACAAAACTCAATCATTCATGATCATTTAATTATTATTAAATGTTGTTAATAGCCGGCCGGAACCGCGCTGCTGATACGGTCGCAGATTCGAATCCTGCCTCGGGCATGAATGTGTGTGATGTCCTTAGGTTAGTTAGGTTTAAGTAGTTCTAAGTCTAGGGGACTGATGACCTCAGATGTTAAGTCCCATATTCCTTAGAGCCATTTTTCTTTCGAAACTGCGTGAATCTCGTTAGAGAATACTCAGAAGCGAGCAATAAGCGTATGACTGAAGATTGTATGCATAGAAAAGTCTGACAGAGGTATTGATTCAGTGGTCAACGTCTGATGATTACAACCAGAGGATTATTAAATCAAGGCTACACTGTGCGTCCAAAAGATACTGAGATTGATTTTATTCCAGCTGTACAAGCGGCAACAGCGTAGTGACTATAGACTGTAAACAATAGATGTGCATTCGACGAGTCAGTTGTGAGCTGACAGTATTAGGTAGTGGATGTGCGACCGTTATGTATCAACGTTGCTGTTTCAGAAATCGCAATGGTGCAACATCTCTTAATCAAGTGTTCAAGACATTATCCAAAATATTTTGAAGAAGAGAAAAATGTTTACAAAGCTTGTCCCGCAAACATTTACTTCCGAAGAAAAACAACGACGCATGAACGCCTGTTGTCACTTGATTCAAATGCAAAACGTGGACCATTCTTTTCCGGAAGAAGTGATCCAAGATGACGAGACTCGATGTTCAGTAGGAACGTACTGCAAAGCGACAAAATGAAGAAATTCACAAGAACGATCAACGCATTGACGACATAACCGGCATTTTGGAAAAAAACGACATTTTGTCTATGGAATGCGTGATTGATTCTTTAGTAAATTTTTTCTTTATTTATAGACGCAATCACATGTTTATGACACAGTCATAACCGGTTTCGGCCATACAATGCCCATCTTCATATTCTAAAACAATACAAAAGAAAATTTATATTAAAACCTAAAAATAAGTGCAATATTTAACCACGCTTATTAGTAATCTAACTGAATTTATGCGAAATACATATAGTTCATATCCAAAGGCGGCATACACTGAACACAGGTTCATGCGTTGTCAAACTAGCTATAAAATGTAAAACACCGGTCTAAGACCGCCGGTCTTATATAGATATAAAAATTTTGTTAGGTTTTGTTCTCCCTCTTTGCGCTAGACGCGCGCGTCTTCTTAAAGAAAGTCTTAGTTTTTCAAAAACCTAAAATATATAAATTTACGATTAATATTTGGGTCAAATATACATAAAATTTAATATTACAGAACAGATCGTTAAATCAGTAAAATAACATTTCAGAAAAGGAGGAAACATTGCTATAGATGAAAATATTTTGAAGAAGAGAAAAATGTAGAGTGCATTTCTGACGCCCGATGGTCATTGTATGGCCGAAACCGGGTATGACTGTGTGATAAACATGTGATTGCGTGCCCGCATCTCGTGGTCGTGCGGTAGCGTTCTCGCTTCCCACGCCCGGGTTCCCGGGTTCGATTCCCGGCGGGATCAGGGATTTTCTCTGCCTCGTGATGGCTGGGTGTTGTGTGCTGTCCTTAGGTTAGTTAGGTTTAAGTAGTTCTAAGTTCTAGGGGACTGATGACCTCAGATGTTGAGTCCCATAGTGCTCAGAGCCATTTGAACCTCCTATCATCTCTGATCCTCACCCCCCCTCCTTCCCTTGTCCTTTTACCGGGCTCCCTCTTCCCCTCCCCCTCCCCCCCTCAATCCTGTTTTTTCCCGCCTTCCCTCTCTCTGCCTCCCTTCTCTCCCCCGAGCCCGTTTGCATTTTCCTTCCTCTGCCTTTCCCCATTCCCTCTCGCGTCTACCCTACTCCTCCCTTCTGACTCCTCTCCCTTCGTCGTTCCCCCTCCCCCCCCCCCCGCCTTTCGTTCTTTCCTCTCCTCCCCTCTTTTTTCTTCCCCCTTCTCTGTCCAAGTCCCCCTCCCATCTGCCCTTGCCTCTGGAGTGTCATCTTCGTGCCGACCTTTTAGTGCAGTGTTTCTAGTGATTGTTAAGTGTTGTGCGTCTTTCCGAAATGTTGCGAACAGACATCATGCTGTCGCAGGGTGTGATTTTTTTTCATATGTCTCTTGCGAACAGAATCCAGACTGCCGCCGTGTTTTTTAATTGTCTGTCTACTTTTTACCTGTCTTCTTCCTTTGCATTTTATTATCTTCGCCCACCATCAGTTTTATGTTTTAACTTTCCACAATTTTCCGCCGATTTACATTTTACATCACCGTTTTTATTGTTTTCTTATCTTCCTATGTTCAAAAAATTCTGTAGGCAGAAGTGTGGCGTACTAAGCTGCTGCCAGCTCGCCCCCTTCGGGGGGGGGGGGGGGGGGGAACCGAAATCCAATAAAGGAAAAAAATGAGTCTGCAATGAGACCTTTGGAAACCGAGGAACTTTGCCACGTCCGAGGGAAGATTTCGCAGGCGATGTTGCCGCGCATCTTTCGCACTCGCAGGGGGCTCTTTGTGAGTGAGCCGACCCCCCCGCCGGCTGTCTTGTTCGTTTTTCGCCATTTTGCCGGCCGTAAAGCACGGCTCCACGCCGTCATATTCATTAGGAGAGGGGCCAGCCTGTCCCGCCACAACCAGATCCTCCCGCACTCAGCAGGGCTCTCGCTTCCAAATCAACTAGCGACGTGTAGTTGCGTTACTAATCGCGGCCACACAGGACGGTGATTCCGACCTGGGAACAATTACTTCTGCGGCGTAAAAACAAGAAATGGTTCGATTCTGGTTTAGCAGCGACGCAGAACTGTTGTTAAATATAGCCTTTATACAGGGTGGCGCAGGGGAACGGGAAATTTTGAACGTTGCAGTTGGCAGCATTGTAGCGCCGGCAGATGTTCGAAACTTGGCACAATTGATGTGAACGCATTGCCATTTAGTAATCATGGAGAATTGGACTGGTGCGGAACGTGCAGTAGCTGTGAGAGCGTTTTAAAAAAATGGTGATAGTGCGACTGCCGCGCAGAGAACATTTCGACAGCATTACCAGCTTGGACGTCATGGAAGTGTCCCATCTGCGCATGCGATTACAACGTGTTTGCGTAATTTTGAAGAAACAGGATCTGCCTTGAATAAGAAACCTCCAGGTGGCATTCCAACGGTACGCACCCCAGAGAACATTGCAGCTGCTAGAGCTGCAATCGAGACAAGTCCTCGCCGCTCCGTTCGACAGCATGCATCTTCGCTAGGGATTAAGCGACGAAGCTTACAAAGAATACTGCACGAATTAGACTTCCATCCCTATAAGTTGCAGATTGTGCAACACTTACATGAAAGAGATCCAGCGTCACGTATGGAGTTTAGTAGCCAGATATTGGCTAAAATCAACGAGGACGCGAATTTCCTTAGTAACTTATGGATATCAGACGAAGCCCATTTCCACCTGAACGGATTCGTGAACAAACAGAATTTTCGTTATTGGGCACAGGACAATCCTTGTGAGTTTCACCAGCGACCACTACATAGCGCCAAGGTCACAATATGGTGTGCTGTATCATGTCATGGTGTTATCGGCCCTTATTTTTTTGAACGTGAGGGTGGTAGTGCAGTGACAGTAACATCCGCTCGATATGTTGAAATGCTTCAAACATTCTTTACACCGAGGCTGTACGAGCTTAATCTTAACGTCGAAAACATGTGGTTTCAGCAGGACGGAGCCACGTCACACACTGCTCGACAATCGATGACAGCAGTTCGTCAATTGTTTGGAAGACGCATTATTTCACGTAACGGTGACATTGCATGGCCTGCGAGATCCCCTGATCTTAGTGTGTGCGACTTCTTCCTGTGGGGATATCTTAAAGGCAAGGTGTACCGTACACGTCCTGCAACAATCCATGAACTGAAGGAGAACATTGAAAACGAAATCACTGCCATTCCCCAAGATTTGCTACACCGCGCATTCCAGAGTTTTCATAACAGGCTGTTAGAGTGTGAACGCCGAATGGGAGCACATCTTTCCAATGTCACCTTTAAAAAGTAAAGAGACACTTTTGGACATTTTGATTGTAAAGACATATTGAATGATGGCATACTGAATACATTCACTTTCGTTAATAAATTACTAGTTTTATGAATTTATTCATGGAAATGACGTTATTTCGAAATTTCCCGTTTCCGTGCGCCACCCTGTAGTTCTTGTGGAATTGTGTCTCGAAAAAGCGTATAAGTTCAGTACTAACGTAAGTAAGACAACAGTAATCGAATGCAATAGAATTAAATCGGGCGGGACTCAGGGAATCAGATTACCTAATGTTGTGACCGAAGAAAATTTTAATTTTTATTCTTGCTTTTGTGACCTTAATAAGAGTCCAGGCTCCATAGGCAAACAGCCAGCCGACGTTAAGAAACATTCCATCAGGATGTAGGGACAAGCTGAGCGGCGGGGGCTACCAAGTATGGCTTGTTGATCAAATAACTTAGTGTTTGACTTCCTGCCAGAGGAAGCAGCATGAATCAAACTTGTGCAATGGAAGACGCAAACAGCAGGGCGATAATACAGCAAGAGAGATTATCAGTCACGTGCAGAAAAGACTCGTGTGGAACCAAATTGTGTGCAGCTAGAAACGAAAGTGTCGTGTGGAACCCAAGGCAGTCTTGCGCAAGCCGACCAATTAGAAACGAGAGTGTCATGTGGAACCATAGGCATTCTTGTGCAATCCGATCACTTAGAAATGAAAGGGTCTTGTGAAACAAATTAAATCGTGTGCACCCAAGTACATGAGAAACGAAATAAAAGGCCAGGCAGCGGAATAGCTAGAAGCAGAGATTCAGATGCAGATTCAGAACCAGTGCCGGCAGTTTGGAGATTCCGCAGCGAGGCGCCAGCGGGGCCCAGTAGGCCCAGAGCAGCCTATACAGCTGAAAAAGACTTCAACTTCGAGAAGACGGTGATAGACTCTGGTGGACACTCAGGATTTTTAGAGTTTCATTGGAATAGTGTAGTGGACTGTTAAGGCAGCCAGTCCACAGTGAAGTAGCCGAAAGGGCACGCGTCAACTCACGCCGTCTGGCGTTAAGTCTGGAACAGGATTCGTAATGAATGTGATAAAGAAAAGAACGTAGCTACTAGAACACTTAACTTTTATATCGTCCTTTGGTATACAGCATTCTTGATGATACAAGTGAGACTATCTTGAGATACATGCAATGGTACAAATGGCGCCTTGCTAGGTCGTAGCCATTAACTTAGCTGAAGGCTATTCTAACTGTCTCTCGGCAAATGAGAGAAAGGCTTCGTCAGTGCAGTCGCTAGCAACGTCGTCGTACAACTGGGGCGAGTACTAGTCCGTCTCTCGAGACCTGCCTTGTGGTGGCGCTCGGTCTGCGATCCTGACAGTGGCGACACGCGGATCCGACATGTACTAATGGACCGCGGCCGATTTAAGCTACCACCTAGCAAGTGTGGTGTCTGGCAGTGACACCACAAATAGTATTGAACAGAGGTTGTCAGTCTTTGTCTCAATCACTTAGAGAGATTTCAGTGCTAACCAAGAACAAGTAATTGTTTGTAGTTGTTTCTTATCCGTACTGGCAATTAGCTTTGAAGTAGCAAGTCCGAATAAATAGACCGAATCTTACTAAGGGGTTTATGGTCCAACACCTCACATAAGTATACGTGAGAATAAACTTGATAGAAACTAACCAATCTTTTCTGCCTGTTGCAATTTTGTAATCTATTTTCAGGAAACTTATTTGCTTCAAACAAAGGAGATTCTCTCCCTCTCATCTCCGATATAAAGGTTGACAGCAATTTATAACCAACCCATTGTCGTTAACGTCCCGATTGCGCTACGCAGTTCGCACTTACTTCATTCTGGTATAGTGAGGCTGTGCCGGGACTCGACACTAATAAGATGCTGACGAAGCAGAGAGGATCTAACATGCGAACTGACAATTCCATTAAAATCATTTATGTGAAAGTGAAATTTGAAACATCTGGCCGATTACATCTGTGCGCTGAACTGGGACTCGAACACGCAACGTTTAACTTTTCAGGCAAATGCGCTATGTACTGCGCTAGCTGGGCACAGCTTACGACCCATCGTCGTAGCCTTAACCCTTAACGTCCCAGGTGAGCTCTCACAGACCGCTAGCGTTTATTGTTACTCTCCTGCTAACGCATAGGGACGGGGTATGAGATTACAGAGTTATTCTACTTGTCCTTTCCTGAAACTGCGGTGATTTCCTTTGTCAGTAGCCACTTGACTGTGACGTGAGCCGGTACTACACCGAAGAGCCAAAGAAACTGGTATAGGCATGCGTATTCAAATACAGAGATATGTGAACAGGCAGAATACGGCGCTGAAGTCGGCAACGTCCATATAAGACGATAAGTGTCTGTAGTAGTTGTTAGATCGGTTACTGCTGCTACAGTGGCACGTTATCAACATTTAAGTGAGTTTGAACGCGGTGTTATAGTCGGCGCACGAGCGAGGGGACACAGCATCTACGAGCGATGAAGTGGGGATTTTCCCGTAGGACCATTTCACGAGTGTACGAACTGCTGATGGCCTTGGGAGAGCCAGTCATGACAAAACTCTACCATCTGGTGAGCAAGATGTATGAGACAGGCGAAATACCCACAGACTACAAGAAGAATATAATAATTCCAATCCCAAAGAAAGCAGGTGTTGACAGATGTGAAAATTACCGAACTATCAGTTTAATAAGTCACAGCTGCAAAATACTAACGCGAATTCTTTACAGACGAATGGAAAAGCTGGTAGAAGCGGACCTCGCGGAAGATCAGTTTGGATTCCGTAGAAATGTTGGAACACGTGAGGCAATACTAACCTTACGACTTATCTTAGAAGAAAGATTAAGGAAAGGCAAACCTACGTTTCTAGCATTTGTAGACTTAGAGAAAGCTTTTGACAACGTTAACTGGAATACTCTCTTTCAAATTCTGAAGGTGGCAGGGGTAAAATACAAGGAGAGAAAGGCTATTTACAATTTGTACAGAAACCAGATGGCAGTTATAAGAATCGAGGGACATGAAAGGGAAGCAGTGGTTGGGAAAGGAGTGAGACAGGGTTGTAGCCTCTCCCCGATGTTATTCAATCTGTATATTGAGCAAGCACTAAAGGAAACAAAAGAAAAATTCGGAGTAGGTATTAAAATTCATGGAGAAGAAGTAAAAACTTTGAGGTTCGCCGATGACATTGTAATTCTGTCAGAGACAGTAAAGGACTTGGAACAGCAGTTGAACGGAATGGATAGTGTCTTGAAAGGAGGATATAAGATGAACATCAACAAAAGCAAAACGAGGATAATGGAATGTAGTCAAATTAAATCGGGTGATGCTGAGGGGATTAGATTAGGAAATGAGACACTTAAAGTAGTAAAGGAGTTTTGCTATTTAGGGAGTAAAATAACTGATGATGGTCGAAGTAGAGAGGATATAAAATGTAGACTGGCAATGGCAAGGAAATCGTTCCTGAAGAAGAGAAATTTGTTAACTCGAGTATAGATTTAAGTGTCAGGAAGTCGTTTCTGAAAGTATTTGTATGGAGTGTAGCCATGTATGGAAGTGAAACATTGACGATAACCAGTTTGGACAAGAAGAGAATAGAAGCTTTCGAAATGTGGTGCTACAGAAGAATGTTGAAGATAAGGTGGGTAGATCACGTAACTAATGAGGAGGTATTGAATAGGATTGGGGAGAAGAGAAATTTGTGGCACAACTTGACTAGAAGAAGGGATCGGTTGGCAGGACATGTTTTGAGGCATCAAGGCATCACAAATTTAGCATTGGAGGGCAGCGTGGAGGGTAAAAATCGTAGAGGGAGACCAAGAGGTGAATACACTAAGCAGATTCAGAAGGATGTAGGTTGCAGTAGGTACTGGGAGATGAAGAAGCTTGCACAGGATAGAGTAGCATGGAGAGCTGCATCAAACCAGTCTCGGGACTGAAGACCACAACAATAACAACAACAACCGTGAATATCAGAAATCTGGTAAAACATCAAATCGCCGACATCGTTGCGGCCAGAAAAAGACCCTGCAAGAACGAGACCAATGACGATTGAGGAGAATCGTTCAACGTCACGGAAGTGCAACGCTTCTGCAAATTGCTGCAGATTTCAATGATGGGCTATCAACAAGTGTCAGCGTGCGAACCATTCAACGAAACATCGTCCATATGGGCTTTCGGGTGTACCCTTAATAACTGCACGACACAAAGCGTTACGCCTCGCCTGGGCCCGTCAACTCTGACATTGGACTGTTGATGACTGGAAAAATGCTGCCTGGTCGGTTCAAATTGTATCGAACGGATGTACGTGTACGGCTATGGAGACAACCTCAGAAATCATGGACCCTGCATGTCAGCAGGGGACTGTTCAAGCTGATGGGGGCTCAGAAATGGTGTGGGGCTGCTGCAGTAGCAGTGATATGGGACCCCTGATATGTGTAGATATTATTCTGACGGATGACACGTACGTAAGCATTCTGTCTGATCACGTGCATCCATTCTTATCTATTGTGCATTCTGACGGACTTGGGCAGTTGCAGGAGGACAATGCGACACCCCACACGTCCAGGATTGCTACAGAGTGGCTCCAGGAACATTCTTCTAAGAATAAACATTTCCGCTGTCCACCAAACTCCCCTGACATGAACATAATTGAGCACATCTGCTATAACTTGCAACGTGCTGATGAATTCTTCACGTGTTATCAGCCGTGTGGTGGCGTCGTTTTGTCACAACGTTGCGACAAGACGACGCCACCACTCGACTGATAACCCGAGAAAAATTCATCAAATGGTTCAAATGGCTCTGAACACCATGGGACTTAACATCTGAGGTCATCAGTCCCCTAAAACTTAGAACTACTTAAACCTAACTAACCTAAGGACATCACATACATCCATGCCTGAGGCAGGATTCGAAGACTGCAGCGCCTAGAACCGTTCGGCCACCACGGCCGGCTTAGACAGGTGTACCAGTTTCCTCGACTCTTCAGTGCGTTACTGCTCCTTTCGTGCTAGCGGTCTCTGAGACGGCACCTGGAACTTTGTGTTATGGATTCGGTAGCCAAGTCTTCATCTGCTGTTCATGTTACGGACCCTGATTTTGAGGACACTGTTTTAAAATGGTTTGAGGACAGTTTAAGAAGTGATGTTGGATTATATAGTGACAGCAAAATTATAAGTGAAATAGAATAGAAACAGTGAGAAAGTGAAGACGAATTTGTTTTGCCATCTATGAAATCCTTGAATGAAACAAGTGATCAAAGTGATGAAGACTTGTAGAGATTGAATCTTTAGCTAAAGGTTCTGCTAGAAATATATTTAGTTGAAACAAATACCACTGGTCGCCGAAAACTCTTGCAACGATGGACAATGGCAATATTTTTCTGCGTGTTGTACATAAGCGGGGTGAATGTGTTTGTCCCTCACAATTCCTACAAAAACAATAATCATCACGATATTTGAGTTTTCATAGCATTAACATTATCTTGTCGAAATTTTGTGTAGTTTTTTGTTTAAATGCGTTTTTTTATAAAAATAACTTTAAAATTTATTGAGTACAGTTTTTGTGTAGTATCAATGTAATCTTTCACATAGGAAACTGAACTGTTTCACCGAAACTGCCGAATGCAATTTTTATGGTCATTTAAACATAGTGGTCTGTCAGGCCGCACCAGGGACAGACCGTGAAAAAAAAAAAAAAAGACCTGGGAAGCTAAGGGTTCAGCTGGATAGCTCAGTAGGTGCCGTCAAGGTAGCTCAGCGTGTTCAGTCTAGGGAGTGACCATCGTCTTAAATTCAAAAAAAAATGTGTGAAGTTGAAACACGTACCGGTACGTCTCAAATGTGATTGAAATTAAGTAACTGATGGTAGTGTGCGACACATACACTACTGGCCATCAAAATTTCTACACCAAGAAGAAATGCAGATGATAAACGGGTATTCATTGGACAAATATATTATACTAGAACTGACATGTGATTACATTTTCACGCAATTTGGGTGCATACATCCTGAGAAATAAGTACCCAGAACAACCACCTCTGGCCGTAATATCGGCCCTGATACGCCTGGGCCTTGAGTCAAACAGTTTGGATGGCGTGTACAGGTACAGCTGCCCATGCAGCTTCAACACGATACCACAGATCATCAAGAATAATGACTGGCGTATTGTGACGAGCCAGTTGCTCGGCCACCATTGACCAGACGTTTTCAATTGGTGAGAGATCTGGAGAATGTGCTGGCCAGGGCAGCAGTCGCACAGTTTCTGTATCCAGAAAGGCCCGTACAGGACCTGCAACATGCGGTCGTGCATTATCCTGCTGAAATGTAGGGTTTGGCAGGGATCGAATGAAGGGTAGAGCCATGGGTCGTAACACATCTGAAATGTAACGTCGACTGTTCAAAGTGCCGTCAATGCGAACAAGAGGTGACCGAGACGTATAACCAATGGCACCCGATACCATCACGCCGGGTGATACGCCAGTATGGCGATGACGAATACACGCTTCCAATGTGCGTTCACCGCGATGTCGCCAAACACGGATGTGACCATCATGGTGCTGTAAACAGAAGCTGGATTCATCCGAAAAAATGACATTTTGCATTCGTGCACCCAGGTTCGTCGTTTAGTACACCATCGCAGGCACTCCTGTCTGTGATGGAGCGTCAAGGGTAACCGCAGCCGTGGTCTCCGAGCTGATAGTCCATGCTGCTGCAAACGTCGTTGAACTGTTCGTGCAGGTAGTTCTTGTCTTGCAAACGCCCCATCTGTTGACTCAGGGATCGAGACGTGGCTGCACGATCCGTTTCAGCCATGCGGTTAAGATGCCTGTCATCTCGACTGCTAGTGATACGAGGCTGATGGGATCCAGCACGGCGTTCCATATTACCCTCCTGAACCCACCGATTCTATATTCTTCTAACAGTTAATGGATCTAGACCAACGCGAGCAGAAGTGTCACGATACGATAAACCGCATTTGCGATAGGCTACAATCCGACCTTTGTCAAAGTCGGAAAGGTGATGGTACGTATTTCTCCTCCTTACACGAGGCATCACAACAACGTTTCACCAGGCAACGCCGGTCAACTACTGTTTGTGTATGATAAATCGGTTGGAAACTTTCCTCATGTCAGCACGTTGTAGGTGTCGCCACCGGCGCCAACCTTGTGTGAATTCTCTGAAAAGCTAACCATTTGCATATCACAGCATCTTTCTGTCGGTTAAATTTCGCGTCTGTAACACGTCATCTTTTTGGTGTAGCAATTTTAATGGCCAGTAGTGTATGATAGAATGTGAATGGCATGTGAATGAGTATTTTGTCTCGTCGCTTATGCGCTTTGCTCTGTACTGAACTTTTCTGAATGCAAGAATGTAAACTGGCAATAGGTTTAAACCAAATCAAAACTGCATGAATTTATGTAACACAAAAACTGAATCTGATGCAACACTATTGATTTGAAATTGGCCCCTGATAATAAAACAAAACTTGATCAGTTTGAAAATAACGGTCCCTTTGCTTGATGAATGCTATCCCTGAAATAATAAAATTTCTTACCTTTCCGCACAATGGTAACATTCTTCGCACTGGTTTCAGTTAGTAGCTTACCTTAATTTGTACAGTTAGAATACAGCTATTGTGGAAGGCTTTTGCTTAGCATACACTTTAATTAAATCTAATATGACTGAGACAATAACATCTTGAACAAAATAGTTAATCGAAAATGACATGGATCTGGGAACTGGTATTGACTTGTGGTAAGTAACAATATGGCAGTAAAGTTAAAACTTGTGGTTTGACTCTTTGAAAATTAATAATACTCACAATGAACACACAATAGGCTGATTATGCATTAACAATTAGCGTTACAAAATTATTGGATGTGAGCGCTATACATTGTTTCAATCATCACTTACGAATACGCGCATTGCATTGATAACAAAACAACTTTGTTTACATTAATTATTTCCAGTATGGTATCGTGCAAATCAAAAAATCATTAGTGCCAGTAGCAAGTAAGTATATATCCAGCACACATCAGATACAACACGTCTTTAGACTTGAGAGTCCGCCATACATCGCTCTGTCTGAAGTTACTCTAACACGTTACCAATAACACCTTGAACCAGCGATGGATGTTGAGGAACAGCGCTACTACACAATCGATACTACATTTGACCATCTTTGGTTGAATATAAAATTTTCTTACAAAATTTTACCCTGTGTATATGTCTTTCAAAGTTTTCATCGATGGTATGTGAAAGATATCATGTGACATCGGCACAGAACCACTGACTAAAAATGATGGCCGGCCGCGGTGGTCTAGCGGTTCTGGCGCTGCAGTCCGGAACCGCGGGACTGCTACGGTCGCAGGTTCGAATCCTGCCTCGGGCATGGGTGTGTGTGATGTCGTTAGGTTAGTTAGGTTTAAGTAGTTCTAAGTTCTAGGGGACTTATGACCTAAGATGTTGAGTCCCATAGTGCTCAGAGCCATTTGAACTAGCTATTTAAAAATGATGAAGAAAAATTCTGAAAGAGAGAACACGTAAAATATCCCTGGAGTATTTGCCAACGAAAACGAGCAAACTGTTTTAATCTGCCAGGAAGTCTCATATCGGAGCACATTCCACTGCCGATTGAAAATTTGTTCTGGAAACAGAAATTGGTTGTTATAGAACATAAATTTAAGTGTTATGAAGTCTTTTCTGAAGGTAATTGTCTGGAGCATTGCCTTCTACGAAGGTGCGGCTGCTACGGTCGCAGGTTCGAATCCTGTCAAGGGCATGATGTGTGTGATGTGCTTAGGTTAGTTAGGTTTACGTAGTTCTAAGTCTAGGGGACTGATGACCTCAGATTTTAAGTCCATAGTGCTTAGAGCAGTTTGAACCACTTTTTTTCTGTGGAAGTGAAATGCAGACGATAAGATTCTGGGATCAGGGTGCGGTTCTGGGAACAGCCTCACAGTTTTTCTCTCTCCTCCCATCCCCACGAAGTACAGACTTCCGCTACTGGAGTCGGCGAAAACGGAAAAGTGTTTACCGTTGGGGGACCCGACTTCATAGGAGTGATGAGCTGCAGCATTTGCGTTGTTAGTAGTATTGGTGTCACGACTTGCCGTTAGGCGCCGCTAGTGATGCAGAACTAGGACGCCAGGGACTACGCGTTACTGTAATCTGCTTCGCTAACATGTGATTCCTGCTTTACGATAGAGAGGTGCTTTGCACTCAACTGTTTTGAAGTACGACGGAGCTCCAGCTCAAACTGCTCATTAAATCACTCGGCTACTCAGTAACAGATTTGGAGAAAACGAGTCACTGACCGATCGTTCAAAACTGTGTAGCCACTAAGATCACCAGATATGAACCCATGTGATTTTTTGCAGTGGAGTTACCTGAAGGGCAGGGATTATCAACGGGACAGTAAGACACGTTGGAGGCTGAAGATGAGCATAGCGAGGGAAGTAGCCAGCATCTCAACTGGGGGTTTCGGGCAGCATCAGAGCACTTCGGTGTGCGGTTCAAGGTTGTCGAGGAAGCTGCTGGCCGTCACACTGACCAACGTTTGTAACCGCGATTGTAAACATGGTACGCAAATGACAAATGTTATCCTCTCATGTAGAAATTAAAATATGTTCCTTTCAATGGTTTATTCGTTATTTCTCTTCCACATGCCCAGGCAAATATTTCCACCAAGTTTCATTGTTCAACTGTCACTCGTTTTTCTGGGGAGACTCTCTCAAGTAGAGGAAGTTTAAGTATAACCACCCTGTATAACTTGCTTTCCGCCACTTTTAATACTCCACAGATGCCTACTATTTTAGTAATAATAGCAACAAAATACATAAAATATTTTAATACAGTGATAATAAATTATTTAGCTATATCATATACCTCACGATTATGATATTAATAATAGGTGTACATTAGTCCTTACCACTTCACTTGAAGGTAACTTCTGAAACTATATATCACGGTAGTATCTGTTCCCGAAAGAACAGTTACCGTGGATGACCATGCAGCTTTGCCAGAAATGAAATGATAATTAAATGGACACCCTAGCTGCAAACAGGCGTTGATGTACTTCATTGCGGACATGTTGAAAATGTGTGCCCCGACCGGGACTCGAACCCGGGATCTCCTGCTTACATGGCAGACGCTCTATCCATCTGAGCCACCGCGGGCACAGAGGATAGTGCGTCTGCAGGGACTTATCCCTTCCACGTTCCCCGTGAGATCCACATTCCCAACATGTCCACACCACTACATTCGTAGTGCGCCTAATGTGGGAATATGGATCTCACGGGGAACGTGCAAAGGATAAGTCCCTGCAGACGCACTATCCTCTGTGCCCACGGTGGCTCAGATGGATAGAGCGTCTGCCATGTAAGCAGGAGATCCCGGATTCGAGTCCCAGTCGGGGCACACATTTTCAACATCTCCCTAATGAAGTACATCAACGCCTGTTTGCAGCTAGGGTGTCCATTTAATTATCATTTAACTTCTGAAACTTCCATTTCAGAGATATAAAGCATTTGAAAAGCATTCGTCTGAAAATTTGAGACGTATGGGTGTCTTGCAGCTGATTTAAGAAGTGTAACAGCAACAAACACTCATAACATTGACTACGTAGTAATTTACAGTATATGAACTTGAAATGTGCACTTGCAATAATCAGTATTCTATTTAACACACAGGTCGGCAGACAGTAACCGGCCGCTGTGACCGAGCGGTTCTAGGCGCTACAGTCTGGAACCGCGCGACCGCTACGGTCGCAGGTTCGAATCCTGCCTCGGGCATGGATGTGTGTGATGTCCTTACGTTAGTTAGGTTTAAGTAGTTCTAAGTCTAGGGGACTGATGACCTCAGATGTTAAGTCTCATAGTGCTTAGAGCCATTTGAACGATTTTTTGCAGACTGTAGCCTGTGAGCCTGTAAATAAGGGAACGGTGTCCCTTACATTCGTTTCCGCCTAGATTTGAGAACCTACTTATTCTGTTTGAAATTAACATCTATGCAACAATTGTATTCACTTTCAGGCCTAGCCCCGGACGAAATCAGTCCTGAAGTGGCTGCCAGTGTAGAGAGGCAAAACGTTTGTAACATTTCAGTCCATCCCCTTCATGAACAGCAGCCATCATCAGCTCGTCTGAAGTCTTCTACTCCACTTCAGCCAGAGCCAAGGAAAGCTGGGTTTGACCTATGTTAACAGAGCTATCCCGATCATCCGGAACGTATCAGAACTGCAGAAGGCCGGCTGCTGTGACCGAGCGGTTCTAGGCGCTTCAGCCCGGAACCGCGCTGCTGATGTGATCGCAGGTTCGAGTCCTGTTTCGGGCATGGATGTGTGCGATGTCCTTAGGTTAGTTAGTTTTAAGTGGTTCTAAGTCTAGGGGCTTATGACTTCAGATGTTAAGACCCATGGTCCTTAGCGCCATTTGAAAACTGCAGTATAACTGCTGCCTTGTTAACAGGAACGATGGTGTATGTGTAAGTCCTTAAAAAGATTGTGCACAGCGTTGCAACATCCGAGGACAACTTCAAGAAATGAGGCGCTATGCGAGATGGAATCTCACTGCACGAATGTGGCGAGGAACAAATTTTAGTCTTCGCAAAAAACGCCGCAAATGTCAGTTTTCGTGCACAGGGCTGAAAATGGCACTGCTAAAAGCAATGTCATCAATAAAGCCAAACACTGGTCACAACTTGTATAAATATCGTATATAGTGTAAATGTTTCATTATGTGCTTTTATGTTCTGTGTTGTAGTTTAAATCCTTCTGTCTGAATTCCATTGCTTATAACTGTCAATTTCTGAATTTGTCCATATACGTTTCATATTCTTTACATACAAAGATCTGTTTTGTTCAGTACTTCTGATACAAATAAGAAAAGAGGAAGTAGATGGTTTTTCCCTTTCCGTATTGCCTTCCCAACTTCCTATGGTTTGCCGGATCTACCTGTGGACTCAACAACCATGTGGTTGGTAGCAGCTACGATCAGCCTGTGAATTCGCGTGTTTTCCTGTCTGAACTGTTCCTTTACGCTACAAGCCTGTCCACGTGGGAAGGCTTCCCACAAACAGCTGAAAAGAGTTTCTTACAACTGATTGTAGCGGTTTCATAAATTCACTGTAGCTACATTAATCGGCATACAACTGAGGTGACGAAAGTCATGGAATAAGTCCTAATATCCTGTCATATCTCCTTTTGGCCCGCGTAGTGCAGCAGCTCGATGGTGCATGGACTAAGTCGTTGGAAGTCCTTGAGAGAGGACAAGTTACTCTCTCACCTATTTTTCATAAAGATTTTGTTACAACGTTACGCAGCTTGAGCGAGACTCTAGAAAGTTAACGTTCTGAGCAGGCGTTGAAGGAGCCTGATAGGGTGCTAAAAGCATGAGCTATTTTTATGGTTCTTAGTTCATGGAAACGGCATGTTGGAAGCTGAAAGCAAGTGGCTGCGAGCCCCTCCCTCAATACATTTTGCCGAACAGGCCGCCTTACGCCTCCGCCGCACACATCTCGCCAGCTGCAAGTTACATCGCTGCACGAAGCAAACAGGGTAACGTACTGCTGCTCCAGCCTTGTCAGGGCGTACAAACCTCAATCGCCACTTGCTCTCAGCTGCACCTATATAGCCTTCTGTAGATGAACGATCGAAGTCTGCTCAACGTCAGATCAATTCATATTGCGTTATCCACATTTTTTATGGCCAGAATACTTGACCCACTTCAGCCACCCAGGATCCTTGTCCATTGAGGTCTTAAACCACCTGTTAGTTCCCAGAATGAGATTTCCACTCTGCAGCGGAGTGTGCGCTGATAAGAAACTTCCTGGCAGATCAAAACTGTGTGCCGGACCGCGACTCGAACTCGGGACCTTCCTCATTCTGGAAACATCCCCTAGGCTGTGGCTAAGCCATGTCTCCGCAATATCCTTTCTTTCAGGAGTGCTAGTTCTGCAAGGATCGCAGAAGAGCTTCTGTAAAGTTTAGAAGGTAGGAGATGAGGTACTGGCAGAAGTAAAGCTGTGAGGAGGGGGCGTGAGTCATGCTTGGGTAGCTCAGTTGGTAGAGCACTTGCCCGCGGAAGGCAAAGGTCCCGAGTTCGAGTCTCGGCCCGGAACACAGTTTTAATCTGCCAGGAAGTTTCATATCACCGCACACTCCGCTGCAGAGTGAAAATCTCATTCTGGAAACATCCCCTAGGCTGTGGCTAAGCCATGTCTCCGCAACATCCTTTCTTTCAGGAGTGCTAGTTCTACAAGGTTCGCAGAAGAGCTTCTGTAAAGTTTGGAAGGTAGGAGACGAGGTACTGGCAGAAGTAAAGCTGTGAGGACAGGGCGTGAGTCGTGCTTGGGTAGCTCAGTTGGTAGAGCACTTGTCCGCGAAAGGCAAAGGTCCCGAGTTCGAGTCTCGGTCCGGCACACAGTTTTAATCTGCCAGGAAGTTTCACCTGTTAGTTGTTTACGATATTCTATCATAACGTGTTTAGCATAAATTTATGTCTCTCTTTGTTTGTGAGAAAATAAATGTTGTCAGTAAACTAGATTTTGTGTACATTCTCTATCATTATTTTTTATATAGCCCAAAACGTGTTAACTTTCATCCTCTCCAGAAATATTGAGTCATACTGCCTCTATAACTGCCATAATTCCGGAGGTGTTGCCCTCCAGGACTTTGTGCACGAACTGATATCTCGATTATGTCCCATAAATGTTCGATGGGGCTCATGTCAGGGAATCTGGTGGTCAAATCGTTCCCTCGAACTGTCCAGAATGTTCTTCAAACTAATCGTGAACAGCTGTGGCTCTGTGAGATGGCACACTGTCATCTATTATCATTTCCAGTCAACGGTTGTTCAGAGGACCCAGCCCATTCCATGTTAATACAATCCATACCATAACGGAGCCACCAGCAGCTTGTTGGCAACTTGGGTCCGTGCCTTTGTGGGGTTTGTGTCACGCGCGAAACCTACCGTTAGTTCTTACCAACTAAATCGGAACGCATCTGACTAGGTCACGGTTTTCCAGTCGCCTAGGGACCATCCGATATGGTCAGGAGCCCAGGAGAGGCGCTGCAGATGATGTCGTGCTGTCAGCAAAGGCACTCGCGTCGGGCGTCTGCTGCCATAGCACATTAACGCTAAATTTCGCCGAACTGTCCTAACGGATACGTTCGTTGTACGTCCCACAATGATTTCTGCGCTTGTTTCACGCAGCGTTGCTTGTCTGTTAGCACTGACAACTCTACGCACACGTCACTGCTGTCGGTCGTTAAGTGAAGGTCATGGGTCGCTGTGTTAGGAGGTAATGCCTGAAATTTGGTATTGTCGTCTCACTCTTGACCAGGCCCCCACAACCGCACGAGTGGTCGACTGTGAAGAGCGGACAAATTGAATAGCTGGCCGGCGGCCATTAGAGTGGTAAACTGACGCGCGGATTTCTAATGTTTATACATCGCTTTTGGTTATAAAATGCCTTCCCTAGAGTTAGGTCACAAACATAATGCCTCATTTAAATACGTTACTACAATATAGTTTTTAATTTATGAACAAACAGCAATTAGTCACTGTTTATGAATTTATGTTACGTAGTACATGGAATCTGCCGTAGCTAAAAGTTATGCACTGGACCCCTTAGCATTTTTCGTAGTTCATTTACGATAGATGTATGCAAAATGTATCAAAATACTCGAAGATTTGCCCACTATGTTAATAGATATTTTCTGACTCTACCTTGCTTTAGATTTTATAACGAAAAGTGCGTTATATATGGCGTAGTGCTTTGGCAACTCACGACCAAATTATCAAGTTTCAACCTAACCTAGACCATGAAAACACTACTTATCAGCCAGCTACAACAAACAAGACGTCAGGCAGGCATCCAGTATCGCATTAGTCACAATATTTACTTTCGAAGATGTACACTTCAGTTTATATGTGTGGTTTTTTCATATAATAAATAAAACCCAACAACTGTTCCATCGAGAGAAGTTGTAAAATCAGATTACAGTTACACACACTCAGTTGCATTTTATAACGATAAAAAGCCTGCTAACTCAAATTTCGTGTTGCTTGCAACTCAACTTTTATAGTTAAAATAAAATGTGGTTCACAAAGAAAAATTTATCTTCTGCTGTATAGGGTCTGGAAAACGAAAGATGGATGGAACAGCATCATCTTTCAGCTTTCTGCAGTTTACGTAATTTTCAAGGAAACAACTTTCTTCAAAATTATCGGAACATATAAAATGGTATTCTGTCGGTCGGAAATCTTGCCTCCTGACAGCGTGTAACCATTTTTGTAACAGCTGTGGTTTTGAGAAAGGAAACCTGCAAATATATGCACAGACATTATGCTAATACCGTGTTACAAAAACATTTACTAAGCAAGTGCACTGACATACAAAACAACTTAAAATATCCACATACCTGTGAAATGTAATATTCGTTCCTTTCTCGAATTTATTTGTACAATTAATCGCTGCACAACTCTTCACCATTGTACTTCTTTTGATTGGAACGTACAGACAGTAGAATTACGACTAACAAATACTGTATGTACACCCCAACAAATATGCAATGTTGAATCAGGGTCTTCATAAACAACAGTACTACACAACACATCAGACTACCACCACTATAATGGCGTCCAGCCGAAGGTTCAAATTATCCTGCGACTGCAGCGCCATCAGTGAGTCTAGTTATTTTTTACAAGGACTTTGCTCTTGACACTGTGGATCTCGTAATACTAAATTCTTTAACGATTTCCGAAATGGAATGTCCCACACGCGTAGCTCCAAAGACCATTTCGCGTTCAAAGTCTGTGAATGCTCATCGTGCGGCCATAAACATGTCGGAAACCTTTTCACAGGAATCACCTGGGTAAAAACGACAGCTCTGACAATGTATTTGCCTTACACCTTGTGTGTGCGATACTACCGTCATCTGTACGCGTGCACATCGTCATCCCATGACTGTCACCTCAGTATATTGCCACAAAACTCAACACTTGTATAGAAAAACGGAGAAGTTTTTTATTGTTGCAGCCGCACTTCAGATTTCTACCACGAGAGCGCAGCAGTGGGCGGTTAGGCAAGATAGCGACAGGTGTCGAGAAGGCGTATGCTGTGCTTGAAATGCATTCACATCAGTCTGTCAAACAGTGCAACGACACTTCGGAACGAACAGGTCCGCCGCGTTACGTGAAGAAACGGGCGAGTCTCGCATGTAGCCCACACAAGTCGACGAACAAAGCACTAGAGAGCTGAGCATACCATAACCGACCATTTGGAAGATCTTAAGGAAATGACTGGAGCTGAAGCCTTACCGCTTGCAATTGCTACAATGCTTGGCTCCCGATGAGGAAGTTAGACGCTTTGAATTTTCGGCACTACTTTGTGAGACACCCATCTTTAGTGTTGAGACAACATTTTTTGTGAATGGCAAAGTGAATAGTCACGCAGTGTAAGTCTGGGGGAAAGAGAATCCCAACGCTGTCATGCAGCACGTTCGAGATTCACCAAAAGTTGATATAATTACAATGAAATGAATACCTTTAGCTGCATACAGGCGTTGATATAAGTCAACGGGGACAGTTCAAAATTTGTGCCCCGACCGGGACTCGAACCCAGGATCTCCTGCTTTCATGACAGACACTCTATCCATCTTTTTTTCCCATTTTGTTCGGTATTGTTCGTTGCGTTTGGTCTGGGCGGACGTCACAAAACATCCGTTCAAGTTGATCGTTGATTCCTTTACTCAGTTTTTTTATTACAGAGGGCGAGCAGCCCCCTGCACAGAAGAAGATGGTCAAATGGCCGTTGAGCCTTAACTATATATATATATATATATATATATATATATATATATATATATATATATATATATATACTCCTGGAAATTGAAATAAGAACACCGTGAATTCATTGTCCCAGGAAGGGGAAACTTTATTGACACATTCCTGGGGTCAGATACATCACATGATCACACTGACAGAACCACAGGCACATAGACACAGGCAACAGAGCATGCACAATGTCGGCACTAGTACAGTGTATATCCACCTTTCGCAGCAATGCAGGCTGCTATTCTCCCATGGAGACGATCGTAGAGATGCTGGATGTAGTCCTGTGGAACGGCTTGCCATGCCATTTCCACCTGGCGCCTCAGTTGGACCAGCGTTCGTGCTGGACGTGCAGACCGCGTGAGACGACGCTTCATCCAATCCCAAACATGCTCAATGGGGGACAGATCAGGAGATCTTGCTGGCCAGGGTAGTTGACTTACACCTTCTAGAGCACGTTGGGTGGCATGGGATACATGCGGACGTGCATTGTCCTGTTGGAACAGCAAGTTCCCTTGCCGGTCTAGGAATGGTAGAACGATGGGTTCGATGACGGTTTGGATGTACCGTGCACTATTCAGTGTCCCCTCGACGATCACCAGTGGTGTACGGTCAGTGTAGGAGATCGCTCCCCACACCATGATGCCGGGTGTTGGCCCTGTGTGCCTCGGTCGTATGCAGTCCTGATTGTGGCGCTCACCTGCACGGCGCCAAACACGCATACGACCATCATTGGCACCAAGGCAGAAGCGACTCTCATCGCTGAAGACGACACGTCTCCATTCGTCCCTCCATTCACGCCTGTCGCAACACCACTGGAGGCGGGCTGCACGATGTTGGGGCGTGAGCGGAAGACGGCCTAACGGTGTGCGGGACTGTAGCCCAGCTTCATGGAGACGGTTGCGAATGGTCCTCGCTGATACCCCAGGAGCAACAGTGTCCCAAATTTGCTGGGAAGTGGCGGTGCGGTCCCCTACGGCACTGCGTAGGATCCTACGGTCTTGGCGTGCATCTGTGCGTCGCTGCGGTCCGGTCCCAGGTCGACGGGCACGTGCACCTTCCGCCGACCACTGGCGACAACATCGATGTACTGTGGAGACCTCACGCCCCACGTGTTGAGCAATTCGGCGGTACGTCCACCCGGCCTCCCGCATGCCCACTATACGCCCTCGCTCAAAGTCCGTCAACTGCACATACGGTTCACGTCCACGCTGTCGCAGCATGCTACCAGTGTTAAAGACTGCGATGGAGCTCCGTATGCCACGGCAAACTGGCTGACACTGATGGCGGCGGTGCACAAATGCTGCGCAGCTAGCGCCATTCGACGGCCAACACCGCGGGTCCTGGTGTGTCCGCTGTGCCGTGCGTGTGATCATTGCTTGTACAGCCCTCTCGCAGTGTCCGGAGCAAGTATGGTGGGTCTGACACACCGGTGTCAATGTGTTCTTTTTCCATTTCCAGGAGTGTATACATATATATATATATATATATATATATATATATATATATATATATATATATATATATATATATATTGTAACACCCCACCCGTCACTTATCTGGTTTTGACATGTGTTCATCCCAGCTAATTGACTAATAAATCAACAGAGAGTGCAAAACTGCCACAATATCGGGTAATGTAAAGAGAGTAATAAGGCCCTGTGACTCCTGATTGAACTGCGGTGGCAGTGTTGATTCAGAATTGATGACTTTTAATTAAAAAGGGGTGCACATTGATGTTATATGCAGCTATTGAACACCAGATGCAAATGTTGAACATAAAATTAATTAAGAAAGTGACTTGGGATTTCAACTACTTGCTTGAAAACAGATGCAGTCGGTTAGCACAAATTTATTTTAACTCATGACCTTCAATCATCACATTACATGATCCTCCTAACAGGCAGTTTACACGGAGTAAAGCGTGATAAATCAAAATTAATTCCTATTGATTGACCCAGGCGTAATGTGAAGTGCGAGAAGAATTATACAATACACGGCCCATGAAACCAACGTGGAAACTTTGCCGACGTGATCCAACATATTAATCAGTGGCCTAACTAAAGCCAGAGTGGGCGCAATATCACCGAATTCAGCATGGCAGGGCGTCGTCATTGTGCGGATGTCGGCCGGCCTCGTGGTGCTGCAAGGCTGCACTCGTCTATTCACTCCTAGCTATCTTGCTCAGTACATAGCTGAACGAAATCTTTCTACCTCCAAGCTCAATCGTTCCGTTTGCTAAGTCCTAAACTGCAGAGATGCTCACTCTCTCTCAGGCAAGCTGAGTAAAGAACGCCACATCCGCACTCTAGGCAAGCTGGGAATGGAAGACCACTACGGGGACTTCTACCAGTCTGCTCTTCACCTCGGTTTCCCCTCCATCAAAAGCACTTACGCCAATTGCAGCGCAAGTCGCGTTAACTATGCGTCGCTTCCCAGTGCCGACCAATGCCTGCTCTTGGAAGTGAACAAATTCCCACAAAATTTCCCTTCCTCTCAACTTCTTCTATTTAGCTCCCTCCAGGCCACCCATCAAGGTTAGCGTCTGCACAAACACCAAGTTTTCCATAATTCTGACTCCCAGAAGAGTACTTCAAATTCCTTGGTCCTATGTTCCCATCAGAGGCCAGCGTATTTCATTTTGTCGCTCTTCACCTGATGTACTTCAGGCTCTGCGGACCGTGAATTCAGCGTGAAGTTGCTATAGTCACGAACACTCATATTTTGACCTCTGTTGACCGCTCCACCGTAGCTTTGCACGGCTTTGTCGCATGTTTCACAGAAAACGGGACAACGGACATTTATCAATGGGCGTACAAGTTCTCCGTCTGTTTCCTGGTACACCAGCATGGAGTCGGGGTCAACCACCCACTCACTGTCACAAATCTGTCACTCATCTTAAGGCGGCTGGAGGCCATGCTGTGTTACCGCTTTCTCAGAGCTTGAGCCGCCCTAAGCTGCCTATTGTCACTTCTCTTCGGTGTTCCCCAGCCGGCCACGGTCAACTCTAAATGTTTCCCCGGGGTAAACTAGCATCCAGTAAATCGACTCGTTTCCACAAAGTTTTCATGTCATGTGAATTACTTTAAAACCATCACCCGACATTAATTATTCCAGTACGTCCATACTATACCCTCTACAAGATGCATTGTGCCTTGTCAGTCATTCTTTGTTCAGCCCTACCGTTCGCTCAACGTGAGTTAGGTGATCTTTAATGACTTCATGTAAGGGGCATAGTTCTTGCCATCTTACATAGCCTCTCTCTTCAAATCAATTTTGTAGTACAGGTGATGACTCCTATGGTGTTACCACCTGTGGTACAAAGTTAATATCTCCATAACTGTTATTGTAATCCGTTCGCATGGTTAGTTACGGGCGATTGATTACCACTGCCTCCTCTCTGATGCAAACTCACACTCATTCGTAGGGTACCTGCCTTCAGTGAATGGATTTATTGTTAAAGACGTGGTCATTATTTAGTCTAATTTTACTTTAAACTCTGCCGATTCCTGAGACAATTATTGGTCAGAGTACTCAAAAGAAACTACAATTATATTACAAGGACATACGTCGCAAAGAGCAAATGCACATTTTTAAGCACCTCTGTGCTTGTCATTTGAATGGCAAGACCCACAATTATAACTTAAGGTCCATTCACTCTCAGTTATCCGTCCCTACTCGACTTAAATTACTAAAAACATACATGAACAATATTCGTGTAACATTTTGTGAAGTTGATAGTAGTTGCTCTCATGACATTATATGTGAATCACCCTTTGACATTTTATAAATAAAGGTTTTTTTTGTCTGTCTCTGGACGTTTACATTGTGCATGGTGTGTCATCTGTACACAATTCAACAAGGTTTGGCCCAGTCCAGTGTCTGGATTGTTTACACACATGAACTTATACTTATACCTTGTTACAAATACACAACAGTGGTTGCACAATACACTGTTGTGTATTTGTAACAAGGTATAAGTATGAAATCTTATTCTAACACAAACAGACGTGGCATGACAAATATATGACGTTTTAACAAATGGCACATTTATGAAATCATAACCTTCTTATGACATAAGTCATAAACAGAACAAATGAGTACGTTCGTTGAAGAGCACGTTATTCGTTTGAATCCACACTGACACACTCTCACACACGGCACAAGTTTCTTGCAGGAACGGAAGTGACAATAGTTCTGACTGCAAGTTGAGGGATGGCTAACGGCTGAGAAGAGAGCAAAGTCGATTACGGAGATGGCGCCACAGGCACCCGCATCTTCTTGAGGCAGGATGGCTCTCACCTAAGCGCTCGTTGTTGACATCTTGCCCGACAGGTCCACGATCCCATCGGTGCATCTATGATCGGTGACCCCTCGCAGCTCAGCCACAAGTCATTGCTCCTTCTATAGACGCTTTAGGGCAAGGGAGGGACCGTGATCAGACGAGAGACTATTTTTTGCTCAGGTCCTCAAAGTTGGTGTCATTAGGCACAAAAGGTCAGCTGGGCTGTCGCTCCACCTGACGTGGCGAGCAACAAATAGAGAAACCTTCTTGTACCTCTTCATTGCTGCCCCCGATCCGCACTGTGTACAGAGACCAGGACTGACCTCTTTGTCGTACACAAAGGTGCTGGATGTCACCTCTCCTTGGCTGCTGAGTTGACCACCGTCCCCGTCGATTCAGGGCGTGGTCTGCGTGCCATCACCATCGTCAGCTGTGTGCTCCCCTCATTGCTGTCGTCCTCGTTCCTTGTTAGCTTGTGTGTGGTGTGCCAGGTGGCCTAGCATCAACTCCCTCTGGCTCAGTGACGCCACCCTAACAAACTAAGATAACTAATTTTAGTACATGGAAAGGGCTGATGTTTAACCATCAGTACCATACATTTTTATTTAAACATAAAACATAAAAAATGTACAAGACAACTTGCTTCACAGTCATTTACACACATACAATCAAGGGATAGGGAATCAAGATTATCTGGACAGGATCCCATCACCATTTCTAACTATCAATTCCTACGACTAACACGGTATTGGCCAACCCGACTACATATCTACTATTTACTACTTTGTATCTCTAATCTTGTTTTTTCTTCTGAATTCCTTATGTGGCAGACGTCCCTCTTATTGTGCCTGCGAACATGTATAAAACACAACAAACTTAGACATGTGTCAGTCTTACCAAGATTTTTTGTTGGAAATTTGGATAGCATCCTTTATCGTGTTCTATTGCGACACTTCTCTCCTCTATTTTCTTCCCGTTTTCCTTTTGTCACGAATGGTTTTATAATGCCTGTGAACATGTTTCGGATTAGCAATGTCATAATCGCACAACACAAATATAGCTCACTGCTCACACTCGCAGTTGTTACACTATCTTGGTATCAACAAGTATTTCTGGCGTATCAATGCTGCTGTTTGCTCTAGATGATTACATCCGGTTCATTTTAACATACAGTAGGTGCGCTAATTCACGCAACTGCGCAAAGCTGTCCACCTCTTACGTATTCAGGGGCATACGAGATGCGTCGGTGCGTCCTCGTAACGACCTACGGGACTGTTCTCCAATGACGGACGCAACTGCGCAAAGCTGTCCACCTCTTACGTATTCAGGGGCATACGAGATGCGTCGGTGCGTCCTCGTAACGACCTACGGGACTGTTCTCCAATGACGGAGATACAATTACGGGGAACTTCTCTGTAATTTACAGAGTTCCTAATCAATCCTTTTCTGGGAGTACGCCCAGAAATGCTTGTATTCCATTCTTTAATCATGTGTTTTTACAAAATAATCTAGTGCTTCACTTTCACAGCATCGAGAGGCGAGATATCATTATTAATAATAAAACACAAAATATAGGCACATATAAACGAGACATTTTACCACTAAGATCAGTATATACACAAACAAACAAGACACTTTAACAAAATCCTTATTCTAAGCCTACATTTACTACGTCCGCGCTCTGGTCTAGTCATTCGTAATCCTGCCCGTTAAGGTGGGATGGACCAGGCTTCGGAGGGCGGACTTCGACCTCTTCCTGGTTGTTATTTTGGTAACCATTACTCCTATTCCTTCCCGATTGCTGATTACCGCCCCAAGTCCTTTGTAATTTATTATGTTGCACCGGAGTGTGTCGCTCTTCTTCCGTGTACCTTCTTTTCGAGTTGCCATTACTCTTATTTTGATTGTGGCCGTTGTAGTTCGGCACTGGCGTACTATCCCACTGAGGTCCATTATTGCGACGGTCGGTATTTTGTTCATGCTGTCGGCGTTTCTCCCGCGCCTGTTCCTCTTGAAATGCGAATTCCAGTTCGCGCAAAATGCCCTTAAATACCTCAGTATCACTACCACAACGACCGGCAAGTGATTGTTGATACGAGATGGGAAGTTTCATGTAGCATAATCTGATGATTTCCGCACCGCTACATAAGTTGTCTACGTACTGGTTCCTTTTTGTCATATTTTCAAAAAATTTGACCGGACTCCGGTACCCTGCCCCTTCCATATCTCTGGACATCATAATTTCTTGTTTGATCCTTTCTTGGGTTTCGTTAGACCAATACTTGCCCAAGAAGGCATTTTTGAATTCTTCGAACGAGACGCTCGTCTTCGCTACATTTCTGATGTACTCAGCGATCGCGCTCTCCATATGGGAGCACACAAAATCCAGCTGGTACATCAATGGCCAGTTTGGTGGCAAAGATAACTCGAATTGTCCCATAAAAGTTTTTGGATGTAAGCTATTACCTTCGTCCTTGTAGTGATGGAACTTTCGGACTGATACAAAATGCTTGTAGTCAAACCTGTCATTATTTCAGTTATCATTTCGACCGTTCTTACGATTCGTCTGAACTTCGGGACGTGGACTAATTCGTTCCGACACGCTATCGTCATCTCTCCCCCTCTGTATGTTCGACAGTTGTTCGGTACATCTAATCAGCTGACAGCAATTGTGCTCACTGGACTGCTGCGCGCTGTTCGTGTTTACCTCGGTCGTTGCCTCAGAGCTGTGAATGAAGGCGTGTCTCCCATTGCTTGTAGTGTCAACTTTATCACACCGTGAAGCGGTTATCTGTGTTCCGCCAAGTGACGGTTCAGTCGACGCAGTAATTACACCCTTCTCCTTTCCTAATGTCACAGCATTGAGGGGCGAGATATCATTATTAATAATAAAACACAAAATATAGGCACATATAAACGAGACATTCTACCACTAAGATCAGTATTTCTTTTTAATATCGCCACCTCCTCTTTCAACATCTCGTTAGGCCCTATGTCCGGTTGCTCTTGTTGCTTTTCTTCAACACGTTTTATCCGGCTTTGTAGCCTTGATAACATGACCTTTCCTACTTTTGCCGTGCTTTGCTTGGAGTCCCGAGTTTCTCTCGCTATTTTCCTTGCACCTTTCGCAATTAATTTGGCTTCAATTGCCGTTCGTTTGATGATGGAAATCTCTTTCTCTATTTTGACGCCGAGATTCTTTACCTCCTCTTTTACTTGCTCTTTCAACTCCGAATTCGCCTTTTTAATTTCTGAATTAAGGTTGGCGCTCTGCTCTTTCAGCTCCGAATTCGCCTTTTTAATTTCGGCATTAAGGTTCTCTTTCAGCTCCGAATTTGCCTTTTTAATTTCGGCGTTAAGGTTGTCTTTCAGCTCCGAATTCGCCTTTTGAATTTCGGCATTAAGGTTGGCGCTCTACTCTAAGTTCACCGTTTGCATCTGTTGCAACAGGTCCGTAATGTTTTTGAGAGTAGCCGCATTTTGATCCTCGTCCTTTTGTGGTTGAAAATGCGACTCTTCTCCTCTGTTCTGAGGAACCCTTCGATATCTAGACAAGTACCGTCTCCGCGCCCCCGTCGGATCACTTGTGAGTGAATCGTTTGATAATCGTCGGACACCGTTTTGTTCCAACACACTCTGGCTTCTTAGGCTGGATCTTCCATACTTATGGATTAATCCTGTACTCCCTGCGTCCCCCGAGCCCTCAGTATCACTGCCTGAATCAACGTCCTTGCTATTCAGCGGACTGAACCAGTCATGAGACGCAGTTTCAGCAAGTTGCAACTCGCGTCCGTCACGCTCGTCGGTAGAGCTTTCCCTACTATCACCCATGTTCTCCCGAGTAACAGTCTGATTAAATTCTGCCGTTGTCTTGGCTTTTCCCCTCGTTATCATTTGCACTTTTATGTTACACGAAAACTCAAAACCCAGGTACCCCTTACGCTCAATAATTAGATAACGCAAAACATATATCAGGACACAAATTGATACACTGGGTGTGAGCAGTGACCCGACAAACAGATCATGAAGCATTCCCCCAAAAAGGCAAAAAGGCTAGTAGCTAGTGCCAATGATTGTGTTCTGTGTGCTCAGCATCGGCTGATTACGGCACTGCACACCATAAGTACTCCAACAACTCACAAATACAATGCAGAGGCACCTATAAATGTCAATTTGAAAGGACAGCACATGAAGAAGGCAATGTAACTTATTGTAACTAATGCTACCCGTTTTTCAATTAAAAATGGCTAAGCAATGGATCATGTGGAAAAATTCCCTTTTTTAAGACTACTTCCTAGCAAATCCCGAAGTATCGTATCCTGGCATGGGTCAGCCATATGTACCACCCCACCTGTCACTTATCTGGGTTTGGCGTGTGTTCACCCCAGCTAATTGACTAACAGATCAACAGAGAGTGCAAAACTACCGCAATATCGGATAACGCAAAGAAAGTAATAAGGCCCTGTGACTCCTGATTGAACTGCGGTGGCAGTGTTGACATTAATTGATTCACAATTGATCACTTTTAATTAAAAAGGAGTGCACATTGATGTTATATGCAGCTATTGAACACCAGATGCAGATGTTAAACATAAAATTAATTAAGAAAGTGACTTGGGATTTCAACTACTTGATTGAAAACAGATGCAGTCGATTATCACAAATTTATTTGAACTCACGACCTTCAATCATCATATTACATGACTCTCCTACCAGGCAGTGGTAATAAATTGCGTTTGCGTGGAGTAAAGCTCGATAACTCAAAAGTAATTCCTATCGACTGACCCAGGCATAATGCGAAGTGTGAGAAGAATTCTACAGTACACGGCCCATGAAACCCTAGTGGAAACTTTGCCCATGTGATCCAACAAATTAATCAGTGGCCAGAGCGGGCGCAATATCACCGAATACAGTGTGGCGGAGCGTCGTCGTTGTGTGGACGTCGGCCGACCTTGTGGTGCTGCAAGGCTGTGCTCGTCTATTCACTCCAAGCTATCTTGCTCAGTACATAGCTGAACCAAAACTTTCTATCTCCAAGCTCAATCGTTCCATTTTCTAAGTCCTAAACTGCAGAGATGCTCACTCTTTCTCAGGCAAGCTGAGTAGAGAACGCCACGTCCGCACTCGAGGCAAGCTGGGAACGGAAGACCTCTACTGAGACTTCTGAAAGCCCGCTCTTCACCTCGGTTTCCCCTCCAGCAAAAGCACTTACGCCAATTGCAGCGCAAGTCGCGTTAATTATGCGTCGCTTCCCAGTGCTGACCAATGCCTGCTCTGGGAAGTGAACAAATTCCCATAAAATTTCCCTTCCTCTCAACTTCTTCTCTTTAGCTCCCCCCAGGCCACCCATCAAGGTTAGTGTCTGCACAAACGCCAAGTTTTCCAGAATTCTTACTCCCAGGAGAGTACTTCAAATTCCTTGGTCCGACGTTCCCATCGGTGGTCGGCATATTTCATTCTGTCGCTCTTCACCTGATTTACTTCAGGCTCTGCGGACCATGAATTCAGCGTGAAGTTGCTATAGTCACGAACACTCATATTTTGATCTCTGTTGACCGCTCCACCGTAGCTTTGCGCGGCTTTGTCGCATGTTTCACAGAAAACGGGATGACAGACATTTATCAACAGGCGTACAAGTTCTCTGTCTGTTTCCCGGTACACCAGCATGGAGTCGGGGTCAACCACCCACTCACTGTCACTCATTTTAAGGCGGCTGGAGGCCGTGCCGCGTTACCACTTTCTCAGAGCTTGAGCCGCCCTAAGCTGCCTATTGTCGCTTCCCTTCGCCGTTCTGCAGCCGGCAAGAGTCAACTCTAAATGTTTCCCTGGGGTAAACTAGCGTCCAGTAAATCGACTCGTTTCCACAAAGTTTTCATGTTGTGTGAATTACTTTAAAACCATCACCCGACATTAATTATTCCAGTACATCCAACATGAGACCCAGAAAATATTAGATACAGGCTCCCAGGTAAATGCTATTTTTCTAGACTTCTGGAAGGCGTTCGATGCAGTTCCGCACTGTCGCCTGATAAACAAAGTAAGAGCCTACGGAATATCAGACCAGCTGTGTGGCTGGATTGAAGAGTTTTTAGCAAACAGAACACAGCATGTTGTTATCAATGGAGAGACGTATACAGACGTTAAAGTAACCTCTGGCGTGCCACAGGGGAGTGTTATGGGACCATTGCTTTTCACAATATATTTATTTGACCTAGTAGATAGTGTCGGAAGTTCCATGCGGCTTTTCGCGGATGATGCTGTAGTATACAGAGAAGTTGCAGCGTTAGAAAATTGTAGCGAAATGCAGGAAGATCTGCAGCGGATAGGCACTTGGTGCAGGGAGTGGCAACTGTCCCTTAACATAGACAAATGTAATGTATTGCGAATACATAGAAAGAAGGATCCGTTATTGTATGATTATATGATAGCGGAACAAACATTGGTAGCAGTTACTTCTGTAAAATATCTGGGAGTATGCGTGCGGAACGATTTGAAGTGGAATGATCATATAAAATTAATCGTTGGTAAGGCGGGTACCAGGTTGAGATTCATTGGGAGAGTGCTTAGAAAATGTAGTCCATCAACAAAGGAGGTGGCTTACAAAACACTCGTTCGACCTATACTTGAGTATTGCTCATCAGTGTGGGATCCGTACCAGATCGGGTTGACGGAGGAGATAGAGAAGATCAAAAGGAGAGCGGCGCGTTTCGTCACAGGGTTATTTGGTAACCGTGATAGCGTTACGGAGATGTTTAATAAACTCAAGTGGCAGACTCTGCAAGAGGGGCGCTCTGCATCGCGGTGTAGCTTGCTGTCCAGGTTTCGAGAGGGTGCGTTTCTGGATGAGGTATCGAATATATTGCTTCCCCCTAATTATACCTCCCGAGGAGATCACGAATGTAAAATTAGAGAGATTAGAGCGCGCACGGAGGCTTTCAGACAGTCGTTCTTCCCGCGAACCATACGCGACTGGAACAGGAAAGGGAGGTAATGACAGTGGCACGTAATGTGCCCTCCGCCACACACCGTTGGGTGGCTTGCGGAGTATAAACGTAGATGTAGATGTACCCTCTACAAGATGCATTGTGCCTTGTCAGTCATTTTTTGTCCAGCCCTACTGTTCGCTCAACGTGTGTTAGGTGATCTTTAATGACTTCATGTAAGGGGCATAATTCTTGTCATCTTACAATCCCTGCAGTCGCACTATCCTGTATGTCCTCGTTGGCTCAGATGGATAGAGCGTCTGCGATGTAAGCAGGAGATTCCGGGCTCGAGTCCTGGTCTGGACACACATTTTTCTACTGTCCCCGTTGACTTATATCAACGCCTGTATGCAGTAAGGGTATTCACTTAATAATAATTTCACTCTAATGAGCTGCATGGTCACCGATGGTAAATATTCTTTCGGACATGTCCGAAAGAACAGATAGCATCTTCATATATATAAAAAGTTGATGTGTTGTGTCCAGTCTCCCTGATTAAACTTTTCTGGCAGATTAAAACTGTGTGCTGGACCGAGACTCGAACTCGGGACCTTTGCCTTTCGCGGGCAGGTGCTCTACCATCTCTCTCTTTTTTTTTTTTTTTTTTTTTTTTTTGTTGATCGTTGGGTTCGGTCGTTGCGGACGTCACGTGACATCTGGTAAAGTTCGTTTTGTTAATCCTTCCACTCAGTATTTTTTATTACAGAGCCCGACGAGCTCTCTGACCGTACACGCTGAGCTACCGTGACCATCTGAGCTACCCAAGCACGACTCACGCCCCATTCTCACAGCTTTACTTCCGCCAGTACCTCGTCTCCTACCTTCCAAGCTGTGAGGACGGGGCGTGAGTCGTGCTTGGGTAGCTCAGATGGTAGAGCACTTGCCCGCGAAAGGCAAAGGTCCCGGTCCGTCTCACAGTTTTAATCTGCCGGGAAAGTTTCATATCAGCGCACACTCCGCTGCAGAGTGGAAATCTCATTCTCTCTGATTAAAGTTTACAGGTGTTTTTCTTCTGCGATAAGACCGTTACGGGACACATGTATCTGACATGCTGGAATATTGGCTCATGCCACAACTGTAGACGGACAGTATGGGCGTCATCTATTAACAGGATTGTATCCACCACTCTTTCATCATGATGTTCATGATTTGTTAAACGTGACATTGAGAAACCGATGGATCGGTCATGGTGCGGTTGATGGTCATCAGTTCGTGTCATAACCTCCATGTTCTCCCCGCCCTGCCCCTTATGATTTTTTGCGTAGGATTATGTAAATGGTTCAGTGTTCCGCATCATCTACCAAAAAGTCTACCACAACAGGGAGCTCGCAGCAACAACTGCTTTTGAACAAATTGATGGATCAGATTCAACAGGACGAAGGTTGCAGTAGTTCTGTAGAGATGAAGGGCCTTGTACATTCTAGATTCGTGTGAAGAACTGCTTAAAACGCGTGTTCGAACTACTGAAGACTACAATGACAAACAACATAGTCAGACGCTTTTTTGAGTCCATCAGCATGGTCATCATCATCGTCGTCGTTATGGTTATCATGATCCATCTGAAATTCATTGATAGATAAAGGCCTGCTTTAGACCTTTTCACAGACTGCAGTTTTCTGCGGTACACGTCCCTATACTTTTTAAAAACTAACTCATTATTTCTTGCTTTATTTTAAAAATTTGAAAACACATCACTTCTATTTGTTTGAACGTTAACTATATGTTATTTATCCAGGGCTATTAAATTTTTTCCCTATTTAAACTTAAAATAGGTGCCATTCTACACTGGGCATATTGCCTGATGCTGACCTCCGTCACTTTATCATTGGGCTGTGCTGTTTGGTTTGGCCTTAAGCGTGTAAAGCGATGGCGGCTGCAAACAAACAAAAATTTAAATCGTATAGGTGCCAATATCCCTGGCACAGTAAATTGTGGAAGGAAATCTGGAAAATTTCCACAAATTAATTTTAATATCTTAATTTGTTATCAGTTTAGCTCCAGGGAGGTTTAAATAAAAGTATTGTAGCACTGGTTGCTCAGAAAAATTCGAGGAAAACATAAGAGAAATTGAAAGTGTGGGACAATCATAGAATAGCTGGTTTGTTTCAATTCTGAACTAGCAAACATTTTCATTTGCCATGAGAAATTCACCCCATTCCAAGTTAAGCATTTCTGAACAGATTTAGTTGATATTACGTCATGGCTCTGTAATATCAATGCAAAATCTAATGCTTAATCCACCTTGCAGGAGAGAAAACGTTGTAATTTAAAAGGATTTTTAAGTATAGTTCCTCATTAAGAAATGGGCTATGGAACATCTTCAGACGTAGGGAGAATACCTAAGCATCTTATGGAAGTGCGGGAAAACCTCGACGAGTAGTAAAGAAAAAGCCAGACGAATTCATTCATATACTATCACGGGAGTACGACAAAGCTGCTCTTTGCTGCCGATTATATTTAATTTATGCATTAACGACGTCGTTCGAGAACGGAAAAGGCATTACTATAAATAGATTCTGACCATGACATAAATAGCGACAATTTTGTCTCTGCGGTCTCGTTTCCCAACGATCAGGTGGCAGTTTTAAATTCGGAAGGTATACTGTAGTGGGCTGCTTTTGAAGTAATGGAACAATCCATTTTTGAAATTTCGTTACATAAAACAGAGTCCAAGGCATTTTGAAGTCTGTCTCAAATCTGCTGCAAGTTGGTTATTAGTAATAAATCCGTTAAAAAGGTCAGTCAGTTTACTTTATTTGGTTGCAGTCTCTGACCTTTTGAAAAAGTTGATGTAGGAAAGAAAACTGAAAAACGAAATTTGTGGCACAATAAATAGTGTGTGTTCACTAGGCAGGATAAAAATTGAATCCAATCCTCCGAAATGCACGGGTGACAAAGAGGAACAAGACCTCCTGCCAAAAGAAGGGACGTTCTGTTGTATTATGAAAGTTTGCTTACTACCTCACATTCCATTAACTGCAGTCAGATTGCGTTGTTGTTCGTTCGTGGCTCACACTCTCTACAAAGGGGAATGATTTCAGAGCATTAGCATCGGAGTCGTAACCTGCTATGCAGTGAGATTAAATTATAACAGGTGGTAGCGTCTTTAAAAGGGAACAGCGAAGAAAAACAGTCTATAGTAATTTACTTGCTAGCTGATTATCTGCATACACGGTGAATTTCCCGGCAGATTAAACTACTGTGTACTGGACTGGGACCCGAATCCGGAACTTTATTTTTCGCGAGCAATGCTATTCAACTTTCGAGGCACGATTCACGAATTCTCCCCCCTCCTTTCGCAGCACTACATCCGCTAACACATATCTCCAATTTATAAATACAAGTATCTTCCAAGGCCTCCAGTATCGCAAGGTACGTAAGAACAAAGTACTAAAAAAATTGAAGCTCTGTGGGCGGGTCGTGATTCACGCCAGGATATGTCAGTCGATTTTACATTGCCTGCGGAAGGCGTGGTTCCAGGTTTGTGTTCTGATTCTGAGACATGGTTTTAATGAGCCATGAAATTTCATAACAGCGTGCACTCAGCTGCAAAGTAAAAGATTTATTCTATTATTCAAAGAGTTAAAACTTGGTTGATAGTGGTTGTTTATCGCTAATGACCAATCCCTCGAAAACTAGGAGAAAATACTGTACCTAGTGGATAGTGTACCTAGGAACAACGATGTTTTTTGACCGGTGCTTCAGTTAAGTGTAAACTGACATACGGCCGGGAGGGCGGTATGCTGGCCACATTCCCCTCCATATCCGCATCCAGTGACGCCTGAGGGCTGAGGATGACACGGCGGCCGGTTGGTACGGTTGGGCCTTCATGGCCTTGTTCGGACAAAGCTTAGTTTAGGTTTTTACTTCAGTTTAGTCACTGATTTTAGAATTACACGAAGGAATGCGCACCAGAGACCGCCCCTTTAGCAGCACCCGCCGTTTTCTAGCTGTTGTTGGACATGAGGTTTGTGTCTTGCGCAGCATTTGTAAATACATTTAAGTGCAGTGCAGTATATTAAAGCTATTAGAAATATGTTGTTAAATCTTCAGGTACAGAATTCTATGGTGAGTAAAATACTATATATTTTTTGAAGACTCTTATAACATGTGGACTGTTCGGCGATCGTGCATCATCTACTACCCTGAAACAGAAGGTCTTTTACCATAGAAACAGCTGATATTTGCAAACTAACTAAATTTATTTAATGTCTTATCAATTTTACCTACAAAGTGTAAATTTGTGTTGGTTTCCAATAGCTTGTGTTTCAAAATATATTTAAGTTGCCGCTGGTTTTTGAGTACACTCGGTTTTAATTGATTTCACTTAGTGATTACTGGTGTGTAGTAGAGTAGTAATGTAACATATAGCCGGCCGTTGTGGCCGAGCGGTTCTAGGCGCTTCAGTTCGGAACCGCGCTGCTGCTACGGTCGCAGGTTCGAATCCCGCCTCGGGCATGGATGTGTGTGATGTCCTTAAGTTGGTTAGGTTTAAGTAGTTCTAAGTTCTAGGGGACTACCGAGCGAGGTGGCGCAGTGGTTAGCACACTGGACTCGCATTCGGGAGGACGACGGTTCAATCCCACGTCCGGCCATCCTGATTTAGGTTTTCCGTGATTTTCCTAAATCCCTCCAGGCAAATGCCGGGATGGTTCCTTTGAAAGGGCACGGCCGACTTCCTTTCCTATTCTTCCGTACTCAGATGAGACCGATGACTTCGCTGTTTGGTCTCTTCCCGCAAACAACCCAACCCAACTCTAGGGGACTGATGACCTCAGATGTCAAGTCCCATAGTGATCAGAGCCATTTGATTTTGTAACATATATACTAAAATACAATATTGAGAAGATTTTATTCGATTGTACCGCTTTTAAATTTCAATCAAGTATTTGTTCCTGGGTATATGACCAAGTTATACCTTGGACTAGTTTTCACACTTGGAAAGAAACCTTCATTTTCCGGAGTAATTTTTGTAATTTCTGAAAAAGACTGCAGCGCATACAAAGAGAATGCTATCATTTAAAATACAATTCAAAAAGCAAAGTACAACAGTACTCCCTACTGTGAGTGACACACGATTATCAGTTATGAACATTCTCAACCGAAGACTTATTTTCGCTTCTGACAAAGGAAATACCTAAATTTATATGTTTTTTTCTCATTCGGAATGGCAACATTTAATTACAGCCGGCCGCGGTGGCCGAGCGGTTCTAGGCGCTTCAGTCCGGGACCACGCGGCTGCTACAGTCGCAGGTTCGAATCCTGCCTCGGGCAATGATATGTGTGATGTCCTTAGGTTAGTTAGGTTTACATAGTTCTAAGTCTAGGGGACTGATGACCTCAGATGTTAAGTCCTACAGCGCTTAGAGCCATATGAACATTTGAACATTTGAATTACATCTCCATCTACTTCTGCATCTACATCTACATGGTTACTCTGCAATTTGCAATTAACTGCCTGGCAGAAGCTTCATCGAACCACCTTGAAGCTGTTAACAGGGAGACTAACTCTAAACGTATCCAATAACTACGTAGTTTGAGAATATAATAAATAACAATGGAGGTGGCCAAAGATCCGGCCATCTAGACGTCATATAAAATAAATCAATGAAAAACAGCTGAAGGTACCTCTATGTCAGAGTATGTTGGCATCTGTAGGAAGCCAGCGAAGTCAACCACGGGCAGGGATCTACCTACCTTTTTTGTCTGCGGTGTGTGTACGTTGAAACCTATCCAATGCAAACACAGGGGAGCACTCTTCCACCGCAGCGGCTGAGCCTCTGGCCGTCGAAAGACTTGGGAGACAGTGGGAAGAGTGCTGGTTGTCAAGGCACGGACAGGGTACCGCTGCGATGTGGGCAACGTGAGATCGATGTTGACACAGGCCGTCAGGTGGGGCTGCGTAGGGAGCTCTGAGGACTTGCTGTCGTGGCCCGTCCGCTAACGTTCTCGCCTGACAGAACTCCCGCGCCAACGAAATCACGTACCCTATTATCCTACAGTTATGCATAATAGGTTTGAGGGAAAAACAAAACATTGCAAATGTTCGACAAGTACCCCCATGGATGGTACTACTTTTTTGCTAAGTTTGTTGCAGCCTTCAGTCTGGTTTGATGCCACTCTCCAAGCTGGTCTACCCTATGCAAGTATCTTCATATCTGTGCAAGTAGTGTAACGTATGTTAATGAGCCAAAATATTTTGAGCACCAAAATTTTGACAGCCTGATTAACAGCGAAATTAGAATTATATTAATACCTTCAGCTGATGACAGGTGTTGATATACAGGGTGTTACAAAAAGGTACTGCCAAACTTTCAGGAAACATTCCTCACACACAAATAAAGAAAAGATGTTATGTGGACATGTGTCCGGCAACGCTTAATTCCCATGTTAGAGCTCATTTTAGTTTCGTCAGTATGTACTGTACTTCCTCGATTCACCGCCAGTTGGCACAATTGAAGGAAGGTAATGTTGACTTCGGCGCTTGTGTTGACATGCGACTCATTGCTCTACAGTATTAGCATCAAGCACATCAGTACGTAGCATCAACAGGTTAGTGTTCATCACGAACGTGGTTTTGCAGTCAGTGCAATGTTTACAAATGAGGAGTTGGCAGATGCCCATTTGATGTATGGATTAGCACGGGGCAATAGCTGTGGCGCGGTACGTTTGTATCGAGACAGATTTCCAGAACGAAGGTGTCCCGACAGGAAAACGTTCGAACAATTGATGGGCGTCTTAGGGAGCACAGAACATTCCAGCCTATGACTCGCGACTGGGGAAGACCTAGAACGACGAGGAAACCTGCAATGTACGAGGCAATTCTTCGTGCAGTTGACGATAACCCTAATGTCAGCGTCAGAGAAGTTGCTGCTGTAAAAGGTAACGTTGACCACGTCACTGTATGGAGAGTGCTGCGGGAGAACCAGTTGTTTCCGTACCATGTACAGCGTGTGCAGGCACTATCGGCAGCTGATTGGCCTCCACGGGTACACTTCTGCGAATGGTTCATCCAACAACCTGTCAATCCTCATTTCAGTGCAAATGTTCTCTTTACGGACGAGGCTTCATTCCAACGTGATCAAATTGTAAATTTTCACAATCAACATGTGTGGGCTGACGAGAATCCGCACGCAATTGTGCAATCACGTCATCAACACAAATTTTCTGTGAACGTTTGGGCAGGCATTGTTGGTGATGTCTTGATTGGGCCCCATGTTCTTCCATCTACGCTCAATGGAGCACGTTATCATGATTTCATACGGGATACTCTACCTGTGCTGCTAGAACATGTGCCTTTACAAGTACGACACAACATGTGGTTCATGCACGATGGAGCTCCTGCACATTTCAGTCGAAGTGTTCGTACGCTTCTCAACAACAGATTCGGTGCCCGATGGATTGGTAGAGGCTCGTATTGTGGACGGCTGTGATACAATACGCCATTCTCCAGGGCTGCATCAGCGCATCAGCGATTCCATGCGACGGAGGGTGGATGCATGTATCCTCGCTAACGGAGGACATTTTGAACATTTCCTGTAACAAAGTGTTTGAAGTCACGCTGGTAAGTTTTGTTGCTGTGTGTTTCCATTCCATGATTAATGTGATTTGAAGAGAAGTAATAAAATGAGCTCTAACATGGAAAGTAAACGTTTCCGGACACATGTCCACATAACATATTTTCTTTCTTTGTGTGTGAGGAATGTTTCCTGAAAGTTTGGCCGTATCTTTTTGTAACACCCTGTATATCATTGGGGACAGGTGAAAATGTGTGCCCCAACCGGGACTCGAACCTGGGATCTCCTGCTTACGTGGCAGACGCTCTATCCTTTTTTTTTTTTTTGCATTTTGTTCGTTTTTGATCATTGTGTTTGGTCGTTGTGAACGTCACATGACATCCAATCAAGTTCGTATGTTGATCCTTTCACTCAGTTTTTTTATTACAGAGGCCAACCAGCTCTCTGATCGAACACGCTGAGCTACCGTGCCGGCATACATCTGAGCCACCGAGGGCACAGAGGATATTGCGACTGCAGGGACTAACTCGTTCACGCCTCCCGCGAGACCCACATTCTTAGCTTATACGTCCACACACTACATTCGCAGTGTCCATACCCAACACACTCATTACTCTTGGAAGACATTCTTACTATATACTTATATGCATATGGTGCCTGTTTTTCGGTCATGTCCAAAAGAATAGACACCATTGATCACCTGCAGCCAAATAGAAGGAAATTAGGATTATATTAACACCTTCAGCTGTTGACGGGTGTTGATATATATCAACGGTGAGAATGTGAGTCTCGCGGAGGCGTGCGCGAGATAGCCCCTGCAGTCGCACTATCCTCTCTGCCCTCGGTGGCTCAGATGGATAGAGCGTCTGCCATGTAAGCAGGAGCTCCCGAGCTCGAGTCCCGGTCGGGGCACACATTTTCACCTGTCCCCAGCAAATAATTTCCATAGTCAAATAGTCGAAAATATTGCGCGGTATTCTTCTTGAGGCATGCAGCGTTCTCCAGTTAATACAAAATAGGATAAGATTGGGTGGTTGATTTGCAGAGGGACCAAATAGCGAGGTCATCGGTCCCATTGGATTAGGGAAGGAAGTCAGCCGTGCCCTTTCAAAGGAACCATCCCATTATTTGCTTGAAGCGATTTAGGGAAGTCACGGAAAACCTAAATCTAGACGACCGGACATGTGTTTGAACTGTCATCGTCCCGGATGCGAGTCCAGTGGGCAAACCACTGCGCCACCTCACGCGATGGATCAGGCCTACCTACAGATTTACATGATGACAGATCTATGTTGGCCTGATCCACGAGAGGAACGACAAGAATGGGACTCGGTTTTGTAATCATTGAAATAATATTACATACTCTCTCAACCTGTGAAGTTTAATTTCGTTTCCTTTCTAGATGCTTCACTCTTTTGTCAGACAGTTTAGTAATAGAAGTAACGAGAAAAATGTGGAAAATATTGATAAGAATAAAAGACAGAATGATAGGAGCCATAGGTGGTAAAAACTACAGGGGAAGACAGAGACTCGAAAACAAACAACAAATAATCAAGGACGTTTGCAGCAATTGGTGCTCTGAGAAGAAGAGGTTGGCAGAGGAGAGGAATCGTAACGTGCCATGTTAATCCTGTCAGAAGACTGACGATAATAGAAAAGGGAAACTGTAGTACTAATAATATATCAAGATGCAATTACACTCTAAGACAATATGAGAAAAAAGAACTACGAAAAAATTATTCGAACGGGTCGGAAATCGGTAGATGTGATGTACATGTACAGGAAACAAATTACTACAATTTCAGAAAAATTTGATGATTTATTCAAGAGAAAGAGCTTCACAAATTGCAAAAGTTAACAACGCATTGGTCCACCTGTGGTCCTTATGCAAGCACTTATTTCTGAGAAGTACGCGTCATCGCCGTGTCGTTCACAGTGGTTGCTCAACATATAGCGCTCATCACGCGCTTCATATACACTATTAGGCTTGGCAACAACACTAAACACGAACAACACTAATACACTCTAGTGGCCATTTTATCTACCGCAGGGAACTGGAACTCTAATCAATTTAGATAATCGCTGATGCTGTATACGTATACGAAGTTACATTGACATCTAGCCTTGTCATGTGAGTGCTTTACTGTTCCTGTCAGGCAGCATATTATTATGATAAAAATCTTATACGATTAAAATATGATAACGACTAGAAGGGGTCAGGGGTTGGCGCAGGAGTGATCTTCGCCTCTTTCATCGCAACCCCCCATCCCCACCTCTGCCCCAAACAATGACTCCGATGATAATTTGTATTCTGCAAACAACTTAAATCATAACCAGTCAGGCATCTCTCCCTCGCAATCACGGGATGAATTCGCTCCTGTCTCCTGAGCAGGAATATTCGTGAAGAAACTGTGCTTCTTTACACTTAAAATTACTTTGCTAGCTGTCACAGCTTTCACGTTATTCGTTTTTCTCTTAAGAGAAAATTATGGATTGTGATGTATAGGGGAAACAAATGAAAGGCTTTTAAGAAGGTATTGTGTTTGATTAATGTCTGCGGGACTTCTCCTTGCCTACACACTAAATTATTTGTCACCGCTTACTGCACTTTTTCCAGCTATAGCCGTTGTGCTCTCATCCACTTTGGAAGATGGGAAACATGACATCTCTCTCTTTCGTGGGGAGCATACATAATTAAATTCTCCCATCGCGTATGTCTGTCACGCTCCTGACGTCGAAAGAAATTTCCATCGCGCGCTATAAGCTTTCGAGTTAGTTAGTATGCGCGGGGAAAAGCGGGAGGGGCAGGCAGAACCGCCCGCTCCTGTACCATGTTAGCGTTGGTCCCCTTTCCCACTCCGGTGCGAGCTCTCTTTTAGCGGAGATGAGACACGCGGATAAGAAACCTGATAGAGAGCAGGGTGCTAAAACGAAGGATTTGCTGTCTTTTTTTTTTTAATTTCTTCTAAATTTACGGGAACTAGAAACAGTCTACATTTACATATCCAATCTTGAAAGTGCTATGAAGTTTGTAGAGGAGCGTAATTCGCACCAATTTCTGTACTGAATTTATTTCTTGAATTCCAGTCTATGATCACAAACGTAGTCGTCAGACCACCTTCAGACTTGTTTAAATATATAAAAGATGAAGCTGTCACCACCTCGAAATTGGTTGGTTTGAATGTCACAGTGCTTTACTAGGAACGGTCCTATTGAAGGTGATATGGCGTTGGATTTCTCCGACCTTCCCGCACGATCTAACTCACCCGGACCGTTATGGATGGACTTAACAGTTAAACGTCGGCACCGAAACGCAGTACAGCTTGAGATTTTTCACATTAATAAGTCTTGTCTGAGGCGAAAGTTTAGGATATGTCATAAAATAAAAAAGCCAAAGTGGCACCGTCAAGAGATGTAAACAAAATCAGCTAGGCGTCGTCGACATAGCTAATTTTGCTTTTATTTTATAATGTATCCTTAATCAGGCAGTAGAGAGGAAATGAAAATGATAAAGATAATTGAATCCGCTCAACAGCATACAGTTCATAAGTAGTTTGCCGTCTAAAGGATTCATCACAGAAACGATGGCATGATGTCTTGAATTTAAATCCACACATCAAATTATTAATTACGTTGTTAATTGCTTGCTTGTTACGTGAAACTAAAATAGCCATTACATGTCTGATTTATGAGTGTATCAGGCCGTGGGTTTATCTGCACGTACCATTGTTTGATTAGCGAAATAACAGTGAAAAGTGTGAATTTAGTTTCCAATACTAATTCATACTTTGTACTGAAAAGATGCAGGTTCTCCTTGAAACGAAATGCTTAAACAGCAAGACGCGATACGTAATCTGTCTTATGGCTTGCATGCATATTCGAAGGAACATTGCATCGTTTTTCTTCACAACACACGCAGTGCAATATCGTATTTATCAGCCGATACAAGACAGCGACTTTCAGTTAAAATTGTTCTTTCCTGTACGGGAATTACATAATGTGTGTGCAAGTAGAGGTTGTGACGCAGGAACGACGACATATGGAATTCTGGGTCGGACCCTGACTCATGCATGGATAGCCAAAGAAGTTAAGGCGACTACTCGCATAATGCGGGAAAACCGGCTTCGACTCCTGATCCGTCAAAAATTTTCACTGTCGTCATTCCCCTATTTAGCTGATGGTTGTTCGTATTCACAATTGCGTATACATTTCATGTATTTCATAACGGCTGTAGTTGCGGAAGTGCCAGTTCCTTTGGACATGCATGTATATCCGAAGGAACTTTGCACACTTCTTTCAGTAACACAGTCACTGCAGTATCAGGTTACGAATATTACTGACGAGGTCTAAAATTAGACTAAGTAGTTAAAAGCCGAGGTTGCTACTCACACAACCAACGAGCTGTGCGCTGATCTAGAAACCGTAATGAGAACCTCCATTAGAGGTTCTGCTGAATCTGTTGAGTAACTTGCTGGAAACCTTAGTATTTTGCAACTAGAGCAAGAAATCCATCCTCCAACAGGTAGTAATGCATGTAGAGCATCTCTCCACTAATCATGAAAGATGAATTTTAAAGGAAAAGGACAAACAAATTACAGAAAGATTAAAAACAGAAATACAGAAAGCCGTACAACGAACTATTACCAAAGTGAGCTCCAACAGATCACTTCTCCACAGGAGGTTAAAGATGAATTAGAACTTATAAAAAAAAATTCGACACATGATTTGCCTATATTCAGACTCATCTTAATGATCAGATAGCAAACGTAGAGAAAGAATGAAACGCGGTAAAGAAACAGGTTGTGAATGGCACATCAGAGGGAGATCAGAGTGTTTTTTCATAGTCCAGTAGCCAATGAAAATATTTATGCTGATGAAATGCACTGTAGTAATCAGTTCCCACAAAACCATATAAGTAGGAGATTGGGGGCAGAGCTCAATCTTTCTATTTTATTAGACCAAAGTCTCTTCATAAACAAACAGCGTCGAAAGACCATCCTCATGACAAGCAGCAGTGATGTCAATGACAAAAACTACAATAATAGCTGCGGTGAGAGGTATTCCTCGCAGCTGTGTGTAAATTTTTGCTGGCACGCTACGTTACAAGACGAAGACGTCAATCTGGTGACGCAAGCAATGAGGCGCCCGCTATGTTACACTCGACACACAGGCCGCGGCCCGCCTTGTATTAATAACACGAGATTGACTGTAACGCTAATACCTGCCAGGTTAGCCGAGAGCGCTAATGCGCTGCTTCCTGGACTCGGGTAGGCGCGCCGGCCCCAGGTCGAATCCGCTCGGCGGCTTAACGACGGAGGCCGGTGTGCCGACCAGCCTGGATGTGGTTTTTAGGCGGTTTTCCCACATCCCCCTAGGTGAATACCGGGCTGGTCCCCACGTCCCGCCTCAGTTACACGGCTCGCAGACATCTGAACACATTCGCACTATTCCATGGATTCCACTAGACGCAGACAGTTGGGTACACTATTTCCATCCCAGGGGGTACGGGGTGGCCGCAGGACGGGCATCCGGTCACCCCTTAAATTAACCTTGCCAAATCCGATTAACCATGCCGACCCTGCGTCATTGCGGGAAAAAGGCACACGCAAAAGAAAGAAAAGAAAAGAATAGACTCTAACAGTAATGGAAACAGTTACCGTCCTTCCAGTTATGACATATTCACGATGCAGGACATATTATACAAGCTATGACACATTTAAGAAAAAAGGGGTCCCCCAAAATGGGTGGAAGCAATTTAACTCCAAATACTTGTTAACATATTTCACTATGAAAAATATTAAAAAACTTTATTTGCACAGAGACGTTAAGAAATACTTTCCCAAACGACATGTAAGCAACTAAAAGGTCAAAAATCAAACAACAATCTCAGAAGCTGCTCCTTATTTTCAGCGGAATGTGGCACCACTGAACGTTCAAACTATGACTGAACTGTTGTTGTTGTTGTGGTCTTCAGTCCTGAGACTGGTTTGATGCAGCTCTCCATGCTACTCTATCCTGTGCAAGCTTCTTCATCTCCCAGTACCTACTGCAACCTACATCCTTCTGAATCTGCTTAGTGTATTCATCTCTTGGTCTCCCTCTACGATTTTTACCCTCCACGCTGCCCTCCAATGCTAAATTTGTGATCCCTTGATGCCTCAAAACATGTCCTACCAACCGATCCCTTCTTCTAGTCAAGTTGTGCCACAAACTTCTCTTCTCCCCAATCCTATTCAATACCTCCTCATTAGTTACGTGATCTATCCACCTTATCTTCAGCATTCTTCTGTAGCACCACATTTCGAAAGCTTCTATTCTCTTCTTGTCCAAACTGGTTATCGTCCATGTTTCACTTCCATACATGGCTACACTCCATACAAATACTTTCAGAAACGACTTCCTGACACTTAAATCTATACTCGATGTTAACAAATTTCTCTTCTTCAGAAACGATTTCCTTGCCATTGCCAGTCTACATTTTATATCCTCTCTACTTCGACCATCATCAGTTATTTTACTCCCTAAATAGCAAAACTCCTTTACTACTTTAAGTGTCTCATTTCCTAATCTAATCCCCTCGGTGAAATAAAAGCGAACAGCTATTCTGTAACTGCTATAAAATGAAAGACATCCTACTTATCTCTGAGATACTGTGGTCATGTTGCCAGTGATGCTTTGAGGTAGGGAACCTGGGGTCGGAGATGCCAGCTCAAAGAGAAAATAGGGATAAAATTACGTTACTGTGTACTTTTTTGTTTACTTTAGCTTCACTTAAATGCAAATACCGCAACTGACACAATGAATGTACCATTTGTACCGCATCTTACAAAATGTGCTGAAACTGACGGCCATCAACCTCAATGCAAGTATGACATCGGCGAACAAGATTCTGACACCATGACGAATATCTCTGGTGTGTGTTCGAATCACATCATAGGCAGCTACAATTCTGGCAACTAACAAGGGGAGGCCGCCAATTCTGAAATTCAGATTCGATTCATACTGCGCATAATAAAAGCTCATGGCCATAGGTGTAATGTGGCAAAGCACCAAGATGCACTTCTCAGCCGTTGTCGAGAAAATCGACAGTTAATAGAAACCGTTGCGGTGAAATACTCTCTACGATGTGTAACTTCCTATAGCGTCGTGGCGCAGCGGTAAGTGCTTGGGTTTGTAAGTCAAAGGTCGCCGGATCGAATTTCGCGCCATGCAATTCTTTTTTTAGTATTTGTTTTTTGTAATTCAAATATATATATATATATATATATATATATATATATATATATATATATATATCTTCCGTTAACTACACGTGTAAACATTATGAAGACAATTAATAACATTTGTGAAATACAACTTTGTTTGCAGAAAACATAATCATGTTCGAAATCGCCAGTTTTCCACGACAAACGACTTTCAACAACTTATTATATGCATAATTGTTGCAACTGATTGCCGGGAATTATATATATATATATATATATATATATATATATATATATATATATATAACAAATACTAAAAAAAAAAGTTGCATGGTGGGAGATTCGATCCGGCGACCTTCGTATTACGAAGCCGAGCGCTTACCGCTGCGCCACGACGCTGTGGGAAGTTACAAATCGGAGAGAGTATTTCACCTCAACGGTTTCTTTTAACTGTCGATTTTCTCGACAACGGCTGAGAAGTGCATCTTGGTGCTTTGCCACATTACACCTCTGATTATAAGCTTTTATTATGCGCAATATGAATCGAATCTGAATTTTACAATTGGCGGCCTCCCCTTGTAAGTCCATCTCTGTATCCATTGGTGTCTAATATACAAATGACTTTAGATATCCCTACAGGAAATAATCAAGGGGATTCCGGTCAGGTGACCTCGCAGACCATGGAATAGGACCTCCCCGTCCAATCCAGCAACCAGGAAATACAGCACTCAGATGGTTGCAGACAATCACGCTGAAGTGAGGCGATGCTCCGTCATGTTGTATCCATATCCTCTCACGATTATCCAAAGGTATGTTTTCCAGCAGCTCATGCAGAACTCTTTGCACGAACCCCTACTACAGGTGTTCATTCAGACAGCCAGGTAGAAGATATGGCCCTTGAGATTGCCGTCTACAATGCCGGCCCAGATGTTCACAGCAAAACTTACTTGATGATGTGACTCTACTACAGCATGAGGGCTTTCCTCATCCCACACATGGCTATTACTGCTATTCGAAATACCATTACGATCAAATAACGCCTTGTGAATAAACAGCACGATTTGAAGGAAACCTGGTGGATCATTCCATTGTTGGAGTAAGCAGTGACACAATGCGACTGTTGGTGCAAAGTCAGTCACAATCATTTCATGGAATCGTTGTGGGTAGTGGAAATGCCTTGTGGCTAGGGCCTTCCTTCGGATAGATCGTTCGCCTGGTGCAAGTCCTTCGAGTTGACGCCACTTCGGCGACTTGCTATGAGGATGAAAGGATGATGATAAGGGCAACACAACACCTAGTCCCTGAGCGGAGAAAATCTCCGACCCAATCGAAAATCGAACCCGGCCCGTTAGGTATAAGATTCCGTCGCGTTGACCACTCAGTTACCAGGGGCGGACGTTGTGGGTGATATGGGTGTAATTACTGTTCCTAGAGTACTCGCTACACGCTAGTATCTGTAGGCCCCTTTCACGTGCAATACGAGTTGTGGTGGGGTCCGCTGCAACACAACACGTCCATTACCTCTTCAAAATCGAGTGTACGAGTCTCCTCATGTTGCCAGATCCCTCGTTCCTTCTTTCCAGTGACCTAGTTTCCCGCATTCGTCGATCGAGAGAAGTAAATATTCGTCGTGACGGATGATGTCTGTTACGAAACAGTTCCCTGTACAGCTTTTCAGCAGCGAGAGCATTGCAACGTACTTCCCCATACACAAGGCGCATGTCAGTGAGCTCTGCGAAACTGTACCGGTACTGCTCCATCGTATTGTGCTGTACGTTTCTGAATAGCAGTGAGTAATGAATGGGTCTGTCACTGATTCATAGCATGTTCTGTCATAAGACAATGCAAATACAATACCACAGAGCTATCATATCGACAAGTAAAGTAAACAAAACCTGCGTCATAACTTCCTAGTAATCAGGCTCGTCCTTCTTGTAAAGAATGTACATACACTCCTGGAAATGGAAAAAAGAACACATTGACACCGGTGTGTCAGACCCACCATACTTGCTCCGGACACTGCGAGAGGGCTGTACAAGCAATGATCACACGCACGGCACAGCGGACACACCAGGAACCGCGGTGTTGGCCGTCGAATGGCGCTAGCTGCGCAGCATTTGTGCACCGCCGCCGTCAGTGTCAGCCAGTTTGCCGTGGCATACGGAGCTCCATCGCAGTCTTTAACACTGGTAGCATGACGCGACAGCGTGGACGTGAACCGTATGTGCAGTTGACGGACTTTGAGCGAGGGCGTATAGTGGGCATGCGGGAGGCCGGGTGGACGTACCGCCGAATTGCTCAACACGTGGGGCGTGAGGTCTCCACAGTACATCGATGTTGTCGCCAGCGGTCGGCGGAAGGTGCACGTGCCCGTCGACCTGGGACCGGACCGCAGCGACGCACGGATGCACGCCAAGACCGTAGAATCCTACGCAGTGCCGTAGGGGACCGCACCGCCACTTCCCAGCAAATTAGGGACACTGTTGCTCCTGGGGTATCGGCGAGGACCATTCGCAACCGTCTCCATGAAGCTGGGCTACGGTCCCGCACACCGTTAGGCCGTCTTCCGCTCACGCCCCAACATCGTGCAGCCCGCCTCCAGTGGTGTCGCGACACGCGTGAATGGAGGGACGAATGGAGACGCTTCTGCCTTGGTGCCAATGATGGTCGTATGCGTGTTTGGCGCCGTGCAGGTGAGCGCCACAATCAGGACTGCATACGACCGAGGCACACAGGGCCAACACCCGGCATCATGGTGTGGGGAGCGATCTCCTACACTGGCCGTACACCACTGGTGATCGTCGAGGGGACACTGAATAGTGCACGGTACATCCAAACCGTCATCGAACCCATCGTTCTACCATTCCTAGACCGGCAAGGGAACTTGCTGTTCCAACAGGACAATGCACGTCCGCATGTCTCCCGTGCCACCCAACGTGCTCTAGAAGGTGTAAGTCAACTACCCTGGCCAGCAAGATCTCCGGATCTGTCCCCCATTGAGCATGTTTGGGACTGGATGAAGCGTCGTCTCACGCGGTCTGCACGTCCAGCACGAACGCTGGTCCAACTGAGGCGCCAGGTGGAAATGGCATGGCAAGCCGTTCCACAGGACTACATCCAGCATCTCTACGATCGTCTCCATGGGAGAATAGCAGCCTGCATTGGTGCGAAAGGTGGATATACACTGTACTAGTGCCGACATTGTGCATGCTCTGTTGCCTGTGTCTATGTGCCTGTGGTTCTGTCAGTGTGATCATGTGATGTATCTGACCCCAGGAATGTGTCAATAAAGTTTCCCCTTCCTGGGACAATGAATTCACGGTGTTCTTATTTCAATTTCCAGGAGTGTATAAATCAACACCACAGTATGTGTAAACTTGTACGCACTTAGTTGTAAATAAGCAAAACAGTAATGCTAGACAAAGCGGTAGACAAGTTTACTTCCATATCTCCGTAAGCTGACTTCTCCGACACCAGGTTCCCCACCTCAGATCCTTCAGTGGGGCATTCTCAATGGTTCAAATGGCTCTGAGCACTATGGGACTTAGCATCTGAGGTCATCAGTCTCCTAGAACGTAGAACTACTTAAACCTAGCTAACGTAAGGGCATCACACATATCTGTGCCCGAGGCAGGATTCGAACCTGCGACCGTTGCAGCAGCGCGGTTCCTGACTGAAGCGCCTAGAACCGCTCGGTCACAGAGACCGGCGGCATTCTCAATGTCCTGTTCCATTTTTGCACGCACTTACGGAAACATCCTGTATGTCTCCAGTGCTCATATTGTCACACTCGTGTTTAAAATGCAAGGTCGCTGACAGTGCAAACTATCATATAGTCCGTGTGTGTGCAAATAGTGCGTATCACTCGCAACGTTACAGGAACATGGAAGTAACTGTTGGAATATCAGCCCCTGCCGCCCTATCACGGTTTTCTTACGAGCGGCCGAAGAAAACATTTCAGACAAACCGTCGCTCAGAATCGACACTGTCCGCCCCGATAGCTGAGTGGTCAGCGTGACGGATTACCATCCTACGGGCCCGGGTTCGATTCCCGGCTATGTTGGGCATTTTCTCCGCTCAGGGACTGGGTGTTGTGCTGTCTCCATCATCATTTCATCCCCATCGCCCAATGTGGCGTCGAACGTAATAAGACCTGCACCAAGGCGGTCGGACCTGCCCTGCAAGGGGCCTCCCGGCCAACGACGCCAAACGCTCATTTCCATTTCATTTCAGAATCGACACGGCCGGCCGCTCTGGCCGAGTGGTTCTAGGCGCTATAGTCTGGAACCACGCGGCTGCTGCGGTCGTAGGTTCGAATCCTGCCTCGGGCGTGGATGCGTGTGATGTCCCTAGGTTAGTTAGGTTTAAGTATTTCTAAGTCTAAGGGGACTGATGTCCTCAGCTGTTAAGTCTCATAGTGCTTAGAGCCATTTGTACCAGAATCGACACGAAAAGACCTTAGTGTGTATCGTAAAGGACGTCAACACTCTTTGGATGTTGATTCTCATACATTTCGCGGTCGAAAACGACAGTTCACAGTGTGATAAGCGACCGGACGACTTTCTTTTTCAGTGTTCCTTTTTCGTGCCTTTCTGTGCAGGCGGGACACTGACACATGCGTGAATAAAACGGCAAAGGCTCCCTCTAGGACCATTCAGCTTCGCAGCACCCTCGCTGCCACCTGCCATCATTTGTTGAGCTCCTTCAAGATGTACCTGTGCTGATAGAATCCGTGACGAGAGTCCTAGGAGCCTGTAGGCAGGGCACGCCTAGTTGCTACCATTGTGGCTGGTGGTAGACCATCCGTTTTGAACGGGTGCTCCTAAATTGTTGTTATTGAACCAGCATTGTACTCTCTACCTAGATCCCCCATAGATCGGAGCCTATCATGCTTGGAACAGCCTCCGACCACCACGTTCTGAGACGACGTGTAGCCGACCAACAACTTGTCGCCTCCTCGTAGATTCGTCAGCCTTCAACCATAGATGTTCACAGCGTCGCACGTGAACAGCCGACCAGCATGGAGATATACGTTTCCAGGCACCGGCCCATAACAATTTACTCTTTGTCAAAGTCGTTTGCGTCAAGGGATTTCCCCATTTGCGGTCCGTATTGTCACTAGAATGATTCCCCATTCGTATCTGTATCATCTATCTACACTGCGCAACAAAATTACAGAATAACTTTTTCGAAATGTATTAAGCGCCGCCGGCCGCTGTAGCCGAGCGGTTCTAGGCGCTTCAGTCCGGAACCGCGCGCCTGATACGGTCGCAAGTTCGAATCCTGTCTCGGGCATAGATGTGTGTGCTGTCCTTAGGTTAGTTAGGTTTAATTAGTTCTAAGTTCTAGGGGACTGATACCTCAGAAGTTAAGTCCCATAGTGCTCAGAGCCATTTTAGAGGATGAAAGTAGGAAGGACCAAAGTGGTGAAATTCAGGAAACGCAAAGATTCTGTCAAAGTATCATTGGAATGAGACACTTCGAGTTACGGAAAATGTGTTAGATAATTAACCAGAGGAAAATATCTGTGGATAAAGGACTTTTTAAAAAGGTGGAAAGTTTGTTGTCAGTAGAAATTATTCCAATTGGTCGAAGAAAGAGGTCCGCCAAGTGTTTGGTCTGGCGTCACAACTTACTTAGTAGCGAACCATTGTCAGTCGAAGGAAGAAAAATACTCGCTAGGTTTGAAAAGTGACTGTGAAGCAAAAAGGACTGACAGAATGGGCAATGAAGAAGAGCAGAGTAGTGAAAACTATTGGCAATGATAAAAATGAGGAAAAAGATCTTGACGGGGACTTACGTATCTCGGAGAAGAGAAGGAGAGAAAGACGTCGCGAAATATTGGATGACATTCAAAATGGACGAAATTACCACTGAACTATGGAAAGAAAGGAATAGTCTTATGGCGCTATTGACTGGGAGACCCCATGGAATAGGGTTAGTCGCATAATCGGTTCTCTTCCTCTGACCACAGGCCAGTTGGTGATACGTCGAAGACAGAAAAAATTACAGCATTTTATTATAACGGAATAGTCTTTCTTGATCACTGAACAGCTTTATCGATTATTATCAGTTTCGAATCTCAGAGTGAGCTACACTGGTGAACAAAATTAAAGCAACAAGTTGCTGTTTCCCCCGTCCTGTGTCTAATTCATGATGTTAACATATAGACTATCAACCAAATATCCATACGATCGTGTTCTGCACAGAAGATGGCTTTCTGGTCAACAGACAACCATGCCAACGATGGCGTCAGGGCACCTATGGAGCGAGGAAGTGTTTGCCGGGTAGCTCCGCATCCACAATCGCTGTGTACACAGTCACAGACGTATGGCACAGAGAAGATGCCTACTAAACTCTTTGCGGCACAGGGCCATAGAAAGGAAGGAAGTGGGAGAGTTGCAAACTGATGTGGTCCGACGGCTTAATGTGAATAATTCTGTTGTTTCTCGGATGTGGTGACACTTTATAGAGTCCGAAACCGTGTCCTGAATACAAAGGCAGGGCCGTCCACATGTGACTTCAGGAGAGAGGACCGTTATTTGCCTATAAGGGCTGGATAGTATGCTTTGGTACTGCACGGAAACTGGCTTGTGAGTACGCAGCATCCACTGGACACGTCACGGTAAGGGGCGCCGGCTGCAGCTGCGCCGCAGCACGGAGCGTCATTCGCTCTGCGAACGTCGAGGAGCGCGGACGCATAGCTCTGGGTGTCGCTGGGCGTTGGCTTGCTACGTTCATATTTGTTAACGTGCCACAGCAATGCCTCTGCGACGTGGTTACCGCCGTCGCTGGCGGCGCAGCGTTCCTGTGTATCAGAAGTCTTCGGCAGAATGGCCTTTATTGTCGGAGACCTGCAGTATGATTACCTCTGACGTGTCTTCACAGAGGAGAACGTCTGGTTAAAATGGAGTCATCAACATATCACCTGGATGGTCGAATAGTGGGCCAATGTTGTTTTCACAGATGACTCCCGCCGGTCGATGTGGCCGAGCGGTTCTAGTTGCTTCAGTCCAGAACCGCGCTGCTGCTACGGTCGCAGGTTCGAATCCTGCCTCCGGCCTGGATGTGTGTAAAGCCACTAGGCTAGTTAGGTTTCAGTAGTTCTAAGTCTAGGGGACCGATGACCTCAGATGTTAAGTCCCATAGTGCTTAGAGCCATTTGATTTAGGTGACTCCCGATTTAGTCTGGAGAGTGGTTCTCGATGAATTCGAATCTCGAGGAAACGTGGAACACGATTTCAGGACCAAAACATGGCGGAAAGAGATCAATGTCGTGAAGAGCCCTAATATTGTTGGCAGGGATTGTTTACCACTTGAACTCCTCTTCATGGAATTGTGCAGGTGATTAGGCAAGGTTTAACTGCTATCAGGTATCGTGACGAGATCTTGAGACCTCATTTGCGGTTGTTGCGATGTGCTGTGGGCCCAGACTTCGTGCTGATGGACGACAGTGCCCAACTTCATAGAGCACGAGTGATTGATGTTTCCTTGGAAATGGAAGATACTGCACGCACGGCATGATCTGCTCGATTTGAATCCCTCAGAACAAGTCTGGGATGCACTAGGGAGACGGCTTGCATCACGTCAGCATCCACCAGCCGCCCTCCAAGGCTGCGAGGAGCTCGGCAGGGAGAATGGGCGTAATTGCCTCAACATGAGACTGATGACATTATGTACAGCACGCCTCGTTGTTGTCAGGCCTGTGACGCTACCATACTGGGTACAGTAACCAACTGTCGGAAAGTGTGTGCAAATCCGTTAAGTTGGAAAAAACTAATCACATTTTTGTCTATCGTTTAGCATGCAGCAGTTGTTTACATTCTGTATTTTTTAGATTGTTTCTACTTTACTATAATCTGTTTATATAGATTTGTGTGCAAAATAAACGCAACTTTGCAAAATTTCCGTTTGTCGCTTTAATTTTGGACGCAAGTGTATATTCACGTCAGTATTGTCACTTGAGCACTGGAACGAACTGTTTTTTTGCAGGGAGCTTTTTGATCTGAGAATGACATCTACATCTACTAGTTGATTTTTTCCATCGTGTACTAATTGTAGGGATCGATCGATGAGAGGGTACGGAACAAAATAGGTCTAATGAATTTACGTCCGGAAATGCATGGTTTTCATGCTAGAGACCATTTATTCAATCATACTTCGTTACAGAGACTGCGGTGCAATATGCGCTGTACCATGCAGCCACAGTTACGATATGCATGGTTTCCTCCCAGAGTATGGTACTGTTCCTCATACATGCCCTAGCGCTCTCTCTTGCATAGTAATTGGAAATGCGTCTGATTCACTCCTCTTGCTAACTCAGCTGGTAGTGGATGTGATACAGCGTTGTACAAAATGGTTCCGTATTCGAATGAAGAGCTTTCCGACATGATGTTTACTTACGGAAAGACAAATCGCAACGGGCGGAAGGTAACATGGTTGTATCAGGCGATCTATCCTCACCAACAACAACCGCAGTATTCAATGTTTGCAACGGTGTTTCGCCATTTATCTGAGATAGGGTCGTTTCAGGAAGCAGGAAATCATGGTGGACGTACTCTAAATGTTCGGACACCAGAATTGGAGGAAAATATGATTAACAGTTTGAAAGGCGACCACCGTGTCAGTACAAGGCAGTTGTCCCGCCGATACAAGTTAAGCCAGACGAACGTATGGAACATTCTCCATGACATTTGGTACTACCCTTATCACTTACAGCGTGTGCAGGGCTTACTAGCGACAGACTTCCCACATCGGAAGCATTTATGTCATTGGTTTCTTCACAGGACAACCACGATTCCGGGATTTCTGTTATCCATCCTATTCACTGATGAGGCCACCATTACGCGGAGTGGTATTTTATCTTTGACAACAGTCATCTGTGGGATAGCATGTAGACTCTCCGTCGTATGGTGACAGCGAATCATCAGCATCGGTGCAGCAGAATGTGTGGACTGGGATAATTGCCGACCGTATTTTGGGACGAATCTTCCTTCCACATTACCTAACAGGCCGGAACTATCGGCGTTTCTTGCGAGTGACTTTGCCTCCCCTGCTTGAAGACGTCCCACTGATAATTTGCAGGGTTATGTGGCTGATACATGATGGTGCTCCAGACCACTTCGCCGTCAACGTCCGGACGTATCTCAATCATGTCTTCCCTGGTCGATGGATCGGAAGAGGGGGCCCAGTTGCATGGCCAGCTCGTCCACCGGATCTCAACCCTTGCGGTTTCTTGTTATGGGGTCATCTCAAAAGTGCCGTGTATGCAGAGCCCGTTCCAGATGTGGTGATACTGGAGCAGCGTATTCATGCTGCCTTTGAGACTGTTCGGGTGCAGCCTGGCCGATGTGAACGCGCGAGGCAGAACTTGCTAAGGCGTGTACACGCATGCGTTGAGGCACGCGGAAACCATTCTCAATACATACTGTGTCTGTGGCTACATGGTGCACCGCGTATTAGACCGCAGTATAAGTAAGAATGTATGATTAAATAAAGGGTCTCTAGTATGGAAACTGTGCATTTCCCGATGTAAGTTCATTAGACATTCTATGTTCCGTATACTCTGATTGATCAGTCCCTAGACGTTGTACACGGTGGAAACAAATCCCCAGACCACTGTACGGTGCGTGGCGGATGGTACCCTGTACCACAACTATTCGATTCCTTTCCTGTTCCACTTGCAACTGTCTAATGCCTCCGTATGAGCCCTAATTTCTCGCATCTTATCTTCGTGGCCCCTACTCTAAATGTATGTTGGCGTCAGTAGGATCGTTCTGCAGTCGGCTTCAGATGCCAGTTCTCTAAACTTTCTCAGTAGTGTTCTTCAAAATGAATGTTTTCTTCCCTCAGGGATCCCCACTTGAATCCCCAAAGCATATCCGTAACACTTGCATGCTGATCGGACCTTCCGGTAACAAACCTAGCAGCTCGCTCCTGAATTGCTGCGATGTCTTCTTTCTGTCCGACGTGGTACGGATCCCAAACAGTCGAGCAGAATAGGTTGCACCAGCGTCCTATATGCGACCTCCTTTACGGGTGAACCGCTCTTTCCTAAAATTCTCCCAATAAATCGAAGTCGACCGTTAGCCTTAGCTACCACAACGGTCACATGCTCGTTCCATTTCATATCGCTTCGAAACGTTGCACCAAGATATTTATACGAGGTGACTGGGTCAAGCAGGACACTACTAATGCTGTAGCCGAACATTACGGGTTTGTTTTTCCTACTCATCCGTGTTAACTTACATTTTTCTACATTAAGAGCCAGCTGCCATTCATCTCATCAACTAGAAATTTTGTCTAGGTCATCTTGTATCAACCTACAGTCACTTATCTTCGACACCTTCCTGTACACCACAGCATCATCAGCAAAAAACCGCAGATTGCTGCCCACCCTGTCTGCCAGATCATTGACGCACATAGAAAATAGCAACGGTCCTGTCACATTTCCCTGGGGCATTCCTTATGTTATCCCTGCCTCCGATGAACACTCGCCGTCGAGGACAACATACTGGGTACTATTGGTTAAGAGGTCTTTGAGCCAGTCACATACCTGGGAGCCTATTCCGTATTCACATACCTTCGTTAACAGTCTGCAGTGGGGTACCGTGTCGGTCGCAGGTTCGAATCCTGCCTCGGGCATGGATGTGTGTGATGTCCTTAGGTTAGTTAGGTTTAAGTAGTTCTACGTTCTAGGGGACTGATGACCACAGATGTTAAGTCCCATAGTGCTCAGAGCCATTTGAACCATTTTGGGTACCGTGTCGAATGCTTTTCAGAAATCTAGAAATATGGAATCGGCCTGTTGACCTTCACCCATAGTTTGAGGTATATCACGTGAGAAAAGAGTAAGATGGGTTTCGTACGATTGATGACGGACAGAGAACAAACGAATAAATAAAAATGATATCAGATGCAATAACAATGATGAGTAGCTACTGAAAAAGCTAACGTACACAGGTGGATAAAGAATAATGAGTTTTACGAAACAGCAGTGCAGACAGACTGTTCACCTAGAGTCTTTGCCAGATAGGAAGGTATAACGACAAAATATTGTTGTTATTTTAGTAGATAGGGCATTAGCTGTCTTTCACAGTTGGCGATATGAGCCAGCATGTTGTTAGAGAGATCCTTCCAGAGTCTAATCGCTGCCACAGGTTAAGATTTAGAAAGCAGGCATTGTGGTGGAATATAATGGAATAGGCTTTGCTCTGTTGTTGGTGAATGTTCCTGCCATGCTATTCAGACAATGTTGTTGAGATTGAGGCAAAATAGTATGAATTGATTGGGTGGTAAATTAGATAGACTGCATGGAAATGTGTGCGCTTGTCTGCACGTATCTATGCATAGGACAGTGAATTGGCATAATATTGACGAACGTTCCATATACACTCCTGGAAATTGAAATAAGAACACCGTGAATTCATTGTCCCAGGAAGGGGAAACTTTATTGACACATTCCTGGGGTCAGATACATCACATGATCACACTGACAGAACCACAGGCACATAGACACAGGCAACAGAGCATGCACAATGTCGGCACTAGTACAGTGTATATCCACCTTTCGCAGCAATGCAGGCTGCTATTCTCCCATGGAGACGATCGTAGAGATGCTGGATGTAGTCCTGTGGAAAGGCTTGCCATGCCATTTCCACCTGGCGCCTCAATTGGACCAGCGTTCGTGCTGGACGTGCAGACCGCGTGAGACGACGCTTCATCCAGTCCCAAACATGCTCAATGGGGGACAGATCCGGAGATCTTGCTGGCCAGGGTAGTTGACTTACACCTTCTAGAGCACGTTGGGTGGCACGGGATACATGCGGACGTGCATTGTCCTGTTGGAACAGCAAGTTCCCTTGGCGGTCTAGGAATGGTAGAACGATGGGTTCGATGACGGTTTGGATGTACCGTGCACTATTCAGTGTCCCCTCGACGATCACCAGTGGTGTACGGCCAGTGTAGGAGATCACTCCCCACACCATGATGCCGGGTGTTGGCCCTGTGTGCCTCGGTCGTATGCAGTCCTGATTGTGGCGCTCACCTGCACGGCGCCAAACACGCATACGACCATCATTGGCACCAAGGCAGAAGTGACTCTCATCGCTGAAGACGACACGTCTCCATTCGTCCCTCCATTCACGCATGTCGCGACACCACTGGAGGCGGGCTGCACGATGTTGGGGCGTGAGCGGAAGACGGCCTAACGGTGTGCGGGACCGTAGCCCAGCTTCATGGAGACGGTTGCGAATGGTCCTCGCCGATACCCCAGGAGCAACAGTGTCCCTAATTTGCTGGGAAGTGGCGGTGCGGTCCCCTACGGCACTGCGTAGGATCCTACGGTCTTGGCGTGCATCCGTGCGTCGCTGCGGTCCGGTCCCAGGTCGACGGGCACGTGCACCTTCCGCCGACCACTGGCGACAACATCGATGTACTGTGGAGACCTCACGCCCCACGTGTTGAGCAATTCGGCGGTACGTCCACCCGGCCTCCCGCATGCCCACTATACGCCCTCGCTCAAAGTCCGTCAACTGCACATACGGTTCACGTCCACGCTGTCGCGGCATGCTACCAGTGTTAAAGACTGCGATGGAGCTCCGTATGCCACGGCAAACTGGCTGACACTGACGGCGGCGGTGCACAAATGCTGCGCAGCTAGCGCCATTCGACGGCCAACACCGCGGTTCCTGGTGTGTCCGCTGTGCCGTGCGTGTGATCATTGCTTGTACAGCCCTCTCGCAGTGTCCAGAGCAAGTATGGTGGGTCTGACACACCGGTGTCAATGTATTCTTTTTTCCATTTCCAGGAGTGTATATACCTAACAGGCGTTCATTATCTACTCCAACTGATACGAGCTTTTTTTATTTTTATTTATTTTTTTTGGGGGGGGGGGCGGGGGCTGGGGGTTTGAGATCCTTACTGTAGCCTGAAGCCAAAAGTCTGTTACGTATTTATAGTTTGCACGCTTTAACTGTATGTTCATCCCAGCTTAGAGTTCCCTCTAATTTTACCCTAAGACTCTTTGCTGAAGAAGAGAAATTCATATCTGGCCTTTTTAACACTAATTAGGGAGAGGAGTAGAAGGGGCGGAGGGCTGGAGATAAGACTTTATTGGAGTGACCGAGCGGTTCTAGGCGCTACAGTCTGTAACCGCGCGACCGCAACGGTCGCAGTTTCGAATCCTGCCCTGGGCATGGATGTGGGTGATGTCCTTAGGTTAGTTAGGTTTAAGTAGTTCTAAGTTCTAGGGGACTGATGACCTTATCAGAAGTTAAGTCCCATAGTGCTCAGAGCCATTTGAACCATTTGAGACTTTATTGATCGACAAACAGCGACTGGGTTTACTTCTATCCGCACTGTGAACATTCTCAAACCGCTCAACTACCACTGCCCATCTCTGCAAACTTCCCTGGACTCCGCGAACAACTCAGTACCATGTCATCATGTTCCATTCAAGAAAGAGCTGAAGCACTGCCTTTTCTCATCTTCTTAAATTTTTTCTCAAAAACTAACATACGTCAGCCGGACAGTGTGGCCGAGCGGTTCTAGGCTCTTCAGTCTGGAACCGCACGACCACTACAGTCGCAGGTTCGAATCCTGCCTCGGGCAAGGATGTGTATGATACCGTTTGGTTGGTTAGGTTTAAGTAATTCTGAGTTCTAGGGGACTGATGACCTCAGATGTTACGTCCCATAGTGCTCAGAGCCATTTGAACTAACATACGTCGGCATTTTTCTCTGTCAAACAGTGAAGGAAATGCTCACTGCCTCGTCCAATTAGGCTTGTTTCTCTATCAATTTTTCAGTCGGTATCATTGTACTGTTTTTCCCTCTTCTCTTCATTACATATTTTTTGTTACTTGCCCCAGTCTTCCTCTCCATCTATCTTTCCTCTCACATTCAATGCTATCAAGGTTTACAGTCTAATTCTACCTATCTTATTCTGCTCCTCACAAAACATTATGTATTATGTACTTTCCTATTAATTCATGGATTTCCAGCATGCTATATCAATTGCATGACAGCAACTTGTGTTAACCAGTTCGATATAGCCAAAGTTGCAAGATTAACTTTTTATTTAATTGATGACTGGCATTTCCAAATTATCCTACGAGACGGAAAGTTAAAATATAATTTATCCGATAAACTGTTACAAATATTATTGAGGCATGTGAGAGGATACAGAACGTATCGTACCAGGATATACGTTCCAGACTGGCAAAACAGTATTCTCCGAAATAGCATATAAACCATATCAAGATTAAACAAACACGTGTAACGAAGTCAAGTTTAACCATGAACAGTGACAGAACAAACATATAACTGATAGTGTTCTACCTCCGCTGCCACAAAAAAATCAGGTATGGGACGCCCCATGAACTGTCATTTAAAAGGGTTTCTATAGTAGTGTGTTCTGTTCCGTTCGCTTCTGATTAAGTATTTTACGAGTATGACACATTTCGAAAGGTGATGATGATTTTTCAGCGTTATACTTTTTCGGTCTCTCTCCACATTACTTTATGGTTTACAATGAATGATGTTACGTGTCGGTGTAGCATACGACTTTTCCTTGTATGCGACTTATGTGGCGCTGCTGCTCTTTGCTGTTCGCTGATTTTAAATGCCCTGCTGTTTTTGAAAAGAACAAAAAAATTAAAATGACTTAATTGTGGTAGTTGACTTGTATCTTTATTGTATTAATTTATTATCCCTGATGATTGGAAGTAGTAAGGAAGATATACCCTACGTCCTGATAGGGTGCCCCCTGTCTATTTCCTTGTGGCAGCGGAGAAAGTAAAATATCAGTTATGTGTTTCTTCTGTCGCTGTTCATCGTTAAATTTGGCTTCGTTATACGTGTATGAATAATCCTGACATGGTTTGTATGCTATTTCACAAACTATCGTTTTGTATGTCTGCTACACATATCCTGGTACGATAGTTCTGTACCTTGTTATATGCACTCAATAATTTCTGTAGCAGTTTGTCGGATAAATTGTAATTTTAACTTTCCGTCTCGCAGGATGATTTGAAAATGGGTTCAGTTAACACGAAACTAGCGATCAATTAAATGAAACGTGAGTCTTGCAACACTGTCTGTTTCTGTGTCGGTCTATTATTTTAGTTTTTACTGTTTCCGTCATAAATATTTCTGTCTTACATATCATAATAAATGTAAGAACTTCTGTAACACTAGTCTCATAACAGATTTCTTGACAGAATATTAAAATTCCTTGTTGAATGTAGTAAAAGGCCTTTACGTTGCCATTATAAATAAATTAGACACGCACAGGTCCGCACTGACAGTTCCGATGGTTGTTTTCAAGGTATCTGATAAGTATCTGAAGGATACAAAGCTGTCATTGGATTGATCAAAATACCCGTTTATACCGTTTGCATTTTCAATTGTGATGCCATTTTCGAATGTTTGAATAGTATAATCCATCTAAACGGGCGTTGTTGTGTTAAGAGTACAAACAGTCATCAAATCACACAACAGAAAAAAACACGTGGGTTTCCCAGGACTTCACTTTTAAAGCCGTGAACCAAATGGAGCTTGAATAGCTGTGATGTAGCATTCCACTTAGGTGTGTGAGGAGGCACTGAACAGTGTATAACGAGTATTTATATTTCCCACATGGAGTTCGAGATTGGAACGGTAGATAAATAGTCTAAAATGGTTCTACGAACATTCTGTAAATCACTTAAATGTGGATAAGTTTTCTCATAGCCAGAAATTTAGTAAAAGATATAACCATTCGCCATCTTGTCTGTTTATGATCAGTCATTTATTTCCACAATCTGTGATCATAATGCAAACAAAGGTGTAAAATGAAACTATCTTTTAAATTAAGTGTGAATTGAATAATAATTATCAGATACCTGAAAGATTCGCTTTTACGTTAACTGCTAATACAGACGTCACTTCTGTCTCAAGAAACGAAAACGCAAAATCATGTAATAAATGCTATTTCTTAGCGAATTTTGTCTGATGAACTATTTATCATAGGTAGCTTGAAATATTTGAAATTTTCCGTAAATAGACGTCGTCAAACAAATTTTCGATTACTGGTATCATAAAAACAACGCAGAAGCCCATCTTGGAAAGAGAATGTCCGTCTTACGCGTTTAAAAGGTAAAGAGCACACATGTGAACGAATTTGCTTATTAGTCCCTTCGTAAGCATATTCTGGTGCCTATCCTATTGCCGCGCTGGTGTAATGTCCTTACAAGATACACGCCGCTTGTGGCAACGTAGAAACCAGCCGCGAGACCTGGCGTCTTAGAATGAACACTTGCACGCGACCTTCGCCGAGGTCGTTGACGGGAGAAGCTGAATCGATAGAAATCGAAATGCGTTCACTGGTTTTGCTTTCCGGTCAATAACAACTTAAGGTAGCAGACGGCGCACGGCGTCCAATATTTGAAAAAAAATAACACGATTGTAAACTTAATCACGCGCAACGTTTCAGCAATCGTTTAGGCTTTGTCGCCTGAAACATATTGCGATCTGCTAGCTAACGTTTTCAGCGACTTAAAAGCAATCAATACCGGGGACTCGTTGGTTTCTCTCGATTTAGCTACTCCTATCAGCCACAACGCGGGGTCTGTTCCTGGAGCGCATGTATATGGTTAATTTCGGTTCTATTTCAACTCCCATATTTTTTTGTCTGTTTGTCTGTAGTGTCGCCAAATACGGGTCTCACGGCTATGAATGCATACGCTAGAGCGCTGCAACTTTCTGATAGGGGATTACATGATAATGCTTCAAAACCAGTGTTCAACAGATTTTGTAACTATGAAATTGGTGGGGAAATTGGTTAATCTCAAGAAGCACGTTAGGTCAGAGAAGCGCTCTGTTCTCTGACGAGTTATTTGTTGAAGAAAACAAGCAAAGACTGTTTTGAAAAAATACCTGTTGAAGTTCTTACAAAATCAAACATTTCAGCCGGAAAGCTTTTATTATAGAAAATAAAAAGTATTTATTCTCTATTATTAATTGTCTATAAGCACATGTAATTTTTTGAAAATTAAGACTTTTCGTTGGTATCTACGGTCGTTAAATATTTCGAAAAAGCATATTTGTGTGTTTCGGTTATTACAACCATGTTCCCAGAAGATGATGATGATTATTAGTGTTTTAGGGCGCACAACAGCGAGGTTATCAGCGCCCGTTCCCAAAAGTTCAATTCAGAGCCGAATTGTGAGTGAATGGGTATTGTTCAAATTGCAAGATTGGACACAGCACATCAAAACAGGGAGATAAAACTAAAAATAAAATAGCAGTACAAACAAAAAATGGCTCTGAGCACTATGGGACTCAACTGCTGTGGTCATAAGTCCCCTAGAACTTAGAACTACTTAAACCTAACTAACCTAAGGACATCACACACATCCATGCCCCAGGCAGGATTCGAACCTGCGACCGTAGCAGTCGCACGGTTCCGGACTGCGCGCCTAGAACCGCGAGACCACCGCGGCCGGCAGCAGTACAAACAGGTAAAAATAATTAACGGTGGCTGAGTGACCACTTACAAATAATGGGTGACCAAACCACTGGACAGCACATTAAGACTTCAAACCCAATATTTTGGGAAGAAGGCCAGACATCACACAAAAACGTAAAACTCTAGCGACACTCGCCTCATTATTAGTTAAAAGAGAGGGTAGGTCTGGTGGGAAACTGAAATCTTCCCTCAAACCCGCATATGAAACACACTCAGTTAAAATATGTCGTATCGACAGCTGTGTCCCACATGTCTGACATGTTGGTGGTTCCTCACGACGTAACAGAAAACCATGTGTCAAAGGACAATGTCCTATTCTAAGCCGTGTAAGGGCTACAGCCTCAGCGCGTCGTTGTCGGAAGGAGGTGAGCCACGGTCGGACAGAATCCTTCACCGCTCGCAACTTATTATCCCTCACGTCCAGCCACTGAGCCTCCCATCAACGCATGACCTTCCGAGTCACGAAAGACGTAATGGCTTGCAGGGGGACGGAACAGCGAGCAGGAGGTGGGATGGAGCAAGCCTCCTTGGCAGCCGCATCTGCAAGTTCATTTCCAGGAATCCCTATGTGCCCTGGAACCCAGCAGAAAATTACATCCTTACCCTGCTGTTGCAAGAGCAGGAGTGCGTCCTGCACCTCTTGCACCATCCGATCTGCTGGGTACATCTGTTCAAGAGCGTGTAGAGCACTTTGGGAATCGGAGCAGATGATGAATTTCGTGCCACGATGTCGGCGCATATGCTCTAATGCTTGTAGAATGGCAAACAGTTCTGCATAGTAAACTGAGAACTGCTCTGGGAGCCCTATCCGATGGACAGTATCGGGAAACACAGCAGAGCAGCCCATAAAATCCCCCTGTTTAGACCCATCCGTGTAAACAGTAATAAAATCGGAATGACGTTCTAAAATCTCAGTAAGTTTAATTTTAAAAAGGTGGTCCGGGGTACAATACTTCCTGTAAGCAGCCAGATCAAGAAGTAATCTTGGCCTTTGTAGTCGCCAGGGTGATCCCCTACTCCATCCCTGGTGGAGTACCTTAATGCCCTCCAGGTGTACTGACTCGAGACTCTCCTTTGCACGGATGCCAAACGGCTTTGTTGCCGCCGGACGGTGGCGGAAGAGACGTGCCAGTGCCGGCTGGGAAAAAGTGTTGGACGCCAATGAAAGAGGAGTGGACTTGGCCCTGTACGCGTGCCGTACCACGAGGAGAAGACGCCGAATGGACAGCGGAGGCTCTCCCGCCTCGACACACAGACTAGCAACTGGACTCGTGCGATAAGCCCCCGTTGAAAGCCTAATACCCTCATGTTCCCAGAAGAAAAGCAGTGATCAAAGGTACAATTCGTCGAAGACGACCCAGCCAGATGTAGAACATACATATATGTCATAAAGTCTGTCTGAACACCGTCCGTGTAAACGTGCTTTATCTTGGCACAATTACAGTAACTGTGCCAACATACAGCAGATTTATATGGAATGTTTTCAGGCGGTCTGCTGTTACACATACGTATGTTCTACACTTGGTTGTATCGTATTTGAAGAAGATGTATTTTTGATCCATTGATGTACTCAGCTTTTCTTCTGGGAAGATGGCTCTAATAATCGAAATCTGTTGAGAATAAACATATTATAGTGCAGCTGATGGCACAGATATGCCTTTTTCAAAATTTAATTTTTTTAGTATTGCCGATCAATTTCAAAACATTGTTGATTCATCTTCTGCCACATAACGTAGTAATTGAAATCTTTTACATTCGCAAGTATATTTAGGTCATCAGTATGTATGGAACGGTTACAACTCAACTAAACAGTAACAGGATGGATTATTATAAGTACAGGATGATTCAAAAGTCATGTCAGATGGGGCAAAGTCGGTATTAGTGGAGAAAACTACAATGAGAGGAACGACCCATCACCACCAGCCCACCAAAATTGTTAATCGTATGCAGTACGTAGTAGAAAATTGACGGCCGTTTGTGAGGTAACTGATCAACGAAGTGCGACGGAAGGGTATTAAAGGGTACTGTTCTGCACTGTAATGACTCGCACAGCAATATAGACAAACCAGTAGGTGGTGGAAGTGATTCTCATCCACGCGGCAGGCATGAGTCAATGGGAAGCAGCAGAAAAATACCACAGGCGACATCCGACCAACGTAAGCCTAATCACAGAGTGATTGGCCGCTTAAGGGAGTGGACCACGGTGACACTCTCTGTTGGAACGGATATTCATGATCTCATTTTTTCAATAAAATAACAAACAAAATACAAAACTGATTTTAGACCATTATTGTACACCCTTAAGATTGTATTATCTATTTTTTAAAGCAAAATACTTGCACCAAGATAATACCACGTGATATCGACGAAAGACTTTCGCGAATTGCGAGGCCGGTTGGTGTGAGGCCCGAAAGTCACAATTTTCAACCTAGAACAAAATTTCAGAAACTGTTTTGAAAATAATGATATTGTCTAACGTAGTACCTAGGGATATTTAAGATAATGGTTTTTAACGGACTGGCGGGACTCTGAAAAAAAGTCAATTTTTCGCAAAAATATTACATACTAAATGAAGAACAGCCGACTCACAAGTTACAAAAAGGTATATGTAACTGCATATATGTTTCTTGAGTTATACGCCCGCCAAACTGAAAAAATGTTGTTTTGAAGAAACAAGCATTTAAAGTTTCAACTTACGTGTTCTTTTAATACTGAAATTGAACAAACCTTTAATCGGCAATGCCAGTACCGTACAGCTAGCCTTGTTTTTTCACCAATGTCGAAGCACTACCATTTTGACGAAATTATGTCGGTTAACTAGCTCCCGCTTATCAGCCAAAGCCTTTCTTGCACGATTTGGATTACTTTTCGAACCTTTTCTATCCTTAAAAATACGTTTATTTGTCACTTTCAAGTACTCATGTTTTACTTCCAGAAAAAAATGACAAATTAAGCAGACGCGAGACAAGCACATGCTTTCAGACTGTACGAAGAGAAATCTCTTTTTAGTTTTAGTTTTAGTTGATACTGTGCCGACTTCCTAGTATGCCCGAACCATAGAATAATACGCAGTTGTTCAGAATAACTTTTATTACTTTCACACTCGAAAACACAACAATAACATAAACAACTCTATGTCACTATGCCAACAGCGGCAAAGTTTATGCTCTGATACGTCAGCGATACGATCGCGCTAAACTCACGTGGCAAAGAATGTCAAAGCGTTGCCACAATACTAATGCCCTCTCTGATACTATCCGTAGCTAACAGGACCGCTATTCCTTGGGTAACTGTCGTATTAGTACACCGGCTGAAATCGAGCGCTCGGATGCCGCACACCCCCATGCAGTAAATCGGGCTTTTAACATATTGCAACATTTATGGCACACTTTATATGAATGAATCATAAAAGTAGACTCCCTAAAGAACATTTTAAGCCAATAAAGAACATTTTAAGCTAATAAAAACTAGGCTAAATGTTAGTACCCTCGTCTACCCCTCAATGGAACTGTTCAGGTCTATAGACAGTGTTCGCGACAAAAGACGTTCCAGACGATCACGCACAGCAACAGGTGATACGCAATCAGGCAGTGAGTCCAGCTCGGCCAACGAGGAAGGCAGCACAGGAATACGGCATCGGCCAAGCCTCTATACTCTGGATAATGTTCTCTAAACATTTCCATTCCTATCGAACCCACTTTGTGCAACCGATCGGGGATAGAAATTGCACTGTACTGTTAAATTTCAGGCCGTCATTGCCCAATGATGAAGGGGAGTCCATGTTCAACCTAAATGTTAAACATGCCAAGTTTATGTACCTTTATCTCTGGAACCGCTCAAAATAACAATCTAAAATTTTTACAGATAACTTATCCGTGTTATTTGTGTCTGCTGAAGCATAATTAAGATATAAGATACAAAAGAAGCAGAGATACAATTTTTTTTAAATATGGCAGTTTTATCACGAATATTTGCACATGTAAGCTCCTAGATTCACACCTATTCAAATAACTATCACGATTGTGTTTGACTGGGTGCAGTATGTTATAACGGGCCAGGTATCAAAGTTTCATGTAGCAGTCACAACCAGTTTTTGATATATAGGCACATAAAGTATAAAAAAGCCATTTTGAGTAAACCGTATTTAAAGTTTAAATGATAAAAATTCACTCATATTTTTAAATTAAGGCTCAAAAGTACCCATTTTCATCTTCTTTGCCACGCTACGTCTCTAAAAACTTCTTCCTTCTAGTTGATGTTGCTTCTTTGGTAGTAAATCCGGCTGTACGCTGTGCCTTGGCAAGTCTCGAGTTGTCTAATAATTTCAACCTCTCTAGAGCGAAATGCCTGATGTCATATTAAGATCCCCATGTTTCCATCATTAAATGTTAATTCAGCATCATTAATTCCCCGTTTCAGTTTAGTTAAATCTACAAACATTTTTGGGCACTCTTGTCCAGATAACATTATTGAAAGACTCTTTGGGATTCGAAGTCCGCTCATGTAGATACTTTCGGAGCAGGTCTGGGTGAGTCACGTTCCTACAAATTCGCTTGATAGATTCCATAACAGCACACCCCTGAAACTAAAGCCATCCGAAATTCATACCACGATTCACGTTCATATAAGCAAAGTGAATGTATCTGTTTCCTGTCAGTTGAGAGTTTGTGAAAGTATGAGTCGGAGAATGCTTTCTTCACACGTTCTAAATCATTTCCGATATGCCTGATGGCCATTCCAAAATGCTACTGAAGACGATTTACTGTTTTATCGTTCGGTTGACCTCCTCAGTGAATTGCCACCTGACATTGTGTTGGTGCGAAGAGTTAGTTTTAATTTTCTGAGGAGTGTGCCCACCCTGCTTGCACAAGTCCACCGCATTACAGCTTTTTAAAGGACATTTGCTGCTGGCTGTAGATGCAATTTCGGTCTTTGGGTCATTCTCAAGCAGTACTGCAAAAGCTAAAAGAATACGAAAATGAAGAACCGAGTGTATCTTAAGAATTGCACAAACATGACATGTTGACAGTAATAAATTACAAAAATGATGAAAATTATACATCATTTGTATTTTGCTTCAGCACATGTCAGATTTTAAAATCTTCCAACATGAATACATATGATTGCCAAAATAAGCCTTTTCACTGTAGGAACAGAGTAACATCAGACGAGTGCGAAGCTCTGCACATCGTGAGATGGCGTAAATTACGTGAAATATTACCAGTGTTAACATCTTTCACATAAATCGCTGCAGATAAATCTTCTAACACATGTTTACGTGTGAACTAAGGCCGTTGGCGCGAAAATACATTGACAAGTCAAACTGTCTGTGCTCTAATCAGAAACAGTGCATTACAGCGATAACAGTTGTGTCATATCATAAATATCTTTTTTCATCTGTTGACTACATACAGCTTTGTAAGTGATGATATAGTTGTAAGGTCCAACGGAATATATATATATATATATATATATATATATATATATATATATATATATATATATATATATATATATGTCGGAGGGTTTTAAAGTCTAATACGTTCTGAAGCAAAATTTAAATGATGCGTTATTTTCACCACCATTTTTGTAATGTACTACTGTCTACATGGCATGTTTGTGTAATTCTGTACACACACTCTGTGTTCCGTTATTGTACTATTTTAGCTACTGCGTACCACTTGAAAACGGCCGAAAGTCCGAAATTTCAATTGTGAAATAAATAATTTCTACAATCGATGGCGAATATGCTGTCCTCTAAGAAAGTCTACGTGACTGCAAAACCCGACCATGAGAAGTTATTCAGCATTACAGTTTCTTTATTCTCAAATTTTCATATGGATCTGCTTCAGATACACTATCCTAGGCTTTAGAATCGCATATGAAGAGATGCATGTCCGAATTTAGGTACCTTAGTTTCAGAGATATGCAAATAATATAATGAAATTAAAAACTTGATACATCTAAACGTCACATAAAAGATAAGTAATAAACCATTCTGTGCATGAGAGAGTGACAAATATTCTAAGATTTGTTTTGGAAAATATTAAAAAAATTTTTTTTGTTTGCCTGCAACCTCTCGTTAATACATGAATAGCATCGTTCGTCTCTTTGTATTTTCTATATCTCCACTAGTTTCGAATTTGTCCTAGAGAATCACCATTTATTTCTTGAAATTTTAAAGAGGTCTTTAAAATTGCAAGAAATAAATGGTGATTCTCCAGTCTTTATGTTTTAAAACAGGTCGTACACCTTGCAGTTTTCTTTTGTCACATTTTTTCTAGCTTTTTTCCTTTGTTTTGTTTTTATCTGCAACTTTTGACAAAGAATAATATCTTTTTTTTTTAAAGAAAACAGCAGTTTGAAGTGGAAATATACATAAAATTTTGTTGTTTTAAGAAGAATGTAAAAATTTGATAGGATAGAAGAGAGATTCGTTAGTGCCATCACCGATTGTGGTTGGCGGTGAATACCTCGGAATGGTTTCTTTGAGCTGTTGACCTCCAGTCTGAACAAAAATGTTTAGTTAGTAGTAGAGAAATGGTTTTCCTAATCCTATGCTTTAACATTAGGTACTCATCCGTGTACAACATTGGTTGTTTTCTTGGATAGATCGCCAGCACCTTACACTACACTTACTCTAGTATTCGCTATCCTTATCCGACTGATCTGTACAATTTGTCAATGTACTTTAATATGTCATGTCGATTCATAATACTAGGTGTCTTATTTGCTGTTACGTCTCGACGTCTTCCACCTCCTATTCCTCTCCAGTGTCACTATTTTCGCTGTCACTGTGGGCGCCGCTGTCCACCCTCTGGAGATTGTTGTTACGTTGCATATAGACATGTCTGTTCTGTCGTGTCTGCTGTTTCTGAAATACTTTTTGTTAATGCATTTGGTTGTGCTCATTTTTCTTCGTCTTGCTATGTATATTTGTATGCCTGTTTCTGTGTAGTCTAAGTGTAGCATATGTCTATCACCAACGTAGAGTTTACATGAAATGTAATCGCAGTTGCGAATATGGACAACCGTCAGGTGTATAATGGAGTGATGACAATGAAAATTTGTGCCGCACCGGGACTCGAACCCGTATATCCCGCTTATTGTGACCAGTCGCCATAACATTTTTCTCTCTCACTCTGTTAATTTCGTTCGTTATTGGTCGTTTCAATTGGTCTAGGTGGACGTTACGTGACACCCGTTCAAGTTCATCGTTGATTCCTTCACTCAGATTTTTTTTTTTTTCAACACAGGCTAGTCAGCCCTCTGACCGAACATGCTGAGCTACCGAGCCGGCTATTCGAGCACAACTCACGGGCAGACCCAAACTTCCACATGTGGTCAACCATGTGTGTACAACACCTGCACTCGCACATCCATTATGTGGCAGATTAAAACTGTGTGCCGGACCGATACTCGAACTCGGGACCTTTGCCTTTCGCGGGCAACTGCTCTACCATTGCCCGCAGTAATAGAGCAGTTGCCCGCGAAAGGCAAAGGTTGCGAGTTCGAGTCTCGGTCCGGCACACAGTTTTAATCTGCCAGGAAGTTTCATATCAGCACACACTCCGCTGCAGAGTGAAAAATCTCACTGTGGATCCATTATGTATATTCCCGTAGAGGAGAGACATTTTAATTGATAGTGGTTTGCCCGCTATCGGCGGATAAATGTGATACTGCAGTGCCAGAAATTCGACGCAATTTTCATTCGGACATAATTCGTATCTCTGAACAACGTAGTATCGTATTTAGCCGTCCAAAGGAACATTGGATCGTATTTATGAAACACACAGGCACTGCAATATCGAATGCAGACTTTGTCCTATGGTATATGAATTTTGAACCACTCTGTAGGTGCGCCTAGTCATTTCAAACAGATGCTAATCTGTTCAGAAATAAATGCTAATTTCAAAAATAGATGCAATATTTTACAGTCCGAAGTAACAGTATAGCTATAGCTACAGATATAGATGTGACGTCTAGGAACGTAGCGGTGTTAGTTCCTCCGAGTAGCAGACTCGGCTCCTCCGAGCTGAGGGCAGCCTCACCAGAGTTGGCGATGCGCCTGGCGGGAGAGACGCCGAAAACGGCCGGGTGCCGTCTCGCAAGCGGCGGCTGTTAGTTTTAACGAGGCGACAACTGGGCCAGAGCGGGGCGTGGTGCAGGGCGTGACCCCGTGAGCGGCGGTATAAAAGCCGGCGGCAGCCACCCCGGAGGCATCGCACCACTCACCCCGGTCTCAGCAGCAGCAGCAGCAGCAGCAGACATGACGGCAACGGGTAGGACGGCGAGGGCAGCGGCGGCGGCGGCTCTGGCGGCGCTGCTGGTGGCGGTGGGGGCGGCGGAGGCGGCGGCCGGCTTCCTGGCCCCCGCGGTCGCCTCGCCGGGGCCGCCGCTCGCCTTCATCCCCCACCCGCACCCCGCCTTCAAGGTGGCGCCCGCCTTCACGCTGGGCAGCGGCAAGACGCTGTACGCCAGCGCGCCCTCCGCCGGGGGGCAGGGTGCCGGTGGCCAACAGGGGGGCAGCGGGGGGCAGCAGGGGGGCAGCGGGGGCCAGCAGGGACAGGGGCAGGGGCAGGGCCAAGGGCGGCAGGGAGGCGGCGGCCCCCAGTACGTCGTCCCCGGCGCCGTGCCCGGGCAGGACGTCGACTTCGACCCGCACCCCCAGTACAGCTACGCCTACGACGTGCAGGACACACTCACCGGTGACAACAAGGCACAACAGGTACCACAGCCACTCATCTTCTACTAACACATGTTTTCCTAATTCTTACTCGCATTCGGGAGGACGACGGTTCAATCCCGCGGCTGGCCATCCTGATTTAGGTTTTGCGTGATTTACCTAAATCGCTCCAAGCAAATGCCGGGATGGTTCCTTTGAAAGGGCAGGGCCGACTTCCTTCCCCGTCCTTCCCTAATCCGATGAGACCGATGACCTTGCTGTCTGGTCTCTTCCCCCAAACAACCCAACCCTAATTCTTATAGCTCCTACCAGTTTTCTTTTCTATCCTGTTTTTAGTAATACTTCATTTTACTTCTTGTTAACACCTGTACACGTTACGAGGTGAAATCTCCCCCCGTGTTTTTCTATCTATGTGAATACTAATCTCAGGAACTACTGTACTCATTTTGAAACAATTTTGACTAGACGACTTTTGTTTATCACTATGTACTATAAGCATGTCACCCGCCAAGCAGGAACGGGATACTAGTCAAACACGAAACAAAGTGTTAGGAAGTCTTTTTTGGGGTATTAGCCTGGATTGTAGCCTTGTACAGAATCGAAATGTGGAAGAGGAGTAGCTCAGACAAGAAGGGAATGGAAGGTTTTGAAACAGAACAATGCAGAAACTTGCATGGGTAGATCAATTAACTAATAAGGAGGTAGTAAACCGAACTGGGAGAAAAAAAATATGGCACAACTTGACTGAAATACGGGATAAATTGATAGGTCAAATACTGAGGCGTCAAGGAATTCTCAATTTGGTAGAGGGAGGCCAAGTAGGTTCAAATAAGTGCAGGTTGCAGTAGTTATTCGGAGATGAAGAAGCTAGCACAGGATAACGTGGACATTTGCATGAAACCAGTCTTCGGACTGAAGACGACAACATTTGTTTTACACCCACCACTCCGTTTCCGCTTGCATCTTTCGTTTCTTTTCATTTTAACCATTTGCTCCTTGGCAGCATTTTGGAACTATCGAAGCATTTCCCCTCTTTCTTTTTGACTGTCTAATTATTTTGGCAGCCGAATAATGTGAAGATTATAGGGCAATTACTTTTATGTGCCAGATTACAAAAATACATTATAGACTTCTAGCCGGGACATGTGAAAGCAAAATTAAGGAAAACAAAGGATATTCTGTAGTATGAAGGTAAAACGATATGCTGCTGAATGCTTTAAGATGACAGCAGAAAGACTGTTAGAAATTAACAGCGAAGATGTATTTGACGTAAGTGATTGGAATATTCTCCTGAAGACTATCAAAGATCTTGGTGTAGACTAAAAGAATAAGGAATTAAAAAAAATTCGACTAAATGTTCGGTCCAATACCTCTCTTTATATACTGTACTGATATCATCGGTCAGGTCTATATATTGCTCCACATTTCAAAGGCTTTATGATTTAGCTGATACCTTACCAAAGCTTATTAGTTTCCTCTGTCTGGGAACCTGAACAGCTTCCTCTGCATATCAATGTCTTCAGAACGAGGACCATTTCATGACATTCCAATCTACGATCCAACCTTCATATAACTTTTCATCGTACTTCTTCAATACGTTCTCTCGTATGCTTCTTGTAATCTGTACTTAGTTTGCTGAATTGGGTCGTTATTTGTTAGGAACTTAAAGCTTCGCAGAAGAGCTATAAATATTCAACAGCCTAGATCACATAAATATTTATTTAAGACAACCGGCTTTGACAGACTTTACTGTCATCTTCAGGTCTTAAGCACTTTTTTGCTGTGGAAAGTGTTCTTTTTACGTCGAACTTCACGCCAAGTTGTCACGTGGATGAAAATCAGAACATTATAAACGGTCTGTCATAACTAAAATATTTAAGAAAGTAAAGTAGCTTGTCTAAACGGCCATGTCCATACATGCATATCGTTGACAGATGCTTGTTATAGTACAAAAACGCAGGACATCGGTTTACATAAGCTGGATATATTCAAAACAATGAAAATCGACTTCAAAAGGAACAATGAGCTGGCGTGAGGTCCTTCGCAAAGTGAACTCGTTTTACAACAATGAGATTTTGAAGAACTGAAGATGACAGCAAACTTCGTCGAAAACAGTTGTCTTAAATACAGATATATTTATGCGATATAGGCTGTTGAATGTTTTTGAGAAATAAAACAGATCGCTCCTTCGGTATTCACGAAATGAGAGTACTGAATTCGCAGCACAGCTCAGAATAACTGTCGCGATTAGAGGATTTAGGCGTGAAGTGTGAACAGCGGCGGTACGGTACAGGCTTCGGCAGACCTTCAGTTTCAGAGTGTAGCGGGAGCTAGGAGCAGCCGGCCGGGGTGGCCGAGCGGTTCTAGGCGCTACAGCCTGGAACCGCGCGACCACTAAGGTCGCAGGTTCGAATCCTGCCTCGGGCATGGATGTGTGTGATGTCCGTAGGTTAGTTAGGTTTAAGTAGTTCTAAGTTCTAGGGGACTGATGACCTCAGAAGTTGAGTCCCATAGTGCTCAGAGCCATTTTTGAATAGCTAGGAGCAGACGGGTAAAGCTGGAGCGTGTTCCCGCAGGAAAGCCGGGACGGCGACAACGTCCAGGGCAGCTACAGCCTGGTGGAGGCCGACGGCTCTCGCCGCACTGTCGAGTACACGGCGGACCCCGTGAACGGCTTCAACGCCGTGGTGCACCGCGAGGGCGCCGTAGAGGGCGGGCGAGCCGCCGTGGCGCAGCCGCAGGGACCGGGCCTCAAGCTGCACGCCTTCCAGGCGCCCGCCGTCGCCTCGCCGCTCGTGGGCCGCGGGTAGCCGCCCCCGACACACCACCCTCCACCACTCACCACTAGCCGCCAGCCCAGCCGCCGACGCGCCGCGCCGCCAACGCACTCCTATTTATTCTTGTAAGCCTCTTTGTAAATAAACTTGCTATGGGTTACGCTCAAAAAAGTCTCTTTACTCGGCCATCCACTCCAAATGTTCACTACATCTACATCTACATCTACATGATTACTCTGCAATTCACATTTAAGTGCTTGGCAAAGGGTTCATCGAGGCACAATCATACTATCTCTCTACCAGCGCGCGGGAAAATCGAACACCTAAACCTTTCTGTTCGAACTCTGTTCTCTTATTTTATTTTGATGAGCATTCCTACCTATGTAAGTTGGGCTCAACAAAATATTTTCGCATTCGGAAGAGAAAGTTGGTGACTGAAATTTCGTAAATAGATCTCGCCGCGACGAAAAACGTCTTTGCTTTAATGACTTCCATCCCAACTCGCGTATCATATCTGCCACACTCTCTCCCCTATTACGTGATAATACAAAACGAGCTGTCCTTTTCTGCACCCTTTCGATGTCCTCCGTCAATCCCACCTGGTAAGGATCCCACACCGCGCAGCAATATTCTAACAGAGGACGAACGAGTGTAGTGTAAGCTGTCTCTTTAGTGGACTTATTGCATCTTCTAAGTGTCCTGCCAATGAAAGGTAACCTTTGGCTCGCCTTCCCCACAATATTATCTATGTGGTCTTTCCAACTGAAGTTGTGCGTAATTTTAACACCCAGGTACTTAGTTGATTGACAGCCTTGAGAATTGTAATATTTATCGAGTAATCGAATTCCAACGGATTTCTTTTGAGACTCATGTGGATCACCTCACACCTCACACTACCAGAACACTAACGTACAGGTAACAAAGGCTCTAAAGTTACAGCGGCATCACTACTTCTTTCATTGACTTTTCGTCTATAATAAAGCACAACCTATTTGGTTATTGACAGCTACACACTGAGAACAAAATATTGGAAAACACAGCTACAGTGAAACCCATACACTACAACCTAATACACTACTGGCCATTAATATTGCTACACCAAGAAGAAATGCAGATGATAAACGGGTATTCATTGGACAAATATATTATACTAGAACTGACATGTGATTACATTTTCACGCAATTTGGGTGCATAGACCCAGAGACATCAGTACCCAGAACAACCACCTCTGGCCGTAATGACGGCCTTGATACGCCTGGGCATTGAGTCAAACACAGCTTGGATGGCGTGTAAAGGTACAGCTACCCATGCACCTTCAACACGATACCACAGTTCATCAAGAGTAGTGACTGGCGTATTGTGACGAGCCAGTTGCTCGGCCACCATTGACCAGGCGTCTTCAATTGGTGAGAGATTTGGAGAATATGCTGGCCAGGGCAGCAGTCGAACATTTTCTGTATCCAGAAAGGCCCGTACAGAACATGCAACATGCGGTCGTGCATTATCCTGCTGAAATGTAGGGTTTCGCAGGGATCGAATGAAGGGTAGAGCCACGGGTCGTAACACATCTGAAATGTAACGTCGACTGTTCAAAGTGCCGTCAATGCGAGCAAGAGGTGACCGAGACGTGTAACCAGTGGCACCCCATACCATCACACCGGGTGATACGCCAGTATGGCGATGACGCATACACGCTTCCAATGTGCGTTCATCGCGATGTCGCCAAACTCGGATGCAACCATCATGATGCTGTAAACAGAACCATGATTCATCCGAAAAAATGACGTTTTGCCATTCGTGCACACAGGTTCGCGGCTGAGTACATCATCGTAGGCGATCCTGTCTGTGATGCAGCGTCAAGGGTAACCGCAGCCATGGTCTCCGAGCTGAAAGTCCACGCTTTCTCAAACGTCGTCCAGCTGTTCGTGCACATGGTTGTTGTCTTGTAAACGTCCCCATCTGCTGCCTCAGGGATCGAGACGTGGCTGCACGATCCGTTAGAGCGATGCGGATAAGATGCCTGTCATCTCGATTGCTAGAGATACGAGGCCGTTGGGATCCAGCATGGCGTTTCGTATTACCCTCCTGAACCCTCCTATTCCATATTATGCTAACAGTCATTGGATCTCGACCAACGCGAGCAGCAATGTCGCGATACGATTTCCGCAATCGCGATAGGCTACAATCCGACCTTTATCAAAGTCGGAAACGTGATGGTACGCATTTCTCCTCCTTACACAAGGCATCACAACAACGTTTCACCAGGGAAAACCGTCAACTGCTGTTTGTGTATGAGAAATCGGTTGGAAACTTTCCTCGTGTCAGCACGTTGTAGGTGTCGCCACCGGCGCCAACCTTGTGTGAATGTTCTAAAAAGCTAATCATTTGCACATCAGAGAATCTTCTTCCTGTCGGTTAAATTTCGCGTCTGTAGCACGACATCTTCGTGGTGTAGTGGTGTAGTATATACGTATGCAGGCTGAAGCGACTAATGAAAATTTGTGTGGCGCATGAGTGGGAATCTGGATTGAAGAAGGCGGCATGCCAGGGTAGTCCATACAGTTGTATAAAGGCATTGTGCCAGGCGAGTGTAGTGGTTGGCGCGTCTACCTAGTGAGCAGAAGGCCTGCGTTCCAACCCTGGCCTTGATACATATTCTCATTCGTCACTTCAGTCTGCCTACATACATCGTAGGTGTCTGAGACTTGAAAATGTCTCTGGAACCATATCGTTTTCATTTGATCATTGAAAATGGCTACAAAACAAAACAAATATGATAGACAGACTAAACCACAAAATTAAAGTTAAGGACAAACCAACACAGTTGCCAACAGATCAACACCAACGACCAACCACAGGTACCCTGTGCATAAAACCACGAAACGCGAACACACACACACACACACACACACACACACACACACACACACACACACACACACACATCTGAAAAAGGAACATCCACAACAAGAAACAAATGGCACACACTCACCTACAACAACACAGCAGCTCACAGGATTCGCAACATATTCAAAAAGCAAAGGGCTGAAAATAGCCCACAGAATGGAGAACTCTATACCAAAGAAACTGCGCACAACCAACATTAACATAGGCAAACAGAACACACCTGGAAGCTACCAAATCACAAGTCAAGTCTTCAGCTCAGTTTACATTGAACAGATAAGTAGAAATTTGAACATCAGATACACTAAACACAGAAGGGCACTTAAGAGTAACAGCAGAAATTCAACATCTGCTGATCATCTCACGGACATGAAACGCAGATCAACACCCTTAAACACAGACTCAAAAAATACTTAAATGCAGCAACAGCCTTCCTCAGACCCTCATAACAGAAAAACTTTCTATATACAAATAACCACAGTGGAAGGAAAAGAAGTAATGAATGAATACACAGCAGTACCCCCTTCTCAGCACAAAAACAGTCATACAACCCCAAAACCCAGTGTCACTGAAAAATTCGAAATTGCCGCACAGGACATACAGAAGAAGATGCGGATCAAGTGAACATGACGTAAACAGTGAAACAGTGTGCGTTTGGAAGCACAACTTAACATCCCTGCAGAAGCATGAGAACGTAAAATCTACAAAAAGTAAGTACAGACAATTTTCATACATTCCCCACTCTTCCCTCCAAACCTAACATTTCACAAAGACTATGTAATACCCCACCCGTCACTTATCTGGTTTTGGTGTGTGTTCACCCCAGGTAATTGACTAACAGATCAACAGAGAGTGAAAAACTGCCGCAATGTCGGATAACGCAAAGGAAGTAATAAGGCCCTGTGACTCCTGATTGAACTGCGGTGGCAGTGTTGACATTAATTGATTCAGAATTGATCCCTTTTAACTAAAAATGGGTGCACATTGATGTTATATTCAGCTATTGAACACCTGATGCAAATGTAAAAACATAAAATTAATTAAGAAAGTGACTTGGGATTTCAACTACTTGATTGAAAACAGATGCAGTCGATTAGCACAGATTTATTTTAACTCACGACCTTCAATCATCACATTACATGACTCTCCTACCACGCAGTGGTAATAAATTGCGTTTGTGTGGAGTAAAGCTCGATAAATCGAAAGTAATTCCTATCGACTGACCCAGGCGTAATGTGAAGTGTGAGAAGAATTCTACAATACACGGCCCATGAAACCCCGTGGAAACTTTGCCGACGTGATCCAACAAATTAATCAGTGGCCGGAGCGGGCGCAATATCACCGAATTCAGTGTGGCGGGGCGACGTCGTTAGGCTGACATCGGCCGACCTCGTGGTGCTGCAAGGCTGCGCTCATCCATTCACTTCTAGCTATCTTGCTCAGTACATAGCTGAAGGAAAACTTTCTATCTCCAAGCTCAATTGTTCCGTTTGCTAAGTCCTAAACTCCAGAGATGCTCACTCTTTCTCAGGCAAGCTGAGTAAAGAACGCCACATCCGCACTCTAGGCAAGCTGGGAACGGAAGACCACTACTGAGACTTCTCACAGTCCACTCTTCGCTTCGGTTTCCCCTCAAGCAAAATCACTTATGCCAATTGCAGCACAAGTCGCGTTAATTATGCATCGTTTCCCAGTGCTGACCAATGCCTGCCCTGGGAAGTGAACAAATTCCCACAAAATTTCCTTTCCTCTCAACTTCTGCTATTTAGCTCCTCCCAGGCCACCCATCAACGTTAGGGTCTGCACAAACACCAATTTTTCCGTAATTCTGACTCCCAGGAGAGTACTTCAAATTCCTTGGTCCTATGTTCCCATCGGAGTCCGGCGTATTTCATTCTGTCGCTCTTCACCTGATTTACTTCAGACTCTGCGGACCGTGAATTCAGCGTGAAGTTGCTATAGTCACGAACATGCATATATTGACCTCTGTTGACCGCTCCACTGTAGCTTTGCGCAGCTTTCTCGCATGTTTCACTGAAAACGGGACGATGGACATTTATAAACAGGCATACAAGTTCTCCGTCTGCTTTGTGGTACACCAGCACGGGGTCAACCACCCCCCCTCACTGTCCATCATCTTAAGGCAGCTGGAGGCCGCGCCCTGTTACCGCTTTCTCAAGAGTTTGAGCCGCCCTAAGCTGCCTATTGTCACTTCCCTTCACCACTGCCCAGCCGCACGCCATGGTCAACTCAAATATTTCCCTGGGGTAAACTAGCCTCCAGTAAATCGACGCGTTTCCACAAAGTTTTCATGTCGTGTGAATCACTTTAAAACCATCACCCGACATTAATTATTCCAATACGTCTATACTATACCCTCTACAAGATGCATTGTGCCTTGTCAGTCATTTTTGTTCAGCCCTACTTTTTCGCTCAATGTGAGTTAGGTGATCTTTAATGACTTCATGTGAGGGGCATAGTTCTTACCATCTTTCAACTATCAGCATATTTTCCAACACATTTTCGAAAACTAGTGTTGTAACCTCAAAAAAATTATCAAAATTAATAACAACGTCTGTCTGTTGCCAACAGAGAGTGAAATACTGACAGTAAAGCGATAATTTCATGTTAGACCTAAAAATTTGCAAATTACGTAACATAAACTTGGAAAAACCCTTATTAATTGCTGATGTCATACTGGAAGGTAGGAATTATAGCGGTACTGAGAATGTCAGACATCCAAGTGAACACCAGTACATAATAAAAAAGGTATATATTTTTCCTGCTAATATTTCTGTTAATACAGTTATTAATTTATACCATAATCTCAAAACCTGTCATGTGTTATGATGCAAAAATTCTTTAAATTTTATTTAACAGAGAATAAGTGAGACCACTGAAGATGGAGAAACTTGTCCAAAACAGGTTTGAGTACTAAAACAAGAAAAAATGTTTCTGCTCAAGACAGAACCACTTTTACAAATTATATACACTCATGCTCATAAATTAAGGATAATGCTTATACATGGTGAAACAACGCTGTGGTGGGCGGTTTGTGGGTTTAAATCACGACGGGGAATGACCATGCGGTGCATTTGACCTGCAGTCGTTGCATGGTGGCGCTGGCAGCAGTCCACATACGTAGAGGTGTGTTGGTGCATGTCAGAGTACGGTACAGCTACTAAGTGTGCAGACGTTCCCAGATGTGCTAATGGTGACTGTGTGTTGAAAATGGCTCAAAGAACACATGTTGATGATGCTATGAGGGGTAGAATACTAGGGCGACTGGAGGCTTGTCAAACACAGATGGTCGTAGCACAGGCCATCCATGTGCTACAAAGTGTGATCTCAAGATTATGGCAACGATTCTAGCAGACAGGAAACGTGTCCAGGCGCTACAGTACAGGATGTCCACAGTGTACAACACCACAAGAAGACTGATGTCTCACCATCAGTGCCCGCAGACGGCCACGGAGTACTGCAGGTAGCCTTGTTCTGGATCTTACCGCAGCCACTGGAACAGTTGTCTCCAGACACACTGTCTACAGATGACTGAACAGACATGGGTTATTCGCCCGATGACCTGCAAGGTGCATTCCACTGACCCCTGGTCACAGGAGAGCCCGTAAAGCCTGGTGTCAAGAACACATTACATGGTCTTTGGAACATTGGTTCCGGGATATGTTCACGGACGAATCCAGGTATAGTCTGAACAGCGATTCTCGTCGGATTTTCATCTGGCGTGAACCAGTAACAAGATATCAACCCCTTAAAGTCCTTGAAAGGGACCTGTATGGAAGTCTTGGTTTGATGGTGTGAGGTGGGACTATGATTGGTGCACGTATACCCCTGCATGTCTTTGACAGAGGAACTATAACAGGTCAGGTGTATCAGGACATCATTTTGCACCATTATGTCAGCCTTTTCAAGGGTACAGTGGGCCCCACCTCCCTACTGATGGATAATAACACACGGTCCCACTGAGCTGCCATCATGGAGGAGTACCCTGAAGGAGAAGATATCAGGCGAATGGAGTGGCCTGCCTGTTCTCCAGACCTAAACCCCATCAAGCATGTCTGGGATGCTCTCGGTCGACATATCACTGCACGTCTTCAAACCCCTACAACACTTCAGGAGCTCCGACAGGCACTGGTGGAAGAATGGGAGTCAATACCCCAGCAGCTGCTCGACCACTTGGTCCAGATTATGCCAACCCATTGTGCGGCATGTGTACACGTGCTTGGTGATCATATCTCATATTGATGTCAGGGTGCATGTGCAGAAAACAGTGGCATTCCGCAGCACGTGTGTTTCGGGACAGTTTTCTCAACTTACCACCAATACCGTGGACTTAGAGACCTGTGTCGTTTGATTTCCCTATGTGCCTACGCTATTAGCGCCAGTTTTGTGCAGTGCCACGTTGTGTGGCACCACATTCTGCAGTTATCCTTGTATTACAAGTATCATTCAGGAATTTTAAAAATTTTTTGATTTGGCTTGGGTTTATTGAAACATACTGCCTGCAGATTGGTGTGATATGATGTGATAGGTAGTTTAAGGTAATTATCGCCCCTACATGAAACTAATACAGACGAGGGTGGTGACAATAGTAACAGTAAACTTTAAAACGAAGCTGTGCCACCAAGCAAAGATTTAACACACGTAGTCAATACGGATTCAAAAATTTCGTTCTTGTGAAGCACAATTAACTCTTTATTCACGCGATGGAATGAGTGCTTCGACAGGGGCCTCAAACTGATTCCATATTTCTACATTTCCAGAATGATTATGACACCGTTCTTCACAAGTGGCTTTTAATCAGACTGCGTCCATATGGAGCATCGTTTCAGTTGTGGTACTAGATTCGTTACTTCCTGTCAGGGAGGTTGACTGGTTGGTTTATTTGGGGGAGGGAACCAAGCAGCAAGGTGATCGGTCTCATCATATTAGGGAAGGATGGGGAAGGAAGTCGCCCGTACCCTTCCCAAAGAACCATCCCGTCATTGGTCTTCAGCGATTTAGGGAAATCACGGAAAACGTAAATCAGGATGGCCGGACTTCCGCCCCCCCCCCCCCCCCCCATCGTCCTCCCGAATGCGAGTCCAGTGTGCTGACCACTGCATCACCTCGCTCGGTGTCAGAGAGGTCACAGAACGATAGAAAGTTATCGACTACAACACAAGTGATATTTATCATTGCCGAAGAAATATTCGTAATCTATATAAACGATTCAGCGCACAATCTGAGCAGTCGTCTCAGATTGTTTGTAGATGATGCTGTCATTTAACGTCTAGAAAAGTCATCAGAAGGTCAAAACCATTTGTAAGACAATTTAGACAAGTTATAAGCATGTCACGAAAAATGGCAATTGACTCTACATAATGAAAACAGTCAAATCATCCACATGAATACTATAGGGAATCCGTTAGATTTCGGTTAAATGACAAATCACACAAATCTAAAAGTTATAAACTATTCATCTAAATACCTGGGGGCTACAATTACGAACCTTAAACTGGAAAGATCATGCATAAAATGTTGTGGGGAAGAGCCGGCCGGAGTGGCCGAGCGGTTCTAGGTGCTACAGTCTGGAACCGCACGACCGCTACGGTCGTAGGTTCGAATCCTGCCTCGGGCATGGATGTGTGTGATGTCCTTAGGTTAGTTAGGTTTAAATAGTTCTAAGTTTAGGGGACTGATGACCTTAGAAGTTAAGTCCCATAGTGCTCAGAGCCATTTGAACCACTTTTTGTTATGGGGAAGGCGAACCAACGACAGCGTTTTATTGGCAGAATACAAGCAGCAAGAACTACTAAAGAGATTCCCTATACTACCACGAGGTGTGGCTTCCTTACCAGATTTTATTGATGGAGGACATCGAACACGTTCAAAGAGGGGCAGCTAGTTTTGTACTATCGCTAAATAGCGGAGAGAGTATGGCGGATAGGATACACGAGCTGGGGTCCCAATCATTAAAACAAAGGCGTTCATCGTTGCGAAGAGGTTTTTCACGAAATTTCAGTCACCGAATTTCCTCTTCGAATGCACAAATATTTTGTTGACGTCCAGCTACACAGGGAGAAAAGATCGTGTAATAAAATAAGGGAGATCGGAGACTGCACAGAAATATTTAAATGTTCGTTATTCCCTCGCACTGTTCAGAAGTGATAGAGAAGTGGTATGAAGGTAGTTCGAAGAACCATGTGCCGGGCATTTAAGTGTGAATTGCAAAGTAGTCACGTAGATGTAGATGAGAAAACAAACTGAAATCAGGAGATTTATGCAAGACCATTCATAAAATTGAGATAGAACCGAGCGACCGCTACGGTCGCAGGTTCGAATCCTGCCTCGGGCATGGATGTGTGTGATGTCCTTAGGTTAGTTAGGTTTAATTAGTTCTAAGTTCTAGGCGACTGATGACCTCAGAAGTTAAGTCGCATAGCGCTCAGAGCCATTTGAACCATTTTTGAGATAGAACACAGCAGAAAATTAAATAAAGTCAAGTAAAAAATTCCAGTACAGACGCTTTCAAAAGGCGACAAGATAACTGTTCCTGGCTGACTACTTAGAAATAATGGATGACCGTTGACCAAGCCACTCTGCGATACACTAATTTCGTCACTTAATACTTTTTGAAGGAGCCCTGACATCACACAAAAAACTAAGACCCAAACCACACTTGCCTTACTATCAGATAAAATAGAAGGCAGATGAGTAGTAGGGCAACAGGGTCTCCAGCGCATATTCTTAGTGCGGGTTGCCTTTATCAGGGGCACGTATACACTCAGGGACAAACCTATTGTTCTCCTTTGACTGACATGACATTTACCTTTTGTTTTTCTTTGAGTGACAGGTTCTTAACCTATTGTATTGATAACAAGATCCTCCTTGTTGATTGACAGGTCCTTAACCTATTGTTCCTCCCCTCCCACTACTCCCCCCTCAGGAAACCTCCAACCCATATCCCCCACCCCCTCCCTGTCACTGCTACAGGTACACTTTCAGGTCTGAGTTATTGGATAGTCCCTCTCACTATTATCAATTTGATTGACTACTTAATTAAATCAATCAAATAATTAACCTCTGGTAAACCACCTGCTCTCCCACCCTCCCTCCCAGAAATTGGTGGAAAAAGACTTGGTTGATCGGTCATCTGTCGTGATTGCTTGGAAATTTGAGAAGATTCAATATTGATGTATGTTTGCACTTGACCATTATTCCCTCCAATGTAAATTGTCCTATTGACTGCTTCTGCATATTTCGCGCCTTTATTTAATTGAGAGAACATCGATTGTGGTGTGCACATGTAGCAAGTGAAGATGGGTGAAAGATACATTTGCTGGTTCTCTAGAGATGAGAAACACCTTCGCTGATTTGGAATCTGTTACATCACTGACATCGGTATTCGAGAGTGGAAATATCGTTTTCCTCTATTTTTTTCGAGTTTTCAAGTAAAGGTCTTCACATACAGGATAAGTTTATAGTTACTCGGTGGTTTACAGCACGCTCCATCTCGCTAAAGTTTTGAGTTTCTCGAGAAATAATTTTTAGTCTATATCTTCTGATTTATGTTACACAAGCAATACTGCTATGAAAGGGATATTGCTATGTGCTTGATATCAAAAAGTATCATGTAAATGGTATCATATTCTGGCAAACCATGTGAAATTACATACGTTTTTGTAATCCCAGAGTCTGGAGATGCGTGTAGAAAGCAAGCAAGCATGCAGCTCGGGGCCACAAAATAGTAACACCTTTGTGCTGAGGGTAACCGACCCAGCCTTTGTACAACAGTCTTTGCTGTATGTGATCGAGTGTCTGGTGGTCGCTACTGCATGTCCTATCGTGAGGGAGTTATAGATTAAGGACATCGGTAGGTGTAAGGGAATGAAAGATTTTTTTTTTTAGTAGTTGGAAAATTATGTGTGCTATAGATACTGAAATTGGTTCCAGAACCAAGACTGTAAAGAGGATACATATCCTGTACATTGCTCAGCGTCAGACTGTGGCAGCAATCCTAATATTTAATTGTAGTTACACTGATAAATATGTGCCTGGTTCCCAATATTCTTGTGAGTCTGGAAATGGCAGTAGAAAGTGCAGCAGCAAGCAAGGAGGTTGGGCCCGGAAACAGCATCTCAGTGGACGCCTTTGTTCAGCGCTGGAACTTGCCCAACCTTTGTACACCAGTTCAGAGAGTCTGAGAAAGCTTCCCATTTATGATAATTTGGTTGGCAGCTCCCTCTGGGTGGGTGAATAGTGAACTAATATCCAGTTTTGCATTGAGTTGCCTTCGGTACTGTGAGTGCCTCATTTATACTCTGCGGAAATTTGAGAAGATGCAATATGATGATTGTTTGCACTGAAAGCATTGATAGTGTTTGAACTTCTAGCACTCAGGTCCTCCTGGGGTGGGCGCTCATCCACGCCAGTTGGCCTCTCTCTGGCTGACACATGCTTCTGCAGCTGTGGTTATGGGCCATGTTTATGGTGGCAGTTTCCTCTGTCGGCACTGCACTGCGGCACAGCGAGTACATGGGATGTTGGTTGGTTGGTTGGTTGGTTTGGGGAAGGAGACCAGACAGCGAGGTCATCGGTCTCATCAGATTAGGGAAGGGCGGGGAAGGAAGTCGGCCGTGCCCTTTGAAAGGAACCATCCCGGCATTTGCCTGGAGCGATTTAGGGAAATCACGCATGGGATGTATTTGACGTTCTGTAGACCACTTTTTCAGGGTTTAATTGTCAGTGCAATATGATGATCTGTACAAAATAATTTTTTGCCGCTGAAAGTCTTATCTAAAGGAAAAAAAGGCCGACAGTACTCCCACAATGGCAGGAGCAGCAGTTTGAGGGGTAAATTCAGTAAGAGGTGGGCTGTCCCATTAGGATCATCAGGAAGAATGCATTTGGTGTTATTCTGGATATTTTCGTAAACAGGTCCTGTTAGAACAAGAATTTCCAAGCAGGCAAGCTGAGACATCACAAAAGCACCTACAAAAGCGACAGTTTACTATTTCTGCAGCACTTTACGAATTCCAGGAAGGGGCTGATAAGTGATGGATGGGCTCTCCCGTTAGGATCGCGAGGAAGAATGCAATCGGTGTTATTCTGGGCTATTTTCGTGGACAGGTCCTATTAGGACCAGAATTTCCATGCAGACAAGTTGAGGCACCACGAAAGCTCCTACAAAAGCAACTGTTAACTATTCCTGCAGCACTTTACTATTTCTGAGAGGCAGACTTGGCTCTTATTTACATAGAGATGTGACATCAGTATATCACCTGCGAGGGTGAGCCGCTATGCAAACATCTCACTGAGGGTGATACACTATGCAAACATCTCTCTCAGTGTGGACCCGCAGCTCTGCGTCATCATGCCAGCAATGGTGCATAGGTGAGCACATATTTCAACAGGTATTTCTCAGGTGTCATGTATGAAAGGGATGCTGCTGCCTCATAATTGTGGGACCTGAACTGACACCTGCACGTGGTTCGGTAGCTGATGGCCGTATCATCACTTCAAGGGGTCTGCTGGTGCATTCTGACTCCTGGGAGCGTTTGTGATAGTGTCCTGCATGGTCCAGTGGACAGGGGACGGTGGGCGGTGTGTGCTTCATGATCGAAGGATTTTTAACTCTGTAATCAGGTGTGATGTGTTTTTCATGGCGGTATTCCTTGCGCACTCTAAATAAAAAAAGTAATGCGATCAATGTAATTACTTCTCATGTGACTGGCATCTTTCCAAACAGCAGAAAATGATGAGCAAGAGAAATCCATGTCCCGCAAACCAATATTCTTATAAAAAAAACAATATACCGAATTTCCCTTCGTGTGATCCTCCCTCTCCACTGCATTGCTGCCAGTTTCCAGGCAGAGGAGGGGAGGGGTGGGGATGTGGTGGTGCAGGTGGTGATCAATTTCCTGAAAAATTCTTTAAATTAATAAATTAACTATATTCGATACATTGTTTAAATCCCCTAAATTGTTTAAATCAACATTATTCCAAACATTGCCTGAATTGTTTAAACAATATTCCATACACAGCAATCGATTTCCAGACAAATTCTTTAACTAAATAAATAAACTATATTCCATACACTGTCATAAATAACTAAACAATATTCTATACATTGTCTAAATTGTTTAAACAATATTCCACACACTACAATCGACCCCCTCCAAATGACCGATCAACTGAGTCTTCTCCCACCGACTTCTAGGCAGGAGGGTGGAAGAGGAGTGGGTTTACTGGAGGGGGAGTGGTTAATTAATTGATCAATTTAAGTAAGTAGTCAATCAAATTGATAAGAGCGAGAGGGGCTATCCAATAACTCAGACCTGAAAGTGGACCTGTAGCAGTGAGGGGGATGGGGCGAGTTGGAGGTTTCCTGAGGGGTGAGGGCAGTGGCAGGGGGTGGAGAACATTAAGTTAAGGATTTGTCCATCAAAAGGAAGGATTCTTTTAGCAGAAAAATAGGTTAAGGACCTGTCGATTGAAGGAGAACAATAGGTTAATGATCTGTCAATCAAAGGAGAACAATATGTTTGCCCCTGAATGCATATGTGCCGCTGATGTAGGCAACCCGCACTAACAAATCGCGCTGGTAGCCCTGTTGCCCTACTACTCAGATGCTGCAGGAGACTGAGGTGTGCACTCAGATCAATATATAAAACACAGTAAATTATAAAATGTTCAATTGGCAGCTGTGTTTCAGTCTTTGACCCTCTGGTGGTTCCTCGCAACACAAGAGACAACCATGCATCAGTGGGCAATGTTCCACTATCAGCTTTGTAAGTGTTGGTTCTCCAGCTCTTCGTGGTTAGAAGGAGGTTAGCTACGGTCACAATGACGATTTCAAATGGCTCTGAGCACTATGGGACTTACCATCTGAGGTCATCAGTCCCCTAGAACTTAGAACTACTTAAACCTAACTAACCTAAGGACATCACACACATCCATGCCCGAGGCAGGATTCGAGCCTGTGACCGTAGCGATCGCGTGGTTCCAGACTGAAGTGCCTTGAACCGCTTGGCCACACGGGCCAGCATGACGATTTCACTGACTGCTGCTTTTTCTCTGCATTGGGAGCCACCAAGCCTCCTACCAACACTTGGTCTTCCGAGCCAGTTGTATGGTAGCAAACTTTAGGGGGCGTGAACAGCGAGTGGTATGTAGAAGGGCGCAAGACTCTCTGGCATCTGAGTTCATTCACCAAGATCCCTATGCACCCTGGATCCCAGCAGATAATTATTCCATTTTCCTGCCTTTGCTAGAGAAGGAGATAAAGCAAATAAAGTAAAATGATGTAATGGTTCCTTATTTTCTAAATTGTAGCCCTACTACCATGACAAAATGTATTCGTGTAAATGAGTTATAATTTATGTAATTAAGTGATCCTTGATGACTGTATCGATATCCAACAAGCCACAATCAATTGCAAAAAATAGGATAGAAATTTTTTGGAGAAGAAGCTCCTTCACATTTTATTCACTCTTGCTTGTTATATAGGAGGTATACATGTGGCTCTTTTGTAATTTCATTTTCACTGAATAATCAACTACTATATTAGAAACACATCTACAGTTACTACAGTATCTTATAGATTTACCGCATATGCTTTTCTTACATTGGGTATTTCTGTTCTAGGAAAGACGTCTCAGGAAGGATAATGTAGTACATTTTCGAAAGCTAACATACTGATTGCGTATTGTGTCTTGCTGTTTAAGCATTTCATTTCAATTAGAACCCACACGTCTTATCACGAAGTCCGAATTTGTCTTAGTACTACTAATTGAGTGGAAAATAAGTTGACACTTTTTATGGATAACCTTCTTATCGAACAATGGCATGTTCTGCAACACCCACTGCTGATACAATCGTCGAATAAACCTAGGCGATATCAATTTTATCCTTCAGAAGTGAATTCAGCTCCAAACAGGTCATTTATTAATTAAATGATAGGATTTAAGCTCAACCAGTCCTTTTGAAGTGTGTCCTTTTGACGGCAAACCTTTACTTACGCACTGCATACTGCTGAGTAAATTTAATTACCTCTACCATTTGACTTTACTCTTTACTGCTAGACAAAGGATACATTACGGAGAGCGCCCTAGACATCTTGTACCATACCACCTAGGTACAAATAGAAAGTCATATTTACAGAGAAATCACAATATAAATAGTTTGGAAAATGGTTTTAAATTTTTTGCAGTTTCCACATATGTTAAATGCAGCTAAGAAATCTTGACATACCAACTATAGACAAAACAGAATAAAGGAAAGAGAACTCAACAGAAACTGGAAGCACACACCTGGAGATTAGCGTCTTCATGGAACCACAGACAGAACACCAAATCACACATACACATGTTACAGTCCTATAAAAGAACAAAAAATGGCTTTGAACATTTGAGAACCTTCATGACTCCATAAAACAAGAGCATTTGTTAGAAGGAGCACGTTCAGTTTTAAGATGTTTTGTTTTGCAGTACTTCCAAGAAACTGCAGGTAAACAACTGGTTGACATCTCCTTCTTATTTCTTCTGAAAGCCGCAAAAAGAATTATCCTTAATGTCTGTACGAAATGGTTGGGAGGAAGTTAAAGAACAGTTAATATGCATTCGTAACCAAGCTTCAAGCTCGTGTGAAATTTGCAAAAACAGGGAGATCCTTCTAACTACTGGTTTGATGGCAACGTAGTAGGCAGATTGAAAGGCGCCAACCTCCGCCAATTCTTCCTCAGACAGTCGTCGCATCTACGAGGCGTGTTTTTAAAGTATGTACCGTTTTGAAATTCCACCGCTGCAGCACCGCGGTCGGCATTTGGCGCATGTGTGCTGTATACCGCTCTCTGTTTTCAGGCCACAGACGCCATTACAGAGTCATTCGGCGTGTTTACGTTTGACTGTGAGTATTTCAACTGCCTCCTTCGACTGAGAATCCTGTCGACCGTGAAATACACGCTTTGATTCGTTTTCTTAGTACTAAAAGCGTGAAAGCGTCTGAAATTGATTTTCAGCTCAATGAAGTATTTGGGGAAAACATTATGAGCGACGGGGCGGTATGGCAGTAGGTGAAAGCTTTTAAAGATGGTTACGCAGAGGTTAATGAGGAGGCGACTTTCAGTCATTACCGACGATCTGGTGCAGAAAGTTGATGAGAAAGTGAGAGAGAACTGATGCGTTACGACTTTTAACATCATATGATGAGTTTCGGCAAATGTCAAGAAGTGTGCTTCATGCAAATGTTACAGAACGTCTAAATTATCGCAAGTTATGCTCAGGTGGCAGTTTTCTGTGAGGGTTGTATACAAAGCTGGTTGTGTGATATGAAAAGAGCCTTAACATTGGTGGGAATTATTTGGAGACATAGATTAGTGTACGAGCTTTCATGTAGAAATAAAATTGCCAAGAAAAGTCTGCTTGTTTTTTTTTTAATTTCAGAATGGTTTTCACTTAAAAACATGTCTCGTATAACTTGAAAGTGGAGATACATTGCAGATCATGGGTTATTAGCAGGAATTGGAAGCAATGCAAACAAAATGTTAAAAGATCAGAGTGAGATTCATGAAGATTATGGAATGAAGAGCAGTAAGAGAAAAAGAATGTGCATGATGAGCACCGAAGGAGGCAAAATAACTAATATTAAGGTAAGACAAATTAAAATTAGCCAAGCGCTAGCTTCAAGTACCTAGGAAACATGATGACAGAATGTCTAACACACCACAAGGATACGACAGATTATAGTAGCTAAGGAAGCTTTCAATAGAAGCAGGACTTACTATGTGGAAAGCTAGATAAACAGCTCAGGATAAGCGTAGCCAGGTGTTTTGCCAAGAGTGTGGCACTCTATGATGAAGCACAGATCTTAAAAAGAGAGGACGAAAGCAGGTTGGGAACATTAGACATGTGGGTGTGGAGGAGGATGGAAAGCCTTAGTTGGGTACAGAGAGTGACTAATTAAGATATGCTGAAAAGAATGGAGGAGAATAGAAGACTATTCCAAGGTATAAGAAAAAGAAAGAGAAATTGGTTGTGTTACACAAGGCAATAGGAATGTTTGACGTTGAATGCACTGCAAGGATTAGCGAGTGGGACAAGAATGAAAGAAAAAACAGCACTCTTTCTTCAGGCCACAAGTGGCCCATCGGGGCCATCCGACCGCCGTATCATCCTCACTGAGGATGTGGATAGGAAGGGCGTGTGGTCAGCACACCGCTCTCCCGGTCGTTATGATGGTTTTCTTTGACCAGAGCCGCTACTATTCGGTCAAGTAGCTCCTCCGTTGGCATCACGAGGCTGAGAGCATCCTGAAAGATGGTAACAGCACATGGCGGGCTGGATGGTCACCCATCCAAGTGCTGGCGACGCCCGACAGCACTTAACTTCGGTGATCAGACGGGAACCGGTGTATCCACCGCGGCAAGGCAGTTGCTTAAGAATGAAATAAAAGAGAAGATGAAAGGTGATGGATAAGATTAAAGTGTCTGTAAGATATGTGGAAATAAAGAGAGCAACAGAAGACAGAGGGACATGAAGCGCCACTGTATGAAGACCTGCTTTCTTATAGAAAACATTGTGATAGTGAAGTCACGTATCATTTAGCAACTGTGTTTTATCAACTATGCTTGAAAAGATACATAGCTAGTGGCTTCTGGAGTAAGATTCATAAATTACTCTTTCCTGAGGCAGGCCAGGGTGGATATGTTGTGAGAAGCCTGCGCAATCTTGAATATGGGATATTTACAGCCCCCTGTTGAGCTGTAGATTTGTAGAACTGCACAGTGGAAAGCTGGCTTGGTTCCATTGCCCAAGTATTGGAATGGGCCTTTGAAATTAGAGCCAAGCTACCGCAAGTCCCCAGAATATTACTGGCGTGACGAATCTGTCCATCCTGTAGGCTGTTGCAAACAAGCTAAACTACCATTTTGCCGTCTCCAATGTGGGGAAAATTTCTGGGTTTTACATTCTGGATCTTACCAGCAAATCATATTGATCAGCAGCATAGGTGCTGTGATGCCAATGACTGAACCAAATACAATGTACCATCTTGTAGTTAGTTGATTGACATATAGTAATCGATGGTGAAGAAATTTTAGTAGGGTTCTCCTGCCTTTTGGTGTATTTAGGGAAATTCTTGCTCATCACTGTGCCTAAAGTTGCGAATTCTCTCCTCTAAATCGTTGGTTTTTTGGGACGGAGAGGGACATAGAGAAGATGGGGAGACTGCGTGCATATACATGATCATGAAGTCATATCGGTCGCCAGCCGGCATACATTGCTCAGTCTTGAGGAAGTGTCACTTTTGCCGTTAGTGCTGCCTTTGCTGAGAGCAGCTCACAGTTTACGAGGTTTATTCCGCAACTTGTGTTGCTGCTTCACTTATTTATTTAGCGTATGGCTAATACAGACATATCATGAAATTAAATTACATATACATATGTACATATTGACACACAAGAAACTTAAGTTTGTCTTTACAACTAAATATCCAGTCCTTCAATCCAGCGCACTGCATCTGGAGTTGCTAGCAGGAAGTCCTCTTTGGCGCTGTGATAGGCTCGAATCCTGCATTCACCGGCAGTGTGGTGAACAGTATGGTATGGAGCCCCGCAGGCACAGCCTGGATCAGGCAGCTTCTTCCACTTAAAGAGAGCATCCCTGCATCGGCCATGGCCGGTACGGATTCTGTTGAGAGTAGTCCAGGTCTTGCGTGGTAGGTCGAATCCACTTGGAAGTTTAGCACCTGAGAAGATGTTATGCAGGTGCACATCTGTCACTGCTTCGCACCGACCTTTCCATTCTTCAAGAGGTTTGAAATCCTTAGTAACCATGTCAGCAGTATCACACAGAGTTGGATGGCGTCATTTCAGTCTCTTGTGATTTAAAACTGGCAGATCGCTATACACGGGTAGGTTAGAATTCCTGGAGACCTTGTGGAATTCTCTCATAAGGGCAGTACACCTGCGTAGATCAGGAGGCATTATACCGGTTAACAGTGGAGCCAATAAACTGGAGTAGATCTGATTGCGCCAGATATTATGCGCATTGTCGTATTTAGCTGGGTACCAACAAGCCTTGTATGATGACTGTTCATCAACACAGGTGCACAATACTCAGCACTTGAGTACACCAAGCCCAGAGCTGAAGATCACAAGGTGGTTTCTGAAGATCCCCAGGTAGTTCCGCATAGCTTATGGAGGATGTTGTTTCGAGTCCTCAACTTTTGAGCTAAGTTAAGAAGGTGTTGTTTGAAGCATAGTGTACGATCCAGGATGACACCAAGATATTTTGGGTTCCAATTATGACGAAGAATTCTGCCTCTGAAACTTACTTCCAGTTTTACGTTCGCCAACCGGTTATTTAGATGGAAGCAACACACTTCTGTTTTACTCACACTGGGTTGGAGTCTCCAGATTTTGAAGTCATTATCTAATGCAGACAGGTCTTTGGCTAGAATCTTTTCTGTTGTCTTCATTTCCTGGTGTTTTACGGCTAGAGCCAGGTCATTGGCATAGCAGTATTTTCTGGACGAAGTGTCAGGTAGATCAGATAGATATAGGTTGAGCAGTAAGGGTGAGAGAACTGATCCTTGAGGCAATCCGTTGTTCAGATTCCTCTCCTTACTTATGTTGCTTCCAGTGATTACCTGGAACTTCCGATTACTTAGCATGCTGTTAATCAGTCGAGCCATTGTTCTGCAGGGTATGATTTGGAGAAATTTGTAGATAAGGCCTTCCCTCCACTCAGTGTCGAAGGTGGCAGTTAGATAGCTACGCCCTGGTCTGAAGCCTGCCTGCTCAACTGGAACGTTCTCTAAGATAGCACTACTTATTCTGTTATATATTAGCCTTTCAAAAAGCTTGTAGCAGTAGCTAAGTAGGGCAATGGGACGATAGTTTTCTACTTTGTTGCTGGGTTTGCCAGGTTTCAGAATAGATATTATCTTCGCCTTTTTAAACTCCAATGGAAGTTGACCAGTCAGCAGGATGTCAGTGAAGAATTCTGCCAGCCATTTCTTAGCTTTTCCTTCCATATGGATCACGAATTCTGGATGGATACCATCGAATCCAGGCGCCTTAAGAGGTTTGAAGTCCTTCAGTCCAGAGTCAATGTCTGAAACTGTGAAGGGATGGGTATACTCAGACGAGGGAGATGCTTTCTTTTTCAGATCACGAAGCTGTCGTTTGATATGTCTTGTATGTTTCTTGTCAGGAGGTACTCTTGAGGTAGTAATGATGTGGGAAGCAATTTGGTCTGGTGTTACTTCGGAATATTTTCTGCATGCTGGTGCACTTCCTCCCAGTTTTTTCAGAAGATTCCATGCTTTCCTGCTTGAGTGGGTAAAGTCCATATTTTCGACTGTTTCTGCCCATTTCTGCCCATTTCTGCCTCCGAGACATGTCCAAGCTGGACATAAGTTCCGTAGCTATCTCTGGGTCACCAATTTGCTGGAAATGTTTATACAGTGTTTCACTTTCATCATTCCATCCTGGAACATATTCTTTAGGGTATCCTCTTGGCATACACTTTTTAGCTGTTGCTGTTACTGCACCAATGAAGCATTGATAGTTATTATGTGATGGAGGTATCCATCGAATGGTCTTATCCAGTTCCGCTGAAAACTTCATCCAGTCAGCTTTCTGGAAATTCCATCGAGCATGCGGAGTTGATCTTATGACAGGAACCGTGCAGCCAATTTGTATTATCACAGGTATGTGTTGGCTGTGAGGAAAGGCATCTATCACTTTCCTTGTGGTGCTGATGGGAAAGCCAGTTTCGTAGCAGCTAACAAAGCATAAGTCAGGATTTGAATCCTTGTCCCAAGCAGCTGACCTGAAAGTGCCTTGATCTTTGGCATCAAACACTAGATGAAGATTATTCTCTTCGACCCATTCTGCAAGCATGCTCCCATTTTCATCATTTTGAGAGTACTTCCAAAGTTCGTGGTGATTATTGAAGTCTCCTATGTAAATTGCAGGATGTTCTGCTGTGTTTAGGACAAAATCGGGCCATGTTGTTTTGGGTGGTTTGTAAACATTTGTAATAGTAATGCCGTGCAATTGTATGACAACTGTATGTATATCTGCCTCCACACTTACAGAAATCAGTGAAGCATACACGATAAAATACAAACACATAGAACACAACAGTGGAACCAAAAACTCGAAGGGCTGGACTCCGCACGACCTGGTGTGTGGCAACTAGCCCGACACTTCACCAGGGAGAAAATATACACCCCAACGCTTCAAGGGCCTGACGGACCTGCATACTCAGCGGAAGAGAAAGCAGGACTAATGGCCCGAACACTCGCAGCGTCATTCACACCGAACCTGGTACCATCAGATACAGCGTTCACACTTGCTACTGACCAAGAGGTTACACGCATTCTAGCCCAACCATCGCGCGGCGACATTCGACATGCTAGCACAGCCGAAGTCTCCTGGGCTATAATGCATTCCGCTGCTAGGAAAGCCCCTGGTCATGATGGCATTCAAAACCGTGTCCTCCAGGAGTTCACGGATAAAGAAACTGAGTACCTAACACACATAACGAATGCCATACTAAAACACCAACGCTTCCCCGCCTTTTGAAGACGGCCAAGGTCCTGATGTTCAGGAAGCCGGGGAAAGACCACAGCCTCCCACAAAATTACCGACCCATCAGCCTTCTGAGCTCGCTCAGTAAGATTGTTGAGAAGGTGATTCTCAAACGCATCACTAGGCACTGCATAACAAATGACATCCTGAGACCGGAGCAATCCGGCTTCAGGAATCACCACTCCACAACACAACAACTCCTACGGGTCGTTGAACATATAACACATGGCTTCAACATAAACAAAGCTACAGGGGCAGTGTTCCTGGACATCGAAAAGACTTTCGACCGTCTATGGCACAACGGCCTCATCCGCAAACTCAGCGACGCGGGATTCCCCGACGGGCTGCTGCGTCTAATACACTCATACCTCACAGACAGGAGTTTGAACACTGACGTGCAGGGAAAACAATCAACACGACACGGTATACACGCGGGAGTACCCCAGGGAAGCATCCTAGGGCCCCTACTGTTTAACCTCTACATAAACGATCTCCCAACCACACACAACACAATGATGGCAATCTACGCGGATGACACAGCCATCCTTGGGCAAGATTGGAAACCATCAAACATTACGTAACGCCTACAGACTGCACTCAGAGTGGCCGAGCCTTGCTTGGAGAAATGGCGTGTTAGAGTAAACGTCGACAAGTGCGAAGCCGTTCTGTTCACTAGAAGACCGAAGCAACTGCGCAAACACCGCTACTGCAGACCAATAACTCTACATGCACGTCCAATACGTTTCCGTGAGAAAGTCAAATACCTCGGTGTCTGGCTGGACCGGAAATTACTCTGGGGGGACCACATGCAACACATGACCAACCGAGCTAGCGCGAGGCTCAAACAGCTCTATCCTATGCTCAACAGGCGTAGCGCACTGAACAGAAGGGTGTCGAGGTCCATGTACATGACACTTATCCGACCCCTGATGACGTACGCAGCTCCTGTCTGGGGATACGCTGCGCATACATGCCTGCCCCGTCTGCAGCTCATACAAAACAAAGTACTCAAAATCATAAGCAATGCTCCACGATACACACGCATCGCGGACCTTCACCGGGAATACCGACTTGAGACTCTCACGGAGGTAATCCACAAACTCACCACAAGACTATACAGAAACTCCAGACATTCGCAGAACCCGTTTATTCTGAATTTGGGGAACTACGACCACAACCATAGATGGAAACATAAAAGACCAAAAGACATACTTTTAAGGACATAACATCTATGGCCAAGCATACGCAAACATAACGGCACAGGCGAGCCCCTGTTAATCAGACGCCATTACTGAATATCCAGCTGAAATACACTGCCGAATATCTGGCACCACACAGGGAAGCCGTACCGTACACTGCATGCAAACAAGCTCCACACATCCCCCACACAGTGAGATGATCTATGGCCGATCTCCCACTACCGTATAACGATCTTGATTGTTCCAGGAATGTAGCAGCTGCAGCAACTGGGACACATCGCCATCGCTTGTCACGGTAATGATGCATGATACCTACACTAACAAATCCAATCTTGCATGAGCTATCGCAGCTAGTAAGCCACTACTGCTCTTACTACCCATCCCACTGTCGCAGAGGTTTTTTTCCCATGGCACGAGCCATGGTACTTTTTTCCCTCTGCTCTTCAAATCGCTACCCTCACTCGCGTTTCGTCCACTATCTATCACCTGATGGACCGTGTTAATGCGTAGTCCTACCCAGACGCACGGACAACATCACAGCCCAGCATCCTGTGATCCACTTACTAGATAACTAACATGTTTTACGGAGGTGACAGTAGAACTTTTGGTTTGCTCACCACGTTGGTGCGGGCGTGGAGGTGCCCCGTCTCTATAGTGAAGCTTCGTTTATGTTACGGACAAACGTAACAATTCCATACACCTCGTGGTAAGTTACACCAAGTGCAGAATATCCAGGAATTCGACCTCGGCTTCGGAATATTTCTTCGCTGGAAACACGAGTTTCCTGAATGGCGACGACATCGATATTGTTGTCCAGCAAAAATTTTGACAGGTAGTCACACTTTGCCCTGCTAATGCTTTCGATATTCAGTTGAAGGAGTCTGATAGTTGGCCCAATGTTTCTTGTTAATGAGCTCAGAAAAGAACTGTTTCTGCTATTTAGCTGATATGTCATTGCCAGGAGATCCTATGGATAGTCTGGCTGCCTGTAATCACTGTTGCTCAATTAGCACCACCCAGGAGGCACGTGTAGGGTATTTTAAGGTTAAACCCACGGACGTGAGTAACGCTGCTTCACTGATTTCATTTATCTGGATTTTCGATCCGTTTTCTTTTTTTTAACTTGTTGCATAGCAATCTTTCATTTATTTTGAGGTGCCTGCCACATGTTAACAGTGCCTACTGAACTACAGTCAAGCAGTCATTTATTGTGTATTTGCTTATGTCAATGTGTATCCTGTTGTGGAACTGTCTTTGTTAAACTCGGTTTGAGATACATAACATTTTTTGAGCTCAAAGTAAGCAATCATCTTTGTCATAGTTAAATGAATTGATATACACCTTTTGGTTCAAATAATTAATTGTAAATCATTTAATGATGATACGAACCTGAGAAAATAAAGTCATACGTTAAAACTTAGGATTGTATTTAATTTCGTCCAACAACAGTCCTGGTCAGGCGACACTAGTAAAAAAACAAATGCGACCGATATGTTGTGCATAAAAGAATTGTGCTCTCACTGCGGCGGCGTCCCATTATAAAACAGGTGCCCCTCTTGGAACATTTAATGTATGCGGCAGGAAATTCATTTGTATCGCTAACGGTTAATGAGAATTGCTCTCATTGGTATTTAGCAGAGTGTTGATATCATAGAGAATTTCAATTACTGTATCAAGCAATTTCTTGGTGTTTTGTTGTACAAGGTGTACATTAGCTTGTATAACGTTTCTGTGTAGGCAGTTTGCACATTCCACTGCTGAGTACTAGGACATCACAACGAGACTCCAACAATAAGCCTATACATTTCAACATAGTGATAATAATAATAATAATAATAAAAGAGTTACACTGAATTTTTGAAATCAACTGGAACGTTCTACAGGCAAATATACATAAAAACAGTACAGACAAGCACAATGGGCATTTTCTATGGGATTAAGATTGCGTGATTTATCGGGGTAGTCCGAATGCGATAGGCTGCTTGAATGTTCGTCAAATCACACACATATGCGTTCAGCCCTGTAAACACAGCATCGGAGGTTGGAGCGTCCACAGCATACTCAACATGAACGTGAAGAAATGGTAACACTTGTTACCGAGCAGTTAAACTCCTAGTTCATGTTCATTTTCATAGTAAACTGAATGAGCGGACCCATGTCGTAATACGAAAAGCATTCCACAAACATCACAGAACCACTTACAGCTTGATTACACCCTCCACGCATGTCAGGTTAAACGACACATTGCGCTGATGGTGCAATCGATGTTCTTCCCTAACTGGAAAAGAAACAAAATCACAACTCCGCAAAACACGCTACACACTTCGAAAGTCTGCCCCAATCTTCAAATAATGTACTTCCTCCAGAAAACCATTGTCCCGTCTCCCTGCTACAAGGTCTCAGAAAAATCCTTGAAATAATAATCATTACTCCAGTCTGAAAATCTCTCACAGGCAACAACATCCCCATGCCCGACCAATTCGGTTTGAACTCCCAGCATCCTGCCATCCAACAAGGCCTGAGCTTGCTTGATAATATCTGTAAGATCAAGGCAAGGCGAGAGACCACAGGAATAGTTTTCCTAGTTACTGGAAAACTTCTGCACCTGGCAAGATTTCCTCGTCTATAAACTGGACCAGCTTGGGTGCACAGAGCACCTATTCTGGATTATCGAATCCTACCTTCGAAAGCGGCAGATTTTTGCAAGGAATGGTATTTTTTCTAGCCAGATGCGACCAATTGAGACGGGAGTACCACAAGGTCCAGTAATGTTCTGTAGACTGTTTAAAAGACTGACGCACCTAAGTAGTAACTACAATATTGAAAGAGTGTCGCAGTCTTCTTCCTATTCACTGAAAATTAAAGCTACATCTGGAAGAAATAAGCAAGTGGTAGAATTTTCGTAAGATTAAAATTAATCCGACCAAATGCCGAGCTACGTAATTCACGAGTAAGTTCAGACTATCTCACCGTCACCTCTCATTTAGTGGGAGGAATTTTTCTTGGTGTGATTCGTCAACATATTTACGGTTTGACATCGATACCCATCGTAGCTGGAATATTCCCGTAATGAAAGCCACAAGTAAAGATTGCTCCTCTCACTACGTCTCTATTCTATGCTCAGGAGGTAGGGGCTTACAACGGATTGCAGAGTGCTATTCTGGCGCCAGTTCATACCTTTTATCTTTTTATACGATCTTTAACGTCAGACGAAAACTTTCCGCACTCGCAAACACTGGAGAACAAAACTTTCCATGTCGAAACATGTGCTGACAGATACGTCCGCAATACATATGCTAGAGCGAAGATAGAACAATAAACAATTTGATCCCTAAAACCAAAAAAATCAGTCGAGTTTTTCGAGAAACAGCAAACTTCGGCTCAACTGCAGTATTAACACTTGAATTGTATCAATTAGGACCCACTAATTGTTTAAGGTGGTGGGTTGGTATGTATCATATATATACACTCCTGGAAATGGAAAAAAGAACACATTGACACCGGTGTGTCAGACCCACCATACTTGCTCCGGACACTGCGAGAGGGCTGTACAAGCAATAATCACACGCACGGCACAGCGGACACACCAGGAACCGCGGTGTTGGCCGTCGAATGGCGCTAGCTGCACAGCATTTGTGCACCGCCGCCGTCAGTGTCAGCCAGTTTGCCGTGGCATACGGAGCTCCATCGCAGTCTTTAACACTGGTAGCATGCCGCGCAGTTGACGGACTTTGAGCGAGGGCGTATAGTGGGCATGCGGGAGGCCGGGTGGACGTACCGCCGAATTGCTCAACACGTGGGGCGTGAGGTCTCCACAGTACATCGATGTTGTCGCCAGTGGTCGGCGGAAGGTGCACGTGCCCGTCGACCTGGGACCGGACCGCAGCGACGCACGGATGCACGCCAAGACCGTAGGATTCTACGCAGTGCCGTAGGGGACCTCACCGCCACTTCCCAGCAAATTAGGGACACTGTTGCTCCTGGGGTATCGGCGAGGACCATTCGCAACCGTCTCCATGAAGCTGGGCTACAGTCCCGCACACCGTTAGGCCGTCTTCCGCTCACGCCCCAACATCGTGCAGCCCGCCTCCAGTGGTGTCGCGACAGGCGTGAATGGAGGGACGAATGGAGACGTGTCGTCTTCAGCGATGAGAGTCGCTTCTGCCTTGGTGCCAATGATGGTCGTATGCGTGTTTGGCGCCGTGCAGGTGAGCGCCACAATCAGGACTGCATACGACCGAGGCACACAGGGCCAACACCCGGCATCATGGTGTGGGGAGCGATCTCCTACACTGGCCGTACACCACTGGTGATCGTCGAGGGGACACTGAATAGTGCACGGTACATCCAAACCGTCATCGAACCCATCGTTCTACCATTCATAGACCAGCAAGGGAACTTGCTGTTCCAACAGGACAATGCACGTCCGCATGTATCCCGTGCCACCCAACGTGCTCTAGAAGGTGTAAGTCAACTACCCTGGCCAGCAAGATCTCCGGATCTGTCCCCCATTGAGCATGTTTGGGACTGGATGCAGCGTCGTCTCACGCGGTCTGCACGTCCAGCACGAACGCTGGTCCAACTGAGGCGCCAGGTGAAAATGGCATGGCAAGCCGTTCCACAGGACTACATCCAGCTTCTCTACGATCGTCTCCATGGGAGAATAGCAGCCTGCATTGCTGCGAAAGGTGGATATACACTGTACTAGTGCCGACATTGTGCATGCTCTGTTGCCTGTGTGTATGTGCCTGTGGTTCTGTCAGTGTGATCATGTGATGTATCTGACCCCAGGAATGTGTCAATAAAGTTTCCCCTTCCTGGGACAATGAATTCACGGTGTTCTTATTTCAATTTCCAGGAGTGTATATACTGAAGAATAAAGATTTTTTAAAAAAATCTTCAGCTCACATCATCAAAAATGTAAGCAATGAATCCCTGATGATTCTTTTAAAGGAAGTATCTTTAGAGACTAACGACCCACACACATCAGAAACAATTACATAACTCTTCTTTATCCCACATTCTAAATCACACAGCGCAATTTGAAGTCGAACGTGACTTACCCAGTGACGTTTCTGTATTACGCAATGTAATGAGTGTGTTGGGTTGACACGATAATGTACATTCTCACAAGCTACAGCTGGTGATGGAACGCTTGTAGCACGTCAAGCTGTTCTCCAACAAACGCGATCCTCTGGCCTGTTTCTGATCGAGTACTTCGCCAGGAACAGTTTGATCGCAAACTGGTCCAGTGTCGATTACTGCTGGCAAATCGATCTGTGGGTCTGCATGTACTCAACTACGGCAGTTCCGTCGTAAGCTGGGAGTCAAAATAGCGTTTCTTATGACCTCCCCGCCTCTTAGTAGTGATGTACGGTCAGTCACATTAAAGCCAACGGCAATACGACTGTCTAATTGCGGCAATCAGACTCTTATGGTCATGGTGCTTCCTGAAAGCACATTTTAACGGTCTCTGATTGTAGCTGTTAAAGTCCAACCGCTGGCCTGCAATCCCTCACGAAGATTTGTTACGACCATTTCATTTTACACAAGACCAACGACCAGAGGTATCGGTGTGCATCCAGTAAAGTTTATTGCTGTACCAAACACTGATATTTATGTGAAAGCAAGATGCCGATGTTACTAGGGAAGTGATAACTTGGGCGGAGAATCGTGTTTAGTAAACTCTTCTTTCTTTTCGTTTAACATTCAGAACCTTTACAGGAATATTCTTAGCGTGTTGTGGTGCGCAAAAGTGCAATGAAATGTCAAAGACACTTCTTGAGGTGCTGGAATTTATTTTATATGTACATATTGATCCATAAGTAGGGTGATGGTTTTTGGTGTTTCCAGTATTTGACGATCTTTTTCGTTCGTTATTTTGAGCTGTGAGATAGAGGCTACTCCCGCAGCGGGTGATAATGCGAAGATATCTTTTGTTTTTAATACGTGTCGTTTTCTACCCCGAAGCGTACAGCGATATGTTCGAAATCTGAAGCACTGCAAAGTCCAGTTCCTTTCAGCCGAACGCTATCGACTGGTAGAGGGCTTGCAACGCCATGGTAACGTAATTACTGTGAGATTAATCGTCTAACCATGGAGGGCGAATATACAACTTTAGATCAGTTTAGTGGTTCGTCTGCTAATATCAGGGATCGGTTGTGCACTGTTGCATTGTGCCCTCATGAAATCCTTTAAATAACATATGCCCAGCCTAATAAACACTTAGTGAGTGATTTATAAAACTCATAATAAATGAAAATCGTTAAATAAAGGTGATGCAGGAATTGACTGTCGGTACCTGAACACCCTCAATTATTTATTTAACTCAGAGACATATTGTACTGAACGGTGATCTTACACAGGCCAGAAAATGAAACAGATATGAAATACCCGACATATAAGAGCACATGCAGGCAACGACTAATACAAGCCAAAATCATCGTGCAGAGCACCGGACTCACTAATACGAGGGTCACTCCAAAAGAAATGCACACTATTGTTTTTTAAAATCCAGCTTTTATCCTACATGTTTGAAAGTTTTACAGTGTGTAGATACATCCTTTACAAACAATATTTACATTTCTCCACATACTTTCCATCCCTCTCAACTGCCTTACGCCATCTTGGAACCAGCACCTGTATACCCGCACGGTAAAATTCTGGACCAACCTGTTGGAGACACTGTTTGGCAGCGTTCACTAGAGAGTCATCATCTTCAAACGTTGTTCCACGAAGAGAATCTTTCAGTTTCCCGAAGAGATGAGAGTCACATGGAGCCAGGTCAGGGCTGTAAGGAGGGTGTTTCGGTGTTGTCCATCCGAGTTTTGTGATCGCTTCCATGGTTTTTTGACTGACATGTGGCCGTGCATTGTCGTGCAACAGCAAAACATCCTGCTTTTGCCGATGTGGTCGAACACGAGTCAGTCGAGCTTGAAGTTTCTTCAGTGTTGTCACATATGCATCAGAATTTATGGTGGTTCCACTTGGCATGATGTCCACAAGCAAGAGTCCTTCGGAATCAAATGGTTCAAATGATTCTGAGCACTATGGGACTTAACATCTGAGGTCATCAGTCCCTTAGAACTTAGAACTACTTAAACCTAACTAACCTAAGGACATTACACACATCCATGCCCGAGGCAGGATTCGAACCTGCGACCGTAGCGGTCGCGCGGCTCCAGACTGAAGCGCCTAGAACCGCTCGGCCACACAGGCCGGCCCTTCGGAATCGAAAAACACCGTAGCCATAACTTTTCCAGCAGAACAGCAGAAGGCGTGGTTTTGAATTTTTTTTCCTTGGGTGAATTTGCATGATGCCACTCCATTGATTGCCTCTTCGCCTCTGGTGAAAAATGATGGAGCCATGTTTCATCACCTGTCACAAATCTTCCAAGAAATTCATCTCCACCATTCTCGTACTGTTCCAAAAGTTCACTGCATACCATTTTTCTTGTTTCTTTGTGAGACACTGTCAACATCCTGAGAACCCACCTCGCACAAACTTTTTTTAACGCCAACACTTTCAGTATTCTGCAAACACTTCCTCCCCCTATCCCAACGTAGCGTGACAATTCGTTCAGTAAAATGCGTCTGTCAGCAGTCACCCATTCGTTAACTCTCTTTACATTCTCTGGAATGTGTGCAGTACGAGGCCTGCCGCTGCGAGGACAATCCTCAATATTGACGTGCCCGCTTTCATCACGTAACCTGGTTGTCCACCGACTAACTGTACTGCGATCGACAGCAGCATCTCCATACACCTTTTTCAACCTTTTGTAGATGTTTCCCACTGTCTCGTTTTCACAGCACAGGAATTCTATGACAGCACGTTGCTTCTGACGATCGTAAAGTGTAGCAGCCATCTTGAAGACATGCTGTGACGGCACCACTCACGGGAACAGGTTGAACTAAGTTTGAAAACAAACCGGAAGGATGTGTCTACACACTGTAAAACTTTCACACATGCAGGATGAAAACAGTATTTTTACAAAAATAGTGTGCATTTCTTTTGCAGTGACCCTCGTATTTACCAGTTCCAAAAAAAAAAAAAAAAAAAAAAATGGTTCAAATGGCTCTGAGCTCTATGGGACTTAACATCTTAGGTCATCAGTCCCCTAGAACTTAGAACTACTTAAACCTAACTAACCTAAGGACATCACACATATCCATGCCCGAGGCAGGATTCGAACCTGCAACCGTAGCAGTCCCGCGGTTCCGGACTGCAGCGCCTAGAACCGCACGGCCACCGCGACCGGCTTACCAGTTCCAAGTATTCTATTTGCACACTCAAGCAACGTAGAAAACCACGAAAACCACAACATGTTATAACAAGGTTGTGAACGTACAATCTCTGGCAGGAGATTAGAGCGGAAGTTTCCCGCCGCAGACCACGTGGCTGGCGGTTGCTACGGGGGCCGTGGCGAGCGGCTAGCGTGTACGCAGCGTTGGAAAAACCCGCCTGAACGCTTGGCAGGGGCGCATATGGCCGTGTTTGCACTCTTGGAGAAATGTATATGCCACAGAAAAATTGATAAAAACAGAAATAATCCTGTGTTCCAATACAGTCTGAGAGCCCGTGCAATGCTGCTCGAGTTTAGGGGAACACCAAATGGACTGAGGTGTGAATGGGGATTTGAATTGAGGAGACAGGCATGCAACGACGAGAGGGAGGATGCCTGGGACATGGGCAAAACAAAAAGTATTTAAGCAAATGTAGATGGCGCTAGGAGAGGTATTTACACATCCAACAAAGCCATTTATCTGTAAAACTCTGCATTTTCACTGTATCTAACAAAACGAAGATCCAAGAAGACATGGTCAGATGTCAAAGTAACTTCGTACATGTGGTATATACTCCGAAGACCCAAAGAAACTGGTACACCTACCTAATATCGTGTAGGACCCTCGCGAGCACGCAAAAGCGCCGCAGCACCACGTGGCATGGACTCGACTAATGTCTGAAGTAGTGCTGCAAGGAATTGACACCATGGATCCTACAGGACTATCCATAAATCCGTAAGAGTACGAGGGGATGGAGATCTCTCCTAAACAGCACATTGCACGGAATCCCAGATATGCTCAATAATGTTATCTGGGGAGTTTGGTGGGCAGCGGAAGTGTTTAAACTTGCAAGAGCCACTCTGTACCAATTATGGACGTGTGGGGTGTCTCATTGTCCTGCTGGAATTGCCAAAGTCCGTCGGAATGCACAATGGACATGAATGTATGTAGGTGATCAGACAGGACGCTTAAGTACGTGTCGCCTGTCAAAGTCGTATCTAGACGTATCGAGTGTTGAAAAACACTCCAACTGCGCACGCCCCACACCATTACAGGGTCTCCATCAGCTTGAACAGTCCCCTGCTGACATACAGGGGCCATGGATTCATGAGGTTATCTCCATACCCGTACACGTCTATCCTCTTGATACAATTTGAAACGAGGGTCTTCCGATCAGGAAACATGTTTCCAGTCATCAACAGTCCAATGTCGGTGATGAAGGGCCCAGGTGAGGCGTAAAGCTTTGTTTCGCGTAGTTATCAAGGGTATACGAATGGGCCTTCGGCTCCGAAAGCCCATATCGATGATGTTTCGTTGAATGGTTCGCACGTTGACACTTGTTGATCGCCCAGCATTGAAATCTGCAGCAGTTTGGGGAAGGGTTGCCTTTCTGTCACGTTGAACGAGTCTCTTCAGTCTTCGTCGATCCCGTTCTTGCAGGATCTTTCCCGGCTGCAGCGATGTAAGATATTTGATGTTTTACCGATTCCTGATATTCATGGTACACTCGTGAAATGACCATATGGGAAAATCCTCACTTTATCGCTACCTCGGAGATGCTGTAGCCCCATCACTTGTGCGCTGACTATAACACCACTTTCAGACTCACTTAAATTTGGATAACCTGCCATTGCAGCAGCAGTAATCGATCACCAACTGCGCCAGACGCTTGTTTTCTTGTATAGGCATTGCCGACTGCAGCCCCGTATTTTGCCTGTTTACATATTTGAATACGCATGCCTATACCAGTTTCTTTGGCGCGTCAGCGTAGAACAGCCACCAGTGCCTTGGTGACATTAGTGTTAAGTTTTGGCCGCGCGGGATTAGCCGAGCGGTCTCAGGCGCTGCAGTGATGGACTGTGCGGCTGGTCCCGGCGGAGGTTCGAGTCCTCCCTCGGGCATGGGTGTGTGTGTTTGTCCTTAGGATAATTTAGGTTAAGTAGTGTGTAAGCTTAGGGACTGATGACCTTAGCAAATGGCTCTGAGCACTATGGGACTCAACTGCTGAGGTCATTAGTCCCCTAGAACTTAGAACTAGTTAAACCTAACTAACCTAAGGACATCACAAACATCCATGCCCGAGGCAGGATTCGAACCTGCGACCGTAGCGGTCTTGCGGTTCCAGACTGCAGCGCCTTTAACCGCACGGCCACTTCGGCCGGCTTGACCTTAGCAGTTAAGTACCATAAGATTTCACACACATTTTTTGTTAAGTTTTGGTATGAGGCCCCGTGTGGTTTCTAAGGGGAGTGAACGGCGTCAGATGGTGAGTGATCGCTGTAAAGGACTCGAAGATGCCACGTACCCGAATGAAACAGCGTTATCAGCACCTGACAGAGTTTGAAAAGTGCCTCTTTGAAGACCTCCGTTTGGTCGAATTGTCCACATTCAGATGTGACAGTGTCCCTATTTAGTTCGCAAGGAAATTTGAGTGCAGGCATATTCGTCGTCAAGGTACTGGTGAACACCATCTGACCACCATAAGGGAAGATTCATATACTGTGCACAAAGTACATTGTAACCGTGCCTTTCATCAGAGAACAAGTAACGGAGTCCCTGCAACATTCTGTGCCATCCCTCATCATTGGTTGGAGTTGGAGACCAGCAGCAGCCGGACTAAGGAATTGCCCTCCTACGCATAGGCTGCCGTTAACACCATGACACAAACGGCTTCTTTTGGAGGGGTCCCTGACCCGGAAGCATGGACTGCTGATGAATCACGGTTCGCCATAATCATGGCTGACCATCGTCGGCGAATGTGGCTGCGACGCGGGGAGATTATCATTCTTCCAATGTTGTGGAGAGGGAATGCTGTGTTACTTGTAACGCCGGAAATGCATATCCTCCTATTTCCATCTATTGCACTGCAAATTTTTTTCCTTATTTTGTTGCCTGAAGATATAACATTTCTGTGCCTTTGTATATTGTAATTGTTTTAATAATTGTATATATATGCATTTATGTCGATGTATAATTGGTTTGTTTTGTGAATATTATTTGTATTTATACGCTGGGTCTGGCCTAGGGAAAACTATGCTATCGAACGAATACATCGATAGGTCGTGTGGAGAACCAAAGTGTTTAGGATCTTTGGTAGTGAACTCTGTCGCGTGGAGCGCGGGCAGAGGGGAGTCTGGCGGGAGTAGTGCGGTGGAGCAGGTGTGTTGTGTGACGCTCCCGAGAGTTGCCTCGCTTTCGGGGTTTGGCAGCATGTAATTGTGCTCGACTTGCTATGATAGTTTCTGACACGGTGTCGCGGACTGGAAGCATTAGCTGGCACACATCAAGAGCCCGTTTCGGCTGGAGACCGTGTCGAGAAGAAGGCGCGTCAACATCCAGCTTCTGCAACAGCGACGGCCGACAATGAGTGACTGTCGCCACCTTCTCGATCGACGACTTCAAACCTTCAATCAACCAACAAGGAGGACTGGTAGCACGTAAAGTTTTAGAACTGTACGGCAGACCTCAGCTTTTCAAAATTGTTCCATTTTCCTGGCAAAATTACAGCAACTTAGCATGAACCTTTGTTGCTCATTGTCCCAATTGCATTACCAAGCAGGGTCCCTTCCTTTTCCGGAATGAACCCGAGTGTCGTTGAAATTCAAACGCCAGCATTAAAGTAATATCATTCCATTTCACTGCTTTAATTTCAAAGTTCAGTTAAAGTATTCATAGCTGGCTACGATATTTAGATTACACAAGCACAAATTAAGAATGCGAGTTTTGTTACCGTATTTTAGCTTACCTGTTACTGCAGCTCAGCTTGGTACGTACTAAATTTTACTATTGTTAATTGTTCAGAATCATTTAATTCAAGTTCAAAGTTAAATCTCTTATTTCTAAATTGCGTAGATTCAAGTAGCTTTTGAAATGATTGCTGAGGTAGCCCAAGACTAAACGTATTTTACTGAATTTCGATGTGCTTCAGAAACAAAGCTCACTATTAATTTCAGTCACTAAATTAACTTTCAGTTTTCTGGTTTTATTAATTCTTTTGCTAAATTAAGTCAGAGTGTAGAGAAATTTATTACTTCTGACAAACTTTCAGTTTTCACACAACACGTGTCAACCTTCAGTTGTCACGCTTCTAGTGCTAATTATACGTGTAATAACCTTTCTTTTTCAGCTATTATAGTAATTGTCCATAGGACTGGCGACCGTAATTTCCCCAAATCTCAAATATCTAATTACCGCTAGTTAATTGTTAACGTAACGGCCGCACATTTACTTTCTTTATTAACTTTACCCCTTTTCAAAATTAATTTCCACCAGTTTCATTTGCATTTTTCCTTTCATTTAGATGTAACCCTTTCCTCCCTCTTTACCGACAGATTAACTTCGGTGACGATTGCTTTTCCCAAATTTCCATTAGGTACACGCGGTTCAATTTTTCACTGTCATTAAGGTCGATAAGTGAGGGGGGGGGGGGGTTACATACTCTCGTGGTCATGGTATAGGGCGCCATCGGTTATGACTTCAGGTCACGGCTGGTAGAGGTTGGGGGAATTCTGATGGCACTACGGTACGTCACGGACATCCTTCGTCCTCATGTGTTACGTTTCACGCGACAGAATTATGCTACCATTTTCCAACAGGACAATTCTCTTCCACACGTGAAGCGTATCTCTATGAACTGTCTGCGTGATTTTGAAGTACTCTCGTGGTCAGCAAGATCCCCCAGTATGTCCCCGACAGAACATGTCTGGAACCAACTGGGATATCAACTATGTACCAATGTTAGTGTTCGGGATATCGAGAACCAGTCAGAACAGTTGTGGGCCAGCTTGCCTCAGGTGAGGTTAATACGGTCCTTGACACCCTTCGCAACTGAACGAGCTCATGCATCCATGCCGGAGAGGATGCAGTGTCATACTGTTAAGTGGGCTCATAATATCAAGTTCTTTGCAACTTTCGCTGGATTTTGTAATCACTGAAATAACATCGATACCAGCTGCCTAGGCTCACGAACCCTCTAAGCCGTTTCACATTCAACCACGGTTGTCATAGGAAGCATCTACGTCACTTTGATATAGTCGCATCTCCATTGTGCGAGTTTGGTGAAGAAGAGGATGTCAGTCACATCTTTGTTGACAGCAGGAATAGACACAATGCTACAATTCACCTGCTACAATATCTGTTCATCATAGGTCACTATTTGCAACGTCACTATATGCTCTTCTTGATAGCCAAGAGAATATATGTCTGTTATATGCTTTTTTGTTGAAAGGGCAGTTCCGCTTCTAATATGATTCTATTGCGATTTTATGGTCATGATGGTGCGCTACGTATTAAATCCAATATAGGCTTTCCTGTTCAATGTGTTAAAACTTTTATGTATGTTGATGACTTATGATTCCCGCTCAGACGCTAAAACAAAAAAAAAAAAAAAAAAAAAAAAAATACATTGCCCTCTCAACCCGTGAAGTATCACTTCATTTCCTCCTCTTCGTCTTGCTGCCTCACATTTTTTTGTCAGGGAGTGTCTATAATCGATGTTAACGAATCTGCAGACTATAGTAGCGCAAATCTTTGAATAAACAATGTCTTTTAACAGACAATTATTGCCAGCAGATTCACACGAGTCAAAAGGAGGTAACACTTAGCAAAAAATTAAACATTTTATTGATAGAAAATGTGTTAATATGTACAAAGCTTACAGAGATATATTTCCCGAAATAGGATTTGCAGTGCAGTACATTCTTCCCTAAACCATCGTCGAACTGCAAATGTGGAGTTTCAGTGAAGTGATTAAAACAGAGCATAACGGAAGAATACGAACGCTGTACAAGGACGAATTGCGCACGTGCTGCATAATTTGTGAACTATCTGCACTACACTACTCCGATAGTAACATCCACAGTGCTAACATTATCCATAATTCCGCTGTATTTTGATGACTTAAGTGAAACTCTACAGTGGCCCTTCGACAATGAAGTGCTAAAACACGAAATAAAATAGGTCTTAAAGAACAATCATTTCACAAATCAGGATGACAGTTTCAGGGGGTATCTAATACGGCCCAAGCAAACAGCTGGCACTCAAAACAGTCGTCTCGGAATGGATAAATACATGTCCTGTATCGTTTTCAAGGGAATTTTACACCGAAGCGTCAAAGAAACTGGTATAGGCGTGCGTATTCAAATACAGAGATATGTAAACAGCCAGAATAAGGCGCCTACATAAGGCAACAAGTGTCTAGCCCAGTTGTTAGATCGGTTACTGATGCTTGAATGGCAGGTTATCAAGGTTTAAGTGAGTTTGAACGTGGTCTTACAGTCGGCGCACGAGCGATGGGATACAGCATCTCCGAGATAGCGATAAAGTGGGGATTTTCCCTTACGACCATTTCACGAATGTGCCGTGAATTTCAGGAATCCGGTAAAACACCGAATCTCCGACATCGCTGCGGTGTAAAAAGATTCTGCAAGAATTGGACCATGGATGACTGAAGACAATCGTTCAACGTGACAGAAGTGAACCGTTCCGCAAATTGCTGCAGATTTGAGTGTCATCAACAAGTGTCAGCGGGTGAACCATTCAACGAAACATCATCGATATGGGCTTTCGGAGCCGAAGGCCCACTCGTGGACCCTTGATAACTACGCCACACAAAGATTTACGCCTCGCCTGGGCACGTCGACACCGACATTGGACTGTTGGTGACTGGAAACATGTCCCCTGGTCGGAAGACTCTTGTTTCAAATTGTATCGAGCGGACTGATGTATACGGGTATGGAGATAACCTCATGAATCCGCGGAACTTGTATGTCAGCAGGGAACTGTTCAAGGTGATGGAGACTCTGTAATGGTGTGGGGCGTGTGCAATTGTAATGACATGGGACCCCTGATACGTATAGATACGACTCTGACGGGTGACACGTACATAAGCATCCTGTCTTATCACCTGCATCCATTCATGATCATTGTGCATTCCGACGGACTTGGGCAGTTCCAGCAGGACAATGCGACACCCCACACGTCCAGAATTGCTACAGAGTGGCTCCAGAAACACTCTTCTGAGTTTAAATACTTCCGCTGTCCATCAAACTCCCCAGACGTTATAATTATTGAGCATCCCTGGGATGTCTTGCAATGTGCTGTTCAGAAGATATCTCTCCCCCCCCCCCCCCCCATACTCTTTCGGATTTAGGCACTTCTGTGTGCTCGCGGGAGCCCTACACGATATTAGGCAGGTGTACCAGTTTCTATGACTCTTCATTGTAAACCACCCTTCATGCAAAACAGAGGAATATTCAAGAAACGGTAATGGAGGTGGATAGCGATCATGCAACCTTCTCTCCAAAAGACACCACAAAGGATCAATGATAATGAGATCTGGTAACTGTGGTAGCCAGGGGAGACGCGAAAACTCATTGTCATGCTCACAAAATCAGTCCTGGACGACGCGAGCTTTGTGAATGGGGGGCCTTGTCGTCTTCGAACGCAGTATAACCTTTGGGGAACAAAAATTCGATTCCAATCTGTCTGATCTGTCTCAATTTTATCCCAGCCTAACCGAGCCTGCTGATTCTGCAGCTCCCCGACTGTCCTATTCTCTGATTCACCGTCTGTCGTATTTTCAGGTTCACCTTCTGTCCTATTCTGAATAAGCTCGTTTACTTGTTGTCTATCTGATTGATTCTCCCCCATCTTGTCTACTTGATGTCTCTCACGTAACCTTTTGGCTTGTGCTCTCGTTAACATGGAAATTCTTTCAACACACCGCAACCCTATCTACAAAACTGTACGACCACTTACCAATTGGTTGAACCAACAACAACAACAACAACGTCGTGACTTCTTGGCTAATGTTCTGTCTGCTCTGCTACAGTCTCCAATCACTACTTGTGCGCTTACAAAGGGAGAAAAACGTTATTTCTTAATTCTAACTTATATGATGCTGTGTCCCACTGCGTCTCTGCGTCACTCTGAGTCTGTGCCTATCACCTGAAAATTCTATGCCCTAACAGCTAGAAAAAAATAGTAAAAAATGCAAAATTTTCCAACACAGTAACACACGCCCTTTTCCCTATAATTCTGATTTCTTCACTACCTGCATCTATTCTAATCCTAATCTTTTCAAATAGCTACTTAATACATGAAAGAAAGTTCTTCAAAGTGCTACTGCGGCGACCTGCCGTACCTAACACTTTCCTATGCTGGTAGCGTACCTATTTTACCTATCCTGGCAGGGTCGCCATTTTCTGTGAGCGTGGAGTTGGTCTGAGATTCTGTTATTCTGCGCAAATGATTAATCTGAGATGTACCTTTCACCCTGTGGCTCCTGCAAGATGCAATTTCCACCCCCACACTACTACAGAAGTCAGACAGACGCTCCTAACGTTCTAAAGAGAAATTCCTGAAAAACTTTTAGCAATAAATATCTTCTGGAGTTGTCCGCTGTAAGGAAATGACACCAAAATTAAAAAAAAATTTCTTACGTAACTAGTGGGATACTTGGGTACTGGAGTAGTGCTAGTTAGTGTAAGAAAAACATGAAACTAACGAAAATTATTATTTATTTTGCAAAAATTCTGAGAAATCGCAATGGCACTTTTAGTTATGAATTAAACAAGTTATATCGTGGTTCTTTTCGGAATGTGTAGTTACCTCTCAAGGATAGGATTCGCTAATGAAATTTTTATACAAAGTATAAGATGGTCGTTGACTTGGCAGAATGGCTCAGAGGCGCGCCTACTCAACTTGAATAATTATCCTTTAGAATGTTGCTAGGTATGGTCGACGCTGTCGCGTGTGAAATGCAGTTGTGGAGGAAATATGGGGCTCGCAATAGCTGTAGCGCACAATACTGTAAGCTGCGATGACTGCTGTCTGCGCCGCTCGCTGCTGACAAATAAGATAACTCTCGTTCTATCTGGATTGACCTTCGCCAGTCAAACTCTCCCTATGCCTTGATGAAGTCAAGTATTCCTATTCACCCCTAGTCTATTGGCGTGGTACACCAGTCAGATAACCAGTCCACCGCAATGCCACTCAAAAATTCGCTCTCAGGCGTTTAACTATAACTCTGTCCATTCACACCGCACAATAAGTGTGTTGGCCAACACAGTGAACAACGCTTAATCACAAGGACTCAATATAGAGTCGCCTTTCGATTCGCTCTCAACAGAGGTGCTCTCCCAGTGAATTACTCAGGAGAGACTTGTTCCTCGCTCTTTGAGAACACATACGAGCGCGCACGCTTTCGTTACGGGTTCTCTCTCCAAGAGCGACAACAGAACGGCCCCTCTCCACGCCAGACGTGAAGGGGTATATCTTTCAGTCTCTTCCATTACTCCTTCAGCTTAAGGCGTCGTAAATATCGTCGGCCAATCAGCATTGCTCTTCTACAGCGGGAGAATGACGTTTCGTTTAAGGCGACCAATCCGGAAATCTGTAGTGTCGGCGTTTGGCGTTTGCTGTCTCCCTGTGAAAATCTCTTAAACTGCGTGCTACGTGTAAAGAATGCGTAGGTTGGCCGCTCCCACACAATGTAGCGGAATTTGCTTTTAAGCCTAACACGGGGTCGTTCCTCATTTCCCTCCAGCGAACGCTGTCCACTCCACGGGCGGCCACCGACCGACGTAGATGGGTTGGGACTGGCCTCCTGGCGTGCGTTTGCCTCTCTCGAACTAAAAGCTCCTGTGACGGTCGTGTCTGGAATGTATGTGTGTACGCCAGTCTCGAGTATTTCAACCACGGTGCGCACTCGCGATTTATTAGTTATTTGCATATTGTTTACATGAATTCATACAACATTGACTTTATCTTATCGAGTTTGGGTTCGAGTGAAGCGTCTTGATGTGCGAAATGTGATTGTGTGGGCGGAATATGGAAGTAATGAAGGTCAGGAGACCATGACGTCTTGCACCCCCATTTTTATTACATATTCGTGTAGTAAGTAAAGAAATATGAATGTTTTAGTCGGACCACTTTTTTCGCTTTGTGATAGATGGCGCTGTAATAGTCACAAACGTATAAGTACGTGGTATCACGTAACATTCCGCCAGTGCGGACGGTATTTGCTTCGTGATACATTACCCGTGTTAACATGGACCGTTTACCAATTGCGGAAAAAGTCGATATCGTGTTGATGTATGGCTATTGTGATCCAAATGCCCAACGGGCGTGTGCTATGTATGCTGCTCGGTAATTTGGACGACATCATCCAAATGTCCGGACCGTTCGCCGGATTGTTACTTTATTTAAGGAAACAGGAAGTGTTCAGCCACATGTGAAACGTCAACCACGACCTGCAACAACTGATGCCCAAGTAGGTGTTTTAGCTGCTGTCGCGGCTAATCCACACATCAGTAGCAGACAAATTGCGCGAGAATCGGGAATCTGAAAAACGTCGGTGTTGAGAATGCTACATCAACATCGATTGCACCAGCACCATATTTCTATGCATCAGAAATTGAATGGCGACGACGCTGAACGTCGTGTTACAGTTCTGCCACTGGGCACAAGAGAAATTACGGGACGATGACAAATTTTTGGCTCGCGTTCTATTTAGCGACAAAGCGTCATTCACCAACAGCGGTAACGTAAACCGACATGATATACACTATTGGGCAAACGGAAAGTCCACGATGGCTGCAACGAGTGGAACATCAGCGACCTTGGCGGGTTAATGTATGGTGCAGCATTATGGGAGGAAGGATAATTGGCCCCCATTTTATCGATGGCAATCTAAATGGTGCAATGTATGCTGATTTCCTACGTAATGTTCTACCGATGTTACTACAAGATGTTTCACTACATGACAGAATGGCGATGTACTTCCAAAAATGGATGTCCGGCACATAGCTCACGTGCGGTTGAAGCGGTATTGAATAGCATATTTCAGGTGGACTGGTCGTCGAAGCACCGTACCATGGCCCGCACGTACGCCGGATCTGACATCACCGGATTTATTTTAGTGGGGAAAGTTGAAGGATATTTGCCATCGTGATCCACCGACAACGCCTGACAACATGCGTCAGCGCATTGTCAATGCATGTGCGAACATTACGGAAGGCGAACTACTCGCTGTTGAGAGGAATGTCGTTACCCGTATTGCCAAATGCATTTAGGTTGACGGACATCGTTTTGAGCATTTATTACAATAATGTGATATTTACAGGTAATCACGCTGTAACAGCATGCGTTCTCAGAAATGATAAGTGTATCACACTGGATCAACCGAAATAAAATGTTCAAACGTACCTACGTTCTGTATTTTAATTTAAAAAACCTACCTGTTACCAACTGTTCGTCTAAAATTGTGAGCCATATGTTTGTGACTATTACTGCGCCATCTATCACAAAGCGAAAAAAGTAGTCCAACTAAAACATTCATATTTCTTTACGTATTACACGAATATATAATAAAAAATGGGGGTTCCTATTTAAAAAAACACAGTTGACATCCGTTTGACCTATGGCAGCGCCATCTATCGGGGCAACCATAGCGCCGTCTGGTTTACCCCTTCAAGCTAGACAAGTTTCGTTCTTTGTAGTTTTTTCGTTTGACGCTTATTTTGTGAGGCTATTTGGCCCGTTCACGATCAATGGACCACCCTGTATAGTATAAAACTTCGATAAGTTGCCTGTTGAAATGCCATATACTTCGGGTGCCTTCATTACGGCAGCAGCCACCATAAGAGGACCAAACGTTCGCCACGTTTGAATTCACCACACAACAAACACACACACACACACACACACACACACACACACACACACACACACAGAGAGAGAGAGAGAGAGAGAGAGAGAGAGAGAACTGGACAGAACACTGTTCTGACCATGAATGACATTTGCAACATATTAAGGACGTTGCACAGGTGCCGTTTGTAATCTAATACAACAGCGAAAACTGGAGCTTTGGTTAGCATCCGCAATGGCATTCAAGTACGTAGTTCTCGAGGTATTTCAATTTTTTTCTAACTCCTGTGGTTTTGATTTATGTTTCGACATATCCTAGATTACCAATCAAAGGTTTCAGTCAAAGTTACCTCTTGCTTAATTTCTTGTAGCGCTGAAGAAATGAAGACTGGTAAAGTAATGCTTCTTTAATTTCTAGCTTCCTTCATTATTCATATGCATCAATGTACACCGATTTTAAATATGCCTGTAAAGACGTAGGTGTACCTCCTGCCCATGAATAATTTTTCTTGCAAATTTTACGCCTCGTAGCATTTGCATCAGGTTCTCAGAAGCAATTCCAACTCTCATTTTCCTTAGGCTTCATTGTGATATCTTTGCAGGCTCGGGAATGACTGATACATGCAAACTGCCTCACATACGGAGGAACTAAACAACACGCGAAATACTGCACGTAGCCGGCCAGTGTGGCCGAGCGGTTCTAGGCGCTTCAGTCTGGAACCGCGCGACCGCTACGGTCGCAGATTCGAATCCTGCCTCGGCCATGGATGTGTGTGATGTCCTTAGGTTAGTTAGCTTTAAGTAGTTCTAAGTTATAGGCGACTGATGACCTTAGATGTTAAGTCCCATAGTGCTCAGAGCCAATACTGCGCGTAAAGACAGACTTCAAAGACTCCCTGTTAAGGGCGCTGCAGTCTGGAACCGCAAGACCGCTACGGTCGCAGGTTCGAATCCTGCCTCGGGCATGGATGTTTGTGATGTCCTTAGGTTAGTTAGGTTTAACTAGTTCTAAGTTCTAGGGGACTAATGACCTCAGCAGTTGAGTCCCATAGTGCTCAGAGCCATTTGAACCATTTTTGAACTCCCTGTTACGAAAGGTTCTCAGCAGTTTCCAATAATATTTCCCACAGTGAACACATGGACATGCGAGGAGTGTCCTTTGTGGGGGCCCGAGACAGCTTGGGGGACAGAAACCTCCCTTCACCACCCTGAGTATACGCATGGTAGAGGTGTCGCTGGTGCGCTAACGGAAAATGTTGCACCATGAACGCCTTGGCCAAACGCTACCAAATTAATAGTCCATTATTTTCACGCCTTTGGGACATGTTCATTAAAATTTAATGCTTTTCAAAGCGTATTTTCAGTACGGAAAAACATTACTAGAGCTTTATAAGTGGACATATTTTCTTCACCTACGTTCCAAGTTTAATTGAAATTTATTTTCCCTCGATATCACAAAGTGCACTCCAGCATTTTTTAATATACACTGACAGAAAAAAATCTCAACACCAAAAAGTACCTAATGTAGAGTAATGAAATTTCTGGACTATATTTGTCTAGGTAGCACATTTAAGAGATTAACATTGCAAGGTCGCAGGTTAATGTAAGTGCGAAATAAGCCATTGCAAATGATGAAATGTGGTACATTAATAACCGATGTAACCACCAGAATTTTGAATGCAAGCATGCAAACATGCATGTTTTGTGTTGCAAAGGTGTCGGATGTCAGTTTGTAGGATGGAGTTGGATGCAGTTGGTCGGTCAAGAGAGGGAGGGTTAATTATGTTTGTGGATAATGGAAATGAACGTTTGGCGTCATTGACCGGGAGGCCCGTTGCTGGTCAGGTCCAGCCGCCTTGATGCAGGTCTTATTACATTCGACGCCACATTGGGCGACCTGCGCGCCGGATGGGGATCAAATGATGATCAAGACAACTTAACACCCAGTCCCTGAGCGGAGAAAATCCCCGACCCAGCTGGGAATCGAACCCGGGCCCCTTAGGACGGCAATCCGTCACGCTGACCACTCAGCTATCGGGGCGGACTGTTTGTGGATGACGGTGGAGTTGTCGTCCGATGATGTGTCATATGTGCTTGATGGGAGACAGATCTGGTGATCAAGCAGGGCAAGGCAACATGTCGACACTCTGTAGAGCCTGTTAGGTTACAACAACGGTATGTGGGCGAGTGTTATCCTGTTGGAAAACATATGACGGAATGCTATTCATGAATGGTAGCACAACTGGTAGAATCACCAAATTGACGTTCAAATTTGTTTTCAGGGTGCGCGCGATAACAACAAGCGTGCTCCCACTGTCATACTAAATCGCATCTCAGACCATTACTCCAGGTATAGGTCCGGTCTCTAAGACACAGAAAGGTTGGTTGCAGGCTCGAAACTCACCTCTTCCTAACCAACACACGACCATCGCTGTCACTGAGGCAAAACCAGATGTCATCAGAAAACACAACACACCTCCACTCTGCCCTCCAGTCAGCTCGAGCTTGACACCACCAAGCCGCAAATGGCGGTGGTTTGGGGTCAGTGGAATGCACACTACAGGGCGTCTGGCTCGGAGAAGTCTTTGAAGTAACCGATTTGTAACAGTTCTTTGTGTCACTGTGGTGCCAACTAGTACTCAGATTGCTGCTGCAGATACAATATGATGCGCCAGAACAATGCGCCGAACACGATTGTCTTCCACCTCGGCAATGCAACGTCACCGTCGCTAGCCCAGTCTTCTAGCGACTGTACATTTTCGTGTCCACCGGTACCAGAAATCATGTACAGTGGCTACATTCCTTCTAAGTCTTTCTGCAGTATCACAGAAGGTACGTCCATCTTCTCGTAACCCTATTACACGATCTCATTCAGACTCAGTGAGGTGCTGACAATGGTGTCGCCTTAAGGGAATTCTTGAATAACATCAACTCACCTCGTTCAATCTCAAAGGTAACTAACGTTCACGACCGTTAAAGCGTTTATTTAAAGCAAACCTGACTTGCATCCTTATAGTGGTGCTACTAACGCCGCTCTTATGCGACTGGCTTGAAATGTGAATAGAGATCATCTTTCAGATTTAGAAAGACGCCTACCAACTTTCTTTTATGTCACTCAACTTCTCGGTGTTACGATTTTTTTCCATCAGTGTTGTTGTTGTTGTGCTCTTCAGTCCAGAGACTGGTTTGATGTAGCTCTCCATGCTACTCTATCTTGTGCAAGTTTCTTCATCTCCCAGTACCTACTGCAACCTACATCCTTCTGAATCTGCTTAGTGTATTCATCTCTTGGCCTCCCTCTGCCCTCCAATACTAAATTGGTCCTACCAACTGGTCCCATCTTCTTGTCAAGTTGTGCCACAAACTCCTCTTCTCCCCAATTCTATTCAATACCTCCTCATTAGTTATGTGATCTACCCATCTAATCTTCAGCATTCTTCTGTAGCACCACATTTCGAAAGCTTCTATTCTCTTCTTGTCCCAACTATTTATCGTCCACGTTTCACTTCCATACATGGCCACACTCCATACAAATACTTTCAGAAACGACTTCCTGACACTTATATCTATACTCGATGTTAACAAATTTCTCTTCTTCAGAAACGCTTTCCTTGCCATCAATGTATAAATGTATTTTCTTCATCTGTGGTACTTGCTGCTTCAGGGATCTAATTAACATGGACTTATTCCTTTCTATTAAACTTCTTCCAAGTAAAAGCAATGAACCAAAGTTATTCTTAAAAAAAAAAAAACTGCGTCTACGTGGTATCGTGAAGTTCGTCTTCCCAATGTCTTCGGCCACCGTGGCAGGCGTAATAGTGACCAGTTTTCGAAACATAGTAAACGACTCAACGGATGTAAGAGTTCATTCGTCCCCTTAGTGGCTGTTGTTGATAATGGCCAGCAGTTCTGAATGGAATGGAAGTTTCAACGTTTACTACACATTATGTGATGAACATCTCCACGAAGTGTAACAAATATCGGACCTATGCTCCATAATGGAACACATTTCATTTTCGTCATTATATTGTGACTATGTAATTTTTGAAGTTAGAATTTGTATTAGAAACTTTCACCTTCGGTTAAACTTCTGTTCTAAAATTGCTACACGTGAAATCGGAGACGCAATTTCTGTAGGAAGTTCCGACCTACCGGGGACGGAGACTCTGTCAACCAAATCTTTACACTGGAGCACTGTCGTCATCATTAACTGTTCGCTGTCGTCTATTTCATTACTGTTGGGCAAATACTTGAAATGAAAAATTCAGCCACCAATATTCGAAACTACGGCCTCCGACTCCAGTTCGACTAAATGTGAGATGCGGTCCGTTTTGAGAGGAACTTTGACTCAGAGCAAAAATACCAGGATTACAGGTGTCGCTTGTACTGCGAGATAAAGTTGTCTGCCAAGTTGTGGCGCATTCCAGTATTAAGGGAGGAAATACGGCATTACATTCAAGTTGTAGCTGGGAGTTGTCCAGGAAGGACGGCGGAAGCGTTGGCGCAATTGGTTATTCAAACAGCGACTGCCTGACGACGGGCGGTACATAGACTATACACGTATGGAGATGGCCTACGGTCAGCCAGCGCATGACTCAGGTCCCGTGCAGCAGCGCAGACAGTGACACAAGTGCATCATGAGTTTCTCCAAATATGGTAATGCACATTCCCTTGCCAGCGATGTGCGTCAGAGGGAATGTTTCAGCAACTTGGCGAGCGCTATGAAGAGGGGACTCACTCTCAACCAATGGCGAACACAGTAGGTAGTTATCTGGGGCGCTAACACCGTGCCGGTCGTCTCCAGGATGAGGACTCAGAATATTTAGAGCCGTGTTGGGAAAGAGACAGTACTGAGAAGATAGTCTCGGAACCGTGAGATGGGAAGCAGCTGATTGTTAGAGCTGAGTGAGCCGCATACAGTACCATCGCGCGTTGCACAGATGCGTTGAAGTCAGTTGTGCCAGAAGTGAGCTGTTGGTTCAAATGGCATTGAGCACTATGGGACTTAACATCTATGGTCATCAGTCCCCTAGAACTTAGAACTACTTAAACCTAACTAACCTAAGGACATCACACAACACCCAGTCATCACGAGGCAGAGAAAATCCCTGACCCCGCCGGGAATCGAACCCGGGAACCCGAAGTGGGAAGCGAGAACGCTACCGCACGACCACGAGCTGCGGACGAAGTGAACTGTTCTTGAGTTTTGTTATTCGGAGTTTGATTCAGCTTGAGATTCCTTGAGATATACGCCGAATTCTGTGTCTCTGAACACCCTCTTCGCTTGCTATTCTTTACAGTGTGGAGCCCACGTGGAAGTCGTCCTTCGAAAATGTGTGCTCCTTACTTCCTCTCGGGGCATGACACTCTGTCGAAGGAAACGCAGAAGGATTCCAGTAACTGAGACTCCAATTCAGTGCGAGCAAGGTCCAGGTTATTAATAACATCATGTGGCTCAAAGCGGGTGCAAGTCTTTCAATTAGACGCCACTTCAACGACTTTTGTGTCCCTAATGTACCCCAATTATCCATCCGGGGAAAGGGTACCTACAATTTAACGTGGAATCAGAAGCACTTGTCGCTCAGAGCTACTACTCACGTCGTTGACAGGTGAAAGCTTGCTCAAACGCAGACTGAAAACTTCAGTTGTCTGACCGGGATTTAAATCCGCCACTTCTCGGTTTTCATACACGCGCTTTACCACTAGAACAGCCATGCCCGACAGGAACCAGGGGACCTAGTTCCTATTAAACTACCGCTAAGCAACCACAGTACTCTTTGTGGACTTTGGAGACAGGCCCCTTCACCTCAGTCGAAACTGAAAAGTAGTTGGTTGGCCAGTTGATTTGTGGGAGGGGACCAAACAGAGAGGTCATCGGTCCCATTGGGTGAGGGAAGGATGGGGAAGGAAGTCGGCATTTGCCTGAAGCGATTTAGGGAAATCACGGGAAACATAAATCAGGATGGCTGGACCAGGGTTTGAACCGTCGTCCTTCCTAATGCGAATCTGGTGTGCTAACCACTGCGCCATCTCGCTCGGTCCAAAAGTAGTCAAGTTTGATAGAACTGTATCCTTTAAAAACATAATTAACGTAACGGCAAAACTGAGCTCGAGAAATAATATCACACTAAAATCATACGATACTGCACGAGGATAGCTGAGTGTGAAACGGATCGATGTCCAACAGGACCATACGATGCATTTAATCTCGAGCACACCAAGTCAACCTCGCCACTGCTCGTATCAGAAAGTACAACAAGGTTCCTCAAAAGCCACATCTACCAACAGATAAAAATATCAAGTACAGACGAAGTAATAGGCTGTGCTCAAGAATGGCCCCTGTAAGAACAGCTGAAAACCTGACAACCACTGATTTCAGCTCAGTACATGAGTAGTAGCGCCTCAAGCAAAGCTTCACAACATGTCGTACATATTAATTATCCCAGCCGGCTATGAACTGCCACGTAAGACGTGGTCAACGCTGAATAGGATCGGAACCATACAGGGGAGACGCACTGATGCACTTTGTGATTGGAACATTGTATCTCCCACAAAGTTTAACTATGGCACCAAAGAGCAGATGATCCTTATCGTAAAATACAGCAGTCTGAGAGCATGCACGAGATATGCAAAAGATTTTCTGACAGTGACACCAAATGCAACTGATTGTGATACTTTAGATATCCAATTGTGAATTTTATGTTAGTTCCTTGATTATTATCAATTGTTAATTATGTCATTTTATGTTTCACATGTGTGATTTCATCCTGCATCTTTGCAGCATATTTTATTTACATTGTGTATTTTGTGATATTTGCCATACGATGAATAAATAAAAAATAAATACATAACGACTGAAGCAATGTAATAGAATCTCATTGTCATCGCAGATCTTGAGGTAGGCGGCTGTCTTACAAACAATCTTTATGTACGAAATCGCGAGATCTTATCTCCCGTTACAGTATATTGCTATATTGGATTTGTTTATAAATAAATTTCTGCTGCCAGTCACGATTTTCTTTTATTTATGTTTAAAAAGTGAGTATTTCTTTGTATTATGCCATTTTTTCGTAATGTTTTCAATGTGTGAGGTTCTACTTTGTTTTGTTGACTTTACTGCAATGTATAAAAACGCTCACTTTTTACTTAATTATCAATTTTTATATGTAGTTAGCGACGAAATTTGGAAGAACTTGTACTTACAGTTTTCCTATGACGCATTTGTGCAGAGTCTCTCACATGTTAAACATAATTCACAACTGTCAGTAGACAGTACACATCGAGAACACCTTATATAAACAAAGAGTTACAAAGATGTTTATAGATATAGTTGACAGAGATAATGGTATAGATCCTCCACAGATATGCTTTTGAACAGAAGGTATTTATCTTAAGAATATGGATTACAATCTGCTTACATCTATCCTACAGTGGTGTTATTTCTATGTGTTACTACTTTTTCGTTTTGCATTTTGTCTTCGTATTTTCTGTAATGTGTCTATACCTTCACTTCTTCTAACAAATTATTTCATGTCCTTTATGTTTTAGAATAACGGAAATATATACACATTACAGAAAATACGAAGACAACTGAAAGTGAATCGGTGAATTTCTTCAGACGCTTCGACAATATATTTAAATAAAAGTAGTAACACATAGAAATAAGCACCATTGTAAAATAGATGTAAGCAAATTTTAATCAATTTTCTTAAGATAAATACCCTTCTGTACAAAAGAATATCTGTGGAGGACCTGTAACATTATCTTTGTCAAGGACATCTAAAAACATCTTTGTAACTGTCTGATTATATAAGTTATTCTCGAGGTGTACTGTGCACTGGCAGTTGTGAGTGATGTTTAACATGTGAGAGAGACTGTGTGCAAATGGGCCATAGGAAAATTGTAAGTACAAGTTCTTCCAAATTTCGCCACTAACTACATATAAAAATCGATGACCAGCTGAATCAACAAAACAAAGTAGAACCTCACACATCGAAAACATTACGAAAAAATAACATAATAAAAAGAAATACACACTTTAAAATGGGAATCATTTCCCGAAACGCGTCGTGTAAAACATATATATAAAAAAATCGTGATTGGTAGCAGAAAGTTACTTATAAACAAACCCATTGTTTTCACAGTCGCATGCTTAAAAAAGCCATTTATAATGGCCAAAATCAAATTATTGTCACACTGTTTTACTCTAACGCTTTTCGAAATTAAGACATTATAAGGGATAAAAATACAGGGAGTCAAAGGTTTTCTACACTTTGTACAGAAAACAGACTGCAGTTATAAGAGTCGAACAGAGAAAAGGGAATCGGTAATTCAGAAAACAGTGAGACATGGTTAGAGCATATACTCCGCGTTGTTCCATTTTTACACAGAGCAAACAGCAAAGGAAACTGAAGAGATATCTGAAAAAGATATTGAAATTTAAGAAGGAAAAGAAAACACAGTTTGCCGATGCCACAGTTGTTCTACCAGAGACGATAAAAAAACTTGGGAGATCAATGTAACTGAATGGATACTGTCATGAAAATACGCCGTAAATTGAACATAAATACAAGTAAAACAGGGGTAGTGGAGTATAATAAAATCAAGTCAAGTGATTTTGGGGAAATTAGGAAATAAAATACTAAAAGTGATGACTTTTGCTATTAGGATAACGAACAAACTGACGAGACCAGAAGACAAGACGATTTAAAATGGATACTGTTTATAGGGAGAAAAACCTTGAAGAAGACAATTTTTCGGAAATAAAAAATGTAAATTTAAAGAAGGCGTTTCTGAAGTGGAGTGTAGGCCTAACCGTATACGTGAGTGAAATATGCACGATAAACATCTCGGAAAGGAAGATTTTGAAACTTGGAGTTATTTAAAGATGCTGGAGATTAGATGCGTAAATAGAATAACCATTGAAGAGGTAATGAGAAAATGGCTATATGGCACTGCTTGAGTGAAAGAGTGGATAGGTTTACAGCACACAGCTTAAGGCATCGGAGAATAGTTTCTTCGATAGCGAAAGTGGAGCAAGACTAAGGCTCTAGTATAGTAATCAGTTTCAAATGGATGTGGGCTGCAGTAGTTACGTAGAGATGAAGAGGCTTGTACAGAATAGACTACCTTGGGGAGCTGTACTAAACCAGTCTTCCGTTTGACGCCTACAACAGCAACAATTTATACGTGAGCATGGGAGAGTCATTGTAAACAATAAGAAAACGAAAATAAACGAAGGTAAGTGGAAAGGTGCAGCAAACACTTTTACAATGCAAAAAGACATATTTAAACTGGTTCTTCGGACCCCACTTGTCCTCTTTATACTGCTTAATCTTTGTACGTTTTCACAGAATCATCGTGTTTAACCGTTCACTCATTCGTCAGATTTTGCACCATTCGTAGAAGCAAGCATGACAAGCTCTGCTATTAAACAGCTTTTAGTCGTCATTATACACTTTCCTTTTGTTGTGCACTGCATTTGGGGATCCCGACTGGAAATTACACGCGACAGAAAGCACGTTATGAATTACTTCGCGAAATACTACGAAGTGAAATCATAATCATCCATTAGCCATTTACTGCCAGGCAAAGCCAACTTACATGCCATTCCATGCATTAGAGTCGGAAACTCCATACATTCATTTTTCTTCTGACTGTGTTCTGTCACTCACCTACTATATGCCAAATATTTATTTACCTTCAAACTGTGGATGTTCAAAACCCTTTTACATTCACGTGTTTTTGAGGGCGTATGTATTTTCTCGTGGAAGATCACTGTGGCCACAAGCATGATACATCTCGTTCATTGCTCTTACACTCATATAAATCGCAGCTTGCAGAAAATCTGCACGCTTTATATTGCACGTACACTAATGTAGGACGGCTGTTCTCCTCGGGAGGGAATGACTAACGTCGATATTACGACGCATTTAACTGCTATTGGCCAGTCGGCAAACGGCGTTTCTCCGACGATTTACTGTGGATCGCCAAGGTCCCTGCGTCGAATGTTATCGGTTCACTCGCTTCGACGCTGTAGCTAGTTTATGAACGCCGCGAAACCTCTTGTCTCGTTTAGTACAATTCGAGTAACTTACAGCCGCTTGCTACCATTTTGCCTTTCGCTGTTCAAGATAGTCACGAAGTCGGATTTCAGTAAAGGATCCCACGCTAAACACAATATCCGATCTTGCTTCGACAGTGCTAAAGCACCTTTGGTAACTCTACCAATAAACTGAAGCCTGCCGGTTACATTAACTGATATTCAGTCCTTGTTTCGTTCAACTTTAAATCTCTACGCATTATTATTTTAAGGCATTTTTATGACATGATTGTTTCAAGTTGTGACTCACTGTCGTGTAATCGAGAACTATTTTAATGTTACTTTTCATACAGTAAATCCAATCTCTTAAGCCCCTAAGTGATCGGAAGGTTGCTTCTTCGGAAAATTATTGATTTTCTATTGAATCAAAAAACTTGCTGCTAATTGTAAGTAGTAACCGCTAGCTAACGCGGTTGCTTTCTTACTGGCCAGTTGACCAAACGAAACAGCACTTCCAGTTTCCTTTTTTTCTCAGCTACTCACTTCTCAAAAGGCCACATGTTATCAAAACATGAAACATCAAACAGTTCAAACACATTCTTAATTTAGTTCATCATAATCGATGTTTTTAGAAAGCCTGCACCTGTGTGATTCATGATTTAAATAATGAGAAACTGCAGAACCTAATTATATTTTCATGCTTAGCACAACGCGTTCCGAGTATTTATTCTCATTTTCAAGTGCATTTGTTTACACACATATTTTATGTGACGTTCGCATGTGCGATTTCCTGCCTTTCTTGTGCTGTAATTTTGAGGTTATACTGCAGTCGAAAAGTCAGACATTTCAGGATTCATTTGGCAGATTTATCTATTGCAGTATAACCCCAAAAAGACAACTACAGTACAAGGGAGGCAGTACATCACACATGCAAACATCGTAAAATATATTAATGTAAACAAATACGCTTGAAATGAGAATAAATTGTCGAAATGCGTTATTCTAAGTATGAAAAAATTAGTAACTTGTCCAGTTTTCCGTTATTTAAATAATGAAACATATTCACTACAACTCCGCATATACAGTGGCCTGATGTGATTATAACATTCACTGACGGATCAAAAATAACTTCACATTCATGTTCAGTTTGATCAAAAGTATTCGGACACCTATCAGTGGACATTGGTGTGGACTGTATGCACCTTCACCTTTATGATACACTATGTGATCAAAAGTATCCGGACACCCCCAAAACCATACGTTTTTCATATTAGATGCATTGTGCTGCCACCTATTGCCAGATACTCAGTAGTCATTAGACATCGTGAGAGGTCAGAATGGGGCGCTCTGCGGAACTCCTGCACTTCGAACGTGGTCAGGTAGTTGGGTGTCACTTGTGTCGTACCTCTCTATACGAGATTTCCACACCCCTAACCATCCCTACGTCCACTATGTCCATTGTGATAGTGAAGTGGAAACGTGAAGGGACACGTACAGCACGAAAGCGTACAGGCCGACCTCGTCTGTCGACTGACACGAGACCGCCGACAGTTGAAGAGAGTCGTAATGTCTAACAGGCAGACATCTATTCAGACCATTACACAGGAATTCCAAACTGCATCAGGATCCGCTGCAAGTACTATGACAGTTAGGCGGGAGGTGAGAAAACTTGGATTTCATGGTCGAGCGGCTGCTCATAAGCCACACATCACGCCGGTAAATGCCAAACGACGCCTCTCTTGGTGTAAGGAGCGTAAACATTGGACGATTGAACAGTGGAAAAACGTTGAGTGGAGTGACGAATCACGGAACACAATGCGACGATCCGATGGCAGGGTGTGGGTATGGCGAATGCCCGGTGAACGTCATCTGCCAGCGTGTGTAGTGCCAACAGTAAAATTCGGAGTTGGGGTGTTATGGTGTGGTCTTGTTTTTCTTGGAGGCACCCGTTGTTGTTTTGCATGGCACTGTCACAGCACAGGCTTACATTGATGTTTTAAGCACCTTCCTGCTTCCAACTGTTGAAGAGCAATTCGTGAATGGCGATTGCATCTTTCAACACGACCGAGCACCTGTTCAGAATGCAAGGCCTGTGGCAGAGTGGTTACACGACAATAACATCCCTGTAATGGACTGGCCTGCACAGAGTCCTGACCTGAATCCTGTAGAACACCTGTGGGATGTTTTGGAACGCCGATTTCGTACCAGTCCTCATGACCGACATTGATACCTCTCCTCGGTGCAGCAGTCCGTGAAGAATGGGCTGCCATTCCCCAAGAAACCTTCCAGCACCTGACTGAACGTATTTCTGTGAGAGTGGAAACTGTTGTCAAGGCTAAAGGTGGACCAGCATTACCGTTGGAGGGCGCCACGAACTTGTAAGTCATTTTCAGCCAGGTGTCCGGATACTTTTGATCACGTAGTGTAGGTTGAACTCTGTTGGGTGTCTCGAGTATCAGTGGAAGAACGGTAACTAATTCTTTCTGAAGAGCCGAAACCAGAGACATTGGACTCTGGAGTCTGGAGCGATGTGGAAGTTCCAACTTACCCTAAAGATTTACCATTGGGTTCAGGTCGCGACTCTTAGCAGGCCAGACCGTTACCTCACAGATGCTGCTTAATAACAGAGTGCATTATCATGCTGATGCAATCATTATCCCAGATATGTTACTCTACTGTATGGTGTAAATGTGTGAATAACCTTCTGCACTATAGGGGATCGCATCCTACCCACCCTACCCACGAAAAACATCTTATACCGTAACATGAACTCCCCAAAATACACATGATGACAGGAAACAATCTCCAGACAATCGTCAAACCCAAAATAGCAGTAGGGTATATCGTGATGCAACACGCCAGATCACTCGTTTCCAGTCGTCCACTGTCCAGCTGCGTAGTTCTCTGCATTAACTCCAGTGTCGCTTAGAATTTACTACAGAAATGAGCGACTTTTGAGGAACTGCTCGACCATTGCACCCCATTGCTTTTAACTCTCTACGCACAAACGAAGTGCTAGTTGGACTTCTGGTAGCACTGTGTAACTCACGAGTGATTCCTTCCTTAGATTTCATTCGATCTTTTGTAACCACCCTTCACAATTCTCGTAGGTCCCTGTCCTTCACCACGTGGGATATGCTTGGTTGATTTAGGGCAGCTCTTCCTTCCCGTTACCGCAATCACGTCACCAACAGTCGATGATGATGATGATGATGATGATGATGATGATGATTAGTGTTTTAGGGCGCACAACAACGAGGTTATCAGCGCTTGTTCCCAAAATAAATGTTTACGAGTGCAACCAAGATCTGTTAAACAAGAACCAATTCAGAGCCGATCTTTGAGAGAATTGTAAATGCTCAAATTTCAAGATTGGACACAGCACATTAAAACAGGTACATAAAACTAAAAATAAAATACCAGTACAAAATAGGTGAAAATAATTGACTGTGGCTGGGTGACCACTTACAAATAATGGGTGACCAAACCACTTTACAGCAAATTAAGATCTCAATCCCAATATTTTGGGAATAAGTCCAGACATCACACAAAAACGTAAAACTCTAGCCACACTCGCCTCATTATTAGTTAAAATAGAGGGCAGGTCTGGTGGGAAACTGAAATCTTCCCTCAAACCCGCATATAAAACACACTCAGTTAAAATATGTCGTATCGACAGCTGCGTCCCACATGTCTGACACGTTGGTGGCTCCTCACGACGTAACAGAAAACCATGTGTCAATGGACAGTGTCCTATTCGAAGCCGTGTAAGGGCTACTTCCTCAGCTCGTCGTGGTCGGAAGAAGGTGAGCCACGGTCGGACAGAATCCTTCACCGCTCGCAACTTATTATCCCTCACTTCCAGCCACTGAGCCTCCCACCAACGCATGACCTACCGAGTCACGAATGATGTTCTTGCCTGCAGGGAGACGGAACAGCGAGCAGGAGGTGGGATGGAGCAAGCCTCCTTGGCAGCCGCGTCTGCAAGTTCATTTCCAGGAATTCCTATGTGCCCTGGAACCCAGCAGAAAATTACATCCTTACCCTGCTTTTGCAAGGGCAGTAGTGCGTCCTGCACTTCTTTCACCATCCGATCTGCTGGGCACATCTGTTCAAGAGCGCGTAGAGCACTTTGGGAATCGGAGAAGATGATGAATTTCTTGCCATGACGTCGTCGCATATGCTCTAATGCTTTTAGAATGGCAAACAGTTCTGCATGGTAAACTGAGAACTGTTCTGGGAACCTATCCTACGGACAGTATCGGGAAACGCAGCAGAGCAGCCCATAAAATCCCCCTGTTTAGACCCATCCGTGTAAACAGTAATAAAATATGAATGGCGGTCTAAAATCTCAGTAAATTTAATTTTAAAAAGGTGGTCTGGGGTACAATACTTCTTGTAAGAAGCCAGATCAAGAAGTAATCTTGGCCGTTTTAGTAGCCAGGGAGATCCCGTACTCCATCCCTGGTTAAGGACCTTAATGCCCCCCAGGTGCACTGACTGGAGACTTTCCTTTGCACGGATGCCAAACGACTTTGTTGCCTTCGGACGGTGGCGGAAGAGACGTTCCAGTGCCGGCTGTGAAAAGGTGTTGGACGCCTACGAAATAGGAGTGGACTTGGCCCTGTATGCTTGCCGTACCACGAGGAGAAGACGCCGAATGGACTGCGGAGGCTCTCCAGCCTCGACACTTAGACTAGCAACTGGACTCGTGCGATAAGCCCCCGTTGAAAGCCTAATACCCTCATGGTGAATCACATCCAACATTTTGAGGTACGAAGGTCTTGCAGATCCATAAGCTTGACATCCGTATTCGAGTCGAGGTCGCACAAAGGCCTTATAAAGTTGGAGCAGACGTGCCCTGTCAGCGCCCCAGGACCTATGACTGACACATTTAAGGACGTTTAAAACCTTTGAAACAGCGGACTTTTAGATCCTTTAGGTGTGGCAACCATGTGAGCTTCGCATGAAAAATAAGCCCGAGATATTTTACTTTTTCCTTAAAAGTGAGAACAGTGTCTCCTAGTTTTAAAAGAGGGAGATTAAAAAGAGAACGGGAACGGTTAAAATCTACACGACTTGGGTGTCTTTAGAAGGGTTAAAGTACCTCTGATGGATTTGTTATACGCAAGAGAAAGGCGACAGACACGGTCAACCGATTGAGCTCATATTTGGCTGGTTGCCTGTGCGCAACGTAAACTGAAAGACTAACAAGGGAACCTCCCCATCGCACCCCCCTCAGATTCAGTTATAAAATGGCACAGTGGATAGGCCTTGAAAAACTGAACACAGATCAATCGAGGAAACAGGAAGAAGTTGTGTGGAACTATGAAAAAAATAAGCAAAATATACAAACTGAGTAGTCCATGAGGAAGATACGCAACATCAAGGAACGTGTGAGCTCAGTAGTGCCGTGGTCCCGTGGTTAGCGTGAGCAGCTGCAATACGAGAGGTCATTGGTTCAAGTCTTTCCTCGAGTGAAAAGTTTAATTTTTTTATTTTCAGTTTATGTGACAAACTCTTATGTTTTCATCACTTTTTTGGGAGTGACTATCATATCCACAAGAAAACCTAAATAGGGCTAGGTAGAAGAATCTTTTTACCCATTCGCCAAGTGTACAAGTTAGGTGGGTCGACAAATTCCTGTCATGTGAAGCACATGCCGTCACCAGTGTCGTATAGACTATATCAGACGTGATTTCCTGTGGAGCAATCGGTTGACCTATGACCTTCCGATCAAATGTTTTCGGTTCCCACTGGAGAGGCACGTCCTTTCGTCTACTAATCACACGGTTTTGCGGAGCGGTCGCAAAACACAGACACTAAACTTATTACAGTGATCAGAGACGTCAATGAACGAACCGACAGATCATAACTTTGCGAAAATAAACTTTTCATTCGAGGGCAGATTTCAACCAAGGACCTCTCGCTCGACAGCTGCTCATGCTAACCACGGGACCACGGCACTACTGAGGTCGTATTCTCCTTGATGTTGCCTATCTTGCGCATGGACTTCTCAGTTTGTATATTTTGCTTATTTTTTCATAGTTCCACACAACTTCTTCCTGTTTTCTAGATTGATCTGTGTTCAGTTTTTCAAGGCCTATCCACTGTACCAACTCATAACTAAATCTGAGGGGGGTGCGATGGGGAGGTTCCCTTGTAAGATATTTTGTTTCAAACCCCCCCATTTTTGAGAAAGCGACCAGTAATGTTCATGATCCTTAATAGATTCAAAATTGACGGACAATAGAGAATTGAAAAGTGAGTATTTCTGATCATCATACGTGGGGGCCGCAAACGCGGTATTTTTCTGGAAATCGAGCGAAGAAACTGGTACGCTGCCGCTTCTATATGCGTAAAGTAAAAACTGTTCAACGTAAGCGCCAATGGTGTAACGACCAAGGCTCTGGCCGGATGGGAGAGAACCTGTATTCAATTCCCGCCTGAATTCTGCATTTTTTTTGTTTTTCCCCGTATGTAAACTGGTAGGAATACGGAAATTAATAAGGTAATCAATAAGGCATAATTATAAGGTAGGCAAATAAATTTCACAAATGACTTCGATTACCAAAAACTTAAACTGTTAATCATGGTCGCCCTGCAATGGCTCACTCTGTTAAATGTCTTAACGTTATTGCGAACAGCGACATGGGTGGTGCTTGTCATATAAACATTCCAAGGAAATTTACTCGTGGCACGAAGGACATCGAATTAATGCAGTTTTCGCGTAACTACATCGTTCCTTCAAAAGATGTGGTAGAAAACAGACTTGATTTATGTTTAAAAATATAGGGTGTCCCAAAATGACGTATACATTCTTTGAAACGGAACATCTCTTTAATGAAATGAGTTGTTATTGTTGTGGTCTTCAGTCCTAAGACTGGTTTGATGTAGCTCTCCATGCTACTCTATCCTGTGCAAGCTTCTTCATCTCCCAGTACCTACTGCTACCAACATCCTTCTGAATCTGCTTAGTGTATTCATCTCTTGGTCTCCCTCTACGATTTTTACCCTCCATGCTGCCATCCAATGCTAAATTTGTGATCCCTTGATGCCTCAGAACATGTGCTACTAACCGGTCCCTTCTTTTTGTCAAGCTATGCCACAAGCTCCTCTTCTCCCCAATTCTATTCAATACTTCATCATTAGTTATGTGATCTACCCATCTAAACTTCTGTAGCACCACATTTCGAAAGCTTCTATTCTCTTCTCGTCCAAACTAGTTATCGTCCATGTTTCACTTCCATACATGGCTAGACTCCATACAAATACTTTCAGAAACGACTTCCTGACACTTAAATCTATACTCGATGTTAACAAATTTCTCTTCTTCAGAAACGCTTTCCTTGCCATTGCCAGTCTACATTTTATATCTTCTCTACTTTGACCATCATCAGTTATTTTGCTCCCCAAATAGCAAAACTCCTTTACTACTTTAAGTGTCTCATTTCCTAATCTAATTCCCTCAGCATCACCCGATTTAATTCGACTACATTCCATTATCCTCGTTTTGCTTACACTGGACTCGCATTCGGGAGGACGACGGTTCAATCCCGTCTCCGGCCATCCTGATTTAGGTTTTCTGTGATTTCCCTAAATCGCTTCAGGCAAATGCCGGGATGGTTCCTTTGAAAGGGCACGGCCGATTTCCTTCCCCATCCTTCCCTCACCCGAGCTTGCGCTCCGTCTCTAATGACCTCGTTGTCGACGGGACGTTAAACACTAATATCCTCCTCCTCCATCCTCCTCGTTTTGCTTTTGTTGATGTTCATCTTATATCCTCCTTTCAAGACACTGTCCATTCCGTTCAACTGCTCTTTGGTTTTTATTTCTTCTCCATGGATTTTAATACCTACTCCGAATTTTTCTTTTGTTTCCTTTACTGCTTGCTCAATATACAGATTGAATAACATCGGGGAGAGGCTACAACCCTGTCTCACTCCCTTCCCAACCACTGCTTCCCTTTCATGCCCCTCGACTCTTATAAATGTCATCTGGTTTCTGTACAAATTGTAAATAGCCTTTCGCTCCCTGTATTTTACCCCTGCCACCTTTAGAATTTGAAAGAGAATATTCCAGTCAACATTGTCAAAAGCTTTCTCTAAGTCTACAAATGCTAGAAACGTAGGTTTGCCTTTCCTTAATCTTTCTTCTAAGATAAGTCGTAAGGTCAGTATTGCCTCACGTGTTCCAATATTTCTACGTAATCCAAACTGATCTTCGCCGAGGTCGGCTTCTACCAGTTTTTCCATTCGTCTGTAAAGAATTCGTGTTAGTATTCTACAGCTGTGACTTATTAAACTGATAGTTCGGTAATTTTCACATCTGTCAACACCTGCTTTCTTTGGGATTGGAATTATTATATTCTTCTTGAAGTCTGAGGGAATTTCGTCTGTCTCATACATATTGCTCACCAGATGGTAGAGTTTTGTCATGACTGGCTCTCCCAAGGCCATCAGTAGTTCTAATGGAATGTTGTCTACTCCCGGGGCCTTGTTTCGACTCAGGTCTTTCAGTGCTCTGTCAAATTCTTCACGCAGTATCGTATCTCCCATTTCATCTTCATCTACATCCTCTTCCAATTCCATAATATTGTCCTCAAGTACATCGCCCTTGTATAGACCCTCTATATACTCCTTCCACCTTTCTGCTTTCCCTTCTTTGCTTAGAACTGGGTTCCCATCTGAGCTCTTGATATTCATACAAGTGGTTCTCTTTTCTCCAAAGGTCTCTTTAATTTTCCTGTAGGCAGTATCTATCTTACCCCTAGTGAGATAAGCCTCTACATCCTTACATTTGTTCTCTAGCCATCCCTGCTTAGCCATTTTGCACTTCCTGTCGATCTCATTTTTGAGACGTTTGTATTCCTTTTTGCCTGCTTCATTCACTGCATTTTTATATTTTCTCCTTTCATCAATGAAATTCAATATTTCGTCTGTTACCCAAGGATTCCTACTAGCCCTCGTCTTTTTACCTACTTGATCCTCTGCTGCCTTCACTACTTCATCCCTCAGAGCTACCCATTCTTCTTCTACTGTACTTCTTTCCCCCATTCCTGTCAATTGTTTCCTTATGCTCTCCCTGAAACTCTGTACCACCTCTGGTTTAGTCAGTTTATCGAGGTCCCATCTCCTTAAATTCCCACCTTTTTGCATTTTTTTCAGTTTTAACCTACAGTTCATAACCAATAGATTGTGGTCAGAGTCCACATCTGCCCCTGGAAATGTCTTACAATTTGAAACCTGGTTCCTAAATCTCAGTCTTACCATTATATAATCTATCTGATACCTTCTAGTATCTCCTGGATTTTTCCATGTATACAATCTTCTTTCATGTGTCTTGAACCAAGTTTTAGCTATGATTAAGTTATGCTCTGTGCAGAACTCTACCAGGCGGCTTCCTCTCTCATTTCTTACCCCCAATCCATATTCACCTAGTATGTTTCCTTCTCTCCCTTTTCCTACTCTTAAATTCCAGTCACCCATGACTGCCCGCATCTCGTGGTCGTGCGGTAGCGTTCTCGCTTCCCACGCCCGGGTTCCCGGGTTCGATTCCCGGCGGGGTCAGGGATTTTCTCTGCCTCGTGATGGCTGGGTGTTGTGTGTTGTCCTTAGGTTAGTTAGGTTTAAGTAGTTCTAAGTTCTAGGGTACTGATGACCATAGATGTTAAGTCCCATAGTGCTCAGAGCCATTTGAACCATTTGAAACACCCATGACTATTAAATTTTCGTCTCCCTTCACTACCTGAATAATTTCTTTTATCTCATCATACATTTCATCAATTTCTTCATCATCTGCAGAGCTAGTTGGCATATAAACTTGTACCACTGTAGTAGGCGCGGGCTTCGTGTCTATCTTGGCCACAATAATGCGTTCGCTATGCTGTTTGTAGTAGCTTACCAGCACTCCTATTTTTTTATTCATTATTAAACCTACTCCTGCATTAACTCTAATTGATTTTGTATTTATAACCCTGTATTCACCTGACCGAAAGTCTTGTTCCTCCTGCCACGGAACTTCACTAATTCCCACTATATCTAACTTTAACCTATCCATTTCCCTTTTAAATTTTCTAACCTACCTGCCCGATTAAGTGATCTGACATTCCACGCTCCGATCCGTAGAACGCCAGTTTTCTTTCTCTTGATAACGACGTCCTCTTGAGTAGTCCCCGCCCGGAGATCCGAATGGGGGACTATTTTACCTCCGGAATATTTTACCCAAGGGGACGCCATCATCATTTAACCATACAGTAAAGCTTCATGCCCTCGGGAAAAATTACGGCTGTAGTTTCCCCTTGCTTTCAGCCGTTCGCAGTACCAGCACAGCAAGGCCGTTTTGGTTAGTGTTACAAGGCCAGATCAGTCAATCATCCAGACTGTTGCCCATGCAACTACTGAAAAGGCTGCTGCCCCGCTTCGGGAACCACACGTTTGTCTGGCCTCTCAACAGATACCCCTCCGTTGTATTTGCACCTACGGTACGGCCATCTGTATCGCTGAGGCACGCAAGCCTCCCCACCAACGGCAAGGTCCATGGTTCATGGGGCGAGGGAAATGAGTTAGAAATACAATTTTAGTGGTGTTAGGTGCCTCATGATCCGACTTCAGGTGGTAAATGTTCAGACTGATGTCCGTCCATCGCAATACACCGTTGACAGTGACTTACGACTGAGCGACATGCCAACTTTATGCTCAATTTGCTCTCTGAGATCATCCAGTGTGTGTGGTTTGGCAGCGTAAACTGTGTTCCTGAGAGCATCCCACAGAAAGAAGTCTAGAGGAGTTAATTAAATCTGCAGATCGAGCGGGATACTCCACACTCCCTCTTCGTCCTATCCATCTGGCAGGGAATATACGATTGAGAATTGCCCTCACCCATCCAGGTGGAAGTGAGGTGGAGCCCCATCCTGTTGGAAGTAATAATCTTCATTTCCAAACACAACGCTAAGACCAGGAGTTATCATTTCCAACATTTCCAAGAATGAATCGCCCGTGACAGTGTTGTCAAAGAAGTACGGCCTGATTAACCCTCCACACCAAACCAGACTATTACTCCTGCTAGATTAACATGCCTTCGTTCGGTTACGCATGGATTCCTCCTGGCCCAGTACACGTAGTTATGGCGGTTAATTGTTCCACCGAGTTTAAACGTCGCTTCATCTGACCAAAGTATTTCAGATTTCTTCGGGGATCGTGTGTATGCCTGTATTATTGCATCAACACTCTCATTGTCTGTTGAACTTCTCTTTCGTCCGCTATGTCCCTTCTTCATATCGTGCACCGTTCCTTCGACTTCAAACTTATCTCTGATTCTTGTAATTGTTACTCTTGTCGGTGGTGGTGTTCCAAATTCAAATCTCCGACGTCGGGGTACCGCACTCACATTCCGTGTTTTCCAGTAACACTTGAGCGCTCATTTCCGTTGTTCAAACGATAACGCCATTTTTGCTGAAAGTCCTGAAACAAAAGAAAGCGTTGTTATATTTTTCACCGCCCTCTAAATTATTACCCATAAAAACTGTGTTTCTGTCTCCTTTAATTAAAGAGATATTCTGTTTCAAAGAGTGTATACATTATTTTTGGACACCCTGTATTTCTTTTTTAAGAATTAATTTTTAATGCCTACCGCGCATATAATAACATCGCCCGAAGAATCGGTGTTGAAAGTTAGTCACGAATTATGCTATGAAGCGTTGTTGCGCTAACGCAGTTGTGCTATTGTTGCTGGGTTTTTCAGAAACACGTTGCAATTTTGAAACCTCCATAAAAGTTATGTACCACACCTCGCTATAAACAAGCGCAGCCCGGTCTGCTGTCTGCGGTCTCTCGTGACGAATGCACAGCAGCATTACTGGGAATTGTTTTCATACAATAAGTCTAAAAATTTTAATTCTCTACTAATCCAACTTGTTTGAGAAATTTATTTGTCTGCCGTGTTATTACTCCTTCCTGATTACCTTATTAGATTTTTCTATTACTACTAATTTCGATGTGGAAAACCATTTAGAAAATAAGGAACTATCGAATGCATACGGGAATCATGCGCTACACCAGCGGCGCTTGCGTTGAACAGAATTTACTTTATGGATACGTAAGGGACAGCCGTACAATTTCTTTACTCTATTTCTAGTAAAATATGCGTTTGCGGATCCCCTATATGATGATGAAACTTGTTGAGTTTTCAATTATCTATCGATCATGTTAATTTTGAATCGATTGTGTGTCGTGAAATTTAGGGGTTTTCTCAAAACTGGAGGAGAGTTGAGCCGAAATTTCTTAGTCTTACATTTTCGGTTGGACAAAAGCGACATGCGAAGTATGAGCCGAATCGGCTGTCCATGTCTAAGGTCTTTCCCTTGGCAGGCCACAACCAATGATTAGTGCAGGTTCGAAGTCACTGAACTCTCCTGACCCATGAATTGTGCTGTTACTATGTTACTTACAATTCTCTACTGACAACACAATATTCTCTACCTCCTGATATAATGACGGGTCAACTTTCCGTGACGTTTAGTGACCAATTCCTCATTACATAGGATTGCCCGGACACTTCTGATGGCATAGTGTATGTGGCGCTGTAATCAGTGTAGTCTGATCTTCGGAGTCCCTAAGATCGCTTAAGCATATTCCTATATTCCGCTCTTGATAATGGTTCTTGAACATTGTTAGTAGGCTTTTGTGGAACAGTTGGCGTAAATCTTCAAATATCTGCCACTAAAGGTGTTGTGTACATAGTTTCGCGTTGTCAGCGCGTACACAACTTTCCCACTAGAGCGCGCCCCGCTAAGCACAACAGCGCAAGTGCAGCGCTCGTCCGTCTCCGCAATACGAGATGGCGCTGCCATAAAGACAGACCAAATTCTGCTTCCGCCGATCCGCGTATTAATATGTAACACAGCCAATGAGATTGCTGTTAACGTAGAACCTTTTCTCCTCGCGGATCATACTCGCGCAGTGATACCTGAACGCGCGAAGTATTATAACGAGTGTACAGACCTCCGATTGGTCAGTCTGCATCAGTCTGCATTAGTCTGCATCAGTCTATAGTCAAGTTTCAGTCTGCGCCTAATAAGATTATCATATTCCTGTACATAGCCATGAAGAGAAATGTATAGACACTTTGTCAAGTATCAAGACCAAAGGAACTTCATACTGTCAATTGGAAACAGCATCCAGAATCAAGTTGCGTAATATCTATGATTTTTATTATTTTAATAAATATGTGTGAAAATTAATCAAGTTCTGTTTAAAGTTGGCCACCGTCAATCTGCTACTCTAAGCGTGCAATTGGCATTTCTATCGTCTGACCTAACGGCGGAAGATAAACACGCCACGATAAGACCACGAGACATATTGCTGACACTCGCCTACTTCGTTAGAGCGACAAGTCAAATAATCTGATGGTGTGTGTACCGAAGGTCTTACAGTACGCACACCACAAAAGGTTTTTCAGCATTTCAGTTACTCTCTTCCACGAGTCAAACAAACTTGTGACCATTCGTGCTAGCCTTCCGTACATACGGTCAATATTGCAGCTAGTCATATTTTGTATGGATCCCACACGTTTGAGCGATATTCTAAGATAGCTTGCATTAATATTGTCTGGGAAAATGGACCTTTGGTGTGAATGTCTTACAACAGGCATCGGCTTGACACTCTCCGCTTTCCTATGTCATGTGCTGCTTCCGAAACCTACTGGTACTTTGTCGACGTTTAATACCATACAGCATGCCTTGTGACATTCATTTCAGCCAGGAAATCTTTGAGGTTATCTAGCTGCCTCTGCTTCTAGGCGTTAGATATTTGCCTTGAAGTGACTGTTCTTTAGCAGCACCCAGATTACACGTGTGACTTACTGAATGTCACGGACGCGAACAGCAGTGGTTACCACCAAATTCAAATAAAACGGAAATTGCATGTTTTCATCTGTCCAGCTGACTGGCGTAGAGAACCGTTGATCTCTATTTTGAAGGAGACAAACTTCGTCGCACCATGTATCCAAAATACCTTGGGATCACGTTAGATAGGACACTTTCTTTTAAGGAGCACTTGACACGAACATCTGCTAAGCACAAAAGCAGAAACAACTTTTTCCATAAACTCTGCGGCACTCGTTGGGGATCGTCAGCAGATACTCTTCGTCTACCTACGCTCGGTCCACTGTGCTAAACAGCTGGGTAGCGTGCGTCTGTCTGGCTTAATGAGACACACGTAAAAAAAGATAGACGCACAACTTAACGAAGCCATGTTTGTTAGTGGGTCAATATGGTCTACTTCCACATGTGGTTACATATCTTGAGCCGTATTCCACCTCCTGATATCAGACGGGAAAGCGCGCCACCGCCATAATATCAGAAGGTTACTGGTTACATTACCTTCCAATACTGAACGATGTATTCCCTGCGAACCGAAGAAGACTGAAATCAAGATCTCCTACTCTTATGACAGTTAAGACTCTCACGGAAACCGAATTCGGTACCATCGATGAATGGAAGCGCTGCTGACAGCAAAACTGTCCTCGACAATGCCTGCAATGCCCCGCGTCCAGAAGAAACCTCCTGGATTTGCCCAGCAACGGGCAATCTGGACTACCCTGACCGAATTCGAACGCGCCATGGAAGATGTGCAGACACTCTCCACAAGTGGGGCAAATCTTCATTACCATCGTGTGACTGTAGTGCAGAACGACAGACAGCTGCTCGGTGCTCGCTTTGTATCAACTTGTCCCACACGTGCCTACAAGGGTCCTTTCTAACTTTTCGCCGGCCGAAGTGGCCGTGCGGTTCTAGGCGCTGCAGTCTGGAACCGCGAGACCGCTACGGTCGCAGGTTCGAATCCTGCCTCGGGCATGGATGTGTGTGATATCCTTAGGTTAGTTAGGTTTAACTAGTTCTAAGTTCTAGGGGACTAACGACCTCAGAAGTTGTGTCCCATAGTGCTCAGAGCCGTTTGAACCATTTTCTAACTCTTCCTCAGGGCGACAAGTGGTGTGATAAATACACAAAAGACTTTGACGCCCATATTTCTGTTAGTTTATGTTGCACAGCTGTGTTTAAATTTTGGCATGTAATGGTTTTGCAATCTTTGTATGTGTATTGCCATACGATAAATAAACCATACACCATTACAAGTCTAGCTCTTCTTCTCCCCCTCTCACTAGAAATATTTCCTACATTAACTCTTCGTCGCAGGCAATCTTTTCTCAGTAAGTATCCCAGCCAAGTTGTTTTCCTCACTCTTATAATTTTCCCTGGTTTTCTTCCCTGAGCTGTTCTGAAATGTTGCTCTTCATCAGTCATTCTGGCTATCCATTTCAGTTTCAGCATTTCTCACCACAGTCACATTTCAGAACTACCCAAATGGTTCTAACGGCTCTAAGCACTATGGGACTTAATATCTGAGGTCATCAGTCCCCTAGACTTAGAACTACTTAAACCTAACTAACCTAAGGACATCACACACATCCATGCCCGAGGCAGGATTCGAACCTGCGACCGTAGAAGCCGCGCGGTGCCGCACTGAAACGCCTAGAACCGCTCGGCCACAGAGGCCGGCAACTACCCAAAAAATGCTTTTTTTGTCTGTCTATGATTCATTGCCAATATAATACTACACTCCACACAAAAGACTTGTCGAATCTACATCCACACGGTTACTCTGCAATTCACACTTAAGTGCCTGGCAGAGGGTTCATCGAAGCATTTTCATACCACTTCTCTACCATTCCACTCTCGAATGGCGCGTGGGAAAAACGAACACCTAAATATTTTCCGTTCGCGCTCTGATTTCTCTTATTTCGTTATAATGATCATTTCTCCCTACGTAGGTGGGTGTCAACAAAATATTTTCGCATTGGCAAGAGAAAGTTGGTGATTGAAATTTCGTAAATAGATATCGCCAAAAAAGAAAACCGCCTTTGCTTCAGTGACTGTCACCCCAAGTCGCGTATCATATCCGTGACACTTTCACCCCTATTGTGAGATAACACGAAACGAGCTGCCCTTCTCTGCACTTTTTCGATGTCCTCCATCAATCCTACCTGGTAAGGATCCCACACCGCGCAGCAATATTCCAGCAGAGGACGGACAAGTGTAATGTAGGCTGTCTCTTTAGTGTGTTTGTTGCATCTCCTAAGCGTTCTGCCAACAAAGCGCAGTCTTTGTTTCGCCTTCCCCACAATATTATCTATGTGGTCTTTCCAATTTAAGTTGCTCGTAATTGTAATTCTTAGGTATTTAGTCGAATTGACAGCCCTTAGATTTGTGCGATTTGTAGTATACCCAAAATTTATCGGATTTCTTTTAGTAGTCATGTGGATGACCTCGCACATTTCTTTGTTTAGTGCCAATTGCCACTTTTCGCACCTTACAGAAATTCTCTATAGATCATTTTGTAATTGGAATTGATCGTCTGATGATTTCACTAGACGGTAAATTACAGCGTCATCTGCAAATAATCTAAGGGAGCTGCTCAGATTATCACCTAGATCATTTATGTAAATCAGGAACAGTAGAGGGCCTATGACACTACCTTGCGGAACGCTAGATTTCACTACTGTTCTACTCGATGATTTTTGCAGTCAATAAACTATTCACTCAAAGATACCCTACTTCTGTTTTCTCCAAACTTCTTATATTTGCTGTCATAAAAATTGCAAAATACCAAAGAGATTATCAGTAAAAATAAAGAACTGCGAACGACGAGGAAATCTAGACCTTGATAGACTGATTACAAGATGCGAAGTACGACAGGCAAATTTGTTGTTGTGGTCTACAGTCTGAAGACAGCACTGATGCAGCTCTCCACGCTACTCTATCCCGTGCAAGCCTCTTCATCTCTGCACGACTGCTGCAACCTACTTTCCTCTTCTCTCAGTATTTTTTCCTTCTCTTCATTCCCCTACTGTCGAATATCATTTCAACAAGAGAATTAATTTTTGTCTCACGTAACGATCTGAGTAGTTTATTTCATCGCATATTCTTCCAGTGTCACTATCTGCGGTGCTTAGTATGCATATGCTTCCGTGCTTCTGTGGTGGGTGTTGGCTTTGTGTCTATCTACCCTATAATAATGCGGTCACTATGCTGTTCAGAGTAGTTCACCCGCATTTCTAATTTTTTGTTCGATAATACTCCTGTCTGATTTTGCGTTGATAGCCTGTACTCACCTGACCGTAAGTCTCGTTTTTCTTACCACCACTTCTCAGACTATGTCTAACTTCAACCTATTTATTTCTCTTCTTAAGTTCTGTAAATTACCTGCCCGCTTAATCCTTCGAGCCCCACCAATATGAAAAGAAATATTTTAAAATTTTTCACATAAATTAAGCTTTACTATTGCAGTAAGCACCGTATACAAGAAGAAATTGGCAAAAAGTAAACACCTAATTATTTGAAGGAGGTGGTTTGGTTTCACTTTGGAATACAACTGTAATATTTTTCATAAAATCAACCTTTATTATCATAATAAGCTATTTATATAAGAAGAAACTGGCAAACAGTAAACAACCAAATGTTTTAAGGAGGAGGTTTCACTTTCGAACCATTACGACATACAGCATTCAACAACCTGTCATTACACGTGCTATATTTGAAAGCAAATTTGCATTTTGTGTAGACTCAATCCCACATCTCGAAGCTTCCATGAACTCATAATGCCTTAAGCAAATTACAATCCCAAATAACAAGCAAAAAGGGCCTAAAATTTAATTCGTTTTCTGTCGAAACTACAGGGTGTTTCAAAAATGACCGGTATATTTGAAACGGCAATAAAAACTAAACGAGCAGCGATAGAAATACACCGTTTGTTGCAATATGCTTGGGACAACAGTACATTTTCAGGCGGACAAACTTTCGAAATTACAGTAGTTACAATTTTCAACAACAGATGGCGCTGCAAGTGATGTGAAAGATATAGAAGACAACGCAGTCTATGGGTGCGCCATTCTGTACGTCGTCTTTCTGCTGTGAGCGTGTGCTGTTCACAACGTGCAAGTGTGCTGTAGACAACATGGTTTATTCCTTAGAACAGAGGATTTTTCTGGTGTTGGAATTCCACCGCCTAGAACACAGTGTTGTTGCAACAAGACAAAGTTTTCAACGGAGGTTTAATGTAACCAGGACCGAAAAGCGATACAATAAAGGATCTGTTTGAAAAATTTCAACGGACTGGGAACGTTACGGATGAATGTGCTGGAAAGGTAGGGTGACCGCGTACGGCAACCACAGAGGGCAACGCGCAGCTAGTGCAGCAGGTGATCCAACAGCGGCCTCGGGTTTCCGTTCGCCGTGTTGCAGCTGCGGTCCAAATGACGCCAACGTCCACGTATCGTCTCATGCGCCAGAGTTTACACCTCTATCCATACAAAATTCAAACGCGGCAACCCCTCAGCGGCGCTACCATTGCTGCACGAGAGACATTCACTAACGATATAGTGCACAGGATTGATGACGGCGATATGCATGTGGGCAGCATTTGGTTTACTGACGAAGCTTATTTTTACCTGGACGGCTTCGTCAATAAACAGAACTGGCGCATATGGGGAACCGAAAAGCCCCATGTTGCAGTCCCATCGTCCCTGCATCCTCAAAAAGTACTGGTCTGGGCCGCCATTTCTTCCAAAGGAATCATTGGCCCATTTTTCAGATCCGAAACGATTACTGCATCACGCTATCTGGACATTCTTCGTGAATTTGTGGCGGTACAAACTGCCTTAGACGACACTGCGAACACCTCGTGGTTTATGCAAGATGGTGCCCGGCCACATCGCACGGCCGACGTCTTTAATTTCCTGAATGAATATTTCGATGATCGTGTGATTGCTTTGGGCTATCCGAAACATACAGGAGGCGGCGTGGATTGGACTCCCTATTCGCCAGACATGAACCCCTGTGACTTCTTTCTGTGGGGACACTTGAAAGACCAGGTGTACCGCCAGAATCCAGAAACAATTGAACAGCTGAAGCAGTACATCTCATCTGCATGTGAAGCCATTCCGCCAGACACGTTGTCAAAGGTTTCGGGTAATTTCATTCAGAGACTACGCCATATTATTGCTACGCATGGTGGATATGTGGAAAATATCGTACTATAGAGTTTCCCAGACGGCAGCGCCATCTGTTGTTGAAAATGGTAACTACTGTAATTTCGAAAGTTTGTCTGCCTGAAAATGTACTGTTGTCCCAAGCATATTGCAACAAACGGTGTATTTCTATCGCTGCTCGTTTAGTTTTTATTGCCGTTTCAAATATACCGGTCATTTTTGAAACACCCTGTATATATTGCCTTAATGGTTTCATTTAGAAACCACTCTTAAAATAGTAGTACAAACTTAAATTTACGTTACAGTGACATTAGACATACTTAGTTTCACTGCCAATGGTTTCTTCAATACTAAAACTCCTGCCGAAGAGGCCATGAAGGCCCATAGGTACCGACCGGTCGTCGTGTCATCCTCAGACCACAGGCGTCACTGGATGCGAATATGGAGGGGCATGTGGTCAGCACACCGCTCTTCCGGCCGTATGTCAGTTTTCGAGAACGGAGCCGCTACTTCACAATCAAGTAGCTCCTCAGTTTGCCTCACAAGGGCTGAGTGCACCCCGCTTGCCAAAAGCGCTCGGCAGACCGGATGGTCACCCATCCAAGTGCTAGCCCAGCCCGACAGCGCTTAACTATGGTGATCTGACGGGAACCGGTGTTACCACTGTTGCAATTCCGTGGCCACTATAAAAAAAAACCACACGTCACATTCACCTGTTGCTCTGAACGCTATTATGTGACACCTACTACGTAATACATTTGTAGAAGTACCTCAGCGTGCGATTTGACATGTCTGTTTTGGAGCGGCATCGGTGATTTCATCATGCCAAAAGCCTCAGTGCTAAAGAAAAACAACATTAGAGAGTTAAGCGATCTACAATTTCCAGGGTCAGAATAGTAGAAGCTAGTGTCGTTTTTCCTTATGACAGCATCCTCCTGAGTTGTACCCATTCAGAGATGCTACGGGTGGTTTGTTTTACTTCCAGAATATTTGACCATACAGTACAGCCGCATGTCCTCTGTAAACACAACAGTTGTAAATTCTCCTTGGATTCAGTCATTCGCAGTACCAACATAGTAAGGGCGTACTGGCTCGTGTCACAAGACAAGATTAGTCAATTGTTCAGACCGTTGCCCCTGCATCTAATGAAAAGACTATTGTCCTCTTCAGGAGCCATATATTAGGCTCGCCTCTCCACCGATTCTCCTCTGTTGTGGTAGCACCTGTGGAAGGGGTTATCTGTATTGTTGGGGTACGCAAGCCACCCCGCTGCGGCAATGATCGTGGTTCATGGGGTCTAACAAGAAGTCTGTATTACTAGACGGCACGGTGCATGATCACAGTTGCAAGTTGCCTATCTGACAGCTTCCAGGGGTAACAAACATTTGATTTTCAGTAGGTCATATAATTACTGAGCGAATTTAAAAACTTAAAATGCTGTCGTAATCTACTCACTCAAAGGTCCATTGTTTAACACGGTAAGACAGGGATTACTGTTAAGGAACTGTGAAAATGTCTCAAGGCAGTGCAACTCACTGTTTGCGAATTATCCAAACTCGTATTCATTAAGTATCTGAGAATAACAGCGCTTACGGACAACCAACGAATTTTAACATAAATTCATACCTTTTTCTCGCTTACATGCTTAACGTTAAATATTTAATACAGTAGTTGATGGTACACAAAAGGGAGGCAGTGATAGAGGAGGCAGTGAGAGAGGGTTTGTAGCCTATCCCCGATGTTATTCAACCCGTATCTTGGGCAAGTAGTAAAGGGAACCAAACAAAAAATTTGGAGTAGGAATCAAAGTTCAGGAAGAAAAAATTAAATCTTTGAGGTTTCCCTATGACATTCTAATTCTGTCAGAGACAGCAAAGGACTTGGAAGAGCAGTTGAACAGTCTGGACAGTGTCTTGACAGGAGGATATAAGATAAACATCAACATAAGCAAAACAAAGATAATGGGATGTAGTCGAATTAAATCAGATGCTGAGGGAATTAGATTAGGGTACGAGAGACTAAAAGTAATAGATTTGTTCTTTGGGCAGCAAAATTAATGACGATGGCCGAAACAGAGAGGGTATAAAATGTAGACTGGCAACAGGAAGGAAATCGTTTCTGAAGAAGAGAGTTTTGTTAGCATCGAATATAGATTTAAGTGTTAGGAAGTCTTTTCTGAAAGTAATTGCATGTAGCGTAGCCATGTATGGTCCAAGATGCTACTCCAGGCGGGTGTAAAATGAATGTGCGCAACGGAAAATAATTAACGCTAAAATGAATATTTGGCCCTGTCTGACTATCCCCTGAAGCAGATATTAGGATCTCTTAATTCTATAAATTACAATCTAAACATAAATGAATAATGAAGGCAACTAATCCTACTAAATGATAAACGTTGTTCCTGCTTATATATTTATTGTAGATTAAAAAAAACCTTTCTATTACAAAGTTAACATTTCCTAAGTAAAATTACTAATCAATTGCCCAACTCTGCCCCTTATTATGACTGCGCGATCTAATATCAATAACGCGAAATGACTGACACCATCCACTTACCAAACACTAGAAGACACTACTTTCAAAGATGATCTACGGTGGTGTGATACCTCAGTGGAAATAAACTAACGTGATCGTAGCCCCAATAAGCCGAAGCAGTTTGCGATATCACCGTATGTACTGCATCCGGTGCGTCGAAGTGGTGGTTCTCGTACTCGTCTGCGACGATGGAAGAACCCCAGCCATAAATAAATTCTTTCAAACACTACGACGTCAGAAGGCGGTACTCTGACTAATATACTCTAATACTGTCTTCTCCCCTCTGTGTTCTACAGACGAAAAACGCGAACTCCCAGCCACAAGGACGGCGTTCAGATAACGTCTCAACGTAAGTATAGGCAGAGGAAGTGCTCTCAATTACTGAACGCTGCGTACTCCACGACGACTTCCAACCCGGAGGTGAAGTCCAGAATCGTATAGGTTCGTAACAGTAGAGTGCCTAACTGTTCTAGCTACACTCCTGGAAATGGAAAAAAGAACACATTGACACCGGTGTGTCAGACCCACCATACTTGCTCCGGACACTGCGAGAGGGCTGTACAAGCAATGATCACACGCACGGCACAGCGGACACACCAGGAACCGCGGTGTTGGCCGTCGAATGGCGCTAGCTGCGCAGCATTTGTGCACCGCCGCCGTCAGTGTCAGCCAGTTTGCCGTGGCATACGGAGCTCCATCGCAGTCTTTAACACTGGTAGCATGCCGCGACAGCGTGGACGTGAACCGTATGTGCAGTTGACGGACTTTGAGCGAGGGCGTATAGTGGGCATGCGGGAGGCCGGGTGGACGTACCGCCGAATTGCTCAACACGTGGGGCGTGAGGTCTCCACAGTACATCGATGTTGTCGCCAGTGGTCGGCGGAAGGTGCACGTGCCCGTCGACCTGGGACCGGACCGCAGCGACGCACGGATGTACGCCAAGACCGTAGGATCCTACGCAGTGCCGTAGGGGACCGCACCGCCACTTCCCAGCAAATTAGGGACACTGTTGCTCCTGGGGTATCGGCGAGGACCATTCGCAACCGTCTCCATGAAGCTGGGCTACGGTCCCGCACACCGTTAGGCCGTCTTCCGCTCACGCCCCAACATCGTGCAGCCCGCCTCCAGTGGTGTCGCGACAGGCGTGAATGGAGGGACGAATGGAGACGTGTCGTCTTCAGCGATGAGAGTCGCTTCTGCCTTGGTGCCAATGATGGTCGTATGCGTGTTTGGCGCCGTGCAGGTGAGCGCCACAATCAGGACTGCATACGACCGAGGCACACAGGGCCAACACCCGGCATCATGGTGTGGGGAGCGATCTCCTACACTGGCCGTACACCACTGGTGATCGTCGAGGGGACACTGAATAGTGCACGGTACATCCAAACCGTCATCGAACCCAGCGTTCTACCATTCCTAGACCGGCAAGGGAACTTGCTGTTCCAACAGGACAATGCACGTCCGCATGTATCCCGTGCCACCCAACGTGCTCTAGAAGGTGTAAGTCAACTACCCTGGCCAGCAAGATCTCCGGATCTGTCCCCCATTGAGCATGTTTGGGACTGGATGAAGCGTCGTCTCACGCGGTCTGCACGTCCAGCACGAACGCTGGTCCAACTGAGGCGCCAGGTGGAAATGGCATGGCAAGCCGTTCCACAGGACTACATCCAGCATCTCTACGATCGTCTCCATGGGAGAATAGCAGCCAGCATTGCTGCGAAAGGTGGATATACACTGTATTAGTGCCGACATTGTGCATGCTCTGTTGCCTGTGTCTATGTGCCTGTGGTTCTGTCAGTGTGATCATGTGATGTATCTGACCCCAGGAATGTGTCAATAAAGTTTCCCCTTCCTGGGACAATGAATTCACGGTGTTCTTATTTCAATTTCCAGGAGTGTATAAACTCTCGCCGGCCGGAGTGGCCGAGCGGTTCTAGGCGCTAGAGCCTGGAACCGCGCAACCGCTACGGTCGCAGGTTCGAATCCTGCCACGGGCATAGATGTGTGTGATGTCCTTAGGTTAGTTAGGTTTAAGTAGTTCTAAATTCTACGGGACTGATGACCTCAGAAGTTAAGCCCCATAGTCCTCAGAGCCATTTGAACCATATAAACGCTCCTGAGAGCAAAGATAGCAAGTCCTTCTGTACCAACAAAGCTGATATCGAGCGACCGTTACACACGGGCGCTCACAACGGAAGATCTCGTATCTCCAGCGCTGGCTTCCCAGCAAGGTCGGCTGCCCATCATCGTAATTCCGAAAACGAATCATATTTCCGAAACCTCGGAATATTTTCCCTCTCTACAGATTCTTCCGAACGCCGACGAACCATATTTTAGACATTTGTCGTCCAGCGCGGAAAGTTTGCAAGGAAAAAGCTATACTCGTACAATGGTACGCTTCTGAGTAAAAATCCTTGGAAATAACCCACCCTGCTTGGTTTCCGAAGTGCCACTTTTTCGTTCCTCTCACCTGCATCCAAGATTTTCAGCGTTCGGAAGTATTATCCGGCTATCCTTCCGGCCCTACTGCAATAGCAGCTGGCCGTCACCCTATTGTGCTCCAGAGCTCAGGTGCCACGACGACCGTCTAGCTACTTCCTGTGTTCAAACAGGACCAATACCTGTGCGGGCCTTCCACCCAGAGCTTGAGATCTGCCTGCCGTTTCAGCTCTACTTTCTAACCTCTACTAGTATAGGCAATCATTCATTACGCCGTTTTTATAATAAAGACACACCGTCACCTTTCATGCAATAAGGGTTAACAATTATTTACAAGGCGTACATGACAATGTCAGTCTCCTTTATATATTCGTATACACGATGTACAAGATATCACGTGATACCTAATTGTGTTTGTAGATAATGGCAAAGTATGTGAATGGGTGCTTGTAAGGTGCGAAATTATAACCACCTTACAATGGAAGCGAGAAATGGACGAGTAACAGTTTTAAGAAGAAAAGAATAGCAGCTTTTGAAATGCTGTGCTACAGTAGAATGCTGAAGATTAGATGGGTAGCTCACGTTATTAATGAAGAGGTTCTAAACAGAACTGGGGAGAAATGAAATTTATGGCGCAACCACACTACAAGAAGGGATGGGCCGGCAGGACACATACTGAGACTTCAAGGGATCATTGGTTTAGTATCGAAGGGTAGTGTGGGGTAAAATCGTTGAGGGAGACCAGAAGATGAATGCAGTAAGCAGATTAAGAAGGATGTAGGTTGCAGTAGTTATTCGAAGATGAAGAGGCTTGCTGAGCTGCATCGAACCAGTATTCGGTCTGAAGACAACAACAACAGTTTATTTGTAATCAGACAGGAGTTTGATTATGGGCGGGAGGCTTATGTCAATTCATTTAAAACGGTAAGTCAGGAAGAAGAAAAGGACGAAAATAAATCTACACTACTGGCCACTAAAATTGCAACACCAACAAGAAATGCAGATGATGAACAGGTAGTCATTGGACAAATATACGATACTAGAACTCACATGTGATTAGATTTTCACGCAATTTGGGTGCATAGATCCTGAGAAATCAGTACCCAGAACAACCACCTCCGCCCGTAATAACTGCCTTGATACGACTGGTCATTGAGTCAAACAGAGCTTGATGGCATGTACAGGTACAGCTGCCCATGCAGCTTCGACACGATACCACAGTTCATCAAGAGTACTGACTGGCGTATCGTGACGAGCCAGTTGCTCGGCCACCATTGACCAGTCAATTTCAGTTGGTGAGAGATCAGGAGAATTTGCTGGCCAGGGCAGCAGTCGAACATTTTCTGTATCCAGAAAGGCCCGAACAGGACCTGCAACATGCGGTCGTGCATTATCCTGCTGAAATGTAGGGTTTCGCAGGGATCGAATGAAGGGTAGAGACACGGGTCGTAACACATCTGAAATGTAACGTCCACTGTTCAAAGTGCCGTCAATGCGAACAAGAGGTGACCGAGACGTGTGACCAATGGCACCCCATACCATCACGCCGGATGATACGCCAGTATGGCGATGACTAATACACGCCGGCCAGAGTGGCCGAGCGGTTCTAGGCGCTACAGTCTGGAACCGCGGACCGCTACGGTCGCAGGTTCGAATCCTGCCTCGGGCATGGATGTGTGTGATGTCCTTAGGTTAGTTAGGTTTAAGTAGTTCTAAGTTCTAGGGGACTGATGACCTCAGAAGTTAAGTCCCACAGTGCTCAGAGCCATTTGAACCATTTGAACTAATACACGCTTCCAACGTGCGTTCACCGCGATGTCGCCAGACACGGATGCGACCATCATGATGCTGTAAACAGAACCTGGATTCATTCGAGAAAATGAAGTTTTGCAATTCGTGCACCCAGGTTCGTCGTTGAGTACACCATCGCAGGCGCTACTGTCCTTGATGCAGCTTCAAGGGTAACCGCAGCCATGGTCTCCGAGCTGATGGTCCATGCTGCTGCAAACATCGTCGAACTGTTCGTGCAGATGGTTGTTGTTTTGCAAACGTCCCCATCTGTTGACTCAGGGATCGAGAGACGTGGCTGCACGATCCGTTAGAGCCATGCGGATAAGATTCGTGTCATCTCGACTGCTAGTGATGCGAGGCCGTTGGGATCCAGCACGGCGTTCCATCTTGAAGCCACCGATTTCATATTCTGCTAACAGTCATTGGATCTCGGCCAACGCGAGCAGCAATGTGGCGATACGATAAACAGCAATCGCGATAGGCTACAATCAGACCTTTATGAAAGTCGGAAACGTGATGGTACGCATTTCTCCTCCTTACACGAGGCACCACAACAACGTTTCACGAGACTACGCCGATCAACTGCTGTTTGTGTATGAGAAATCGGTTGGTAACTTCCCTCATGTCAGCAGGTTGTAGGTATCGCCACCGGCGCCAACCTTGTGTAAATGCTCTGAAAAGCTAATCATTTGCGTATCACAGCATCTTCTTCAAGTCGGTTAAATTTCGCGTCTGTAGTGCGTCAAATTTGTGGTGTAGTAATTTTAATGGCCAGTAGTGTATATGTGTAGGTAGTTATAGTCAGGGCTTCACACGACATGCACATTCCGGACGAGAGTACCGTAACGCGTTGTCGGCCGACCAAGGAGTGAACCTGGTCCCTAGGACTGTGCGCGAGAACCAGCGCACAGCGGAGCGGGGCAGAGTTTTTGCTTGGCCAGACTGTGGCGGCGGCGGCGGGCCGAAGCGCTCCCACAGCTAGAGACGTCGCCAAACCGGTCCAGCACACACGTGCACACACACTCACACACACTCACACACATGCCACCAACAGCCGCCCACCGGGCTGCGTGAGGTGCCGCTACACACGCTGCAGTTCAATATGCTGGCTCCTCTAGAATCTGTTTCACCACCAGCATCTAGACAGACTGTTTCTACAGCCCCATTACGCAACAGGAACGATGTGATGAGTGAGCATTAGTTAATATTTTGAACAGGAAATCATTTCCTGTGAATGTTACCATTCCACACTACACGTCCAAACAGACTTTCCTGTTTTAAATTCGTGTCAGAAATTACACAACACGTTAAACAAGTAACTCAAAGTAAACATGCCCTAATATAGCGTAACATATGATTCATGGCCACTCATTTGTGCTAGCCCTCTTCGCCATTGTAATCCCATCGGCTAATTCGCGTTTGCAGGAGGAAGGGACATTATTTCAACCTGGAGCTCATGGGCCGTTTTTTTCTTGTTGTTGTTGTGGTCTTCAGTCCTGAGACTGGTTTGATGCAGCTCTCCTTGCTACTCTATCCCGTGCAAGCATCTTTATCTCCCAGTACCTACTGCAACCTACATCCTTCTGAATCTGCTTAGTGTATTCATCTCTTGGTCTCCCTATACGATTTTTACCCTTCACACTGCCCTCCAGTACTAAATTGGTGATCCCTTGATGCCTCAGAATATGTCCTACCAACCGATCCCTTCTTCTAGTCAAGTTGTGCCACAAACTCCTCTTCTCCCCAATTCTATTCAATCCCTCCTCATTATTTATGTGATCTACCCATCTAATCTTCACCATTCTTCTGTAGCACCACATTTCGAAAGCTTCTATTCTCTTCTTGTCCAAACTATTTATCGTCCATGTTTCACTTCCATACATGGCTACACTCCATACAAATACTTTCAGAAATGACTTCCTGACACTTAAATCTATACTCGATGTTATCAAATTTCTCTTCTTCAGAAACGCTTTCCATGCCATTGCCAGTCTATGTTTTATATCCTCTCTACTTCGACCATCATCAGTTATTTTGCTCCCCAAATAGCAATACTCATTTACTACTATGTCTCATTTTGTAATCTAATTCCCTCAGCATCACCCTACTACATTCCATTATCCTCGTTTTGCTTTTCTTGATGTTCATCTTATATCCTCCTTTCAAGACACTGTCCATTCCGTTCAACTGCTCTTCCAAGTCCTTTGCTGTCTCTGACAGAATTACAATGTCATCGGCCGGCCGAAGTGGCCGTGCGGTTAAAGGCGCTGCAGCCTGGAACCGCGAGACCGCTACGGTCGCAGGTTCGAATCCTGCCTCGGGCATGGATGTTTGTGATGTCCTTAGGTTAGTTAGGTTTAACTAGTTCTAAGTTCTAGGGGACTAATGACCTCAGCAGTTGAGTCCCATAGTGCTCAGAGCCATTTGAACCATACAATGTCATCGGCGAACCGCAAAGTTTTTATTTCTTCTCCATCGATTTTAATACCTACTCCGAATTTTTCTTTTGTTTACTTTACTGCTTGCTCAATATACAGATTGAATAACATCGGGGAGAGGCTACAACCCTGTCTCACTCCCTTCCCAACCACTGCTTCCCTTTCATGCCATCTGGTTTCTGTAAAAATTGTAAATAGCCTTTCTCTCCCTGTATTTTACCCCTTCCACCTTCCGAATTTGGAAGATAGTATTCCAGTCAACATTGTCAAAAGCTTTCTCTAAGTCTACAAATGCTAGAAACGTAGGTTTGCCTTTCCTTAATCTACCTTCCAAGATAAGTCCTAGGGTCAGTATTGCCTCACGTGTTCCAACATTTCTACGGAATCCAAACTGATCTTCCCCGAGGGCGGCTTCTACCAGTTTTTCCATTCGTTTGTAAAGAATTCGTGTTAGTATTTTGCAGCGGTGGCTTATTAAACTGATAGTTCGGTTATTTTCACATCTGTCAACACCTGCTTTCTAACAGTCATAGAACATCCGAAAAACGAGAAGAATTTAACAGGATGCAGAAGACCACTTCGAAAATAAAAAAGAGGTTACGAAAACAACAGACTAAAGTGTTAGCTGAGGATTTCAACGGAAACAACACACTGAATTTTTACATATCATTTAGAGAAAGTATAACACGATATCAACCACTGAGCTTACGCTTCAAAAGACAAGACGGAACACTGGAGACAAAGCCGAGAAAGAACTCTGAAATATTAGTGCAAGACTTTGACACATTACTGAACTGTGAGAAACCGATGCAGAGTGTACATTTCAAAAAGCCAGAACCTAACCTCGATGCCAAACCCCTAACACACGAGATCACGAAAATAATAAAATCATTGAAAACAACAGAGCAGCTGTAGAAGATGGACTGATTGTGGAAATTTGGAAATTAGACCACGAAAACAGTACACCCAAAATATACAGACCCACCAGACTCATCAAAAATATCTGGGAAACAAAGAAGGTATCAGAACAATGGAAGTCAAACCTAATAAATCCACGCCACAAGGAAAGAGACAAAACAGACCTTAACAGCTGCAGAGGGATTTCACTGCTGCGAATGACATACAAAATTTAGTCCAAAGTCCTTTTAAATCGGTTATGGCCTCTGATAGATCCACAGACAAGAGAATACCAAGAAGAGTTCAAAAAAGGGTAGATCATGCAGTGAACAGATGTGGTGCCTGAGAACAATATTGCGAACAAGATAGTCCGGGAACACCACAACAGCATTAATCGATTTCAAGAAGGCCTACGACTTCGTAGACGGAGAAACACTCTGGAAGAAATGAAGATGGACAACAAGCCCAGAAAGCTAATCTAGGCAACACTAACAAACGCTACATGGAATATGGAGTTCACGGGAGAGATCTCGGAACCATTCGATATCAACATAGGAGAGAAACAGGAAAATGCCCTGTCATCCATTCTATTGAACTCGGTTTTGGAGAAAATGATCAGGAAATGCGACAAACGGGTAAAGATGGGGATACAAACGCCAACATAAAATGTCTGGCCTTTTCGGATGATGTTTTCACTATAAGAAATACGCACAAAAAAGCTCTAGAGACACTATAAATCTCAGCCAAATCGAGGCTACAAATATCACATGATAAAACGCAGTACATGGACACAAACCCCAGAGACAGACACTCACTGGTAACGAAGTATGGAAAGATAACACAAGTAGAAAGTCTTAGATACCTGGGAGAGATTATACAGAAAACAGGACTGAGCTCGACATCCAATGAAGAAACGATCACAAAACTACAGAAAGCATGCAGGCTTACATGGAACCATTACAACAAGAGAAGTATTTCCACCAATGCCAAATTAAGACACTGTATAGTACAGTAGTCGTATCAGAGGCTTTGTGTGCCTCAGAAACAACAGTAGTCAAGGTAAGAATAAAAACAAAGGGATGGAAAAACAAGTGACGAAAATAATATGAAATATTTTCAGGCCGGTTCAGAAAGAGGGGATCTGGATAAAGGGACGGACAAAAAACTGCACGAACGGCCAGAGACGATTACAAACAACATCAACAAAACAAGGAGAAAGTTTTTCGGACACATACATAGGATGAACGAAAACGGACTGACAAAGAAGATTTTTAATATAGTGACCACTAATACAGTGAAAACCATCTGGGTAAAAGAAATCGTGGAAGACTTCAAGAAACTGAACATCTCCACAAAAGACACGACAGACAGCGACAAATACAGACAAAAAAATCAGAAAACAGAAATTTCAGCAAACTCCCAAGGAGAATAAACTAGGAAAGAAGTGACAGAAGAGAGGAATAAGAAAAACAGTGAATGTACGGCAGCTTTTTGGTAATAAAAAAGAAAGAGAGAAAAAAATGCTATGAAAACTGTTGTTTCAGTGATCTCCTTACGTGATAGTTAAAGATAATATTCATATTCTTGTTCATGCTTAAAAACCTCCAAAGCGACACTGATACAAGTAATCTTGTAAAGACACGTCGGAAATACCCCAAAAGTAGATGACAAATGTTGAACATGTGACGTCACCAGATGACATACCCTGCCACAATGTGTAACGGTTGGGATGGCCGATCCTACTCTCGCCGGTAGGGGCAACGCTGTACTTCACTTACTTGCATCCAAGAAAACGGTGCAATTTTCGAACACCTTTTGCAAATGTGATCTGTTGTAGAAGTTACAACATTACTGTCTTCACTATAAAGACATTATTTAGTGAAGACAGTTTTACCATTGGTGTTTACAATAGATATGACTAACTGTCAAAGTCTAGTGGAGAGGAATCTCTAGTAGCTCTAGATGTAGGAAGTATGCAGCAGACCTCAGTAGTTACTGTGCCTAGAACAGTTGCAAAGTCGAAGAGGAAGAAGAAGGTTCTGCTGTTAGGTAGTTCTCATGGCAGAGGTGTAGGCCAGCAGTTGCAGGAAGTGCTGGGGAGTGAGTACCAGGTCACCAGCATTGTGAAGCCTAATGCAGGGTTGGCTCAGGTGACTTAACATAGGGGGGTTATGTAGGGATTTTACTAAAGAGGATCAGGTAGTGATTGTGGGTGGGGTTGGTAATAGTATTGACAAGGATGGGGAGTATAACATAGATGATGACCTGGAAAAGATAGCCACTCAGACTGGCAACACGAATGTGCATTTCGTGGAATTGTTTCAGCGTCACGATCGGCCTCATCTTAATACAGCCGTCAGGCGTAATAACATGAGACTTGGGGGTGCGCTGATGACAGAAGGCATGGGTCACATTACAGTGGTGTCGGTGGAATCTATCAGCAGGACGGGTTTCACTAGACATGGCCTACACCTCAACAGGTATGGGAAGGGGAGGTTGGCAAAGTTTATAGGTGACAGCATAGGTGGGGTTGGTGGGATCACTCATGGGAAAATTCCTGCAGTAGTGGGTGTTAGAGCTGCACCTTTTTTAGATTGAAGTCAGCTGATAGGTATTCCTGCTTAAGGGAAGTCTCTCTAACAAGGGAATCACTTTTGACAAAGCTTAGGTATCCGAGTAATGAGGGAATTAGTATATTTCATCAAAATATACAAGGTATTAGAGATAAAGTTAGTGAACTGCTTATAGATGTTGACTCTGAAATTATTGGTATATCTGAACACTTCTTAAATAAGGAGATAATTCAGAGGCTTCCTTTACCAGGATACAGGTTGGCTGGCAGCTTTTCGAGGAGCTCTTTGCGGTGTGGGGGAGTAGTCATGTATGTGAAAAACGGCAACCCATTTGAGTCAATTGATGTTTCAAAGTACTGCACTGAAAAGGTGTTTGAATGTTGTGCAGGTGTGGTTAAATTTAACGGAGCTAAACTTCTAACTGTTGTTATTTATAGATCCCCAGACTCCGATTTCACAACATTTTTGCTAAAGCTAGAGGAGGTTCTTGGTTCACTTTATAGGAAATACAAAAAGTTAGTTATATGTGGTGACTTCAATATTAATTGTATAAGTGATTGTGCAAGGAAGCGGATGCTGGTAGACCTCTTTAATTCATATAATCTTATGCAAACCGTATTCTTTCCAACGAGAGTGCAAGGGAACAGTAGAACAACCATAGACAACATTTTTGTTCATTCCTCATTACTAGAAGGGCATTCTGTTAGCAAAAAGGTGAATGGCCTTTCAGATCATGATGCACAAATTTTAACTCTAAAAGATTTTTGTGCTGCAACACGTGTTAAATGTAGTCATCAGCTGTTCAGGAAAGCTGATCCAGTTGCTGTAGAGACCTTTGTAAACCTTATAAAGGAACAAGAGTGGCAAGATGTTTATAGCGCTGATACAGTAGACGATAAATATAATGCTTTTCTCAAGACTTTTCTCATGCTCTTTGAAAGTTGCTTTCCGTTAGAACGTTTAAAACAGGGTACTAGCACAAACAGGCAGCCTGGGTGGCTGACTAGAGGGATAAGAATATCTTGTAGAACAAAGTGGCAATTATATCAAAACGTTAGAAACAGTCAAAATCTAAATGCAGCAGCCCCTTACAAACAGTACTGTAAGGTGCTTAAAAATGTTATTAGGAAGGCAAAAAGTATGTGGTATGCAGATAGAATAGCTAAGTCTCAGGATAAAATTAAAACCATATGGTCAGTCGTAAAGGAAGTTGCTGGTCTGCAGAGACAGGTCGAGGATATAGAATCGGTGCGTAGTGGGAATGTCCGTGTTACTCTTAGAAAAAAGTTTTCCGAGACTGTTACCTGAAATGCTCCTCCATGATACTGACAAGAGGGAGATTGAGTTAATAATTAAATCACTAAAGACCAAGAACTCTCATGGATATGACGGGGTATCTAGCAGAATACTGAAGTATTGTTCAGTGTATGTTAGCCGAGTTCTCAGCCATATCTGTAACTTTTCCTTTAGGAGTGGTCGGTTTCCTGACCGATTGAAGTTTTCGGTAGTGAAGCCACTTTATAAAAAGGAAGACATTGAAAATGTTGACAATTTTAGACCTATTTCTATACCATCGGTGTTTGCTAAAGTTATCGAGAAGGTTGTATATACAGGGTTACTGGACCATCTAAATTCACATACTTTGCTGTCAAATGTTCAGTTTGGTTTTAGAAATGGTTTAACAACTGGAAATGCTATATTCTCTTTCCTCTGTGAGGGTTTGGACGGAATAAATAGAAGGTTCCGAACGCTAGGTGTTTTCTTTCATTTGACGAAGGCTTTTGACTGTGTTGACCACAAAATATTACTGCAGAAGTTGGACCATTATGGAGTAAGGGGAGTAGCTTACAATTGGTTCGCCTCTTACTTTAAAAAACAGAAAGCAGAAGGTAATTCTCCACAATATTGAGAATGGTAGTGATGTTCAGTCCCAATGGGGCACTGTTAAGTGGGGCGTTCCCCAAGGGTCGGTGCTGGGGCCACTGCTGTTTCTTATTTATATAAATGATATGCCTTCTAGTATTACAGGTGATTCAAAAATATTTGTTTGCTGATGACATCAGCTTGGTAGTGAAGGATCTTGTGTGTACTATTGAAACAGTATGAAATAATGTAGTTCATGAAATAAGTTCGTGGCTTGTGGAAAATAATTTGATGTTAAATCACACTAAGACTCAGTTTTTACAGTTTCTAACTCACAATTCAACAAGAACCGATATTTTGATCAGACAGAATGGGCATATTATAAGCGAGACGGAACAGTTCAAGTTCCTAGGCGCTCGGATAAATAGTAAGCTGTTGTGGAAAGCCCATGTCCAGGATCTTGTTCAGAAACTAAATGCTGCTTTATTTACCATTAGAACTGTATCTGAAATAAGTGACACTTCAACACGAAAAGTAGTCTACTTCGCATATTTTCATACGCTTATGTCGTATGGTATTATTTTTTGGGGTAATTCTTCTGATTCAAAAAGGGTATTTTTGGCTCAAAAACGGGCTGTTCGAGCTATATGTGGTGTAAGTTCGAGAACCTCTTGTCGACCCCTATTCAAAAATCTGGGAATTCTGACATTGCCCTCACAGTATATATTTTCTTTAATTTCGTTTGTTGTTAGCAATATTACCCTATTCCCAAAAGTTAGCAGCTTTCACTAAGTTAATACTAGGCAGAAATCCAATCTGCATGTGGAATGCACTTCCTTGACTCTTGTGCAGAAAGGAGTGCAGTATTCTGCTGCATCCATTTTCAATAAGCTACCACAAGAACTCAAAAATCTTAGCAGTAGCCCAAACTCTTTTAAGTGTAAACTGAAGAGTTTCCTCATGGCTCATTCCTTCTATTCTGTCGAGGAGCTCCTGGAAGAGCTAAAAAATTAAGCAAATTCCAGTGTTACATTGTTGATTTTCTTTATTTAAACTTACTTGTCACCTGAATATGTTTTTTATATTTAATTTTAACTGTTTCTAATATAGTGTTATAATTTCATGTATTGACTTGTTCCATGACCATGGAGACTTCTCCTTAATTTGGTCCCACGGAACAATAAATAAATAAATAAATAAAATAAGAAAACGTAGGTCATTTACTGGTAACGACGCAATTCGGAAGCTTATACTCATTTACTTGTGACGCAGTACGGTAGGTTCTTGTTGTACTGTGCTTAGCAATAAACCAGCGGAGACCGCGAGACCATTAATCTTACTTCAATGTAAACACATAACTGTCTAACGCAATGACGCAAGACGTGAACCTAGAGTCCCACGTGCAGGATAGGAGCTTCACCTACACCGATGTGAAGACTTGACTGGGATTAGGATGATGAGGTGCGACAGGTCGATAGGCTCTGTCGTTGCACGTGCGACGAGATAACGTCATCTGGTGACGTCACATGTTCAACATTTGTCATCTAATTTTGGGGTATTTAATGAGTTTTGAGGCTCCATGTACCTTATATTAGATTACTTGTCTTAGCGTCGTCTACGTCACTTCGGAGGTCCTTAAACGTGAATAAGAATCACCCTTTGTATATATATATATATTACCCTCCATAAGTTTGGAAACACCTAGTAATTATAGACAATAGAAAGGAAATACAGTATAAAATGCATTTTGTTGTTTTCCAAATGTTCATTAAGCTCAAATAATACACAGGAAGATGAAACAATTAAATTTTCTTTTACTCCAAATAACCACCCTTTGCTTTCATCACTGCCTTACACACTACCGGCATGCGCTGCGTCAGTTTTGCCAAGGTTTCAGTTGGAATTAACCTCCATTCTTGCTGCAGGGCTCCCACAACTGTGACCCACTCATGATTTCCCGTTTTCGGATCCTCCTGTCCAATTCATCCCATAGCAGCTCGATTGGATTACAATCACGGGATTGTGGAGGCCATTCTATGTTTTACAATGTTTTACGAACCTCTGGAGACTTCACATAGTCCTGACACAAGCGAGACGAATGTTTCAGGTCGTTGTCTTGCTGCAAGACAAACCCTTTCCCAATCAGACGCGAACCAGATGTGTTAGCATGTCGATGGAGAATGGCATGATAATACTTTTGGTTCATTTTTCCATAAATTTTCACAAAATCTCCGACTTTATTCCCACCAAAGCATCCCCATACCATCACGGAAACCCGTCCATGCTTTACAGTTGGAATTTCGCACTGAGGACTGAAGAGTACATGGGGTAAACGACGTACAAATTAAAGGCGTTTACTTCCTAATATTTCGAACTTACGTTAATCAGTGAATAGGACTCATTTTCCAATCCCCCGCTGTCCAGTGTTGGTGTGTCTTAGCCCACTGAAGCCTTTTCTTCTTGTTAACAGCGCGCATCAGTGGTTTCCTTGTAGCTACATAGCCTCCCCAGGTTGTTGTCTGCCAGGCGTCGTCTCACTGTTGACTCACTCACCGGTGTATCCCTCGTTGCGTGTAGTTCAGCAGTCAGTTCACGGACAGTTTTTAATCTGTTACGTTTACTAGTCGCTACCAAATTCACTACTGGCCATTAAAATTGCTATACTAAGAAGAAAAGCAGATGATAAACGGGTATTCATTGGACAAATATATTATACTAGAATTGACATGTGATTACATTTTCACGCAATTTGCGTGCATAGATCCTGAGAAATCAGAACCCAGAGCAACCACCTCTGGCCGTAAAAACGGCCTTGATACGCCTTGGCATTGAGTCAAACAGAGCTTGGATGGCGTGTACAAGTACAGCTGCCCAAGCAGCTTCAACACGATACCACAGTTCATCAAGAGTAGTGACTGGCGTATTGTGACGAGGCAGTTGCTCGGCCACCATTGACCAGACGTTTTCAATTGGTGAGAGATCTAGAGAATGTGCTGGCCAGGGCAGCAGTCGAACATTTTCTGTATCCAGAAAGGCCCGTACAGGACCTGCAACATGCGTTCGTGCATTATCCTGCTGAAATGTAGGGTTTCGCAGGGATCGAATGAAGGGTAGAGCCACGGGTCGTAACACATCTGAAATGTAACGTCCACTGTTCAATGTGCCGTCAGTGCGAACAAGAGGTGACCGAGACGTGTAACCAATGGCACCCCATGCTATCACGCCGGGTGATACGTCAGTATGGCGATGACGCATACACGCTTCCAATGTGCGTTCACCGCGATGTCGCCAAACGCGGATGCGACCATTATGATGCTGTAAACTGAACCTGGATTCATCCGAAAAAATGACGTTTTGCCATTCGTGCACCCAGGTTCGTCGTTGAGTACACCATCGCAGGCTCTCCTGTCTGTGATGCAGCGTCAAGGGTAACCGCAGACACGGTCTACGAGCTGACAGTCCATGCTGCTGCAAACGTCGCCGAATTGTTCGTACAGATGGTTGTTGTTTTGCAAACGTACCCATCTGTTGACTCAGGGATCGAGACGTGGCTGCACGATCCATTACAGCCATGCGGATAAGAAGGCTGTCATCTCGACTGTTAGTGATACGAGGCCGTTGGGATCCAGTACGGCATTCCGTATTACCCTCGTGAACCCACCGATTCAATATTCTGCTAAGAGTAATTGGATCTCGACCAACGCGAGCAGCAATGTCGCGATACGATAAACCGCAATCGCGATGGGCTACAATCCTACCTTTATCAAAGTCGGAAACGTGATGGTACGCATTTCTCCTCCTTACACGAGGCACCACAACAACGTTTCACGAGGCTACGCCGATCAACTGCTGTTTGTGTATAAGAAATCGGTTGGTAACTTCCTTCATGTCAGCGGGTTGTAGGTGTCGACACCGGCGCCAACCTTGTGTGAATGCTCTGAAAAGCTAATTATTTGAATATCACAGCATTTTCTGCCTGTGGCTTAAATTTCGCGCCTGTAGCACGTCATCTTCGTGGTGTAGCAATTTTAATGGCCGGTAGTGTACTTTTCCTGGCGTTCTGATATTTTCCTGGGTGCTCCTGCGCGAGGACTATCTCCATCGGAGACTGTTCCACGATGCCAGTGTATGGTTCTGACAACTCCGCTGATGGAAATCATCAGTTTCTTTGCTATTTGTCAGACACTATCATTACCCGTGATTCATAAGGAATCTGGCACTTTCGGGCCATTTTCAATTACTTTTGCGGCGTGTTATACCTTTATGCAAACGCAACTACAAGTGAACAGAAATGTAAAGAACGTACTTCTACATAGCCATGCGGTCTATTCGCGCCACCTGGCGTGTTTAGTAGACCTGCTTGGACAGGTAACGTCGATTTACATAACAAGGAGCACTACTAGTGTGTTCCAATATGTGTATATAGGTACACTAATTAAGTGTACAATACGGAACGTGTCATTATTAACCGTTATTTGAGCTTTCTATTCCGTATTCTAACCAATAACTCACATAGATCACTTCCATCTTGCTCCGTTGTAATATGCAGCATGGTGTTTCCAAACTTATGCAGGACGGTACATATCCTGCGTCAGTCATAAAGTTTTATTTAAACTACTAAGCGATTTCATGGTAAACCTAGCATCGGGCACATGTAATTTTTTACGTGGCTGTTCTTAGTGGTAAGCACTGCCGCTATCGTGCAGCAGTATGTAACGTATCTGAAAGGTTACGTAACACTTAATAAAGACTCGATTTAGCCACAGGATTTATAGATGTTGACGTATCAGATAATTTAAAGAAGGAAATTACACTACAAGGAGCGCAGTATGTGTGCTGCATTCTGCCACTGAAATTCACTATGTCCTCACTTTGTAAAAGCACTGCGTCTTCAGGCCACAAGTGGCCCATCGGGACCATCCGACCGCCATATCATCCTCAGCTGAGGATGCGGATAGGAGGGGCGTGTGGTCAGCACACCACTCTCTCGGTCGTTACGATGGTTTTCTTTGCCTGGAGCTGCTACTTTTCGGTCGATTAGCTCCTCAATTGGCATCACGAGGCTGAGTGCAACCCCGAAAAATGGCAACAGCGCATGGCGGCTCGGATGGTCATCCATACAATTGCTGGCCACGCCCCACAGTAGTTGATTTCAGTTATCTGACGGGAAACGGTGTACCCACTGCGATAAGGCCGTTGCCCTTCTCACTGTATATCATTCAAATAATGTTGTGGTCAAGTAGCAAAGAAGTTACATTAATTCACTAAAGCATTTGAAATAAAAAAAAAGGTTACGAAATCAGAATCATAGCAAATAGAAAACTCAGTGGAACAGTTATATACATTTCTTGTGCTATTGTGACACAGTGAGGATGAGGATTTTTTTTAAAATTAGACATTAGTAAATGTAGAAACTGATTACACTACTACTGTAAGTCACACAGTTATTGTTTAATAGCATAGTGAGAATGAAATGTAGCTAAATTACTTAAAATTTACTTTGGTGTATTCCATAGAAAGAAATTTTTTACAGTGGAATTGTGTGTTAGGTACTATATTACCATTTTACATAAAACAAACAGTGTGAGTGAAAGATTATTTGTGTCTTAATTTCCGCATATTGGAGGAAATACAACAGACCCTTCTGTGAAGTCATGAAAGTATGACTGGTGCCCGAGAGATTGTAACGTCTAGTAAGAAACAAAAACAACATATTATGTAGTAATTAGAAAATTAGGTGTATCATATTGTGTCATTGTATAAAATTATGTATTTTTTTTATTATTTATTTTTGAGAACGTCTGCGTCGGCGAGTAATAAAACCGACACAGAAGATAAATGTTAAACAGAGATTAAAAAAGGAACTAGTATATAATACGTGATGAATATGAATGTCTTTGTCTTCTTAATTTGGAAGTTGTGCGAGTAAGATCTCCTGTGTTGTCGTAGAGAACGCTAATGTAGCATTCTTTTGTGGAGACTAAGCAATGTACGCCATTACGTGTGAATTCACAAAGGTCTGTAATCACTGAGATATTTAAATGTTTTAATAGAGTTGTTTAAATGAAAACTTGTATTATTAATTGTTAAAGCTTGCTTGCCTATTATCCCATCCTGTTGAGACATTTTTCAGTTATATAAATATTATCTGTGGTGCTGAGCTGCGTGGAGAACGAAGAGCCGCTGCCGCGGCGTATTTAAACGACTTACAATATAGTCGAGCATACCGCAAGGAAGCGGTAAAATAATAGTAAAATAATATTATTTCTTTTAGCTCCCAGACTGGCAGTGCAGATCAGCAGATTTTATGATGTGTTGCAGGTTGACGCGGGCTGCTGATAGGATATAGTACCAAGTACAAATAAGTTAATGTACCTTCAGAATCTGATAGGACTCTTGCTGTGCTCCGTTCTGGTCTGGCAAACTTTATAGTGACAACGTATTTTTTTTTAATGAGAGTCTCATGTTCTTGGGCTAGTCGTGGTATGAAATAGTATTTTACCGAGAAATAAAATCCACTGCAAACTTGTGTTTTTGAACGATCATACGAACTGTAACATCAGTGTTCATAACAAAGTAATTTCAATTTTCAATAACTATGAAGTAGGGAAGATATATTGATTCTTAGCATGAGTTACAGTTACAAAAAAACGTTCCTTTAATTATAGGCCAGATACAGAACAATAAGACTTCAATATATATATATATATATATATATATATATATATATATATATATATATATATTTTATTTTGCTAAAAGGTAATGATGATAAAGAAATTCAAAGCACAGCAACGCAAAAAGTATTTCACGTAACTCTTTTCATATATGCGTTGGTACGCTAATAATAATAATAATAAAAATAAATAAACAAAAGAGCAACAATTCACAATTCACGAGTTACGTGAAAAGATGCAGATCAACAGATACGCTGATATCGCTTACAGTACTAATGTAAATAGTGAGTGGGTTCTGAGTAGCAAAGCAATGGGAAATTATTCTTGAAATAAGTCCACTGTAATATGCTCATCAGTTTCTTTTTCTTTCAAGTACTTCCAGTGAACTTTCACTGAATAATATAACAGGGGGTCTTTGTGGTTGTTTAATTTCATATCACCACAAACTATTACTACGTGATATTTATATGACATGATTGATTCCAATTGCGTTTCATTGACAGGGTAGTCATAGTATGCAACGTATTTTTCGTTTTGTGAAGAGTTCAATGTCATGTTTCTGATTTGAAAATTAGTTGCCATTTTTGCAACAATACGAAATTGATTGAATATTGGTATAGCTTTTTTCAGACAGTAGGCAACGGCATTGCCGCAGTGGATACACCGGTTCCCATGAGATCATAAAGTAGAGAGCTGTTGGGCGTGGCCGGCACTTGGATGGGTGACCATCCAGCCGCCATACGCTGTTGCCATTTTTTGGGGTGCACTCAGCCTCGTGATGCCAATTGAGGAGCTACTCGACCGAATAGTAGTGGCTCCGGTCACAGAAAACCGTCATAACGACCGGGAGAGCGGTGTGCTGACCTCACGCCCCTCCTATCTGCATCCTTAATAGAGGATGACACAGCGGTCGGATGGTCCCGATGGGACACTTCTGGTCTGAAGACGGAGTGCTTTTTTTCAGACAGTATTTTATATTACAGACAACCGCGAATATCTGACGTTGCTACTAATATTGCCAGGTCATTAACACACGCTAACATACTTCCCTGGGGCACGCTTGACGTTACTTTTACATCTGGCGATATCTCTCCATCCAAGAGAACAGGCTGCGTCCTTCTTATCAAGAAATTCTCAATCCAGTCCCAATGTTCTGTTGATACCTATACGGTAGTAGTTTCTATAATAAACACGTTGTGGTACTGAGCCAAATGTTTTTCCGCAGTCAAGACATACTGCATCTATCTGACTACCGTGACCTGCGGCTTTCAGGACCTGATATGAGAAAGACACAAATTAAATTTCGCAAGACAGATGTATTCAGAAACTCTTGTCGTAATGAAGGGGACTGGGAGAAATGGGCTAACGTGTGCAATTTTTGTAACAATTTTCAAATTACTAAAAGTAAACTCTACTTTAAACTTTATGCTAGATAAATATTTTAATTACGCAAGACAGCCTTGCTTTTTCCAAGCTGAAAATTCAAGGTCTCACCAAATAAAAATAGCCAACGCTAAGACGGGCTACGACACTAACGAACTACGAAACTCCGTCTGAACAGGCCTTGGGAGGTCCAACGGCACCGACCAGCCGCCGTGTCATCCTCAGACCACAGGCGTCATTGGATGCGGATATGGAGGGGCATGTGGTCATCACACCGCTCTCCCGGCCGTATGTCAGTTTACGATTGCTTCTCAATCAAGTAGCTCCTCAGTTTCCCTCACAAGGGCTGAGTGCACCCCGCTTGGCAGACGGGATGGTCACCCATCCAAGTGCTAGCCCAGCCCGACAGCGCTTAAATTCGGTGATCTGACGGGAACCGGTGTTACCGCTGTGGCAAGGCCGTTGGCCTACGACACTAACATCATTAAAAAAATTACAATTCACTTTTAGCGAGTTTTAAAATACAAAATGCAGAATAACGACACCGCCGTAATGATGAAGACTTACTTCTTGTGACAGCTAATAATCTTATGCCGAAGATAAGAGCAACAGCTTAATTACAGATGGTTCAAATGGCTCTGAGCTCTATGGGACTCCATCTGAGGTCATCAGTCCCCTAGAACATTGAACTACTTAAACCTAACTAACCTAAGGACATCGCACACATCCATGCCCGAGGCAGGATTCGAACCTGCGACCGTAGCGGTCGCGCGTTTCCAGGCTGAAGCGCCTAGAACCGCTCGGCCACTCCGGCCGGCTAATTACAGATGTTACAATAAATATCAGCAAGAACATAAACAAGAATCCACCAACAGAAAATTAAACTGTAGAATAGATACTTCACACTGAACCGTGTAATTGGTGCTGAGGTGACACAACATACAAAATGGCTCTGAGCACTATGGGACTCAACTGCTGAGGTCATTAGTCCCCTAGAACTTAGAACTAGTTAAACCTAACTAACCTAAGGACATCACAAACATCCATGCCCGAGGCAGGATTCGAACCTGCGACCGTAGCGGTCCTGCGGTTCCAGACTGCAGCGCCTTTAACCGCACGGCCACTTCGGCCGGCGACACAACATAAATCACTCGATTAATCAGATTATTTCCGAAAAAAAGAACCGACTCGAAACCTATGTGTCTGCCACGGAAGGATCCCAAAGACATTCTATGGCCGCATCGATGGAAGCGCCAAATCAGTCAGTGATCCTCGCTCCAACACAAACACGGCCGTTTAGGGCACGCCGGCCTAATGGCAGAAGACTCGCCAACTGTAGGCGCGTGTCCGTCCACCTGGGCCGAGGAGATGAGCACAGCGCCCTCTATATCGCCCAGTAATCTCGCCTTGAAATTGACGTTAAGTTAAACGATGTCGTGCCCATCACGGCACGGAATCAATGCTTGTTAGCATGCAATATGTCATTCTGTTCGAGATACATCGTAAGTTGCTGGTGGACCTTCCAGGTTGTACGGAAGCTGTACATGAAACAGTTTTGCTCCTAACATTTCGTCTAGAGCTCCCATGGACACCTTCATAGATGCTCCTATTCCGCTGAGTTTTGCTGACTGACGGATAAGGCGTCGGAGAGCGACTTAAATGCCGTGAAAATACATTTTTGATTTGGTCACACTGTATAAAGGCTTAAGAATAATTATTTAGTTATCTGGATAATATAAATCCAAATATACAGTACAATGGAAGTGGAAAATGATAACGGAATATTCTTCTTGAATGTTCTAACGATGACACAGAGTGAAAATCGCACTTACAGACATAAGCTCACAAAAGAACGCCGACTACTATCCACAACATAAAAAGGGTCCCCTTGAAAGTGTTGTCGACAGAGCCAAAAGAACGCAAGTACCGGAACACCCACTCGACGAAATAATTCATCTGAGGCCAGATTTCCAGAGAAGTAACTGTTCAAGAAAAGAAGTAGAGTTCGGCGACCAAGTAACAGTAGGCCGATGGACAAGTATGAAACACAATGGGAGAACACACTTTTTATCCCTTCTATTAAAAATGTAACAAATTGTGTTCGTAAGGTTGCAGAAACACACGAGGGTTGGTACTTAAATAGTGGCAACTATTTATTCACAACCGATAAGAAAGAGTTACATACACTCCTGGAAATTGAAATAAGAACACCGTGAATTCATTGTCCCAGGAAGGGGAAACTTTATTGACACATTCCTGGGGTCAGATACATCACATGATTACACTGACAGAACCACAGGCACATAGACACAGGCAACAGAGCATGCACAATGTCGGCACTAGTACAGTGTATATCCACCTTTCGCAGCAATGCAGGCTGCTATTCTCCCATGGAGACGATCGTAGAGATGCTGGATGTAGTCCTGTGGAACGGCTTGCCATGCCAGTTCCACCTGGCGCCTCAGTTGGACCAGCGTTCGTGCTGGACGTGCAGACCGCGTGAGACGACGCTTCATCCAGTCCCAAACATGCTCAATGGGGGACAGATCCGGAGATCTTGCTGGCCAGGGTAGTTGACTTACACCTTCTAGAGCACGTTGGGTGGCACGGGATACATGCGGACGTGCATTGTCCTGTTGGAACAGCAAGTTCCCTTGCCGGTCTAGGAATGGTAGAACGATGGGTTCGATGACGGTTTGGATGTACCGTGCACTATTCAGTGTCTCCTCGACGATCACCAGTGGTGTACGGCCAGTGTAGGAGATCGCTCCCCACACCATGATGCCGGGTGTTGGCCCTGTGTGCCTCGGTCGTATGCAGTCCTGATTGTGGCGCTCACCTGCACGGCGCCAAACACGCATACGACCATCATTGGCACCAAGGCAGAAGCGACTCTCATCGCTGAAGACGACACGTCTCCATTCGTCCCTCCATTCACGCCTGTCGCGACACCACTGGAGGCGGGCTGCACGATGTTGGGGCGTGAGCGGAAGACGGCCTAACGGTGTGCGGGACCGTAGCCCAGCTTCATGGAGACGGTTGCGAATGGTCCTCGCCGATACCCCAGGAGCAACAGTGTCCCTAATTTGCTGGGAAGTGGCGGTGCGGTCCCCTACGGCACTGCGTAGGATCCTACGATCTTGGCGTGCATCCGTGCGTCGCTGCGGTCCGGTCCCAGGTCGACGGGCACGTGCACCTTCCGCCGACCACTGGCGACAACATCGATGTACTGTGGAGACCTCACGCCCCACGTGTTGAGCAATTCGGCGGTACGTCCACCCGGCCTCCCGCATGCCCACTATACGCCCTCGCTCAAAGTCCGTCAACTGCACATACGGTTCACGTCCACGCTGTCGCGGCATGCTATCAGTGTTAAAGACTGCGATGGAGCTCCGTATGCCACGGCAAACTGGCTGACACTGACGGCGGCGGTGCACAAATGCTGCGCAGCTAGCGCCATTCGACGGCCAACACCGCGGTTCCTGGTGTGTCCGCTGTGCCGTGCGTGTGATCATTGCTTGTACAGCCCTCTCGCAGTGTCCGGAGCAAGTATGGTGGGTCTGACACACCGGTGTCAATGTGTTCTTTTTTCCATTTCCAGGAGTGTATTTGCACCTGTTACTGTCCTTCAAAGTAGTCACCAGCGGTGTGTAGAACCCGTTGCCAGCGATGTGGCAGTTACTGCTTACCTTCTGACAATACAACACTGCTGGTCCAACTGTCGTATTTATGATCGATTCCACATTACATAGGGGAGTCTAGGTATTTTGATCAGGTAGTTTATGTTCTAAAGTTCTAAAACAGATGATTATGCAAGATTTTGGATAGCAGTATCATGGATCAGTTCCGGTACCCTTCTTGTTAACGGATGTATAGTGAGCGCAAAATGCTATGGCCACTAGATGTGCAGTCGACTATGGAAGCATGGTGAGGGCGGCAGTGGTGCGGGATCGCTCAGGGCGCTGTAGAGGAAATGTCGAGGGCTGGAGGGGAAGTGCCATCCTAAACTGAAGCCTACACTCACATTTTTTGCAAATTTTAAGTGGGACCTCTTCGCTGCCACACTTGCACGTGGAATATTCAGAAAGATCTACTGTCACCTCTGCTTTCGTTAGTATCTAAAAATAATTCCGCCTAAAATGCAGTGATTTATTTTCGCCTGGCTTGTTAAGCATTTGTAACTTTCAGAGAAGCGTAATGAGTGACTAATTTTGAGAAAAACCTACACATTTCTCTGGTTGCCTTGCCAAAATTTGCTTCTTTTGGCAAAAATCTAGCGGAGTTCATACTGTCTCACCTCACTGACACACTGTGCAGACAAAATTGCGAGAGAATTCTGAAACAGTGGTTTATTAAGTTTATTAAGTGAGGAACTGAGCAAAAATAAAGTCAGTAGTTTATGAAAAAGTACATTCTCAGTACAAAAAAGCGTGTAATATCTTCACATATGTTGTATGTTGTTCCAAAACCCATAGCGTTTCTCGTTTCACCAGCAATCGACAGCCCTTAAAAATTACGTTCTTTCGCCAAAGAAGTCTGTGGTTATTGGAATAACCCGCTAGATAACTAAGTTTTACATAATAACAATATGGTGAAATACTCTCCTTTTTGTGTGCTGTCATTTGCCAAAAGCCGGCCGGAGTGGCCGGGCGGTTCTAGGCGCTTCAGTCTGGAACCGCGCGACCGCTACGGTCGCAGGTTCGAATCCTGCATCGGGCATGGATGTGTGTGACGTCCTTAGGTTAGTTAGGTTTAAGTAGTTCTAAGTTCTAGGGGACTGATGACCTCAGTTGTTAAGTCCCATAGTGCTCAGAGCCATTTGAACCATTTGCCAAAATCTCATTTCGATATCTGAAACCGTTTGTGAAATATGAGGAATGTTGTGGCTATTTCACTTTGGCTTTATCGCTGGTGCGACGCGATCGCAAAAGAGTGTGCCACGTCCTGTCAATTTTCTCGGGATTGGTGACAGACCCAAATTTAAAGACAAATTCAGTATGTTAGCTAAATTTTATATGCAACCTCTATTTTTCATTGCACACTCTTCCGATTTTCACGAAGTGTCTCACTTTCACGTAAATATCGCAATAACTATGACTGATAACCGATGTGGCCACACCATCATGAACCTGACTGTAAAATCGTTTGAGAAACACTGCAGGATGCGCGCCACGATTCTGTCATCGCTGACCGGCGGGAAGGCCGAAAACGCTTATCAGCCTCCCCTTCTGAACAAGCGAACGAACTCGCCCAGCGCTTTGAACGAAAACTGATCACAGCACATCGACCACCGTGTCCTGTGCGAGCTACAACCTGCGCTTTCTGCCAGTGTTACAAGGTGTGAGGTATAAGGTTACTACACTCTTACGCAAAAAGACCCCCTCCGTCTTTCAATAACACCAACTCCCCTGTAAACCAATGTTGGTTCAAAATGGTTCAAATGGCTCTGAGCACTATGGGACTCAACTGCTGAGGTCATTAGTCCCCTAGAACTTAGAACTAGTTAAACCTAACTAACCTAAGGACACCACAAACATCCATGCCCGAGGCAGGATTCGAACCTGCGACCGTAGCGATCTTGCGGTTCCAGACTGCAGCGCCTTTAACCGCACGGCCACTTCGGCCGGCTACCAATGTTGGTATCACGCATGAAGGCAGGTAATGTTCCCCAGGAATTCACCAAACGAAACGCTTCCATCGGTTTGCCATTGCATATAGCGTGATTCATCATTCCAAATCACTGGTTTTAGTCATCCACTGCCCTGTTGCGCCGCTCTTTACACTGCCTCAGGCGTCGCTTAGCAGTGACTACAGAAATGTGTGGATTATGAGGAGCCCCTCGGTCGTTGCACCCATCCTTATTAAATATCTACCCACGGTCACTGCGCTAGCTGGTAGCACAGTGTAACTTGCGAGCGATTTCTTCCTCTTATTTCATGTGATTTCTTACAAGCACCCTTCACAAAGCTCGACAGTCCCTGCCTGACAGTACATGAGCTCTTCCTGGTCTTGGTTTACCTGTCATTGTTCCTTCATATTTACACCTGATAAGGACATCACCAACTGTCGACTTGGGCGGCTTTCGATGAGCTTAAATTCCAAGATGCTATTCCAGACTGGTGTAAAACGAAAGTGCGCGACGGAAAATACTGAACGCGAAAATCAAGATTTGGCCCTGTCCGACTACCCCGTGAAGCAGCTCTTAGGATCTCTTAATTGTGATATTACTTCCTCCTTCTTGCTCTTTAACACATAAATTACAACATAAACATAAATGAATGATTAAGGGAACTAGTAACTACAAATGATGTCCGCCCCGATAGCTCAATTGTATGGGCTTCCCGCCTGACTTTCTCGACATCTTTCAGCGCCTTTTCCGCGGAGCTGCATCCCGTGTACTGGTAAATGGACGGATTGCGGGCCCCTTGCCGATCCGACGGTCAGTCCGCCAAGGATGCCCACTCTCCATGATCCTTTACGCGATCGCATCCGAACCACTTGTCGGAGGGTTGAAAAACAGGCTCTCGGACATGTCACTGAGGGATCACACCTTTCACTGCAGGATATATGCTGCTGACCTATTACTTGTCCTATCTGGTGACGAGGTACGCTCGGTGATACAATGAATCAATCGATATGGATTGGCAGCGGCAGCCTCATGAATGTGGCCAAGTCGGCAGCGATGCCTATTGGGAGAGGTCTACAGGAGGACGCCTTAGCCCCACTCCCACTAGTCAACAAGATCCGATTCTTGGGCATAACATTTACACAGGATGTGCGCCGCACGGCTGCCATGAACTATAAACGATTACTACAGGCGATACGCACAGAAGTTCGCCGGACCCTACTTCGACGGATGGACCTCCTACAGCGTGTGGAATCTCAACCTTCACGTGGCGACTAAGATGATCCACATGGCTCAGGTCCTACCAATATCGACAGCGATGGCACACAGACTGCAAGCAGCGTTTGGATATTACATTACCGCCGGACTCCTATTCAAAGTCAGCTACGAAACACTCACCCTCCCTCCGCGTGAAGGCGGACTGTGACTTACGTAGACGAGCAAGAGCACAGCGTTATACACTGCTGGCCACCGTAAATGCAACACCAAGAAAGACAAGAGGTATCACAACAAAATTTATTTTGTAGATAACATGTTGACCAAGTATCAAATGATTACGTTTACAGACGTCTGTGACATGTGGTTCCTGCCAGAATCAGTAGCCAGAGTAACCGCCATTGTTGGAGATCACCGCTGCCACACGTCTCGGCATTGAGTCAAAGAGACGTTGGATGTGTCCCTGGGGTACAGCAGCCCAAGCAGCTTCCACACGTTGCTAAAGATCATCTGGTGTGGCAGCTGGGGATGTAATCTGGGTCACTCGTTGAGCAACCATGGACCACATGTTTTCTATCGGCGAAAGATCCGGAGAGCGAGCCGGCCAGGGAAGCAATTCAATCTGGTTATTGACGAAGAACCTTTGGACAATGCGTGCCACGTGTGGTCGCGCATTATCCTGTTGAAATATGGCTGTGGCCGAGCCCTGAAGGTAAGGAAGGACAACTGGCTCCAGCACCTCGGATATGTAGTGCTGGCTATTTAAAGTACCGGCAATGCGTACTAGAGGCGTGCGAGAGTAATATCCAATACCGCCCCATACCATAATACCCGGTGCAAGACCAGTGTGGCGGTGCATAATGCAGCTGTCCAGCATCCTCACTCCACGGTGTCTCCACACTCGAATCCGACCATCGTGGTGCTGCAGACAGAAGCGTGCCTCGTCAGTAAAGACAACGTCATTCCATTCTGCCGTCCACATCCGTCTGTCATCACACCATTGGCGACGGAGACGTCTGTGGTTCTGCGTCAATGGTAGACGAAGCAATGGACGTCTTGCGGACAGACCACTCTGCTGTAAACGGCGTCGAATGGTACGCGCAGACACTGGATGATGCGTTACAGACGCAATGTGCTGTGCTATGGTTCGGGATGTCACTGAGCGATCCGTCACTGCCATGCGCACAATTTGCCTATCAGCACGTGCAGTGGTGCACCGAGGTGAATGCGATCGACCACGTAGGTCCGTCGTACCCTCCTGCATCCAACGGTCACATATCCGCATTACAGTTGTTTGGTTTCGTCCAACACGACTAGCGATTTCTCTGTATGATAATCCACAATCTCGGTAAGCCACTATCCTTCCTCTGTCGAACTCGGATACTTGATCAAAAGATGTTCGCTGTTGTCTACGAGGCATAACTGATCGTCTTGTGAAACAACCACAAGGTAAACACACGTGCCGAACGTACACTCGTCGAAATCGCCAAGCCTTCAATGGCGCTATGAGGTGGCGCCATAGGCGCGCGTGATGTGCGTCTGCGCTGAAATTCTAATCAGTTGCATATCTCATCGCTGCAAACTCATGGTGTAAATTTCACTTGATTCGGATGCTTCCTTCAGGGTGTTGCATTTACGGTGGCCAGCAGTGTACTTGTGCACAATGATGAAATTTTGGAGCCACCAAGATGCTTCCCTTACGGGACGTCTGTTAGAGGAATTGCTGCCGGAGTCTCTTCTGCCACCTGTCACGGTTGCCCACATTACTCCCTCGCTCTCGCACCTCTCGGCATTTATTCTTGAGTATAGTTACGTACACCCAGACCTTCCCAACACTCCCACTCCCAAGGCGAGCGATATTTACAGGTTGCTGCTAAGGTTCATCCCACGCAATGTGATTGAGAGGAAAACGCCGACTACCCTATGGCCTGCAGTGTGCAGAGCGGTCCAGAAGCCGTTCCTCCCCACGCGGGTACGAGCCGCGTGGTACCAGGTGGTGAACGGGAAGGTTGTAACACGACAAAGGCTGCACGCTACTGGGATGACGGATTCCCCCGTTTGCCCACGTTGCCACCTCGTGGATACTGACGAACACCGTTTAACATGTGGATCGGCGTTAGAGGTATGGCTGCTAGTGCAGAAGATCCTCGCCTGCTACCTACGTATCGCGCCTCGTACAATTGAGCCGCGGCTCCTCCTTTGTCGAGAGGATACTTATTTCCCGCCTGCCAAGACTCACGCTCTCACATGTTTTAAAGGCATGTCCATATTCTACCTCTTTCGAGATGATGAGAAGATGGTACTTGATTACTGGCAATTTCTCCAGGACAGTCATAGCCCACTAGAGGGCACACCCCGATACCGACAGCTATTTGCGCAGTGTCTTCGATAATCCCCCTCATAGTTGGGGAGTACCGGGCGGAGGATGACCGCCGTCATGGGGCTCCACACGCTGCGAAATGTTTTATCAATTTGGAACATGGAATCTGTACGCAGATGGGCCATGCACATGGAATGGCGTGCAGGATTTGCTTACATTTTTCTTTCTTTATTATCTATCATCATGCTATTAGTTTCAAATTCTATTTCATGGTTTCCACGGTACTTTTGTTCTGTTGTTGCTACGGATGTACATTCTAATTTTGTTTGTCGTAACTGAAAGACGCCTTTTTCCTTATTAAAAAAAAGTTGGTAGAGAAAAAAAATGGCAAGCGAGCGAGACTTCCGCCCAGGCGACCCTGGTTGGAGGCCCGTATATGCCACTTTTGATTCCTTTTTTCTTGAAATGCCTATTTTAATTTATAATTTAAAAAGAAAAGTGGTCAGCCTGACGGATAGCCGTTCTACGGCCCCCGGTTCGATTCCTGGCTGGGTCGGGAATTTTCTCCGCTCAGGGACTGGGTGTTGTGTTGTCTTCATCATCATTTCATCCCCATCCGCCGCGCAGGTCGCCCAATGTGGCGTCGAATGTCATAAGACCTGCACCAAGGCGGCCGGACCAGCCCCGCAAGGGGCCTCACGGCCAATGATGTCAAATGCTCATTTCTATTTCACTACAAATGATAAATGCTGTTTCTCCTTATACATTTATTGTAGATTAAAACCCCTTTATATATTACAAATGTTTATATATCAATGTCCAATGGACATTGTCTTTTTAGTCCGTTTAATTTCATGACATAGACTTTACAACCTGATGATGAGAGCATTGTCTCTTGAAACGCGTTGTTAAAATATATGTATAAGAATCGCGGTTGAATGCTAACAGTGATAACCCCTGATAACCACAAATGAACTTCCTAACTAATATTATTGATCAGTTGCCCAAATCTGCCCCTTTTTATGGCTACTCGATCTAATACAAATAATGCGAGATGACTGACATCGTCTATGTACCAAACACATGAAGACAACACTTTCAAAGATGATCTACAGTGGTGTGCAACCTCAGTGGAAATAAAACTTACGTGATCACAGCTGTTTAGCCTTATAGCCCTAATAAGCCGAAGCAATCGCAATATCACCATATGTACTGCGTCCGATGTGTCGGAGTGATGGTTCTCGTATACGTCTGCGACGATGGAAGAACTCCAGCGACAAAATAAACTCTTTCAAACACTAGGACGGCAGAACGAGGTCCTCTGACTAGTATAATCTAATACTGTTGTAAGTAGGCTGTTTAGGTTTTCTTATTGGTAACGCCACGTAGCGCTCTGTTTGAAAATCACTGGCTGTGCTGTGTGCAGTCTGTGGCTAGTTTGCATTGTTGTCTGCCATTGTAGTGTTGGGCAGCTGGATGTTAACAGCGCGTAGCGTTGCGCAGTTGGAGGTGAGCCGCCAGCAGTGGTGGATGTGGGGAGAGAGATGGCGGAATTTTGAAAGCGGACGATCTGACGTTTGTCCATCAGAGTAAATTTGTAAGACTGGATGTCATGATATATAATATAATATAAAATGACTTTTGAACCCTATTAAGGTAAATACATTGTTTGTTCTCTATCAAAATCTTTCATTTGCTAACTATGCCTATCAGTAGTTAGTGCCTTCAGTAGTTTGAATCTTTTATTTAGCTGGCAGTAGTGGCGCTCGCTGTATTGCAGTAGTTCGAGTAACGAAGATTTTTGTGAGGTAAGTGATTAGTGAAAGGTATAGGTTTATGTTAGTCAGGGCCATTCTTTTGTAGGGATTTTTGAAAGTCAGATTGAGTTGCGCTAAAAATATTGTGTGTCAGTTTAAGCACAGTCATGTATAACTTTTCTAAGGGGACGTTTCACTGTCTTCTCCTCTCTGTGTTCTATAGACAAGAAACGCGAATTCCCAGCCACAAGGACGGAATGCAGGCGGTCCTCTGACTAGTATAATCTAATACTGTCTTCTCCTCTCTGTGTTCTACAGACAAGAAACGCGAACTCCCAGCCACAAGGACGGAATTCAGATAACGTCTCTACGTCAGTATAGACAGAAGAAGTGTCTCAATCACTGAACGCTTCGTACTCAACGACGACTACCTACCCAGAGGCGAAATCCAGAATCGTGTAAGTTCGCAACAGTACAGTGACTAACCGTTCTAACTATAAAATCTCCTGAGAGCAAAGACAACAAGTCCATCTGTATCAGTAAAAGCTGATATTGAGCGACCGTCAAACACGGGCGCTCAAAACGGAAGATCTGTTATGTCCGTTTCCAGCAAAGGTCGGATTCCTTACCTCGCAACTGTAGAAAGCGAATCATATTCTCGAAACCACTGAATATTCTCCCTCTCTACAGATTCTTCAGAACGCCGACCAACCATATTTTAGTCTTTTATCGTCCAGAGTTTCCGGTTATCCTTGCGGCCTAGCTACAATATCAGCCAGCTGCCACTCTATTGTGCGCCAGCACTCAGTTGCCCCAACCGTCCGGCTAGGGCTACTTCCGGTTTTTAGCAGGACCAACACTCCTGTGCGGGCTTTTCCACCCAGGGCCTGACAAGGGAACCTCCCCATCGCACCCACCTCAGATTTAGTTATAAATTGGCACAGGGGATAGGCCTTGATAAACTGAACACAGATCAATTGAGAAAACAGGAAGACGTTGTGTGGAACTGTGAAAAAATAAGCAAAATATACAAACTGAGTAGTTCATGGACCACATAGGCAACATCATGGAGAATATGAGCACAGGAGCGCCGTGGTCCCGTGGTAGCGCGAGCAGCTCCGGAATGAGAGATCCTTGGTTCAAGTCTTTCCTCGAGTGAAAATTTTACTTTCTTTATTTTTGCATAGTTATCTGTCCGTTCGTTCATTGACGTCTCTGTTCACTGTATAAGTTTAGTGTCTGTGTTTTGCGACCGCATCGCAAAACCGTGCGATTAGTAGACGAAAGGATGTGCCTCTCCAATGGGAACCGAAAACATTTGATCGCCAGGTCATAGGTCAACCGATTCCTCCACAGGAAAACACATCTGATATATTCTATACGACACTGGTGATGGCATGTGTGTCACATGACAGGAATATGTTGTCGCCCCACCTAACTTGTACACTTGGCGAATGGGAAAAAAGATTCTTCTACCTTGCCCGATTTAGGTTTTCTTGTGGATCTGATAATCACTCCCAAAAAAGTGATGAAAACATAAGAGTTTGTCACATAAACTGAAAATAAAAAATTAAACGTTTTACCCGATGGAAGATTTGAACTAATGACTTTTCGTTCCGCAGCTGTTCACGCTACCACGAGACCACTGCGCTACTGCGTTCCCAGTGTCCTTGATGTTGCTTATTTTCTCATGAACTATTCAGTTTCTATAGTTTGCTTATTTTTTCACAGTTCCACACAATTTCTTCTTTTTTCCTCAATTGATCTATGTTCAGTTTTTCAAGGCCTATCCACTGTGCCAACTTATAACTAAATCTGAGGGGGATGTGATGGGGAGGTTCCCTTGTGAGTTACGCCTGCCGTTTCATTTCCACCGGCGTTCCAACCTCTACTAGTATAGGTAATCATTCATTATGCCGTTTTGATAATACAGACAACCCATCACCTTTCATGCAATAAGCGTTATCAACTATTTACAAGGTGTACTTGACAATGTCAGTCTTCTTTAAATATTCAGATATACGATGTACAACGTATCAAATGATACGTAATTCCGGTAGTAAATCACGGCAGAGTGTGTAGATGAGTGCTTGTAAGATGGGAAATTATAGCCACCTTACAAAATGTCCCAGATGGATCTGTTACTCAGTCCAAAGACTAGCGTACGTTCTAGGTGACTAAGCTCTCTCGACTGACCCATTCTCCTGATACTGCTTCTCTATCAACAACACAACACTTCCCACCTACGGATATCACCAAAACGTTGTCAAGAAATTAATACGACAGAAACAGCGCGCGAATGTAAGGAAGAATACCGTAAATAATATTACGAGAGTCACAATACCATACTTCGGTGATATTTCGCAAAAAGTGGCTAACATTTTCAAACCTTTTAAAGTCTGCTACGGTCGCAGGTTCGAATCCTGCCTCGGGCATGGATGTGTGTGATGTCCTTAGGTTAGTTAGGTTTAAGTAGTTCTAAGTTCTAGGGGACTGATGACCTCAGATGTTAAGTCCCATAGTGCTCACAGCCATTTGAACCATTTGAACCTTTTAACGTCGATACCGCTTTTCAGACCAATAATACGCTGCGGTTTAAACTAAGAAATAATTTTCAGCAGGAAGGCGACAAATATGAGAGAGCTTTGGTCTATAAAATTCAGTGTAACACGTGCAAGGCAAGCTATCTAGGCCAAACTGGTAGGTCCTTAGAAAGTACGTTACAAAGAATATAGCGATGCTTTCCGGCTTAATAATTTCGAAAAGTCAGCTGTAGCCACGCATATTTGGGAAACGGGACACCTCATGTTGGGAATAGATCAGGATCTCGTTATTTTACATAGACAGGACAAAGGCAAAAAGCTGGATCTACTAGAACAGCTGGAAATTACGATACTTAGTGTGGATAATCAGAACACACTGAATGAACAGCTAACTGGTGATACAAATAACTTTTTCAAACATTTCACTGGTTTCTTTTAGTAACTACATGTTTAGCAATTGGCAGGATACCATCATTTCATGAGGTCCTTGGAACATGTATACGTTATCTGTTTGTATAGACATCTCTGTGACTTACTTGTTTACTTGCGCGTGAGCTCACTCGCGTTTCAATGTCGTGTTTAGCTACGTGGTGTGTGGTATCAACGAAGACGCACGGGCGGTTTACGACGATAGAGGAGAGAGCCATGTGGTTAGATGTTGAACACCATAGGCGACACCATTTTAGAGCTTTTTATATTTTGACGACTATGTGGAGATGCACCTTGTAAGACACGGCTGCAATAAGGTAAGTAGCCACGATGTTTTAATTTTATTAGCAATTTTATTGTGCCTGGTGCATGTTCCATGTTAGCGAGTTTTAACAGGTTCTTTTACTTTTTATTATTCTGATGATGGAAGCTTGACTTCCGAAACGCGTCAATACTTAGTGTTTTACACTACAAGCAAGTGGTTGAGCCGGTATATTTTTTAACACTGACATTCAAAACCACGACCTCTCTTCCAGTATGGATAAAATCAAACTTCCCACCTACTTTTATAATGGCGGATTCGCCTCTTGTGACACCTGGTGATCAGTTCCAGAACACACGGCGGTGTCTGGGTGCTTTTGATCAGGTAGTTTATGTTCTAAAATTCTACGGTAGATGCATATGAAAGACTGTGGACTGCAGTTTCGTGGATCAGTTCTGATACCATTTTTGTGAAGGGATGTAGCCCGTGCTTTGTGCCAGCATTACAGCGTGTGAGATCAACATCGACTCAAAGGAAGGCCTCGGCGCTTGTTGGTAACGTCACGTCAGCTAGGCACGGCGAACGCCAGGTCTGTTGCAGGCAGAAACGCCTGGGCGCGCTTATCACTATAAATCTCTTATTTTTGGACAAAATGTTTGATACTGTTTCGGATTCTGCAGTTTTATTTAGATGAAAGATTTTCTTACTATCGTAAAGCTACAAATGAAGATCATAGTTCTGTATTACTGAATCCTGTCGAAACAAACGTAGATCAATATGAGAAGACGCTTTGCCCCATTGCAAGCTTCGGAAATTTTACATTCAAGTAACTTTATTTACTTGATCCATTTTGTTATCGAAACTTACCCCAACCCCCTTACAATGAACTCGTTTCTTTTATTTATTTCTTTTCGTTTGACATTGTCACTGGAAATGTGAACTAATTTACATTTCTAAATGTCCAACTGTTGCCAGTCATTAGATTACAGTCGTTTTCAACGAAAGGAATTCTAAACAGGAAACAAAATAGCCGGCCGGTGTGGCCGAGCGGTTCTAGGCGCTTCAGTATGGAACCGCGCGACCGCAACGGTCGCCGGTTCGAATCCTGCCTCGGGCATGGATGTGTGTGTTGTCCTTAGGTTAGTTAGGTTTAAGTAGTTCTAAGTTCTAGAGGACTGATGACTTCATATGTTAAGTCCCATAGTGCTCAGAGCCATTTGAACCATTTGAAACAAAATAGCTTCATACATCGAAAATACTGCTGAGCTTAAACTTTTTTAAAAATGCACACTAGAAAAGATAAATATTACCCTCTTGCAACTGAAAGGAGAAATTTTATAAGATAAAAAAAATTATTTGATAAAACAAGTATCTCTCTTTTGCCTCTTCTTCCGTCCCCCACCCCCTCCCCCAACGTGTACAATCGCAAGATATTTCATTCACATTCAATGCTCCTCACCCCATAGTCAACCAAGATACCTAAAGAAGAGCACCAATATGTTCATAGTTTCTTGTAAAAGCAAACCAGTACAAACCTAACTTCTCAGATTTACAAATAAGGTAAAGAAGCACGAATTCTGTTGCTGCTGGACCATAAAGTTGTTTTTGTATGTCAATCCTTAAAACAGGGGGAAATTTAAGTTCAGGAGTACGCTATTTGTTAAGAAGTGTAATGAATTGCACAATTAATTGATTGCAGAAATCTCTCAGAACAATGTGTGTTGGTAAACTACCGCCAATAGTTTCACATTTGAAACTTCCTGGCAGATTAAAACTGTGTGCCCGACCGAGACTCGAACTCGGGACCTTTGCCTTTCGCGAGCAAGTGCTCTACCATCTGAGCTACCGAAGCACGACTCACGCCCGGTCCCCACAGCTTTACTTCTGCCAGTATCTCGTCTCCAACCTTCCAAACTTTACAGAAGCTCTCCTGCGAACCTTGCAGAACTAGCACTCCCGAAAGAAAGGATATTGCGGAGACATGGTTTAGCCACAGCCTGGGGGATGTTTCCAGAATGAGATTTTCACTCTGCAGCGGAGTGTGCGCTGATATAAAACTTCCTGGCAGATTAAAACTGTGTGCCCGACCGAGACTCGAACTCGGGACCTTTGCCTTTCGCGGGCAAGTGCTCTACCATCTGAGCAATATGCTTCCTTTTAGGAGTGCTAGTTCTGCAAGGTTCGCAGGAGAGTTTCTGTAAAGTTTGGAAGGTAGGAGACGAGATACTGGCAGAAGTAAAGCTGTGAGGACCGGCCTGTGAGTCGTGCTTCGGTAGCTCAGATGGTAGAGCACTTGCCCGCGAAAGGCAAAGGTCCCGAGTTCGAGTCTCGGTCGGGCACACCGTTTTAATCTGCCAGGAAGTTTCATATCACCGCACACTCCGCTGCAGAATGAAAATCTCATTCCAGTTTCACATTTTCCTGTTTCATGGAGGGAGATACAACCATTCTGAGTATGCCTGCAACAGACCTAGCGTTCGCCGTGCCTAGCTGACGTGACGTCACGAACAAGCGCCGAGGCCTTCATTTGAGTCGGTGTTGGTGAGGCGCACGTTTGTTCTGTTATTTTTAGACAGCGTTCTGTAGTAGTAGCGTAGAAGCCGTTGTGTGGGAGTGCCAGCTAGCGGCAGGCCTTTGTGGCGGGGCGAGTGATTGGCGACGGGTGCAGCCGGCTGCTTCGGAGTCGCGTCGCGGCCCCTGGAGATGGTATCAGGTGCGGCGTGCAGATGCCGCCCCGCCACCAGCGGCGCCCGCGCCTTCTGACGGGTGGCGCTACGCCGCTCATTTGCATCGACGCCTCCTGGCTACCAACCGCAACCACTGCGGGAGTGCCGCGATGAGCCAGAGAGGCCGCAGGTTTAAAGCCCTCGCCGCTCAGCTGTATGCGGTGCACAGTGCGTCCAGACCTCCGCATAAGACGGCGGATGGTGATGCAACGCGCAGTTATCGAGAAGGTTGTATATACAAGGTTACTGGAGCATCTAAATTCACATAATTTGCTGTCAAATGTTCAGTTTGGTTTTAGAAATGGTTTAACAACTGAAAATGCTATATCCTCTTTTCTCTGTGAGGTTTTGGACGGATTAAATAAAAGGTTGCGAACGCTAGGAGTTTTCTTTGATTTAACGAAGGCTTTTGACTGTGTTGACCACAAAATATTACTGCAGAAGTTGGACCATTATGGAGTAAGGGGAGTAGCTTACAATTGGTTCGCCTCTTACTTTAAAAACATAAAGCAGAAGGTAATTCTCCGCAATATTGAGAGTGGTAGTGATGTTCAGTCCCAATGGGGCACTGTTAAGTGGGGCGTTCCCCAAGGGTCGGTGCTGGGGCCACTGCTGTTTCTTATTTATATAAATGATATGCCTTCTAGTATTACAGGTGATTCAAAAATATTTCTGTTTGCTGATGACACCAGCTTGGTAGTGAAGGAACTTGTGTGTAATATTGAAACAGTATCAAATAATGTAGTTCATGAAATGAGTTCGTGGCTTGTGGAAAATAATTTGATGTTAAATCACACTAAGACTCAGTTTTTACAGTTTCTAACTCACAATTCAACAAGAACCGATATTTTGATCAGACAGAATGGGCATATTATAAGCGAGACGGAACAGTTCAAGTTCCTAGGCGTTCGGATAGATAGTAAGCTGTTGTGGAAAGCCCATGTCCAGGATCTTGGTCAGAAGCTAAATGCTACTTTATTTACCATTAGAACAGTATCTGAAATAAGTGACACTTCAACACGAAAAGTAGTCTACTTCGCATATTTTCATACGCTTATGTCGTATGGTATTATTTTTTGGGGTAATTCTTCTGATTCAAAAAGGGTATTTTTGGCTCAAAAACGGGCTGTTCGAGCTATATGTGGTGTAAGTTCGAGAACGTCTTGTCGACCCCTATTCAATAGTCTGGGAATTCTGACATTGCCCTCACAGTATATATTTTCTTTAATATCGTTTGTTGTTTGCAATATTAGCTTATTCCCAAGAGTTAGCAGCTTTCACTCAGTTAATACTAGGCAGAAATCCAATCTGCATGTGGAATGCACTTCCTTGACTCTTGTGCAGAAAGGAGTGCAGCATTCTGTTGCATCCAGTTTCAATAGGCTACCACAAGAACTCAAAAATCTTAGCAGTAGCCCAAACTCTTTTAAGTCTAAACTGAAGAGTTTCCTCATGGCTCACTCCTTCTATTCTGTCGAGGAGCTCCTGGAAGATCTAAAAAATTAAGCAAATTCCAGTCTTACATTGTTGATTTTCTTTATTTAAACTTACTTATCACCTGAATATGTTTTTTATATTTCATTTTAACTGTTTCTAATATCGTGTTATAATTTCATGTATTGACTTGTTCCATGACCATGGAGACTTCTCCTTAATTTGGTCCCACGGAACAATAAATAAATAAATAAAAAAATAAAAAAAGTGGCAAGGAGCAGCGTACCACGTGACATTCCAGCCAACAGCATCTGTCTGTAGCGGGTGTGTGCAGAACGTTCAGCGTTGATTTTCATTTTAGTTTTCGTATGGTGAGATTACTTAGCTATGAAACGTCCCCTTAGAAAAATTATTGAATTACTGTGCTGATAAAACTCTTACGCTATTTGATTTTCAAACAGCTGAGCAAAACTGAACGTACTCAGACATTTCGCTCTTTACCTATTCTGATAAACACTGAACGGACACACAATATTTTTAGCACAACGCAATCTGACTTTCAAAAATCCCTACAAAAAAATGGCCCTGACTTACATTAAAGTATACCTTTCACAAATCACTTACCTCACAAAAATCTTCGTTCCTCGAACTACTGCAATACAGCGAGCGCCACTACTGCCAGCTAAATAAAAGATTCAAACTACTGAAGGCACTAACTACTGATAGGCATAGTTAGCAAATGAAAGATTTTGATAGAGAACAAACAATGTATTTACCTTAATAGTGTTCAAAAGTCATAACATATATAGCAGTTCATGACATCCATTCTTACAAATGTACTGTTTGTGATGGACACACGTCCAGATCGTCCGCTCTCAAAAATCCGTCATCTCACTTCCCCACATCCACCACTGCTGGCGGCTCACCTCCAACTGCGCAACGCTACGTGCTATTAACAGCCAACTGCCCAACACTACAATGGCGAATATTCCAACAACAATGCCAACCAGCCACAGACTGCACACAGCACAGCCAGTGATTTTCATACAGAACGCTACGTGGCGTTACCATTATAAAACCTAAACAGCCTACTTACATCCGCTCTCAAAAATCCACCGTCTCCCTTCCCCACATCCACCACTGCTGGCGGCTCACCTCCAACTGCGCAACGCTACGTGCTGTTAACATCCAACTGCCCAACACTACAATGGCGAATATTCCAACAACAATGCCAACCAGCCCCTGCACATAGCACAGCCAGTGATTTTCATACAGAATGCTACATGGCGTTACCATTATAAAACCTAAACAGCCTACTTAGAGCTACTATGCCAAATTCAGAAGAACGCAAAATCCCCAAGACTGGCTTAATTTCACAGAAGCTCGAAATTTATCGCGGACATCAATGGTTGGTTGGTTGGCTTAAAGATTAAAGGGACCAAACTGCAAAGGTCATCGGTCCCTTGTTTCATAAACACACAGAGCAGATTAAAAACCATGCACCAGCCAGGCTGAGCACTAAAATAAAAAAAAAAAAAATTCCAGAGGAAGAAAAGCCCCAAGATCAACGGTAAGGCAACATGGAAAATGGAGCACAGTGACAAAAACAACATATAGAAGAAAGGCAGAAAAAAATTAAAACTGTACAGCAGAGAACCGTGGCTGGCTGATCACGAAAATGAAAGGATGAGCCTGCCACTCTGGAACACGTTAAAACCTCCAGCCTAAAAGATTAGGGTGGAGTCGAATTACAACACAAAACTAAGTGAAAGATACAGCACAAAAGAGGGCGACGCAATAAAATTAGATAGACCTATTGAAAGGGTACAGTACTGCCCGACATTGAAAATAGGTACAACATTCTTCGTTATTCTTGTCAGTACAACATATACTTTTTCTAATAATAACTCAATTTCAATTAATACAGTGAAGCCGGATACCAGTGTGGGAAAGAATGACAATTTATTTATTTAATTGATCACATGTGCACTCCCACAAAATGAATCCCTACATCCAGTTTGGTGAGATCTGTGAAATGAATGAATGTATGATCGTCTGCTAACCGCAGATAGTGAATGTGAATATATGATCATCTTTGAGACGATCCTTTGGTCACCTTTGGTGGAACCAAAGAGATGAAACTTACCGGAGCTTTGAGCACCTGAAATGTGGCTGACCAATACGGTAGCATGGTCTTCCCCCACCTCGACAGAGGTGCGAGATGACCTGAAGAACGGCCATGTTTCAGCACTCTGCCGCTGGATCTAGAGTTGGTAAGACCTGTCTTAGGTGTGCTCCGTAAAGACAAAAGAGTGAAGACATGGTATGCATGTGAAATACTTAAGAGTAGTTTGGAATAACAATTTCTCTATTTCAGGAACTTTTGTGGGGAGAATTAAATGTCAGGCAGGTAATATTAAGGGGATCGTAGTAATCTTCGGAAGTGACCAACGGTCACAATGAAACCACATGTAGCAATAAGTTGAAATACTTCCGACTGCTTAAGTTAAGCTGAATTACTAGCGTGTGTACTATAAGTTGGAAATATTTAAGAAATGGCGTGTGTAGGTCTTGAAATTAGAGACGAGTACTTCCATGTGGTGAGTACTGTGTGAGTCTCAATCTGTGTATGAGACAAGGGATAAAGAGAAGTACTCGTCCATGGTATCAGTTGAGGACTCGCGTGTGTGATGAATATGTTCTTAATATTACTTTGCGTGTTATGTTTCCGTGTGACGCTTGATTCAAACTATAATACTCTGAAAGAGAAGCAAGGGGAGTCAGCCGTCTATCCAGCAACGCCACTTGGCTTGCATTGCACAGGAAGACGTGCATATATCCTCGGAGTTCATAGTAGGAAAGAAAAGTTACGAAGTGAGGCAGTGTCGTGTGAAACTGGGATAAATACTAATTGAAGTGGGAAAGCTGAAAGTGATGTGATTATAACGTTGTGACTATTCTTTGTATTGTATGTTGCCAGTGTGATGTATTTCATGAAATTTAAGTATTTGTGGTTGGCATGGGAGAGTAACAAAATAGTTTCAGAGGCAGTGGGTTATGCATGTTCCTTTTTGTACCACTCGGTCTGGAGGAAAGTTTCGTGATGATGGGTGTGAGAGTCGAAGTGTGAGATATAGCAAAAGATCCACCATCCTATCCAGAAAGTGCACTGTAGCGTTAAATAATTACGAGACCATAAGATAGAGAATCACCAATGTAAAGCCATGCTCACTGGGCGGAATTTCTCATGTGTTATTGTTGTAGGTTATACAATTTGTGTGTTTAGATTATAGAATTTATTGGAATAAATAAGACAGTGAAAAGAAGAAGATTGGTGGCCTTTTCCTTAGAATAGTATGTTGTCATGATACCCAGAATTTATAATGTGTGCGCCATTCAAATTCAGTGCGATGGCCACGTGTTGATCAAAGCTGTTAAATAAGAAAGAAAATGTGGTATTGCCAGTGCATAGTGAACAGTCAGAGTTGTGTAAATTACTAATAGTCAGATGTGCGTTTCCGTTTCCGTTGCGTAATATTCAAACAGGAGAATAACTTGTAACTTAATTGTGAGTACTAGAGTTCATGTTACTCGATAAACAAGAATGAGTCCACTCGCTTGGTAGACCACTCATCTTGCAGGCCTGACTGCTTGATGCCACAGTATGAGCAAGGCATGTGGGTGCCTCTCAACGGAAGCTCGAAATTTATTGCGGAAGTCAGTGGTTGGTTGGTTGGTTTAAAGATTAAAGGGACCAAACTGCAAAGGTCATCGGTCCCTTGTTTCATAAACACACAGAGCAGATTTAAACCATCTACCAGTCAGGCTGAGCATTAAAAAAATTAAAAAAAAATCCGGAGGGAGAAAAGCCCCAAGGTCAACGGTAAGCTAACATGGAAAACGGAGCACAGCGACAAAAACAACATAGAGAAGAAAGGCAGAAGGAATTAAAACTGTACATCAGAGAACCGTGGCTGGCTGATCACGAAAATAAAAGGATGAGCCAGCCACTCTGCAACACGTTAAAACCTCCAGCCTAAAAGATTAGGGTGGAGTCGAATTACAACAGAAAACTAAGTAAAATATACAGCACAAAAGTGGGAGAAGCAATAAAATTAGATGGACCTATAAAAGCCGCTTGCGCGAATAAAACTTAAAACCCGATCTACCATAGAGACATTGTCACCTAAAAGAGATGATAAATCACCTAGGAGATTAAAAGTTCGCCTGAGGGCAGTTGAAAGAGGACACTCCAACAACATATGGGCCACTGTCATGTTTGCACCACAACGACAATTACGGGGGTCCTCTCGACGCAGCAGATGACCATGCGCCAGCCAAGAGTGACCAATGCGGAGCCTTCAGAGAACAACAGAATCCCTGCGAGAGGCCCGCATGGAGGACCCCCACACAGTCGTGGTCTCCTTTACTCGCGGCAGCTTGTTGGGTGCAGACAGAGTGCGCCATTCGTCTCCCCACATCCCAAAGACCCGACGGCGCAACACCGATCGGAGATCAGTTGCCGGTAGGCCGATATCCAGTGTCAGTTTGTGGGTAGCCTCTTTGGCTAACTTGTCGGCGAGTTCGTTTCCCGCTATCCCAACGTGTCCCGGGGTCCATACGAACACCACCGAAAGTCCACGCTGTGCAAGAGCGTGAACGGACAACAATGGGATGGCGTGGGTAGCACTGGTCAAGAGCCTGCAGACTACTGAGAGAGTCACTGCAAATGACGAAGGACTCTCCAGTGCTGGTACGAATACGCTCAAGGGCACGAAAGATGGCTGTTAGCTCTGCGGTGTAAACACTGCAGCCTTCCGGCAAGGAGCGCTGGTCTACATAGTCCTCATCAGCATAAGCGTACCCCACATGGCCATCAACCATCGAGCCATCGGTATAGATAATCTCCGAGTCACGGGGTGCGTGTAGGAGAGCAAGAAATTAGCGGCGCAAGACTGCAGGAGGAACTCAATCTTTTTGCCATCGTGAGAGGTCCAGCCGAAGCTGCGGCCGACGAATACACCAAGGTGGGGTATGTGGGTGGACCTGGAAAGCAGATGGAAGAGGCAAAGACTCGAGTTCACTAAGGAGTGACCAAACACGGATCCCAACTGTATTTCCTGATCGCGGACGCCGGTGCGGGATATGGACTGCCGCATGAGCGAAAAGGAGACGGTAGTTACGGTGACGGGGCGAAACATTGTCTCAAAATATGGTAGAAAACCCAAAGAGATTCTGGTCGTATGTAAAGTACACCAGTGGCAAAAAAAAGTCAATACTGTCACTGCGCGATAGCGATGGAAATGTTAGCGATGGTGGTGCCACTGAAGCGGAGTTACTAAATACAGTTTTCCGTAATTCTTTCACGAAAGAAGACGAAGTAAATATTCCAGAATTCGAAACCAGAACAGCTGTTAGCGTGAGTGACATAAAAGTAGATATCTTAGGTGTTGCAAAACAACTCAAATCACTTAAGAAAGGCAAGTCTTCCGGTCCAGTTGGTGTACCAATCTGGTTCCTTTCACAGCATGCAGATACAATGGCGCCTTTTTTAGCAATCATATACAATCGCTCACTTGACGAAAGGTCTGTTCGTAAAGACTGGAAAGTAGCACAGGTGCCACCAATATTCAAGAAAGGAAATAGGAGTAACCCATTGAATTACAGACACACATCGCTGACCTCAATTTGCAGTAGGATTTTGGAGCATATGCTGTACTCGAACATTATGAATCACCTTGAAGAAAATGACTTATTGATACATAACCAACACGGATTCAGAAAATATCGTTATTGTGTAACACATTCCCATGAAGTAATGAGTGCTGTCGAGAAGGGGTCTCAGATCGATTCCATATTCCTAGATTTCCAGAAGGCTTTTGATACCGTTCCTCACAAGCGACTGTTAATCAGAGTGCGTTCATATGTAGTATCGTCTCAGTTGTGTGACTGGATTTGTGATTTCCTGTCAGAGAGGTCACAGTTCGTAGTGATGGACGGTAAATCACCGAGTAGAACAGAAGTGATATCTGACGTTCCGCAAGGTAGTGTAATAGGCCCTCTGCTGTTCCTGATTTACATAAATGATGTAGGTGATAATTTGAGCAGCCTCCTTAGACTGTTTGCAGATGACGCTGCAATGTACCGTCTAGTAAAATCATCAGACGATCAATTCCAATTACAAAATGATCTAGAGAGAATTTCTGTATGGTGCGAAAAGTGGCAATTGACACTAAACAAAGAGAAGTGCGAGGTCATCCACATGGGTACTAAAAGAAACCCGATAAATTTGGGGTATGTAATAAATTGAACAAATCCAAGGGCTGTCAGTTCGACTAAATACCTAAGAATTACAATTACGAGCGACTTAAATTTGAAAGACCACATAGATAATATTGTGGGGAAGGCGAAACAAAGACTGCGCTTTGTTGGCAGAGCACTTAGAAGATGAGACAAACCCACTACAGAGACAGCCTGCATTACACTTGTCCGTCCTCTGCTGGAATATTGCTGCGTGGTATGGGATCCTTACCAGGTAGGATTGACGGAGGACATCGAAAAAGTGCAAAGAAGGGCAGCTCGTTTTGTGTTATCGTGCAATAGGGGTGAGAGTGTCACTGATATGATACGCGAGTTGGGGTAGCAGTCACTGAAACAAAGGCGGTTTTCTTTGCGGCGAGATCTATTTACGAAATTTCAATCACCAACTTTCTCTTCGCAATGCGAAAATATTTTGTTGACACCCACGTACTTAGGGAGAAATGATCATCATAATAAAATAAGAGAAATCGGAGCTCGATTTAGGTGTTCCTTTTTCCGATGCGCCATTCGAGAGTTCAATGGTAGAGAAGTAGTACGAAAATGGTTCGATGAACCCTCTGCCAGGCACTTAAGTGTGAATAGCGGAGTGACCATGTAGATGTAGATAGTGTTCATTGTGGATGACTCAAAGCAGACACGAAAGGTATTATGTCAACAGACGACAGCGATAGTTTTCGAGCCTATAAATTCTGTAAGGCAGAGTCAGAAGCACAAACTGTGATCGGGTGAACCGCTCACTCCTTCGCTGCCAGTTACTAGGGGAGGCGACGACTGGAGAGTGAAATGTGGCACAGAGACTCTGGCTTCGCCTCAAAGTATTCTCTGTCTCTCTCTGCCCAGAAGACATAGCGCTGCAGCCTTCTTACGTGCGCCCAGCTACATCACTGGCGCGGATCCAAGGTGAAGGGGGTAGTCACGAAACGTACTCTATTTTTACTCGAATTGGGCTTACGGACCACATGAATAACTGCTTCTGATTTAACATCAGGTTCTCCCAATATTTTTTCTTTCGCTTAGGGTTCCGCTGTTTCCGGCTTTCTGACCATATTGCTCCATTTTTCTTTCGAAACGGGATTCTAAAGCCTTCTTTGAGATAGTATCTCTGTTCAGAATTTCGTGCTCTTGAATTTTCTTATCTTTTAGATCACTTTTTATTTCTGGGAGCCACTTGCAATAACGAGATGTGAAACTTCCCCTTTGAAGAATTAAGAATAACTGTGCTGATAAACTTCTACGTTATTTGATAGTGAACTAGCTGAGCAAAACTGAACGTACTCAGTTTTCTCTTTACTTATTCTGATCATCACTAAACTGACACACAATATTTTTAGCGCAACGCAATCTGACTTTCAATAATCCCTACAAAAGAATAGCCCTGACTAACAATAACCTATACCTTTCATGAATCACTTACCTCAGAAAAATCTTCGTTACTCGAACTACTGCAATACAGCGAGCGCCAATACTGCCAACTAAATAAAAGATTCTAACGACTAAAGGCATTAACTACAGATAAGCATAGTCAGCAAATAAAAGATTTTGATAGAGGAAAAAAATGTATTTACCTTAATAGTGTTGAAAACTCATATAAATATAATGAGACATCCAGTTTACCAATTTACTTTTTCTGACGGACAACGTCCAGATCGTCCGCTCATAGTAACCTCGCAAAGCTCTGTCATCTCTCATCCCCACATCCACCACTGCTGACGGCTCATCTCCGGCTGCCCAACGACCCGCGCTGTTCACATCCACCTGCCCAACACTACACAAGCGAATAATCCAACAATGAGTCCAACCAGCCCCAGACTGCACACAGCGCAGTCAGCGATTTTCATACAGAACACTGCGTGGCGTTACCAACATAAAAACCTAAACAGCCTACTTACAGATGTGCATCGTGTTTTGAGTAATACACTGAGGTAACTGCCGTCTGCTTCATGTCTGCTGTGCAGCGAGCTTCGTTAATTTAAGTATTAACTGTATTTTTCTTACTTGTCACTTCTTCCTCGTGTGTTTTTGCTTTTAGGAAGCTTTAATTGTCGAGTGCTAGTAATAGTGTTCCATGGATTTCGTGTTTGTTTTGAATACAGTCAGTGTCCCTTTAGTCAGCTGTAGTGCCAGTCAGTAGTGCTAGCGTTTGTTTTGAATACAGTCCCGAGACAGGTAGTGCCTATTTTCATTGTTTTGAACAATAAGTGTCTAGCAACCACAGTTTAGTCAGCTATTAGCAGTCTAGTTAAAAGTTGATTAACTCTCTACAGTAAACTGATTTCTTAGGATGGATAGGATGTGTAACTGCTGTGTACGGACGCAGGAGGAGCTGGCCACTGTTCGCGAACAGCTGAACGTGTTGATGGCCGTGGTCAGCCGTCTTCAGGCTGCTGCCTCGGAGTGTAGCGGCAGTGGGGAGTCTGGTGCGTCGCATGGTACACCCTAGGTGTTACATGCTTCACCCACTGTCCCTGCTGTCGAGACATCTTCGCGGGTACCGGGCGCGGTTGGGCCACCCTCTCCCCAAGGGCAGTGGCGGGTTCAGCTTCGTTCGCGGCGCACGAGGCGTAGGGTCAATGTGGACGCTGACCGTGTGGCATCGCCCGCTCTGCCTGTGAGTGGACATGTGGCTGCTCCTTCAGCAAGGTCCGTGCAGGCACACGGGGGGAGGGGTTTATTAGTTATTGGGAGCTCCAACGTTAGGCGGGTGATGGAGCCCCTTAGGAAAATAGCGGAAAGGTCGGGGAAGAAGTCCAGTTTTCACTCTGTCTGCTTGCCGAGGAGTCTCATCCGAGATGTGGAGGAGGCCCTGCTGGCGGCGATAGAGAGCACTGGGTGCACCCGACTGCAAATTGTTGCTCATGTCGGCACCAATGACTCCTGCCGTCTGGGTTCAGAGGTCATTCTCAGTTCGTACAGGCGGTTGGCAGAATTGGTGAAAGCGGAAAGCCTCGCTCGCGGGGTGGAATCTAACTATTCGTAGTATCGTTCCCAGAACCGATCGCGGTCCTCTGGTTTGGAGCCGAGTAGAAGGCTTAAACCAGAGGCTCAGACGATTCTGCGGAGATCTGGCGTGCAAATTTCTCGACCTCCGCTATCGGGTGGAGAAATGTAGGGTCCCCCTGAATAGGTCAGGCGTGCACTACACGCCGGAAGCGGCTACAAGGGTAGCGGAGTTCGTGTGGAGTGCACATGTGGGTTTTTTAGGCTAGAGAATTCCCTCCCTAGGCTCGGAAAGACGCCTACTGAGACGCGGCAAGGTAGGAGTACGCAAAATGCAACAGGGAATAACAATATTAATGTGCTAATAGTAAACTGCAGGAGCGTCTATAGAAAGGTCCCAGAACTGCTCTCATTAATAAACGGTCACAATGCCCATATAGTACTAAGTACAGAAAGTTGGCTGAAACCAGACGTAAACAGTTATGAAATCCTAAACTCAGATTGGAATGTATACCGCAGAGACAGGCTGGACAGTGAAGGGGGAGGCATGTTTATAGCGATAAGAAGTGCAATAGTATCGAAGGAAATTGACGGAGATCAGAAATGTTAAATAATTTGGGTGAAGGTCACGGTTAAAGCAAGCTCAGACATGGTAATTGGATGTATCTATAGGCCTCCTGGATCAGCAGCTGTTGTGGCTGAGCACCCGAAGGATAATTTGGAAAATATTTCGAGTAGATTTCCCCACCATGTTATCGTTCTGGGTGGAGATTTTAATTTGCCGGATGTAGACTGGGAGAATCAAACGTTCATAACGGGTGGCAGGGACAAAGAATCCAGTGAAATTTTTTTTAAGTGCTTTATCTGAAAACTATCTTGAGCAGTTAAACAGAGAACCGACTCGTGGCGATAACATATTAGAGCTCCTGGTGACAAACAGACCCGAACTATTTGAAACAGTTAACGCAGAACAGGGAATCAGCGATCATAAAGCGGTTACTGCATCGATGATTTCAGCCGTAAATAGAGATATTAAGAAAGGTAGGAAGATTTTTCTATTTAGCAAAAGTGACAAAAAGCAGATTTCAGAGTTTCTGATGGCTCAACACAAAAGTTTTGTCTCAAGTACAGATAGTGTTGAGGATCAGTGGACAAAGTTCAAAACCATGTACAATATGCGTTAGATGAGTATGTGCCAAGCAAGATCGTAAGAGATGGAAAAGAGCCACCGTGGTAAAACAACCGAGTTAGAAAACTGCTGCGGAAGCAAAGGGAACTTCACAGCAAACATAAACATAGCCAAAGCCTTGTAGTCAAACAAAAATTACGCGAAGCGAAATGTAGTGTGAGGAGGGCTATGCGAGAGGCGTTCAATGAATTCGAAAGTAAAGTTCTATGTACTGACTTGGCAGAAAATCCTTAAAAATTTTGTCTTATGTCAAAGCGGTAGGTGGATCAAAACAAAATGTCCAGACACTCTGTGACCAAAATGGTACTGAAACAGAGGATGACAGACTAAAGGCCGAAATACTAAATGTCTTTTTCCAAAGCTGTTTCACAGAGGAAGACTGCACTGTAGTTCCTTCTCTAGATTGTCGCACAGATGACAAAATGGTAGATATCGAAATAGACGACAGAGGGATAGAGAAACAATTAAAATCGCTCAAAAGAGGAAAGGCCGCTGGACCTGATGGGATACCAGTTCGATTTTACACAGATTACGCGAAGGAACTTGCTCCCCCTTCCTGTAGCGGTGTACCGTAGGTCTCTAGAAGAGCGTAGCGTTTCAAAGGATTGGAAAAGGGCACAGGTCATCCCCGTTTTCAGGAAGGGACATCGAACAGATGTACAGAACTATAGACCTATATCTCTAACGTCGATCAGTTGTAGAATTTTGGAACACGTATTATGTTCGAATATAATGACTTTTCTGGGGACTAGAAATCTACTTTGTAGGAATCAGCATGGGTTTCGAAAAAGTCGTTCGTGTGAAACCCAGCTCGCGCTATTCGTCCACGAGACTCAGAGGGCCATAGACACGGGTTCCCAGGTAGATGCCGTGTTTCTTGACTTCCGCAAGGCGTTCGATACAGTTCCCCACAGTCGTTTAATGAACAAAGTAAGAGGATATGGACTTGCAGACCAATTGTGTGATTGGATTGAAGAGTTCCTCGATAACATAACGCAGCATGTCATTCTCAATTTAGAGAAGTCTTCCGAAGTAAGAGTGATTTCAGGTGCGCCGCAGGGGAGTGTCGTAGGACCGTTGCTGTTCACAATATACATAAATTACCTTGTGGATGACATCGGAAGTTCACTGAGGCTTTTTGCGGATGATGCTGTGGTATAACGAGAGGTTGTAACAATGGAAAATTGTACTGAAATGCAGGAGGATCTGGAACGAATTGACGCATGGTGCAGGGAATGGCAATTTGAATCTCAATGTAGATAAGTGTAATGTGCTGCGAATACATAGAAAGATAGATCCCTTATCATTTAGCTACAAAATAGGTCAGCAACTGGAAGCAGTTAATTCCATAAATTATCTGGGAGTACGGATTAGGAGTGATTTAAAATGGAATGATCATATAAAGTTAATCGTCGGTAAAGCAGATGCTAGACTGAAATTCATTGGAAGAATCCTAAGGAAATGCAATCCGAAAACAAAGGAAGTAGGTTACAGTACGCTTGTTCGCCCACTGCTTGAATACTGCTCAGCAGTGTGGGATCCGTACCAGATAGGGTTGATAGCGGAGATAGAGAAGATCCAACGGAGAGCAGCGCGCTTCGTTACAGGATCATTTAGTAATCGCGAAAGCGTTACGGAGATGATAGGCAAACTCCAGTGGAAGACTCTGCAGGAGAGACGCTCAGTAGCTCGGTACGGGCTTTTGTTGATGTTTCGAGAACATACCTCCACCGAAGAGTCAAGCAGTATATTACTCCCTCCTACGTATATCTCGCGAAGAGACCATGAGGATAAAATCAGAGAGATTAGAGCCCACACAGAAGCATACCGACAATCCTTTCCACGAAATATACGAGACTGGAATAGAAGGGAGAACCGATAGAGGTACTCAAGGTACCCTCCGCTACAGACCGTCAGGTGGCTTGCGGAGTATGGATGTAGATGTAGAAGTCATGAGGTAGCGATTTTCAGATATACAGACGACGGTAGTATCGCGTACACAAGGTAGAAGAGGACAGTGCATGGGCGGATCTGTCATTTGTACTCAAGCTGATTCATGTGAACAGGTTTCCGTTGTGATTATAGCCTCAAGCGACTGGAATTAACAGACTTTGAACGCAGAATAGTAGTTGGAGCTGGATGCACGGATCGTTCCATTTCGGAAATCGTTAGGGAATTCAGCATTCTGAGATCCACAGTGTCAAGAATGTGCCGACAACACCAAATTTCGTGCTTTACAGCTTACCACGGACATGGCCGACGGCTTTCACTTAACAACCGAGAGCAGCGTTGTTTGTGTAGAGTCGTCAGTGCTAAGAGACAAGCAGGACTGCGTGAAATAACTGCATAAATCAATGTGGAACGCACGACAAATGTCTCCATTTGGGCAGTGCGGCGAAATTTTATCGTTAATGGACAGCTGACGACCGACGTGAATGCCATTGCTAACACCACGACATCGGCTGCAGCGCCTCTTTTGGGCTCGTGACCGTATCGTTTGGACCATAGACGACTGGAAAACCGTGGCCTGGTCAGACGAATCCCGATTTCAGTTGATAAGAGATAATGGTAGGGTTCGAGTGTGGTGCAGACCCCAAGAAGCCACGGACCCAAGATGTCAACAAGACACTGAGCAACATGGTGGTGGCTTCATAATGGTGTGGGTTGTGTTTGCATGGAACCAGCTGAACAGATCATTGATGTGAAATGATTATGTTCGACTACTTGTAGACGATTTCCAGCAATTAGCGTACTTCATATTCGCGAACAACGATGAAATTTGTATGGATGTCAGCGGGCCACAGTTGTTTGCAATTGGTTTGAAAAACAGTCTGGAGAATTCGAGCCAATGATAAGGCCACCCATATCGCCGAATATGAATCCCATCGAACATTTATGGGACGTAATATAGAGATCAGTTAGTGCACAAACTCCTACAATAGCAACACATTCGCTATTAGAGACGGCTATAGAGGCAGCATGATTCAATACATCTGCATGGGACTTCCAACGCCTTGTTGAGTCCATGCCACGTCGAGTTGCTGCACTACGGTGGGCAAAGAAGGTCCAACACGATACATCTACATCTACATGATTACTCTGCAATTCACATTTAAGTGCTTGGCAGAGGGTTCATCGAACCACAATCATACTATCTCTCTACCATTCCACTCCCGAACAGCGCGCGGGAAAAACGAACACCTAAACCTTTCTGTTCGAGCTCTGATTTCTCTTATTTTATTTTGATGATCATTCTTACCTATGTAGGGTGGGCTCAACAAAATATTTTCGCATTCGGAAGAGAAAGTTGGTGAAATTTCATAAATAGATCTCGCCGCGACGAAAAATGTCTTTGCTTTAATGACTTTCATCCCAACTCGCGTATCATATCTGCCACACTCTCTCCCCATTACGTGATAATACAAAACGAGCTGCCCTTTTTTGCACCCTTTCGATGTCCTCCGTCAATCCCACCTGGTAAGGAGGCCACACCGCGCAGCAATATTCTAACAGAGGACGAACGAGCGTAGTGTAAGCTGTCTCTTTAGTGGACTTGTTGCATCTTCTAAGTGTCCTGCCAATGAAACGCAACCTTTGGCTCGCCTTCCCCACAATATTATCTGTGTGTTCTTTCCAACTGAAGTTGTTCGTAATTTTAACACCCAGGTACTTAGTTGAATTGACAGCCTTGAGAATTGTACTATTTATCGAGTAATCGAATTCCAACGGATTCCTTTTGGAACTCATGTGGATCACCTCACACTTTTCGTTATTTAGCGCCAACTGCCACCTGCCACACCATACAACAATCTTTTCTAAATTGCTTTGCAACTGATACTGGTCTTCGGATGACCTTACTAGACGGTAAATTACAGCATCATCTGCGAACAACCTAAGAGAACTGCTCAGATTGTTACCCAGGTCATTTATATAGATCAGGAACAGTAGAGGTCCCAGGACGCTTCCCTGTGGAACACCTGATATCACTTCAGTTTTACTCGATGATTTGCCGTCTATTACTATTTGAAGGTATTCCATGACTTCTGTCATCTCAGTGTGAAACACTACACACTGAGTGGAATGTATGAAGGAATGAAGATATTTATGCATTTGCTATAGTTATTATATACAGGAGAAACATTTCAAGAAATTTATCGATTCGTTATGTAGAATGTCATCGAGAATTGTTTATCCTTAAACATATAACACGTCAGCTTCAGTTGCAAATAGAAACCAATCTTTACCTAGGTTTCAGCCAAAATAATTTGGCCTTCAGAAGCTATTGACACTAAACTATCGCATGCCAAAGTTTGCCCATGTCAAGTATAAACCTGTAGCACCGTAGTAAGCAGTCATAAATCTACATTACTTAGCCGAAGAGAAACAGCAGGCTCCACCGCGCGGACGAGGTCGGTAGGGCGCGAGAGCTGCGCCGGAACTGGCTGGGTACTACGGTGCTATAGTTACATACTTGACATGGCCAAACTTCGGCATGCAATAGTTTAGTGTCAATAGCTTCTGAAGAAGGCCAAATTATTTTGGCTCTAACATAGGTAAAGATTGGTTTCTATTTGCAACTGAGGCTGACGTGTTATATGTTTAGTGACAACAGTTGCTGACGGGGCTGCACGATGTTAAAAATTCTTATGTTTCTCCTTACTTTTTTGTGGTGTACGTAGATTTCCAACTCCTCCGTTAAATTCATTGTATGTGATATACGGAGGTGCTGGAGTGTCTTAAGATCTTCATCTACGTTTATGAATGAATGCCCAATGTTTTTTATGACTGATTTTGTGAATTGATTATGTGTGTAACAGTTGATGCGTATCTAATATGAGAGTAAATGGCGCATTGTTTTATTATTTCAATCACAAATGACACAGCTGCAGGCTTTATAAAAACGACGATTATGCTGATTGAAACTGAGGTACATTCTGGTTGACACGTTCAAAAATGATTTCGCATACCCTGTTTTCATTCATCCAAACCTGATGGTCGTAAAGCACCATTCTGCGTTTTATTACCGTTACTTTTAGTTGCTCAGTTTTCTTATACTGATCTCGATTACTCTTACTCCTATCTTCATCCGCTGCGCCCATCATGTTTCTTAGGATTTTCTATTCTGCTCTCTTAGTGAAATTCAGGTATTCGGTTGCGAACAAACATTCTTGTTTTGTTACTACTACAAAGAGCTATAACTTGGCTTGAGAGGAAATAGATCTTTTTCGTCCACATCTTCAGTCTACTGAAAGGCCATTTCCATCTTTCATGCCCTGAGTGTATTAGCCCCTCTATCATGGCCGTTCTTATATATTTCCCCACCCTTTTAATTTTTCCATAATCAATGACCATGAAATTTTAAACATCTTCTCCATTTAACATATACTGACGGAAAAAAGTCGCAACGTCAAGGTCGCGCAGAGTGGCCGCGTTGTTTGAGGCGCCATGACACGGATTGCGCGGACCCTCCCGCCGGAGGTTCGAGTCCTCCCTCGGGCGTGTGTGTGTGTGTGTGTGTGTGTGTGTGTGTGTGTGTGTGTGTGTGTGTGTGTGTTGTTCTTACATCTACATGGATACTCTGCAAATCACATTTAAGTGCCTGGCAGAGGGCTCATCAAACCACCTTCACAATTCTCTATTATTCCAATCTCGTATAGCAGAGGGCCTATAACACTACCTTGGGGAACGCAAGAAATCACTTCTGTTTTACTCGATGACTTTCCGTCAGTTACTACGAACTGCGACCCCTCTGACAGGAAATCACAAATCCAGTCACATAACTGAGACGATATTCCATAAGCACGCAATTTCAATAAGAGCCGCTTGTGTGGTACATTGTCAAAAGCCTTCCGGAAATCCAGAAATACGGAATCGATCTGAAATCCCTTGTCAATAGCACTCAACATTTCATGTGAATAAAGAGATAGTTGCGTTTCACAGGTACGATGTTTTATAAACTCATGTTGACTGTATGTCAATAGACCGTTTTCTTCGATGTAATTCAGTGTTCGAACACAATATATGTTCTAAAATTCTGCTGCATATGGGCCTGTAATTTAGTGGATAACTCCTACTACCTTTCTTGAATATTGGTGTGACCTGTGCAGCCGGCCGAAGTGGCCGTGCGGTTAAAGGCGCTACAGTCTGGAACCGAGCGACCGCTACGGTCGCAGGTTCGAATCCTGCCTCGGGCGTGGATGTGTGTGATGTCCTTAGGTTAGTTAGGTTTAATTAGTTCTAAGTTCTAGGCGACTGATGACCTCAGCAGTTGAGTCGCGTAGTGCTCAGAGCCATTTGAACCATTTTGACCTGTGCAACTTTCCACTCTTTGGGTACGGATATTTCGTCGAGCGACGGTTGTATATGATAAGTATGGAGCTATTGTATCAGCATACTCCGAGAGGAACCTAATTGGTATTCAGACTGGACCAGAGGACTTGCATTTATTAAGTGATTTGAGTTGCTTCACCACTCCGAGGATATTTACTTCTACGTTACTCATGTTGGCAGCTGTTCTCGATTCGAATTCTGGGATATTTACTTCGTGTTCTTTTGTGAAGGCATTTCGGAAGGCTGTGGTTAGTAACTTTGCTTTTGCAGCACTGTCTTCGATAGTATCTCCATTGCTATCGCGAAGAGAAGGCATTGTTTCTTGCCGCTGACATACTTCACATACGACCAGAATCATAGCATTAGTTAGTTTAAGTAGTGTGTAAATCTAGGGACCGATGGCCTCATCAGTTTGGTCCCTTAAGAATTCACACACATTTGAACATTTGCAACATCAAGAAGCAGTTGTGCGAGATAAACGATAGTTGTTTGGCGTGTTTATACATCTGAAAGACGATGTCCTCCCGGTTTAGGTTTTCGGTGATTTCCCTAAAACGCTCCAGGCAAATACCGGGACGGTTCATTTGAAAGGGCACGACCGACTTCCTTCCCCGTCCTTCCCTAATCCCATGAGACCGATGACCTCGCTGTTTGGTCTCTTCCTCCCAAAACAGCCAACCAACCAAAGACGATGTCTATTCAGATTTCGTTGCAGTCGCATAACAGTTTCACTGACAGATTTGCTCTTTTGCTTTAAATAGGATATGTAACGGTCGTGAACGTTAGTTACCTTTGAGATTGGACGTGGTGTGTTGATGTTAATCAAGAATGCCTTTACGGCGACAAACACGCCATTATCAACACCTCATACAGTTTGAACGAGGTCTTGTAATACGGCTAGGAGAAGGTGGATGTTCCTTATGCAATACTGCAGAAACACTTGGGAGGAATGTAGCCATTGTACATGAGTGCTGGCAGCGGTGGTCACGAGAATGTGAGGTCGCAAGAAGACCGGGCTCCGGACGGTCACGTGGCACTAGCGAGAGGGAAGACCACCGTATTCCGCGTGTGGCTCTGGCGCATCGTACTCCATCTGCAGCAGCAGTCTGGGCAGCAGTTGGCACTGCAGTGACACAAAGAAATCTTAAAAATCGGTTAGTTCAAGGACAGCTCCGAGCCAGACGCCGTGTAGCGTGCAATCCACTAACGCCGAAAACCCGCCATTTGCAAATTCGGTGATGTCAAGCGAGAGCTCATTGGAGGGCAAGCTGGAGGTCTGTTGTGTCTTCTGATGAATGTCGGTTCAGCCTCGGCGCCAATGATGGCTGTATGTCAATTAGGAGACCAGTTGAAGGCCTGCAGCCAGCCTATAGGCGCTCTAGACACACTGGACCGACACCTGGAGTCATGGTAGATTTCGTATGACAGCAGACCACTGTCGTGTTTATCCCACGCATCCTGAATGCATACTTGCGCGTCAATATGATGATTCGAAACGTTGTGCTGCCATTCATCAACAACATTCCATTGGGTGTTTTCTAACAGGATAGCGCAAGTCCACATACCGCTGTTGTAACCCAAGATCTTCTACAGAGTGTCGACATGCTGCCTTGTCCTGCTCGATCATCAGATCTGTTCTCAATCGTGGACATATAGGATATGGGACACCATCGGACGAAAACTCCAGCGTCATCCACAAACGGCATGATCCCACTTTCTGTTGACCGACCAAGTGCAATAGGCATGGAAATTCATTCAACAAACTGACATCCGGCTTCTGTGCCACACAATGCATGCAACTTTGTATGCTTACAGTCAACATTCTGGAGGTTACATTCTGCTGTGTCTAGACAAGACAGTCTAGACACAAGGGAGGTAGCCGAAAGGGCACGCGTCAACTCAAGCCGTCTTGCGTTAAGTCTGAAACAGGATACGTGATGAAAGCTATAAAGAAAAGAACGGAGCTTCTCGTATACTTAACTTTAATTCTTTGTGGTACATTTCTCTTGATAATACAAGTGAGACTCTCTCCAGATATGGTTAATGGCGCCTTGCTAGGTCGTAGCCATGGACTTAGCTGAAGGCTATTCTGTCTCTCGGCAAATGAGAGAAAGGCTTCGTACGTGTAGTCGCTAGCAATGTCGTCCGTACAACTGGGGCGAGTGCTAGTCAGTCTCTCGAGACCTGCCTTGTGGTGGCGCTCGGTCTGCGATCCTGACAGTGGCGACACGCGGGTCCGACATGTACTAATGGACCGCGGCCGATTTAAGCTACCACCTAGCAAGTGTGGTGTCTGGCGGTGACACCACATATTCATTATTAATGTAACAGCATTTCTCATTTGCAATGGCTTATCTCGCGCTTACATTTACCAATGATCTCGCAATGTAAATCACTTAAATATGTTGCCTAGACAAACTTATCCCCGAAATTTCATTACCCTACATTAATTATTTATTGTATTGCGATATTTTCCGTCATTGTATACAATCTTGCGTGAGATGTTTTCCTATAAGCATTTAAATATTTGTGTAAAACAATTTCCAAGTTTCTCAGTTACCTTCCGGAGAGCCAGGTACCATGAAAACTAAGATTCTTGACGGTGGATATTCAAACAGCTCCATAAGATTCTTATGATATATAAAGAATTACAAATTTTAAAAATAATTTGGGTTCCTCGGCAGGGCGGCCGCTGTGGCCGAGAGGTTCTAGGCGCTTCAGTCCGGAACCGCGCGGCTGCTACTGTCGCAGGTTCTTTCCTGCCTCGCGCATCGATGTGTGTGATGTCCTTAGGTTAGTTAGGTTAAAGTCTAGGGGACTGATGACCCCAGATGTTAAGTCCCATAGGGCTTGGAGCCATTTGAACCATTTCTCGGCAGCTTCCTAACGCACTTACATTGTGTACCTGAGATATCGGAATTTTTCTGCCATAACTGCCAGTCTCCAGAATTTGACCACCTGGATACAAACAATAACATAAGTTCAGTTATAATTTTCTTTGTCTTAATATTTTCGTCTGATGTTTTCTGTGGCGGTTCCTGTTCTCTATAAAGAGGTCCAGTTTTTATCTCCTCTAAACCAATTCCAAAGTCGCCTCGAAAAGTTACACAAGGCGTGAGCTAACATGACGGTACGTACTAATAATTTTTCATTTTACATATTATTATTTTTCACACAAATTTCTTTGACAACCAGTTACTTTTAAGAGATTGTTTTTGAGTATTTACATAATTTCATTCAAACAAAAAAAAAAAAATGGTTCAAATGGCTCTGAGCACTATGGGACTTAACTGCTGAGGTCATCAGTCCCCTAGAACTTAGAACTACTTAAACCTAACCAACCTAAGGACATCACACACATCCATGCCCGAGGCAGGATTCGAACCTGCAACCGTAGCGGTCGCTCGGTTCCAGACTGTAGCGCCTAGAACCGCTCGGGCACTCTGGCCGGCTCATTCAAACAGTTTTAATATCACGGTCATTATAAGTAAACTGTATATCGTTTTCATTTTCTTCTGAGAATGCCAATATGTTTGCGCAAACATTATAAAATTAATCAGATTTTAATTATTTTGTTTTACAGCTTATAATTATTGGTAACAATTTTCAAATTGTAAAAAATCTATAGTTGTAATGTTATTTTACTGTAATTTGTCGAAATGTAGTATTTTGAAAAGTGTGTTAATTTGCAATGAACAGCTGACTTTTGATTAATACGGAATGTTGAACAAATGCAGCTTCACAATAAGATAGTTAGCAGAACACTGAGGTTCAAATGACCTCTAAGTCTGCAAAAAAATGAAATTTTTCTTGAAAAGCGCAGGCACAAAATTTTTTATGTATGTAATAATAAAGGATCGTTCACATAGCAATTATTTTTATGAAAGTACTCAAAGTGAATCGTCATTTCGTATCATAATAAAAGACAGTAGCAGAATAACAGATGAATGTACAGAGTGTCACAGTACTCAAAAAAAATGCAGCCGCATGACCTCAGTCTAGATGGTAATTCTGTGTCAGACAGTGAAAATTTATTATGGAGTACATTTTCTTGCATATAAATAAATATGCTGCAATGTTCAATTTCATTGCACTATGAATTCTAGAAAATTTCAACCATTTGTGTAACAGAGAACACTTTTCAGCGATTACTTGACGGTTGGCCCGCATGTGTGGGTGTGCGACCTGACCAGCAGCAGAAAACATCCCAACCCGGTGCTTGTGCCCATGCACAGTCTCACCGTACCAGATGCCAAAAAACAAATCTGAGGCTGTTCGTGAGCCCACTGGCAGAATCAAAAAACTACGGCAAGTCGAGTAAGACGAGATAGACAAGCAAAGATCCTCCACTAGAAAAAAATATTGGAACTCTCTCGAACGTAGTTGCAACCGACTGAAAGAAGTATCCATAGGGTCAAAACCTATCTTCACCGCCGTAGTCCTAAGTGAAGTACACGATATTGGTGAATACAGATTTCCATTCTATATCGTTTGAATTTTGACTTTATTTAATATTTTTCAGTTTGTTACTATTATATCTGTTAAAGCAATTGCATCAGACCTCGTACTTCTCAAATTTTCGAACATGACAGTGTCAGTCTTCAGGGTATAGGTGTCTGATTTCAGTGAACTATTCGAAGTGGAACAGAACAGTATGCAAATCTGACTAATGCCCCTTTTTCATACTTACCTTAAGTCCTGCATCAAGCAGTTCAATATCAAGCGCCATTCCGATTACATATTCCAACGATGATATTCGTATGTCAACATCATAACCCGATTTTTGACAATCGTATACAACTTAAGCTTATATTTCGGTGATGAAAGTTCGTTATGTACCACAGACTGAAGGCTGATGATGTAATGAGGATCATGTAACTGTACTTGCAGTTTTTCACCTTGTTGGCTTACACAATCAAAGATCGTTCTTTGTCTCATGATAACGATGTACACCCCGCACTACAGGACACTCGCAACGATGGTCTCCTACTGCAGCTATACCAGGTGTGGCTAGAAAAAACCGGACTAGTACTGGTGAAACAATAAAACGAATGCAATAAGGCTGAAAGTCGCGTGGCCTGTCACGTGACTCTCGCTCCGCCTACTGCTCGAGTTTCATCTGCCTCCTGCACTCAGTCTGCCCGTGGCGTCTGTTTTAAGTAGTTGACGTTTTGTCTGTGCGTCGGAAAATGTTGAGTGTACAGAAAGAACAGCGTGTTAACATCAAATTTTGTTTCAAACTAGGAAAATCTGCAAGTGAAACGTTTGTAATGTTACAACAAGTGTACGGCGATGATTGTTTATCGCGAACACAAGTGTTTGAGTGGTTTAAACGATTTAAAGATGGCCGCGAAGACACCAGTGATGACACTCGCACTGGCAGACCATTGTCAGCAAAAACTGATGCAAACATTGAAAAAATCGGTAAACTTGTTCGACACTTTCCTTGTCAACTTCTGTTAACTCAGACACTGCTCTGATTGTTAAACGGCGATCTTGTCGAACAAGTTCAGCAATATGGGCTGCAAATGCTGATTTGTTCAAGTTACCAAGTCTTAGAGCGTCAATATGTTCTTTATATCTAATTTCAAAACTTTTGCCTGTCTGTCCAATATAAAGAACATATTGACGCTCTAAGACTTGGTAACTTGAACAAATCAGCATTTGCAGCCCATATTGCTGAAGAAAACCATTCAGTGGCAAACATTGAGGACAACTTAAAGATTTTACATCTAACAGAAAAAGGGGCCACTATGAATATATTAGAAGAATTAGAAATAAACACACACAAAAACAGCACCCCAGACTATATCCTTAACGAACAAACAGAGTTGGCTAACACCCCTTTCCTGAAAAATTTCCAAAAATTACTTTCCAGCCTTCATAGCAAATAATATTAATACACCTATCTGCAGATCAAGTGGAAAATTTATATGTTACTATAATTCTCATGCTGCCAAATGTAATAAAATAATGTACTATTTTACCTATACAGTTCTAAATATATATAAAAAACTTTATAATTAAATTAGCAATAACAGATTTAAAAAAAAATCTCTGTACTAATGTAAAAGACATTACAGTTTTGTAAAAGAATATGATTCTTTCCAAACATAGGACATCATCGTCAAATGTTACGATATATCATAGCATCTGTGACACCCATATGTTTGTAAGCTCTTTGTATGTACCAAAACATGTGGTGCGTGGTTGGAATGATCTCAGCGACAAATCTAAAGTGTACAGTGAGAACTATTACGTGTGCAACAACGAGGATGCAGTGTGAATGCATTTACATCGATTGGATGAACGTTATGGAAACAAACACTCGAAACCGACGTTTCACGTAAGTCACATGCAACGAAAATCTGCAACGCAACCATCTGTGTGTGGCGTGTTTGTAATTATGTTTTATTTATATTTTAGGACAATTAATCTATAAAAACACACCAAATGTAGAAACAAAGCGTGTAAACCGTCTGATGATGAATCGCAACGATTCGAAACCGGTAACGGTTTCCTTTGAATAAAGGAACTCAAAGTAAATTTGTGGCTGGTTGCTGTCCTAACACCATCAACATTTGTCTTCAAAAACAGCCACGGTCTCCAACATGTCATCATATGACAAAATTGCATCCACTGAAATAACTTCGACATTATTTTCTACAGTGCTGTAGGCACTGATTCTCTGAAGCCCTGGTCTTACAAATATGTCGCTTCCGTACTGAGAGTGCGGTATTTCTGCAGTGAATTTCATGCCCGGTACTTTTGGTCATCTCTGTCGCTCTTCTCTGTGGGTCTCTTGTATGCACAGGACGTCGCGTTTTTTGTCAAGGCATGGTCTGGATAACGGATGTTCTTTGGCTGATGATACGCATTCAATATTTATAGAAATCACAGTTAAAGTTGGCTCTGATAAGGACCATTTGTTTGCTCGCATGTTTGCTTCTGGTGTGAGAAAACTGACCGTCTAGGTAGTACCTCAAAGCCAAGGGGACGCCCGGATGTGTAGAGATTAGTAGTCGGTACACACCCTTCGTGGAGGCTTCTCTCATGTCCCCCAGTGAAGTTATTGAACCAACAGGACTTGAAAGAATAGCATAAAAAACAGATTGCAGAAAATCAAGAAAGCGTCTGGTCTTTTTTCAAATTTGTATAACAAAAAATGCATGTCAAGACACTAAAACCAGACAATACAAGATAGTAATCAAACCGACAGTCACATATGCAAGTGAAACACACTCATTGAATCGAAAACTAGATTTAAAAGACATTAAGAAAGTAGAAAGAAAGATTATTAGAAAAGTTCTGGGACCACGATACACACAAGATGGATACAGACTGCAAACTATAGAGACAACAGAAAAAATATCAGACGTCGAAATTGACATCAGAAAGAGACGAATGAAATTCTACGGACACCGAGACATATTACCTGAAAACAGACTAAGCGTCTATTGGACTATGTGACATCCCTTAAAGCATCAGTACCTTGGGTAACTGAAGCTAGGAAGGATTTGACAAAAGCAAAAATTTATTCCAGAGGTGGAACCAAAACCATACCGACCAAAGTGAACTGAAGAAAGAAAGGCCTACTGGGAGAAAATGAACAAATATTGGGAAAATAAGAAGAACCCTAAGACAGATTGAAAATCGCCTGCTTATCATTCTCCAATGGGGACATTCACTAATAACATATATAATATTTTCGTTACTCTTGTAACAGTACTTTTCTTGCTTTAGGGAATAGTTATTTATTTCCTGGGCAGACACTATCTAATTTTATGTTGGTTTGCGTAAGATTTCGACAGTACAATGAGTTCAAAGATATTTACATTGGAAGGCAACTAGCGATCTTCATTCTGAATTATGTGTATATACATAAAGCAGGTTTATTTGTGGAACGATATGGCATGTCTTCGAACTCTACTGCAAGAAAGATGTACTTTGAAATGTCTTATTTGTAATACCCTTGGAACAGCGAGTCCAACCGTCACAACTCCAACGTATTTGTAAATGAACGACATATAATGACAACGTATGTTGTACATCACACAGGAGTCTACTAGCATCAAAGACTATGTAGCCATATTATCACGGATAAACGGAAACTGATTTGTGTGGTGGCATACATTATAAGTCTAGATAAATCAGTGTTTGAATCAGTGTTAAGATCCCGAAACGATAGCCATAGTTTTTGTATATTCCGTGAATAATGTGAACCATCGAAACGCAGTGTGTCAAAGTAAACAAGCGACTGACACAGAAAGCATTTTGTGTGCGTGCATTCTTTTTCGTTTTGTAAATAATGGTTGCTATAGTCTGAAGTTGACAGCTGAAATAATAATTTTAAAAGAAGTTCTTGATAACTTCAGAAAATTGAAGAATCTTAATGAAATGGAAGATACTTTAACAAAATTTTACAATGAACTGAGGAACTTGGGATGCTTTGATGTGCTGAAGAAATTCTCACTTGGTTTCTGATAAGTCAGAAATTTAAATACAAAATTGTAGTAGGAGGAAGACAGCTATTGTAAGAAGAGGTTTGAACCCTTTAACATGATACGTTATTCAACACAACGTTAAGATTGCTCTGCTCTGCGATAGCGAACCTTTTACTAGAAGACTGGGCTGTGTTCTGTTGACTAAAATGCAATACATTTTATTAGAGTTTTAATTCGTTTTGACAAATAAATATTTCTTTCTTCGGCAGTACGATAACTTCACTTCATTTCCAAACAAATTAAAAGTCTAATAAAACGTATTGCCTCTTTGTCAACAAAACACAGTTCAGTCAATAAGTAAGTTGAGAAATCAGTCAATAAATATAGTTGAGAAAATGTTACTCTTATTTAGGAAAAGTTTTTCTTGCTTAATCTTAAAGATCGACTACTTTTTGTATACAGGCCACCCGAAAGCAAATTATGTGCGTAAAATTTAAAAAAAGCTTTTAGAATAAATAAAAACATGAGCCTTTTTTAAGGTTCTCTTTAACAAATCGCCCCCCCCCCCCTTCTGACAAAATCCTGGCCACGTCCTTGACGGTAAGAGAAATTAACAGAATATTGAAAATGGCACTGAGCGCTTTTCATAAGCTAAATGAGATTTACGTACAAAATTAAACCTCCTACGTGTCTGGAAATGAATGTTAACAACCAAAGGGTATTACAACTTTTGGCTCGTGGCGGTGAGATTTTGGAGAGATGCGTGTTGGATGTTAAAAAGGCAGATAGGAAAACAAACATTTGTGTCTTTCGGTACAACGAAAAACCAGCCAAGCTACAAGTCTGACTTTTTTTATTTACTTGATGACTACGTTCAGGCCATTTTCAAATCATCCAGATAGTTAATGGTATTTCCAAAACTACAAGAACCATGTCAAGACAAACAGTACGTAATATGAAGTGCAAATGAACAGTTACAGCGCATCCAGATATCTTTGAAGATACCACTTTTATCCTGAATGATTTGAAAATAGGTCCCGGCCCGAAGCTAGTCATCAAGTAAATAAAAAAAGTGAAATTTGCAGCTTTGGCTGGTTTTCGGTTGTACTGATTAACAGAAGTTGCTGACTTGTTTGAAGTCGGTGTTTATTTGTTTATTGTTGCTAACTAACTAAACCTGCAGTCTTATTTAATGCGGATTGTATAAGTTGTGTAACAGAAACTGTAATTGTACAAATATTAAAGCATACATAAGTACGATAATTATTTTGTGTTGAATTAACATATCCTAAAAAAGATATCACCTATCCTGAGCTGCGGAATACGGCTCGTTTATGATACTTAATATGCTAGTTGTACAGAAAACAAATACAATACTCGATACTAAGTCCAGGCGTAGTCGAGTATGAGGTGTAGGTGAGCCTCAGACACCAGTATAAACGTCGCAAAGTCCGTCACATAGATCGCCATAGAATAAAAGCCAGATCGTTGAGTGAAGACAATAAGCAAGCAGCCTTCCGCTAGGCATGTTGGCGCCTGTATTCTGAACCAGAAGACCCTGGTTGACGCCACGTCATGCTACGTGGCGCAGGAAGGCGTGTTCCTACCGTGCAGCGCCACTCACGCTGTAGCAGCGGTGTTTCGTGCGCCGCTGGCGGTGAGATCGCGTAGACGCTACCGCACGTATCAACATCAGAATCATTAGGTACAGCATCCTACGCTCTTACAACTAAAAAAAAGACTGCGTCATTTTGAGCAGATGTACTATCTTATTCAAATTTTGAACTGGAATTCCTGAAGCAACTGGTGCTCTGACTTTTAAAATCATCATGTTCACTTCAAGTACACTCCTGGAAATGGAAAAAAGAACACATTGACACCGGTGTGTCAGACCCACCATAGTTGCTCCGGACACTGCGAGAGGGCTGTACAAGCAATGATCACACGCACGGCACAGCGGACACACCAGGAACCGCGGTGTTGGCCGTCGAATGGCGCTAGCTGCGCAGCATTTGTGCACCGCCGCCGTCAGTGTCAGCCAGTTTGCCGTGGCATACGGAGCTCCATCGCCGTCTTTAACACTGGTAGCATGCCGCGACAGCGTGGACGTGAACCGTATGTGCAGTTGACGGACTTTGAGCGAGGGCGTATAGTGGGCATGCGGGAGGCCGGGTGGATGTACCGCCGAATTGCTCAACACGTGGGGCGTGAGGTCTCCACAGTACATCGATGTTGTCGCCAGTGGTCGGCGGAAGGTGCACGTGCCTGTCGACCTGGGACCGGACCGCAGCGACGCACGGATGCACGCCAAGACCGTAGGATCCTACGCAGTGCCGTAGGGGACCGCACCGCCACTTCCCAGCAAATTAGGGACACTGTTACTCCTGGGGTATCGGCGAGGACCATTCGCAACCGTCTCCATGAAGCTGGGCTACGGTCCCGCACACCGTTAGGCCGTCTTCCGCTCACGCCCCAACATCGTGCAGCCCGCCTCCAGTGGTGTCGCGACAGGCGTGAATGGAGGGACGAATGGAGACGTGTCGTCTTCAGCGATGAGATTCGCTTCTGCCTTGGTGCCAATGATGGTCGTATGCGTGTTTGGCGCCGTGCAGGTGAGCGCCACAATCAGGACTGCATACGACCGAGGCACACAGGGCCAACACCCGGCATCATGGTGTGGGGAGCGATCTCCTACACTGGCCGTACACCACTGGTGATCGTCGAGGGGACACTGAATAGTGCACGGTACATCCAAACCGTCATCGAACCCATCGTTCTACCATTCCTAGACCGGCAAGGGAACTTGCTGTTCCAACAGGACAATGCACGTCCGCATGTATCCCGTGCCACCCAACGTGCTCTAGAAGGTGTAAGTCAACTACCCTGGCCAGCAAGATCTCCGGATCTGTCCCCCATTGAGCATGTTTGGGACTGGATGAAGCGTCGTCTCACGCGGTCTGCACGTCCAGCACGAACGCTGGTCCAACTGAGGCGCCAGGTGGAAATGGCATGGCAAGCCGTTCCACAGGACTACATCCAGCATCTCTACGATCGTCTCCATGGGAGAATAGCAGCCTGCATTGCTGCGAAAGGTGGATATACACTGTACTAGTGCCGACATTGTGCATGCTCTGTTGCCTGTGTCTATGTGCCTGTGGTTCTGTCAGTGTGATCATGTGATGTATCTGACCCCAGGAATGTGTCAATAAAGTTTCCCCTTTCTGAGACGATGAATTCACGGTGTTCTTATTTCAATTTCCAGGAGTGTATTAGGCCTTCTGTTTTACCTTAAATCAGTTCTTTCCTAACTCCCAAATTCAGAAATATGGCGACTATTGTGCATCCCTTTACTTCTCTTAGAAATCTCATCTCTTTTGTCTATATGCGACTTTTTTGGCGTTTAAGTATAACCCACGATTCGTTTCCATAAAGAAGCATTATAACTGCCATTGTCTTATAAGATTTCTATCTTGTTTCGTTCCTTGTTTTATTTTTTAGACATATGTTTATTATTCCACACACAGTCCCAAACTTTGCTAATTTCTTACCTATGTCCTCGTAATATTGATACTTGACGTTGTAACCCAAAGGGATACAACATTTGACCTGTTCTATTATTCTATTGTTAATCACAGTTTTTTATCTGTACAGATTGCTTCCCTTTAAAAATCACTGATTTTGTCTACTTTTCCGAAATTTTCGAGTGGTACCCATCACAAATGTTACCTGATTAATGTATCCACCTTTGTACGGCATCTTCTTTCGCCACTAGTAAATGTGACACCGTCTGCTCAAAATCAGCACTTAACTGTTTAAAAGAAATACGGCGCTACTATAAATGGTTCATTCGTTTTCAGAGCACTATCGTTTCTAAGGAATTACATATACAAAACTGGCTGATGGGTGAACAGAATCGTGGTCTCACTAAGTCAGTAATTTGGACTACAAATGTACAAGTGCCTCTCTGGTCACATGACACACGTCCTAGTGGCAGTTCAGTTTCGTTCTGTAGTAACAACAGCCTGTCAGAGGTCATGCGAGCTAACATCCGAAAGATGTTTGGGCTCACATGCGGTTCCTCTTCGTCGAAATGTCTTGGCTCAAACTCGTCTAGGACTTGAACCGCACGAGTCGCATTACAAGCCCCAAATTAGACACTTGTGACCCTTTGGTTAAACTGTCTGGCTGACGGCATATTTGCGAAATTACGAAGTTAGCGTAACATATAATAACAGTAATAATATCGGGAGCTAAATTAACGACCCATAAATGATGTAGGCCACACGGTTGCGATTTGGCTAGAATAATGTTTATTCAGAAAGCAAACTACAGCGAAAGTGGTCGTATTTAGAGTTACTGTTACACTCGAGCGCATATCCATTTGACACAGTTCAATTATTCACAATTTCATCGTGAAATACAAGTTCGATACTCCTCCACGTTAACTATGCGAAAAAGTTGAGAGATCACATCAGGCGCGCGGCTGTTCACCGCTCCAAGACTAAGTCCCGCGATACCACACATCGCGAAATTTTCTCGTTTCACTTCCTAGGTACGTAAAGACCGACCGTCCGCTTTCGCGTCTCCTACAGCACTGTCCTTTGTCCGTCCCCGGCCACGTTTCCCGCGGGCCGAAAATCTTCGCTCAACTGACTAGGGCAGTTGCCTTTCCTGTGGCCGTCCATCTGATTGGCTACAGCTTATTCTACATTACTTTACATTTTAACATATTCAAATAATCAAAGGTTCCCCACTTTAATGTTCTAAGTAAAGTAACAGTAATATCCATTACCTAATAAACGTTAAATTCTTTTACATAAAACCAATACAGTTTCCTTCTTAGCTTTAAATGCCACTGCCAGTAGCCTTGCACCAATGTGCTTTCTGATAAATAAATAAAGAACAAAAGTAACTATTATGCAGTAAATTTTACAACAAATATTCTATTACCTAATGATTCAATAAGGTGTCATGCTGTAATCGTTCAACGTGTTTTGTATGGAGGAAATGATGATCTGATGCTTAACGGAAAATACTCAATTTAAATTTACTATGTCTTTTAAATAAATGAAGTTACAGAGTTGATATTTTAAACATTTGTCATTTTAATAATGCGCTTCTATATAAAATGTCGATCATTAAGATCGACTAAAGCGTTCAGATTTTAGCATTCAGATCTTTGTTACAAAACTTGTGAATTTCACTTTAACAATAAATCATTATGCTATTACAGATGTGTTCCATATTCAAGTTTTATTGGGATCACCGTGAAAATTTATGGAGGATGGCAGATTAAAATTACTGTGGCTTCATTCCCTGAATAGCTACAGAATTAAGTAGTTTTCATAAATGTTTCCCTTTACAGCCGATCTTAGGCCCGCCATACTTAACACTGCTACGTCTACTTGGTCACAAACAGCTTCTACAGGGTTTCCCTATGACGTCTGTCTCTCTCCCACACTGCAGCACTTAGGCCTCAATAGACAAAAGACGCCTGTTAGTTTCCCCGTCTCGTGGTGAATCTGCGCTCTTTCTGGCACACGGTCCTCGACGACAGGGTTCGTTTCACATTTCCTGTAGGCTACTCTTTCAGCCATATACAAGGTGTTATAAAAAGGTACGGCCAAACTTTCAGGAAACATTCCTCACACAGAAATAAAGAAAAGATGTTATGTGGACATGTGTCCGGAAACGCTTAATTTCCATGTTAGAGCTCATTTTAGTTTCGTCAGTATGTACTGTACTTCCTCGATACGCCGCCAGTTGGCCCAATTGAAGGAAGGTAAGGATGACTTCGGTGCTTGTGTTGACATGCGACTCATTGCTCTACAGTACTAGCATCAACAGGTTAGTGTTCATCACGAACGTGGTTTTGCAGTCAGTGCATTGTTTACAAATGCGGGTTTGGCAGATGCCCATTCGATGTATGGATTAGCACGGGGCAATAGCCGTGGCGCGGTACGTTTGTATCGAGACAGATTTCCAGAACGAAGGTGTCCCGACAGGAAGACGTTCGAAGCAATTGACCGGCGTCTTAGGGAGCACGGAACATTCCAGCCTATGACTCGCGACTGGGGAAGACCTAGAACGACGAGGACACCTGCAATGGACGAGGCAATTCTTCGTGCAGTTGACGATAACTCTAATGTCAGCGTCAGAGAAGTTGCTGCTGTACAACGTAACGTTGACCACGTCACTGTATGGAGAGTGCTACGGGAGAACAAGTTGTTTCCGTACCATGTACAGCGTGTGCAGGCACTATCAGCAGCTGATTGGCTTCCACGGGTACACTTCTTCGAATGGTTCATCCAACAATGTGTCAATCCTCATTTCAGTGCAAATGTTCTCTTTACGGATGAGGCTTCATTCCAACGTGATCAAATTGTAAATTTTCACAATCAAAATATGTGGGCTGACGAGAATCCGCACGCAATTGTGCATTCACGTCATCAACACAGATTTTCTGTGAACGTTTGGTGATTTCTTGTTTGGGCCCCAAGTTCTCCCACCTACGCTCAATGGAGCACGTTATCATGATTTCATACGGGATACTCTACCTGTGCTGCTAGAACATGTGCCTTTACAAGTACGACACAACATGTAGTTAATGCACAATGGAGCTTCTGCACATTTCAGTCGAAGTGTTCGTACGCGCCGGCCGCGGTGGTCTAGCGGTTCTAGGCGCTCAGTCCGGATCCGCGCGGCTGCTACGGTCGCAGGTTCGAATCCTGCCTCGGGCATGGATGTATGTGATGTTCTTAGGTTAGTTAGGTTTAACTAGTTCTAAGTTCTAGGTGACTAATGACCTCAGAAGTTGAGTCCCATAGTGCTCCGAGCCATTTGAACCATATTTTTGTTCGTACGCTTCTCAACAACAGATTCGATGACCGATGGATTGGTAGAGGCGGACCAATTCCATGACCTCCACGCTCTCCTGACCTCAACCCTCTTGACTTTCATTTATGGGGGCATTTGAAAGCTCTTGTCTACGCAACTTCGGTACCAAATGTAGAGTCTCTTCGTGCTCGTATTGTGGACGGCTGTGATACAATACGCCATTCTCCAGGGCTGCATCAGCGCCTCAGGGATTCCAGGCGACGGAGGGTGGATGCATGTATCCTCGCTAACGGAAGACATTTTGAACATTTCCTGTAACAAAGTGTTTGAAGTCACGCTGGCACATTCTGTTGCTGTGTTTCCATTCCATGATTAATGTGATTTGAAGAGAAGTAATAACATGGAAAGTAAGCGTTTCCGGACACATGTCCACATAACATATTATCTTTCTTTGTGTGTGAGGAATGTTTCCTGAAAGTTTGGCCGTACCTTTTTGTAACACCCTGTAATTAAATGAGAGCGCAATGCTCGTTAACTCACGGTTATCACAGCAGCTTTGCTGCGTTGTTTGAGTTGTTCTAGTGTTCTTGGCTGTGGGGGTATGCAAACACTGATCTTAATGTTTAATGTACGCCCAAAGGAAAAAGTCACAACGTGATCTGGGGGACCAAAAAAAAAAAAAGGTTGAAATGGCTCTGAGCACTCAAATGGTTCAAATGGCTCTGAGCACTATGGGACTTAACATCTGAGGTCATCAGTCCCCTAGAACTTAGAACTACTTAAACCTAACTAACCTAAGAACAGCACGCAACACCCAGTCATCATGAGGCAGAGAAAATCCTTGACCCCACCGGGAATCGAACCCGGGAACACGGGCGTGGGAAGCGAGAACGCTACCGCTCGACCACGAGCTGCGGACTGGGGGACCAAGCATGCACCGCGTGTTCCACATCTCGCCTTATGAGCCTACATCTAGCATTGTCGAAAATGACCGTTTTAGTGGTGCAGGTGTTATGGTGTGGGGAGGCAGGATGTTACATGCGCGTACTGACCTGCAAACGGTCCAAATGGCTCTGAGCACTATGGGACTTAACTTCTGAGGTCATCAGTCGCCTAGAACTTAGTACTACTTAAACCTAACCAACCTAAGGACATCACACACATCCATGCCAGAGGCAGGATTCGAACCTGCGACCGTAGCGGTCACGCGGTTCCAGACTGTAGCGCCTAGAACCGCTCGGTCATGACCTGCAAATCTGTGAACATATTACACTCACCAGTGTCACATTACATTTTGTTTTGTGTTCAGTATTCGTTTTTGTTACAACTACTCGTAGTAATAAAATCAGAGAAGACGATCTGTCCCAATCAGGCAGCAAGTAACAAACTATATATTCTAGCTTAAATCGCACCACATACCGTAAGGCGTGAAATAGCCGAAAAAGAAGAAAGGTGTAACACGATGCATGAGAAAGATCGCTCTCTCTTAGTAGAAGAAGGTGGAACACGCTTTAGTGTATCGCTATGACTATTGTTTATCTGTCGATATGGAGCAATAGAATCTAGAAGAAGTAAAGCTGAACTGGCCTCCCAACTCACCAAAGAGACACACAAAAAAAACGTCCCTCTCATGGAACACAAAAATTAGATAGCACAATACACTAATGAAAATGGATGCCCTGTATGCAGCCGAAACGTTGTCCACCATCAACTACGACCCGCTTGAAAGGCTGTAGATCAAAGAAAGAAAGATATTAAGAAAAAAATCCTTCGACCCAGATTCCAATGCAACAAACTAATTCACATAAAAAATGAAACCCTTTACCAAACTACCGAAAAACACTCAAACACAATTAGGTAAAGAAGAATTGGTTTTTATGGACACGTCCTGAGAGAGAATCCAAACAGATTAACAAAAAAAAATTTTTGCTACTTCCGCAACAACAAAAAAACTGCTTTAAGGAAACAGAGAAGGATTTAAAAGAAGTCCAAATCACGGAAAATATGCTCATACAGAAAACTACAAAAAAACAAAGTCAAAATGAAATCCAAACGAACAATCTCAATCTCTGTAGAAGTAAGGAAAGCGAGATAAGAAAGAACGAAACACGAGATAGAAATGTTTCAAGTCAAAGTGAAAGCCAAAGGAACAATGTAAGTCTCCGAAGAAGGAAGAAAAGCGAGATCAGAAAGAATTGAAACAACACGGCTAGCAAAAAGGCTCGGAACATTAAAAGCTGATTGATTTAAGCACTCCGTCTTCAGGCCACGAGTGCCGTACCGGGACCATCTGACCGCCGTGTCATCCTCAGTGGAGGATACGGATAGGAGGGGCGTGGGGTCAGCACACCGCTCTCTCGGTCGTTATGATGGTATTCTTGACCGAAGCCGCTACTATTCGGTCGAGTAGCTCCTCAATTGGCATTACGAGTCTAAGTACACCCCGAGAAAAGGCAGCAACGCATGGCGGCCAGGATGGTCACCCACCCAAGTGCCGACCACGCCCGACAGAGCTTAACTTCGGTGATCTCACGGGAACCGGTGTATCCACTGCGGCAAGGCCGTCGCCCCTGATTGATTTAACGTATCCCAAAGTGGGGCGAATCGAAAGAAGAAGAAATAGAGAGAGAGAGAGAGAGAGAGAGAGAGAGAACGAGATGATGTGCATCATAAAGAGGCTTACTATTGAAATTATTGGGTTCTACGTTCCTACAATAGTCAGGCAACATCTTCTTTCTCCGGAATATAACTCGTGAAATGTCCACGAGATGTAAATGAGAGAAATTACAGCTCGTACCGTGACCCTTTTCGACAGTCGTCCTATCCACGCGAACGGGACAGGATTGTGTGAAAGTGATAATGGTTCTGGAAGCAACCTCCGCTGCACAACGTAAGGTGGCTTGCGGGCTATAAATGTAGATGTAGAAGTCGAAAAACAGCCGAGCAGTATCGCACCAAGACAAGTACTAGTTTCTCAGTAATGAGAACTGCCTCGCTTCGATACGGTGTACTGTACAGTGGAATTGCGGAGTACAAATGCAGATGTAACGTGGTGACAACGACGCCAGTCCGCGCGCCAGGCGTGATGGCGGTCAAGTGTGTGTGTGTGTGTGTGTGTGTGTGTGTGTGTGTGTGTGCGTGCGTGCACGCGCGCGCCGACATCTAGTTCTCTGGCCGCAGCAGCCGGAGCGGCCTTTTCCCGAAGGCCAGGCGCTGTACGTTGGCAGCCGTGCGCCGCATTTCCATAACCGGTCCCCCCGGCCGGTCGGCCGCTCGCCTGGGAGCACGAGCTCGCGCCCGCGCCTGCTGAGCCGCGCATTCCAGACCGTCGCGGGCTGCGAACCCGGCACTCCGGACACGCGGCCGCCCTTGCTCCCCGCTCCGCGAAGCCCTGACCTGCGGCCTCCGACATCGACCTTAAGCCGTCGGCACACGGACCGTGCATCCGAACGATGAGCGTTGAATGTGCCGAGTTTCTGACGTCATTGCGAGGAACAGCACGTTCGGGAGTCTTTCCGAACGTGCAGAGCAATATCTGGCACGTCAGATATTCTGACAAGGGAACCTCCCCATCGCACCCCCCTCAGATTTAGTTATAAGTTGGCACAGTGGATAGGCCTTGAAAAACTGAACACAGTGCCAACTTATAATTAAATCTGAGGGGGGTGCGATGGGGAGGTTCCCTTGTGAGCGTGCGTCTGAGCGTTGACCAATGAGATGGCACAACGCCACCTACGTCACACGCACGCCTTCTCCCTTCACTAGAGTTGTGAGGCGCCATATTAGCTTTCATTTCAAGCCTATATGTATATATGCCGTTTATGAGCACCAGCAAGTTGAGAATCACTGGAAAACCCGTTGTTAATTGTGTGATTCGTTCCAATAAAATAATGAGAAACATCACATTCGTGGCAAAAGAATTATTGTAACTTGCGTATTATGAGAGTAGGCTATTTGAAGGCAGCGACACACTGAAGATGCACCCAAAACGCATTGTTCTTGGTACAATTTGTTATAATTAAATTTCAATTAGTAACATATCTACGATTAAGGTTTTCAGAAAGGCGTAACATAATATGATTAGATGCACTGGATGTGGTGTGGGTTTAGCGCGCCGGCACAGTAGCTCAGCGTGTTCGGTCAGAGGGCTGCATGCTCTCTGTAATAAAAAAATACTGAGTCAAGGAATCAACGATCAACTTGAACGAATGTCTTGTGACGTCCACCCAGACCAAATGCGACGAACTAAATCGAAAAAAAAAATTAAAAAAGAAGCGTAATCAGTATCGTCACTGCCCTATATAAAGTTGTTTGTTGGTGCGGTGGTTCGCGTCTTGACACTTCCAATTGTTTTTTTCCTAACATTCGCGTTTTTATTAGGTTCTGATACTTTATTATTAGTTTAATATAAGTAAATACTATAATAGTTAATGTTATGTAAGTATAAGTTCACCTTTTTTGGAGGGGTGACTTTGTTCGATTCGTTTAATCTACAGGACAGCTTGCGCTACTTGTATAACGATATTTTGCTCCTTTTTCTTTTACGCTTCGTAATTCACATGTTGCAAAGATTCTGCTGGGTAGGAACTGTGATCAAGAAAGACTGACCTTGGGGCTTTACTAAAATGTGGGAATGATGAAATAATGTTTATCTTATGCGGAGAAGTATTCCAAATTTGTAGCGCACTGTTTGTAATGGAACTTTTATAAGCCTGTGTCCTTATTGATTGGACGTGGTACTTTCCTTTTCGTGGACGATGGAGGAAATGTGGGTTTTAAACGACCTAACGTGGGAAATTTACGCGCGCCCGTTGAATAAACAGTGTGATTTACGAACTAGAAACATCCCTCAACTCACCGTGCTGTCGAACGTTAACGTTGAGCGTGCCAAGTTCAACGTGCTGCTGAACGCTCAGGAACGATGCGACTTGTGCATACGGCACGTGGACCCCAACGTGGTATACGTGATCGCAACGCACTCCAGCGGCAGTTGAGGGATGTTTCTAGTTCGTAAATCACTCTGTTTACTCAACGGGCGCGCGTAAATTTCCCACGTTAGGTCTTTTAAAACGCACATTTCCTCCATCGTACGCGAAAAGGAAAGTACCACGTCCAGTCAATAAGGACACAGGCTTATAAAAGTTCCATTACAAACAGTGCGGTACAAATTTGGAATACTTCTCCGCATAAGATAAACATTATTTCATCATGGCCGAGCAGTTCTAGGCGCTTCAGTCTGGAACCGCATGACCACTACGGTCGCAGGTTCGAATCCTGCCTCGGGCATGGATGTGTGTGATGTCCTTAGGTTAGTTAGGTTTAAGTAGTTCTTAATTCTAGGGGACTGTTGACCACAGATGTTAAGTCCCATAGTGCTCAGAGCGATTTGAACCAATTTTTTTTTTAACGAAGTCACCCCTCAAAAAAAGATGAACTTATATTTACATAACATCAAATATTTTAGTATACACTTACATTAAACTAATAATTGAGTATCAAAACCTAATGAAAACGTGAATGTCAGGAAAAAAATTAGAAGTGGCAAAATTCGAACGACTGCCCTAACAAACAACTCCATTTGGGACAGTCATGCTACTCTTTACGCTATACCAACACCACGGCGGTGCCTACAAAACATTTTATTTTACCTGTTGCTGAAAATCTTAATTGTAAATATGTTCATAATTGAAATTTAATTATAACAAGTTGTATCAAGAACAATGCGTTTTGGGTGTGTCGCTGCCTTCAAATAGCCTACTCTCATAATACGCAAGTTACAATAATTCTTTTGCCACGAATATGATATTTCTCATTATTTTATTGCACTCGATCACACAGTTAACAATGGGTTCTACAGTGACTTTCAATTTGCTGGTGCTCAGAAACGGCACATATACATATAGGCTTGAAATGAATGCCAATATGGCGCCTCACAACTCTGTACTGAAGGGAGACGGCGTGCATGTGACGTAGGTGGCGTTGTGCCATCTCGTTGGTCAACGCTCAGACGCACGCTCAGAATATCTGACATGCCAGATATTGCTTTGCACGTTCGGAAAGACTCCCGAACGTGCTATTCCACGCTATGACGTCAGAAACTCGGCACGCTCAACGTTCGGATGCACGGTCCATGTACCGACGGTTTTAGTTGCGGCTACTCTCCAAAACAAGTAGCAAGCCGCGTTCGCACGCAGAACTAAAGTGACGGCACAGCTAGTGGCATCTAGGAGTGACTCCGTAAGTTACCGATCACGCAGAGCGCCAAAAGCTATACTTGCGAAGAGAACAGGGCACACACCATAACCCGACTTCCCAGACACTTCGCTCAGTGGAAGAGGGGTCAAAATACTGGAACATGTGTCTCGGTTTATCATAGGTACTCGGCCGTTTCTGAGAAAACGAGCGTCAAGTTTTTCGACGGACTGTAGATGTCTTCTAGCACGAGCTGTAGGTGCAAATGGTGGCGTAGTGGCTAGTGTCGTAGCATGTCATGTTTGCGGTCTGTGTTCGACACCAGATCATCAATTTTATAAATTTTATTTTTTTCGTTCATGTACTCATGCCCTTAGAAGATTACTACACGAATATTTCTTATCAGATTAGGGGCTACAAGGGCGTCATATTCCTTGAAACAATTGCAACTGGATTTCACAATAGCTGTCATACCCTACGACTTATCTTAGAAAATAGATTAAGGAAAGGCAAACCTACGTTTCTAGCATTTGTAGATTTAGAGAAAGCTTTCGACAATGTTGACTGGAATACTCTCTTCCAAATTCTGAAGATGGCAGGGGTCAAATACAGGGAGCGAAAGGTTATTTAAAATTTGTACAGAAACCAAATGGCAGTTATAAGAGTCGAGGGACATGAAAGGGAAGCAGTGGTTGGGAAGGGAGTGAGACAGGGTTGTAGCCTCTCCCCGATGTTATTCAAGCTGTATATTGAGCAAGCAGTAAAGGAAACAAAAGAAAAATTCGGAGTAGGAATTAAAATCCATTGAGAAGACATTAAAACTTTGAGGTTCGCCGATGACATTGTAATTCTGTCAGAGACAGCAAAGGACCTGGAAGAGCAGTTGAACGGAATGGACAGTGCCTTGCAAGGAGGATATAAGATGAAAATCAACAAAAGCAAAACGAGGATAATGTAATGTAGTCGAATTAAATCGGGTGATGCTGAGGGTATTAGATTAGGAAATGAGACGCTTAAAGTAGTAGATAAGTTTTGCTATTTAGGGAGTAAGATAACTGATGATGGTCGAAGTAGAGAGGATATAGCATGTAGACTGAGAATGGCAAGGAAAGAGTTTCTGAAGAAGAGAAATTTGTTAGCACCGCGTATAGATTTAAATGTCAGGAAGTCGTTTCTGAAAGTATTTGTATGGAGTGTAGCCATGTATGGAAGTGAAACATGGACGATAAATAGTTTGGATAAGAAGAGAATAGAAGTTTTCGAAATGTGGTGCTACAGAAGAATGCTGAAGATTAGATGGGTAGATCACATAACTAATGAGGAGGTATTGAACAGAATTAGGGAGAAATTTGTGGCACACCTTGACTAGAAGAAGAGATCGGTTGGTAGGACATGTTCTGAGGCATCAAGGGATCACCAATTTAGTATTGGTGGGCAGCGTGGAGGGTGAAAATCGTCGAGGGAGGCCAAGAGATGAATACACTAAGCAGATTCAGAAGGATGTAGGCTGCAGTAGGTACTGGGAGATGAAGAAGCTTTCACAGGATAGAGTATCATGGAGAGCTGCATCAAACCAGTCTCAGGACTGAAGACCACGACAACAACGTTTATTGTACTGGGTGTTCAAAAAGTCTCTCCGCAGTGGCGTATGATTGTTACCCGCGCTTACCGTATGCCGCAGTGAATATACCGAAATGAAACTCAGTGAAATACAAGTTATTAATTATTGATTACTCATTTTTACTTGCAAATTTTCACATTAAATGTTGAAATTGTCCCCCCGTTGTTAAATACACAATTCAATTCGTCTAATCTTGTTTCAAAACTCAAGCTGTAACATTTCTTTGGTAACAGAAGCAGTGAAAGTGCCTATTGCAGTTTTCAATTCATCGATGGATTTTGGACAGTTTTTGTAGACAGTTGCTTTCGCTGCACCCCAGAAGAAAAAGTCAAGTGATATTAGGTTAGGCGATCGTGGAGGCCAAAGTCCCAGTGAAATTATGCGATCACCAAAAACATCACCAAGCAGTGACATTGAAACGCGAGCTGTATGCGCGGTTGCACCATCTTGTTGAAAATAACCGTTCAATATTTCACTTAACACAAGTTCTCCTATGAATGGGTACAGAATATCACTACTATAACGTTGTGCGTTATTGTTTCGTTGAAAAATGTGGGACCCACAATCTCGACGCCTAGAAATTCAATCCAAACTCCCTATTTACACAGAATGAAATGGTTCCTCATGAATACACTATGGATTTGCCGTACTCCACATACGAGAATTTTGCGAGTTCATGTACTAGGATAAATGAAACCACGCCTCATCAGTGAAAAACGTTTCATTAAGAATATCTCTTCCATTTTATTGAACGAACTTTTTGAACCATTGATAATAATGCAGTCTCTTGCCATGTTCAGTATTTTTTAGTTCTTGCACGACTGTCACTTTGTATGGGAGAAGTTATATAATTTTTTCCTTACAGCTGTGTAGGCCGTTCCGACACTAACATCGATTTCCTGGGCGCGTTTTCATACTGACTTATTCTGACTCATGGACACTTTATCAGAAATATCGAGTAGTTCATCCTCAGAGGAAACACTAGGACGATCACTTCTCGGTGCATCTGTCACTGAACCCGTACTTCGAAATTTGTTAGTCAAATCTCGCACGGTATCGCGATGGCAAGGAAAGCGTTTCTGAAGAAGAGAAATTTGTTAACACCGCGTATAGATTTAAGTGTCAGGAAGCCGTTTCTGAAATAAATTGTATGGAGTGTAGCCATGTATGGAAGTGAAACATGGACGATAAATAGTGAATTAAATGTTTGTCGAACTGAAACTGTGTATTTACTGCCAGATTTGAACACTTGTTCGACTAAAAACACACGTTCTTCAATGGTTAGCCGGCCTGGGTGGCCGAGCGGTTCTAGACGATACAGTCTGGAACCGCGCGGCATCTACGGTCGCAGGTTCGAATCCTGCCTCGGGCTTAGATGTGTGTGATGTCCTTAAGTTAGTTAGGTTTAAGTAGTTCTAAGCTCTAGGGGACTGATGGCCTCAGAAGTTAAGTCGCATAGTGCTCAGAGCCATAACGTTAACGTCTTCAATGATTGGCATTTTAAGAGTGACCAAAACGAAACAAACGAACAAAGGAACTAAATTTAAACGTTCACGTCAACACGTAACGACACACACCAACGATACTACTGACGCTGGTTGAGATAAACGAAACAGTGGAATGTTGGGAGACTCCACTTGAAGAAAAGTAACCCAGGGAGGCGAACAATCATATGACACGCGCCGCTAACAATCATACGGCACTGCGGAGAGACTTTTTGAACACTACGTATTATGTGTATATGGTATTTTCAAGGGTTACAATCTTTTTAAATTCTCGTATTCTTATATTTCATTCTTATATCAGTTCATATATTTTAATCTTATGTTTATTCTTCAGGGAGGTTTGGTGCGTACCTTCGCAGAAGCATTCACAACCTAGAAATTCCAAACACCGCGAGCACCGTGCGAAGGCAACTTTACTACAGCGACATTTCTTCATATAAATCTCGCTCGATAAAGAAACGTCGTAACTTTGCTGAAGATTTTACGCATTCGCAGTAAATTCGCAGCAAACTACAGATGACGCATCACTTTTCCGAAAAATAGCGCTTGTATTTAATTATGAATCAAGACACACTACAGAAATTTAACCGATAACAATTTCAAATAATTTTTCCATTTGTTCATTTATTTCTAGTTGAATCATCATGCTCGTTCGCAGAAGAGATTCTGTAAAATTTGGAAGGTAGGAGACGAGGTACTCGCAGGAGTAAAGCTGTGAGGAGGGGGCGTGAGTCGTGCTTGGGTAGCTGAATATGATTCCTCATTCTTTGACTGCAGTTATCTGTCACCTTATTTATGTCATTTCATTGTAGCCATTTCTGTTACTGTTTTTGTGGGGTGATAACAAAAAAACTTTCTAATCTGTAAAAAAAAAAAAAGAAAGAAAAGTTGGTAGTGTACTTGCGCGCGAAAGGCAAAGGTCCCGAGTTCGAGTCTCGGTCCGGCACACAGTTTTAATCTGCCAGGAAGTTTCATATCAGCGCACACTCCGCTGCAGAGTGAAAATCTCATTCTGAATAAGGACAATGTTATTTTAATAGACAATGGAAACATTCATGTATTTATCTTCTACGGACCCGGATAGACAAATGAAAATAAAAATAAAAGTAACAATATCCGTGAATCATGGATTCAAGTGAACTGTTTGTTCACTAAAAAGCACATAAAGTACCACAGAAACTCTGACCCCCGTTTTCCCAGAGACGGATAAGCCGATACGCTTATTCCCTCATTTTACCCATTCCCACTGAGGTATGTTTCTGGGATATTGGGTTATGACAATTGCCATGTTGTCTTCGTTAGTGGCATAGTTTCCAGCCAGAAAACCTCCACTGCCGATTCTTTGGAGAATGGAATTCTCACGTCTAAAACAGCTCCAAATGACCGATTACGCTATAAATGAGTTAATGTGTTAAATATTTGATGTTATTCATGTACGTGACAAACATTTTGGAAAGGGCTGTAAATTTTGTTTACAGTTTGTTAGAAGTCGCTAAGTGTTCTCATTATGAAACACTGGATGAATGCAGACTGCGTAATTTGCTCTCCATTTTAAGCAAAATCTAGTTTCTCGATATTTATGACGTAATATCTCGGGGTGGGTATAACTAAAAGTGCAGCTACTCGCAGAAGTCGAGTTGTGGATTTAATTATCATATGGCAGCAAAACTTGTAGATAATCTAATGCGTTAATGCGGAATCGATATACACTAGAAAAAAGTTAGTTCCAGTTTTGGCCACGAAGTACAAATCTGGCACTGCGGATGCATGAAAGACGTATGGAAATTTATCCGTATGTAATGGAGTAGGAGCGGCACGTGGACAGAAAAAGTCAGACGGGTGGGAAAGGTATAATTTTGATTTTATTTTACCTCTGATTACAGAACTTGATCAGCATGAGCATCGGAGACGTCAACTAGATGCCACTACATAAAACGACTTTATCAACAGTTGCTGGCACTAGTTCCAGTGGAATCTGAGCAGTATGTTCCTCTTCAGATCAAGCGGAGACCGAACGTGACCCTGGTAGACATGTTCTTTTAGATGTCCCCAGAGCCAAAAATCATATGAATTCAGGTCAGGTGATCTTGCAGGTCGTGCATCTGGAAAACCTCTGGAAATAACACGTTCGTGAAAGATTGCTTAAGCAGATCTTTCACTAGGAGAGCGAAGTGTTGCCACATCTTAGATGAAAACAACGGTTTCCACACAGTTGCGTTCTTCCAAAGCAGGGGGCGCGGGGTTGTTTGGGGGGGGGGGGGGGGGGGGAGACCAAACTGCGAGGTCACCTGTCTCATCGGATTAGGAAAGGACGGGGAAGGAAGTTGGCCCTGCCCTTTCAAAGGAACCATCCCGGCATTTGCCTGGAGCGATTTAGGGAAATCACGGGAAACCTAAATCAGGATGGCGGGACGCAGGATTGAACCGTCGTCCTCCTGAATGCGAGTCCAGTGTGTTAACCACTGCGCCACCTCGCTCAGTTTCCAAAGCAGGAATCACATGTTGTACAAGGAAGTCTCGATAACGTGCAAACGCCACAGTACACCTGACAGAACCTCTCGGTGTACACTGTTCAAACAAGTCGTACCGAGAATAAAGGTGCTTGTGAATCTACGCAATACAGTCACATACGGCGAGTACAGTGGCTCTTCGTGCACAACAGGCGATTTAACAATACCTCATATTCGACAGTGTTGTGTATTTACAACACCCTACACTGTAACAAGTTCCTCGTCACTCAACAGATATCCGCAGCTCGTGGTCTTGCGGTAGCGTTCTCGCTTCCCGCGCACGGGATCCCGGGTTCGATTACGGGTTCGATTACCGGTGGGGTCAGGGATTTTCCCTGCCTCGAGATGACTGGGTGTTGTTGTGTCGTCTTCTTCATCATCATCATTCATCCCCATTATGGACGGAGGAAGGCAGTGGCAAACCACCTCCGCTAGGACTTTGCATAGTCGGTGGTGTGGGTCTCTCTCACGTCCTCCCCTACTCCTCCTAGGAGTTTGGGACCTCATCATCATCATTCCACAGAATATTGCCCAGCTATATGTCATCAACTTCGATCCGTGTCAGAAGACCAAATTCAGGACGTTGCTGTGGATCATGAGGTTTCAGTTGCTGCACCGTCTTGATCTTGTACGTGTATCAGTGTAAAATAGGCCTCAAACCTTCCCGTACCATTGGGCATGGGATGAACAATTCTCGTGACACTACAGGAGCACCAGCACTACCTGGGCCACGTGCTGCATGGTCAGTTACAGCAACAGCGACGTCGACAGTCACTGCCACCGGGATACGACGCCTTCGCCTTCCAGGTTCCACATTAAACCCAACCGAGTTTTCGAATTTCATTATCATCTTCTTTAAACAATTTAATTACATCGGGCATCTCCTCTGACCTTTCAGTCAGCGATACGCCGTTTACATAAATCAGTTTCACTAACAGTGCAAGGCCTGTCTTCTCGATAGGTATCCTGTTTACTCACGTTATGGCTTCTCAAATGATAGAGTGGATGTCATCCATCATACAAACAGTGTCCATGGACAGATTTGCACTTGTGGCGAAAATTGGAATTATTTTTTCCAGCTTAAATCAGTTCTGCGTTAACGTGTTGGTATATCTACTAACTTTCGCTACCAAGCGGTAATTGCAGCCTACATTGGACCTACGAGAGTAGCTGCGCTTCAGTTATAATCACCCGGTAGAACGAGATAATTTTGCAAGTACAGTCAGTGACGTACGTAATTACTGTCTGCAAAGTGTGTTCGGAAAAGAATTATTACTAAAGAAGAAATAAATTAAGACATTGTACCTGATGCTGAAGTTTTAAGCAAAAGCTAGCTTTTCACGCATCTAAATGTCTATGACATCATACACTATGTGATCAAAAGCATCCGGACACCTGGCTGAAAATGACTTAAAAGTTCGTGGCGCCCTCCATCGGTAATGATGGAATTCAATACGCTGTTGGCCCACCCTTAGCCTTGATGACAGCTTCCACTCTCGCAGGCATACGCTCAGTCAGATGCTGGAAGGTTTCTTGGGGAATGGCAGCCCATTCTTCACGGAGTGCTGCACTGAGGAGAGGTATCGATGTCCGTCGGTGAGGCCTGGCACGATGTCGGCGGTCCAGAACATCCCAAAGGTGTTCTATAGGACTCAGATCAGGACTCTGTGCAGGCCAGTTCATTACAGGGATGTTATTGTCGTGTAACCACTCCGCCACAGGCCGTGCATTACGAACAGGTGATCGATCGTGTTAAAAGATTCAATCGCCGTCCCCAAATTGCTCTTCAACGGTGGGAAGCAAGAAGGTGCTTAAAACATCAATGTAGGCCTGTGCTCTGATAGTGCCACGCAAAACAACAAGGCGTGCAAGCCCCACTCCATGAAAATCACGACCACATCATAACACCACTGCCTCCGAATTTTACTGCTGGCACTACACACGCTGGCAGATGACTTACACCAGGCATTCGCCATACACCCTGCCATCGGATCGCCACATTGCGTACCGTGACTCGTCACTCCACACAACGTTTTTCCGCTGTTCAATCGTCCAATGTTTACGCTCCTTACACGAAGCGAGGCGTCGTTTGGCATTTACAGGCGTGATGTATGGCTTATGAGCAGCCGCTCGACAATGAAATCCGAGTTTTCTCAAACCCCGTCTAACTGTCATAGTACTTGCAGTGGATCCTGATACAGTTTGGAATTCCTGTGTGGTGGTCTGGATAGATGTCTGCCTATTACAGATTACGACCCCCTTCAAATGTCGGCGGTCTCCATCAGTCAGCTTTTGTGCTGTACGTGTCCCTTCACGTTCCCACTTCTTTATCACATCGGAACAGTGGACCTAGGGATGTTTAGGAGTGTGGAAATCTCGCGTACAGACGTACGACACGAGTGACATCCAGTCACCTGACCACGTTCGAAGTTCGCGAGGTCGGCGGAGCGCCTCATTCCGCTCTCTCACGATGTCTACTGACTACTGAGGTCGCTGATATGGAGTACCTATGGAGTACCTGGCGGCAGGTTGAAGCACAATGCACATAATAAGAAAAACGTGTGTTTTTGGTGATGTCCAGATGCTTTTGATCACATAGTGCAGCTCCTGAACTATGTTTCGTGAAATGATAGAACTTTGCAGGTACATTCAGTGGTATATCTGAATACTGCCTCCAAACTATGTTGCGAATAGAGTTGGTAGTAAAGGTGCAATAAATTAAAACGTCATGTCTGATGCTCAAGTCTTACTCATTTCGTGAGACGTGCTAGTGAGAAAAAGTTTCGTACAGGTTTGAAGTTATGTTCAAAGATTACCGTATTGGAAGTCGCTAAGTGATCTCATTCTCACACGCTGGATGACTACAATGCGGGTATTTGCGCGCCGTCAGTTACCCTGCCTCAAGACAAAAATACAGTTTCTAACTGTAATACTTGCCCAATTGTGTCAAACACAATTGTGTCAAACATTCAGCATATGAGTACGCCTCTAAAAGAGTACACTCTGATAGTATTTTAAATTTTTAAATTCGGTCAAGCGCGAAATACTGAAAATCAAATTTTGGTTGCCCCTGGAAACCGTTTGATAGGTAACTTACAACTGGGATCGGGTTCCGAGCTACATAATAGTCGTTTAGATGTGACATCAGCATAGAGTACTGAAGTGAATAATACTATTATAGTGTGGGTTCATTCCCTTTTTTTAATAGAATCAATTGTCAGCTGCACAGTTGTAATATTGTATTGCACTTAACCGGCCCCAAAAGGTTAACCTGTCGAAACCGTATAACTGCAATAAAATATTATAATTGTAGAGCTGACGACTGATTTTGTTTTGAAAAGTATATATATATATATATATATATATATATATATATATATATATATATAATATTTGTTTGACAGATGAGAATATTACCAAAGTATCCGTTTAATAAGCCGTGGGGCAAAATACAAACAGGAATTACTTACAAAAGAATGGGAAAGCGGAAAGGGCTGATCATGAGGAAGATCAGTTTGGGCTTCGGAGAAATGCAGGAACACGAGAGGCAATATTGACTTATCCCAGAACATAGGTTACAGAAGGAAAGCCCACGTTATAGGTTTAGACAAAGTGTTGACATTGTTGACTGACTACACTCTCTGAAGTTCTGAAGGTAGCAACGATGAAGTACAGCGAGCAGAAGGTTATTCACAGCTTGTGCAGAAACCAGAGTGTAGTTGAAGTCGAAGAATATGAAGGAGAAGCAGTAGTTAGGGAGGGTGTTGGAACAGCTTTATGGAGTGACAGTTCTGTGGAGAGACATTACTATGGAACCTGGGAAAATTCGAACGTGACAATCTGTTCGTGTGATGGTGAAGCCCACGAATGCGAAAACAAAAACCCTAGTTGTAGTGGCACACTGACCTGTAGCTTCGCCTGAATCCTAGGTTACGTTGGAAGGCAATAGTTTGCTTGTGAGACGGCGAAGCCAACGAACGAAAACTAAAGTCTCGCTTCGGATGACGAACTGATCAGTATCTTACTTCGAGATATACGTTAGGTATGCATGTGTTAGTTTCCAGAATGAGATTCTCACGCTGCAGCGGAGTGTGCGCGGATATGAAACTTCCTGGCAGATTAGAACTGTGTGCCGGACCGAGACTCGGACTCGGGACCTTTGCATTTCGCGGCCAAGTGGTCTACCATCTGAGCTACCCAAGCACGACTCACGACCCGTCCTCACAGCTTTACTTCTTCCAGTATCTCGCCTCCTATCTTCCAAACTTCACAGAAGCTCTCCTGCGAACCCTGCAGAACTAGCACTCCCGGAAGAAAGGATATTGCGAAGAGATAGCTTAGCCACAGCCTAGGGGATGTTTCCAGAAAGAAATTTTCACTCTGCAGAGGAGTGTGTGCCGATATGAAACTTCCTAGACAATTAAAACTGTGTGCCGGACCGAGACTCGAACTCGGGACCTTTGCCTTTCTGGAAGGTTCGCAGAAGTGCTTCTGTGAAGTTTGGAAGGTAGGAGATTAGGTAATGGCAGAATTGAAGCTGTGAGAGCGGGTCGTGAGTCGTGCTTGGGTAGCTCAGATGGTAGATAAAAAATGGTTCAAATGACTAAGCACTATGGGACTTAACTGCTGAGGTCATCAGTCTCCTAAACATAGAACTACTTAAACCTAACTAACCTAAAGACGTCACACACATCCATGACCGAGGCAGGATTCGAACCTGCGACCGTAGCAGCCGCGTGGTTCCGCACAGATGCGCCTAGAACCGCTCAGCCACCGCGGCTGGCTCAGATGATAGCGCACTTGCCTGCAAAAGGCAAAAGTCCTGACTTCGAGTTTCGGTCTGGCACACAGTTTTAATCTGCCAGGAAGTTTCATGTGTTAGTTTTGTTGTGAACTAAAGAAGCCAACGATAGTGAAGTCTAAAAGCGTGGTGACACTTTGATGTGTAGCGTAGCCCCAGGTCTAGGTTAGGTTGGAATATGAGAGTTGGCGTGTGAGTTGGTGAAGCCAAGAATGTAAAAGCAAAAAGCCTAGTTGTGGTGACAGACTGATGTGTAGCTTAGTCCCAGACCTAGGTTAGGTTGGAATGTGACAATTTGATTGTAAGTTGGCGAAGCCAAAGAATGTGAAACCAAAAAGAATCTGAAGTGTCTTGCGTTGCAAAGAAATGTCAACACATTCCGTCTTTCCACAACTGTCATTCCGCATGTCATAAACCCGTTTTAGCGAGTAAGACAGGCCTGCTGATCCACCTCTGGCCCTTATGCAAGCAGTTATTTGAATTGGCACTGACTGACAGACTTGCTGGATGTCCTTCTGAGGGGTATCGTGCCAAATTCTTTCCAATTCGTGCGTTAGGTCGTCAAAGTACCAAGGTGGTCGGTGGACCTTGCCCGTAACGCTCCAAACGTTGTCAACTGGGGAGAGATCCGGTGATCTTGCTGGTCAAGGTAGGGTTTGGCAAGCACGAAGACAAGCAGTAGGAACTCTCCCCGTGCGTGGGCAGAAATTATTTTGCTGAAATGTAAACCTGGACGGCTTGACATGAAGGGCACCAAAATTGGGCATTGAATATCGACGATGTACCGCTCTCCTATATGGGTGCCGCACATGACAGCCAAAGGGTTCTGCTATGAAAGGAAATGGAACCCTAGACAATCAGTCCTGGTTGCCAGGCCGAATGGTGGGCGGCAGTCAGGTCCGTCTGGGGTCTGTCTTCCTGGTCACCAAGGCTTAGTTCGAAGCGGGATTCACCACTGAAGACAATCCTACTGAAGACATTCCAAGACGAGGACGTATCTGGAAACTCCCCAGACAGCGGTGAGACGCCCTCCTGGCCGTAGACCGCCATACGGCCCGACAACCATGAGTGACGCTCAGGGGTGCCATTTCATTTCACGACAGGACTACTTTGCGTTGTAACTGCGACCAGGACGGTCACAGGGTAGCAATGACGGAAGCGCGGCGGGACCCGCGGAGAGGCCCGCGAACAACAACACAACGGCAGAGGACGGACACGACCAACTAAGGACAGAACGAATACAACAAGACCGAACAACAGAGACACAAGGAAACCAACACGTCCACTCGTACACGAACAAGGAAGTAAGCAGTCTAGCGCAAAGCAAGGTGTAAACCAACGTAAGCGAGATTAGACTGGCTGGCTGAGCGAGTTTTTTTGTTTTAATTGAATTTCGATTCCCCCCAAAGGGGGCGGGCTGGCAGAAGCTTAGTATGCCGCTCTTCAGCCTACAGACTTTGTTTTAAAAAGGTGAAGATAATATATAATAAAAAACAGGCGATAAAATCGAAGACTTGCTGGCTGAGCTTTTTTTTTCTTTATTGTTATTTTTAAACCTGTTTACAGGCAGGCCAGCAGCAGCATACTACGCCGCTCTTTGGCCTCAGAGAAACACAAAAGAGACAAATGAAGACACAGTGAGATAAAAATATGGTGGACATATAAACAGGGACAAACACCTTTTAAAATACATGGAGCCGTTCACGGGCGTAGAGTCCAAGATAAAATTTGTTCAGCCACTTGGACACATACATAGACGAAAATTGTCACACGTGAACGTAGGTGTACAAAACGAATAACACTGAACCACTTAAGCACAAAACGACAGCACACACAGAAACACAAGGCGTTGATCTCCGGCGCGCGAAAGTTCACTAACCGTGTACGAGTCCGGGGACCTGCCAAGAGAGGAGGAGGGGGGTGGGAGAGGGGGAGGGGAGAGCAGATACCATGGGCAAGGGAGATAGGGGGAAGGGAGGAAGGGGGAGGGGAAGCCCGGGGAAAGAGGGGTGGAGGAAGGGGACGGGGAAAAGGAAAGAGAAGGGAGGGAGGGTGCCGAAAGGAAAGGACACAGGAAAGGGGGGAGGATCAAAGTTGATAGGAGGGGTAGATGGAGGGGAGGAGGACATCATCAGGGAGGGGGAGCTGGCGCAAGCCACCTTGGGAGAGGGTAAGGAGGGTGGAGAGATGGAGACCGGGTGGGACATGGGAATACAGGCGTGGCAGCGGGCGGGGGTGGGAGAGGATGGGCGAGACAAGTGGGTGAGGAGGATCGAGTTTGTGGGAGGTGTACAGAATGCGTATCCTTTCAAGGAAAAGGAGGAGGTGGGGGAACGGAATGAGATCGTACAGGATCCGTGTGGGGGAGGGGAGACAGATGCAATAGGCAAGGCGGAGAGCATGGCGTTCAAGGATTTGAAGGGATTTATAAAAGGTAGGGGGGGCGGAGATCCAGGCCAGATGGGCGTAACAAAGGATAGGGCGGATGAGGGATTTATAGGTGTGGAGGATGGTGGAGGGGTCCAGACCCCACATACGGCCGGAAAGGAGCTTGAGGAGACTGAGTCGGGATCATGCCTTGGCTTGGATTGTCCAGAGATGGGGGATCCAGGAGAGGCGACGGTCGAGGGTGACGCCAAGGTACTTAAGGGTGGGAGTGAGGGCGATAGGACGACCATAGATGGTGAGATAGAAATCAAGGAGGCGGAAGGAAGGTGTGGTTTTGCCTACAATGATCGCCTGGGTTTTGGAGGGATTGACCTTGAGCAACCACTGGTTGCACCAAGTGGTGAACCGGTCAAGATGGGATTGGAGAAGGTGTTGGGAGCGCTGCAGGGTGGGGGCAAGGGCAAGGAAGGCGGTGTCATCGGCAAACTGGAGAAGGTGGACGGGGGGTGACGGCGGCGGCATGTCTGCCGTATACAAAAGGTACAGAAGGGGGGAGAGGACGGAGCCTTGGGGCACACCGGCGGAGGGGAAAAAGGTGTAGGAGTCTGTGTTATGGATGGTGACGTAGGAAAGACGGTGGGAGAGAAAGGAGCCGATCAGACGGACGTAGTTAATGGGAAGATCGAAGGTTTGGAGCTTGAAGAGGAGACTGGAATGCCATACGCGGTCATAAGCTTGTTCGAGGTCTAGGGAGAGGAAGATTGCAGAGCGACGGGAATTTAGCTGATCGGAAAGGAGATGAGTGAGGTGAAGGCGAAGGTCGTCGGAAAGGAGGCGGTGCTGGCGGAGATGCTGTGGATGCGATGGGTGAGGATAGATTCCAGGACCTTGCTGAAGACCGAGGTAAGGCTGATGGGACAGTAGGAGAAGACGGCGGACGGTGTGCCAGGTTTAAGGAACATCAGGATATGGGAGGTTTTCCACAGGGCGGGGTGGTAACCGGTGGACAGGACTACATTGTAGAGCCTGGCCAGGATGGAGAGGAAAGAGACAGGAGCTTCACGAAGGTGACGGTAGGTGACACGATCGTGACCAGGAGCGGTGTTGCGTTTCGTGCGGAGTGTAGCAATGAGATCCTGTGTAGTGATAGGGGCATTGAGTTCCATGTGTGCAATGTTGTCCAAGTACTGCAAACCAGGAGCGGGGGGAGGGACAGAGGTGTCAGTTCGATTGCGGACATCCGGGAAGAGGGAGTAATCGAACTGGGGATCATCGGGGATGGAAAAGACATCGGAGAGGTAGGAGGCAAAGTGATTGGCCTTACTAAGGGAGTCAGGGAAGGGGTGATCATCATGGAGAAGAGGATAGTAGGGGGAGGGTTTAGTTCCGGTAAGGCGACAGAAGGCTCACCAGAACTTGGACGAGTTGATAGGTAGGGTAGCATTTAAACGGGTGCATGTCTGTCGCCAGTCCCGGCGTTTCTTAGCCGCAAGCAAATTACGAATGTGTCGCTGGAGTTGCCGGTGGCGTCGTAGTGTCTCCGGGTCATGCGTGCAGAGGAAGGCACGGTAGAGACTGCAGGATTCACGAAGGAGGAGGACGGCTCATGGGGTGTAAGGTAGGATGGTGGGGGTGGATGGCGACAGTAGGGACTTGGGCCTTCACGGCCTCAGACAAGGTCTGCTGGAGAAAGGAGGCGGCATGGGTTATATTGTCAGGGTGGTGGTAGGTGAAGGGGTGGCTATCGACCTGGGCAGAGAGGGTATCCCGGTAGGCATTCCAGTTGGCACGGGAATAGTCATGGACGTACTTAGGGGGAGGGTCATTACGAGGGTCGGGGCGGGGGCGACGACTGTCTGAAACGGTGAGGAGGACAGGGAGATGGTCGCTACCAATAGGCCCCAGGACATCCACCGTTATGCGGCCAAGGAGGTTGGGGGAGGAGAGGATAGCATTGGGAGTGGAGTTGGATTCGGGACAGGTGTGCTGGGGGATGCGGATGAGGTCGCCTTGAAGGGAGGAGAGGAACCGATGCCACCGCTGTAACTGGGTGGCGGAACGACTATGGATGTTGAGGTCGGCGGCGATCACGTAGGAGGAGAAGGTATGGTCAATGTGGGAGAGGAAGTCGAAGGGAATAGGGGCGTTAGGGCGTACATAGATTGTGGCGCAGGTAACGGTAAGGCAGGGGAAGAAGAGACGGAGGATCAGGTGTTCGGTGGGGTCAGGAAGGAGAGGTTGGAGCCGAACGGGGATCTGGCGGTAGTGACCAATGGCAACTCCGCTACGTGCAATCGGGAGGGGATTATCGGAGTGGTGAAGGAGGTAGGGCGAAGTGAGGATGGTGTGGTGGGGTTGGAGGAAGGTTTCATTGAGGAGGAAGGCCTCCACGTGGTGGGTGGCAAGGGTGTGCAGGAAGAGGTTCTTGTTGGCGGGAAGGGAGCAGATGTTGTTGAAAAGGATACGGTGCTGTCGCGCCATGACAGGGATTTAGACGAGGGTGTCAAGACGGGAGAAGGTGAAATGGGCCGGGTTGTTGGAGTAGGTGGCGTACATTTTTAGGTGGAAAATGGAAAGGGCGGCGAGGAAGATCTGTTGGAGGGTGTGGGGGCGCTGAAAAGGATGAACATTGTGAAGGACGATGGTGAGGAATCTGATGATGTCCTCAGCAGTAGGGGGTGGATGAAGCGAATTGCCGGGAGGGGTGGGGGCGTCCAGAGGGTGGACAGGAACGGTGAGTTCAGGAGTGGTAGGAGGGGGTCGGGCCTTACATTTCTGGGAGTAAGTAGGATAAGGGAGGTTACAGGTATTGCAGGAGGGGGGTGGACTGGAGATTGGGGCACTGCCGTAAGAAGTGGGCTTGTCTACAGTGCGGGCAGGGGGGGGGCCTTGCGGCACTCAGATGACGTGTGTGCATTATACCGCAAGCACCTCTGGCAGTGGAGGGATTGAGGAGGGGTCAACTTTATAGCAATGGTTAAAACGGAGGGCACCCTCCTTCAGGAAACGGACTATGGATGGGGCGTGCTCAGAAAAGACCCGCATAAGGCGGGTGGGGCCGGCAGAGTTGTGGATGCGGCGAACTGCACGCACCTCCAGATGGGGATCTGCCTGAAGCTCTGCCAACACCTCCTCCTCCGTGATCGTCGGTCTAAGTCGAGTGATCACGGCAGTGAGGGTTGGCAGGCGACGCGGAGGTTGGGGTTGGCGGGAGGGAGGCGGCGAAGGGGCAGGAGTGAGGGAGGCATGAGGGCCAAAGCGGGTGACAGGGGTGCGGGAAAGGAGATCTGTGTGGAGGGTAGGGCTGGGGGAGGAGATGAGCACCGAATCATGGCGAGGAGTGAGGAGGGAGATGGGGGCACCAGGAAAATTCTGGCGAAGGAAGAGGGTGAGGTTCCGGGCCTCAAGAAGGGAGGGATCAGGACGGGAGAGGAGGTAGCGGTAGGAGGAGGGGGTGGTGGAGGAGGAGGAGGGTGCAGGGACAGTTGGGGAGACATCCATGGCATCATGGGCTGGGGAAGGGGGATGAGGCAGGGGTGCCACTGGGGCGCTTGAGGGCGGCGGAGGAGGTGTGGGGGATGGGAGTGACTGGAATGTGGCAGGGAGTGGCAGGTCCCGGTGCTGGAGTCGGCGCTGGAGATGGTGAGGGCGATGGCGAAGGCAATGTTGAAGACGATGAGGATGATGATGAAGGCGAAGGGGAGAGTTGAGCATGGGCTGTAGCCATCCGGGCGACCACCCTAGCGGGGGCCGCAGAAACGGAAGGAGCAAAGGGAGGGAGTGGAGGGAAGGGACCAGAGGAGGCGCGAGAGGGAGGAACCGGGGATGGGGCGACAAATAGTGAGGGAGATGGGGGAGGGAGGAGTGGGGGGATGGAATGAGGGGGGAGTGATGCGGCACACCACGTGATAGTGGTGGCGGCAGCGGAGGGGGATGTGTATATGATGGCAGTGGTGGTGGCAGTAGTGGCGGTGGTGGGGGTCGAAATTACGAGAAGGGAAAAAGTACAGGACAGGACAAAGAAGGCGACGAGAAACACAGAGGGGACGGAGAAACTATGAAGGAGACTGGGGCCGAAGCCCCACTCTGCTGTTGCTGGCGGGGGAGGCTACCTGGCTGGCCAGCTGGTGGGGATGCTATTGCTGCTGCTGCTGCTGCTGCTGGACGCTGGCTGGGATTGCAGCTGGACGCTGGCTGCTGGGAGGAACCGGTGCTGGCTGGGACCGCTGCTGGACGCTGGCTGCTGGCAGGAACCGCTGATGGACGCTGGCTGGGACCGCTGCTGGACGCTGGCTGGGACCGCTGCTGGACGCTGGCAGAAACCGCTGCTCGCTGCTGGCAGGAACCGCTGCTGGACGCTGGCGGGAACCGCTGCTGGCTGCTGGCTGCTGGCGAGGACCGATGTTGGCTGGCACTTTTAACACCTATCACTTCGCTTGGTACCGTAAGAGCACAAGCGAAGGGCGGTATTCAAACGAATTACCGCCGGAGCGGTGGCTGAGCGAGAGGCAGGTGCTTAAGTACGCTATTGGGGGCGCCGCTATTGGCCGCTGGGACCACGTGTTCCACTGTGGCGCCCCCCCCCCCCCCCCCCACACTAAAAGTGGGTCAGGAGGCGCGCGCTGCCACAGCTTACGGCCCGATGGTGCAGAGACCTCTATGGGTCTTCGACGTCCATGACGTCTGGCGCGGATTCAAATTCCGCGGCGCGCGATACCAGACTTTGGTTGTCAGCTGCGGCACTCTTACAGCATAACGGTACGTCGATGATATTCGACGCGGGCTTTGTTGCCCTTCGTGGTAAGTCATCCTTGAATAAATCGTCCAACTTTTTTGAAATTGTAATCAGTTGTTTGTCTGTACAGGTACGTCACATCTACCGATTTTCCTCGCATTCGGGTGCTTTTTTTTTTGTGTGTGTGTGTGTGTGTGTGTGTGTGTGTGTGTGTGTGTATTTGTCTGGGGGGCGAAGACTTACAAGGAAGCGAAACTTGGACGAGAAGCGTCTGAGACGAGAGGAAATCAGCAGTGTTAGAGATATCGTTCTACAGAACAACACTGATGATAAGATGTGTAAACTAAATAACTACTGATGCATATTAAATAGCACAGGGGAGGAAACACCCGTTACAGGCACAACTTGACTAACGAAGGAACGATTGATGGAACACGTATGAGACATCAACGATTGGTTGATTTGGTAATTCAGGGAAGTGTAGGGGTAAGAAATTGTAGAGTGTTCAAAGACTCGGCTAAGTAAGCAGTTTCGCATGAAGGAGGCTGCCGCAATCATGCAGTGACGGTGGGACTTGCGCAGAACAGTCTAGCATGGAGAGCTGTGTCAAATCAGTCTTCGGACTGAAAAGAACTAAAGAACATATTTACTGATTAGCATTTCAGGAAGGAAGCTCCGCCTTTTAGTTTTACAAATTTCAATCAATGCTATCTGCTATGGCGTGGTTAATCAATCACATCCAAATAACGTTATATATTTAAATGAATGGAAAAGGTTTGTGAGAATCTGTGTCAAACAAACTATATGGCTGCAAAGTATCTAAATTTTGAGGGAATCTGCTTCGCTGATTGCCCGTGGCATAATTCCTCTATGGTGTTTCAACTTTATGACACACCTAAGAACCCAGCAAACTGATCTATAAAAACACTGGTCACACGGACAGTATATTCAGTTAGAGAGGTGTACTCTACTGATTTACCATATTCGGGAAGCAGAATTATTCTCATGGACATTAACAATTTTGTTGCTACTACAAATAAATCATAATCAACCGAAGTGATGCATTCTCAGAGTTTCAGTGTGGCTACAAAAAGTTTTTCACAGTTTTATTTTAGAATGACTAGACAAAAAGAAAAGTATGAAACAGAAGACTAGTTCGGCGCGGGAGCTTCAAGCAAAATTTACTTAAAAGTATTGATACACTATGTGATCAAAAGTGTCCGGACACCCCCAAAAACATACGTTTTTCATATCAGATGCAATGTGGTCCCACCTGCTGCCAGATACTCCATATCCATGACCTTAGAAGTCATTAGACATCGTGAGAGAGCAGAATGGGACGCTCCGCCGAACTCACGGACTTCGAACGTGGTCACGTGATTGGGCTTCACTTGTGCCGTACGTCTGTACGCGAGATTTTCACACTCCTAAACATCCCTAGGTCCACTGTTTTCCTTGTGATAGTGAAGTGGAAACGTGAAGGGACACGTACAGCACAAAAGCGTACAGCTCGACCACGTCTGTTGACTGACAGAGACCGCCAACAGTTGAAGAGGGTCGTAATGTGTAACAGGCACACATCTATCCAGACAATCACACTGGAATTCCAGACTGCATCAGGATCCACTGCAAGTACTATGACAGTTAGGCGGGAGGTGAGAAAACTTGGATTTCATGGTCGAGCGGCTGCTCATAAGGCACACATCACGCCTGTAAATGCCAAACGACGCCTCGCTTCGTGTAAGGATCGTAAACATTGGACGATTGAACAGTGGAGAAACGTTGTGTGGAGTGACGAATCACGGTACACAATGTGGCGATCCGATGGCAGGGCGTAGGTATTGCGAATGACCAGTGAACGTCATCTGCCAGCGAGTGTAGTGCCAACAGTAGAATTCGGAGGCGGTGGTATTATCGTTTGGTCGTGTTTTTCATAGAGGGGGCTTGCACCCCTTGTTATTTTGCGTGGCAATACCATAGCACAGGCCTACAGTGATGTTTTAAGGACTTTCTTGCTTCCCAATGTTGAAGAGCAATTCGGGGATGGCGACTGCATCTTTCAACACGATTGAGCACCTGTTCATAATTCACGGCCTGTGACGGAGTGGTTACATGGCAATAACATCCCTGTAATGGACTGGCCTGCAGACAGTTCTGACCGGAATCCTGTAGAAAGCCTTTGGGATGTTTTGGAACGCCGACTTCTTGCCAGGCCTCATCGACCGACATCGGTACCTCTCCTGAGTGCAGCACTCCCTGAAGAATGGGCTGCCATTCCCCAAGAAACCTTCCAGCACCTGATTGAACGTATGCCTGCGAGAGTGGAAGCTGTCATGAAGGCTGTCATCAAGGCTCGGGGGGGGGGGGGGGGGGGGCTACACCATATTGAATTCCAGCATTACCGATGGACGACACGAACTTGTAAGTCATTTTCAGCCAGATGTCCGGATACTTTTGATCACATAGTGTATGTCCATATTCACTGTCTGGTATCTCCTTTTATTTATTTATTTAATGAAGCGTCTGATATAGTGCTCATAAATATAGAGATATTACAGTATGTCTAGTTTAAAGGTTTTTGTAGAACCAGCAAATCCTTTTATATATTGCTGCCAATGTGAGTAGTTTCAAACAAACCGGCAGCTATCGCTCATTCATTTGCTTCTTGAAGACGAAAAACTGCCGGACGTTGTGGTCGAGCGGTTCTAGGCGCTTCAGTCCCGCACCGCGCTGCTGCTACGGTCGCAGGTTCGAATCCTGCCTCGGGCATGGATGCGTGTAATGTCCTTAGGTTAGTTAGGTTTAACTACTTCTAAGTCCAGGGGACTGATGACCTCATATGTTAAGTCCCATGTGCTCAGAGCCATTTGAACCATTTGAACGAAAAACTGGAAAGTGTCCATTCAAGCTCACTAAAGTTCTTGCCATCAGGACCCATATAGAAATGGTTGCAGTTCCGGTAGCTAATTTCATACACTTCAGACTGTATTAGTTTGCATATGTTATATGGCTTATGTCGTAGTGTCACTTTAGTTTTTATAGGAAAACTAAGGTTTGTACAGAACCGTTAGAAAATGTTTGGTACCTTGTATGAGAAGTAGCTAATAAGCTCTAGTCTACGGTGTAACTTCCTCTTACGTGTGTGAAGATGTAAGAACTCTGCCATACTTTTTGCACAATCTTTTGATAAGGGGAATCTACGAGTATTTTGTGTGTTATGTGTCTACTCTTAAGATCAGTTTGTTTGCCAATGTTTATTTCTTTTTCGGATTTGTAGAACATTACTGTAATCTGAACAGCCTGTGCAAACGCATAAGTATTATCTTGTGGGCCCTGGGGCAAGTACATAAAACGGCGCCCGGCGTCCACCTGCATACCTACTCCCATTCCACATTCCTAATTCGACAGAACGTCGCCCAAATATCCTCTTTCACAGACCACCCTACTCCTTCCCACATCTCCCCTCACATATAAAAACACTACACTACACCATAATCATGCCACACTACTCCCACTTGAGTAAGAGAGTAGAAAAAGTAAGAAAAGCTTTAAAATATTTATTTTATTTCAAGAACTTCTGTAAATCTAATTACACTGTCCAGTCACATTATTGTGGCCACGTGTCAAAAACCTGGAAAACTACATTTTGCAGCGCTGAAAGCTGCGAGAGGTGCAAGTTGAGTGTCAGTGAGGTTCTGGAAGGTTCCAACAGGGATGTGGGGCCATGCCGGCTTTAGTGCCTTGGCCAGCTGCGATAGGTTTCTCGGTTGAGGATCCATGGCGCGAGAAAAGCGATCTAGTGGTCCCACAGATTCTCGAATCCAGAATGAGATTTTCACTCTGCAGCGGAGTGTGCGCCGAAATGAAACTTCCTGGCAGATTAAAACTGTGTGCCGGACCGAGACTCCAACTCGGGACCTTTGCCTTTCGCGGGCAAGCGCTCTACCAACTGAGCTACCCAAGCACGACTCACGCCCCGTCCTCACAGCTTTACTTCTGCCAGTACCTCGTCTCCTACCTTCCAAACATTACAGAAGCTCTCCTGCGAACCTTGCAGAACTAGCACTCCTGAAAGAAAGGATATTGCGGAGACATGGGTTAGCCACAGCCTGGGGGATTCAGATTCTCGAATGTGTTTCAGTCCAGAGAGTCTAGTGGCCAGAGGAGAAAATTAAACTCGTCCCAGTGCTCTTCGAACCACAGACGTACGCTTCGAGCTGTGTATTACTTTGCATTGTACTGCTAGTAGATGCCATCGTGCTGAGGAAGACAAACTACATGTATAGGTGGACATGATCCCCAAGGATAAATTCATACTTGCATTGACCCATTGTGACTTTCAGAATGACGAGCTCACTCAGGGAATGCCACGAAAACATTTTCCAGAGCATAACTTCTCTTCCGGTTGAAAGGCGTTTGCTTTCAGACATTTCACCCTGTACACGGAAACGGCCATCTTTCCAATGGAGCATATAATGTGATTCATCTGAAAAGGTCACTTGTCAACTCTCATTGGACGTCCAGTTGCGGTATTTGCGTGCAAATTCCAGCCTTCATCACCGATGAACAGGAAACGCATGGATGCGTGAGCCCAGGCGTCGGCTGCGGAGTCGCAAATGCAGCGCTGCTCGCTGAACGGTCGTTGAGGAGACACTGTTGATAGCCCCACGGTTCGCCCGTGTCGTCCACGGCTCATGGTGCACCACAGTATCCTCGGCGCCGGTTTTGGATAGCGCCATTTTGCCACGTACAGTATACAGGGCGTTACAAAAAGGTACGGCCAAACTTTCAGGAAACATTCCTCACACACAAATAAAGGAAAGATGTTATGTGGACATGTGTCCGGAAACGTTTAATTTCCATGTTAGAGCTCATTTTAGTTTCGTCAGTATGTACTGTACTTCCTCGATTCCTCGATTGGCCCAATTGAAGGAAGGTAATTTTGACTTCGGTGCTTGTGTTGACGTGCGACTCATTGCTCTACAGTACTAGCATCAAGCACATCAGTACGTAGCATCAAAAGGTTAGTGTTCATCACGAACGTGGTTTAGCAGTCAGTGCAATGTTTACAAATGCGGAGTTGGCAGATGCCCATTTGATATATGGATTAGCACGGGGCAATAGCCGTGGCGCGGTACGTTTGTATCGAGACAGATTTCCAGAACGAAGGTGCCCGACAGGAAGACGTTCGAAGCAATTGATCGGCGCCTTAGGGAGCACGGAACATTCCAGCCTATGACTCGCGACTGGGGAAGACCTAGAACAACGAGGACACCTGCAATGGACGAGGCAATTCTTCGTGCAGTTGACGATAACCCTAACGTCAGCGTCAGAGAAGTTGCTGCTGTACAAGGTAACGTTGACCACGTCACTGTACGGAGAGTGCTACGGAAGAACCAGTTGTTTCCGTACCATGTACAGCGTGTGCAGGCACTATCAGCAGCTGATTGGCCTCCACGCGTACACTTCTGCGAATGGTTCATCCAACAATGTGCCAATCCTCATTTCAGTGCAAATGTTCTCTTTACGGATGAGGCTTCATTCCAACGTGATCAAATTGTAAATTTTCACAATCAAAATATGTGGGCTGACGAGAATCCGCACGCAGTTGTGCAATCGCGTCATCAACACAGATTTTCTGTGAACGTTTGGGTAGGCATTGTTGCTGATGTCTTGATTGGGCCCCATGTTCTTCCACCTACGCTCAATGGAGCACGTTATCATGATTTCATACGGGATACTCTACCTGTGGTGCTAGAACATATGCCTTTACAAGTGCGACACAACATGTGGTTCATGCACGATGGAGCTCCTGCACATTTCATTCGAAGTGTTCGTACGCTTCTCAACAACAGATTCGGTGACCGATGGATTGGTAGAGGCGGACCAATTCCATGGGCTCCACGCTCTCCTGACCTCAATCCTCTTGACTTTCATTTATGGGGGCATTTGAAAGCTCTTGTCTACGCAAGCCCGGTACCAAATGTAGAGACTCTTCGTGCTCGTATTGTGGACGGCTGTGATACAATACGCCATTCTCCAGGGCTGCATCAGCACCTCAGGGATTCCATGCGACGGAGGGTTGATGCATGTATCCTCGCTAACGGAGGACATTTTGAACATTTCCTGTAACAAAGTGTTTGAAGTCACGCTGGTACGTTCTGTTGCTGTGTGTTTCCATTCCATGATTAATGTGATTTCAAGAGAAGTAATAAAATGAGCTCTAACATGGAAAGTAAGCGTTTCCAGACACATGTCCACATAACATATTTTCTTTCTTTGTGTGTGAGGAATGTTTCCTGAAAGTTTGGCCGTACCTTTTTGTAACACCCTGTATTTTAACCACGGTGGCACGCGAACAGTGTACAATCTTAGCCGTTTCGGAAATGTTTCCACTGTTGCCGCGATAGCGAATGATCATGCCCTTTTGGACATCAGATAAATCGTTCCGGTTACATTACGACAACGACTGCACTGTTTTCCGCGTCTCCCTGACACGCTTTACATACCCTCCACTGCTAGTGCTGCCATCTGAGGTCTGTGGGTGGTTGTTGTACGCTGACGTTGAACAAAGGCCGTAGAAACTTCAATGTGCCTGGACCGTGTGTAATATTAACACATTTCTCCCGATTTAAACGGAAATGAAACAGCTATTCGAAACTGAATCATTGCGCATAACAAACAGTGTACCCAGCCCAAGGCATATTTTAATCAAATACAAAACCAAACTCTTCCTCGTGAGAATCTTTATCTAACTAGTAACTTAATCGTGTTACTTCCAGAATAAAAACATGAAAAACTAATTCTGAAAAAAGTTAATAACATCACAGAACTGAAGTAACATATAAAACCGTGGTGCATGACAGAACAAGAATGAATAGATAATTTCAATAAGGTACATAAGCATATATCCACGTAAAAAGTAAGCCGACAATGAAATGTGTTTGCTTAATGTCTTGTCTTACTTAAACTGGGTGGCAGAGGATGGTTTCACTCCAAATGTGAAATTTCCTCGTGGTTAAATTCCCTATCCCTCAAATTAAATTGTGGGCAGGCCACGACCTTAAGAAATTCACATTAAATTTTGATTGTGCCTAAAGTTACATGGATAACGCGAAACTACGACCCGCGGCATAGATCCTAAAGTGGGGATGTAGCATAAAAACTTAATCCGAAAGACGCTGTCAGACTGGAACAATAATTATTTGTATATGATTTAATGCGATTGATAGGATCCATCTGAATACTGGTTAACTGCATATAACTTAATTTAAATGAAGATACCAAATAGAAATACAGACTAATTGAATACTCACATTTATTCACAAACATATCCATTGAAACAACATAAAATGCAACTATTAAACTTGTGACAGTTGTGTTTATCGATATTTAGCTGGACGATTGAGGGGATGGCAGTGATCCTCCTGCGTCTGTGAATTTACTACTTGCTCACTTCAGAATTTACTCTCTAATTTCTTCCAACTACACACATCATTAAAAGTTCTGCATCACTCCACTGCCCAGAACTCCTGAAGATAGACGTTGACTGTGTCCATTGTATCACAGAGACAGTCCCTTTGACTGTTCAGAGATGTCACTAAACCCGCCCAAAGATGTAAACAACCATGCATAAGCAGCGCCTATTAGACGGAGGGGCTCCGACAGCCGATCAGTTCCAGTCATTCCACTAGGAAGGAGGTACAAGGCTCGTATTGTCTGTACTTCAACCATGCGTAGACGGTCAATATCGGGGTTCGATTGCGTCCGCATTGTTACTTTGTGATAGGGAGAGCTCTCAACAAGAGAAGGGTCCAGATGTCTCGGATTGAACCAAAGCTATGGTGTTCGGACATGGAGCACATACAGAGAGACAGGAACTGTAGATGACATGCCTCACTCACGCCGCCCAAGGGCTACTGCTGCAGTGGATGACCGCTACCTACGAATTATGGCTAGGAAGAACCCTAACAGCAACGCCACGATGTTGAATAATGCTTTTCGTGCAGCCACAGGATGTCATGTTATGACTCAAACTGTGCGCAATTGGCTGTATGATGCGCAACTTCACTCCCGACGTCCATGGCGAGGTCCATCTGCGGAACCACGACGCCATGCAGCGCAGTAAAGATGGGCCCAACAACATGCCGAATGGACCGCTCACGATTGGCATCAGGTTCTCTTCACCGATGAGTGTCGCATATGCCAAGCAGACAATCGTCGGAGACGTGTTTGGAGGCAAGTTGGTCAGGCTAAAAGCAATGTCCAGCGAATGCAGCAAGGTGGAGGTTCCCTGCTGTTTTGGGGTGACATCATGTGGGGCCGACGTATGCCGCTGGTGGTCATGGAAGGCGCCGTAACGGCTGTACGATACGTGAATGCCATCCTAAGACCGATAGTGCAATCATATCGGCAGTATATTGGCGAGGCATTCGTCTTCATGGACGCCAATTCGCCCCCCCTTCCCCCCCCCCCCAAAAAAAAGTAATCGTGCACATCTTGTGAATAGCCGGCCGAAGTGGCCGAGCGGTTCTAGGCGCTTCAGTCTGGAACCGCGCAACCGCTACGGTCGCAGGTTCGAATCCTGCCTCGGGCATGGATGTGTGTGATGTCATTAGGTTAGTTAGGTTTAAGTAGTTCTAAGTTCTAGGGGACTGATGACCTAAGATGTTAAGTCCCATAGTGCTCAGAGCCATTTTGAACATCTTGTGAATGACTCCCTTTAGGACAACGACATCGCTCGACTGGAGTGGCCAACATGTTCTCCAGACATGAATCCTATCGGAAATGCCTGGAATAGACTGAAAAGGCTGTTCGTGGACGACGTGACCCACCATCCACTCTGAGGGATCTACGCCGAATCGCCGTTGAGGAGTGGGAGAATATGGACCAACAGTGCCTTGATGAACTTGTGGATAGTATGCAACGACGAATACAGGAGTGCATCAATGGAAGAGGACGTGTTAGTGGGTATTAGAGGTACCGGCGTGTACAGCAATCTGGACCACCACCTCTGAAGGTTTCACTGTATGGAGGTACTACATGCAATGTGTGGTTTTCGTGAACAATAAAAAGGGCGGAAATGATGTTTATGTTGATCTCTATTCCAATTTTCTGTACAGGTCCCGCAACTCTCGGAAGCGAGGTGATGCAATTTTTTTTTATGTGTATATAATTGAAATTTGTATAGTCTTGCAACTTCATGACCGAAGCAGTGACTGATAGTTGGTAACTATCCCCAGAAATTCACACATGCAGTACAAGTGCGTTGAACCTGATACAGGCGATCGTCCTGGATTCAACGAGTGCGAAATCGGATTGAGCTACTCTGTCAGTGCTGCCAATTATGCTCACCGTAAATGTGATTGTGGTGCGCCGAGCTGTACGCTACAGACCCATTCGTGAAGACGATGTCGTCACCCTGTCTCAACTTGAAGATGTTGCGGGCTGAGCCGCAATGAAACGCTAAGATGATCCGTCTTCTATTGCTACTATATCCAGATTCGATGCAGAGACCTCCGCGACCAAAGCGCAGTTCGATGCGCTCCGGTTGCTAACCCAAGGTCGATGTGGACAGCTCTGCAACCAACAAGAAGTGCCCGTCACGTGGTACTCACTTGCGCCCTGCTGTTTCCTTCGTACGAAACAGTGCCAGTTACCAATTGCAAAGTTAAGAAGTACTGGGTTCCAGTCGCAAAGCTTTCCTCCAACTAGACATTCCCGCCAAAATAGGGCGTCTCCTTCGGACGCCAATCACAGTACGAAAATCTTCCCTACTACCAAAAACACTGACTTCAAGTGCTGCACTCTTGACATGACACACCATTGATCAAATCACGAGTTTTCCTGCCTATGCCGTTAGCCTCGCAACTGACGGCTTAAGAAATAAAGAAACAGTCACTACTTGTTTCCTGTTGCCCACGTTTTCTACAAGCGGTAGATGGTTATTTTCACTGTGCTTTATATTCTCATGCGCGCTAGAGACATTCACAAACCAGTGAGTCTGCCACCGTGTTAGTAAAGGAAAGAAACGAAAATTACACAGAGTATCATACTGCCAGTCACTGTAATTCCATATCATCAATAAACCCTCTCATTCTAAATGGTTCAAATGGCTCTGAGCACTATGGGACTCAACTGCTGTGGTCATAAGTCCCCGAGAACTTAGAACTACTTAAACCTAACTAACCTAAGGACAGCACACAACACCCAGCCATCACGAGGCAGAGAAAATCCCTGACCCCGCCGGGAATCGAACCCGGGAACCCGGGCGTGGCCTCTCATTCTGATTTGTCCTGTTCTCAGTCTCTAAATTACAAAATCACGCTCTAATTTTCATGAAAACGGAATCCAGAACTGCCTTCCGCATTCAACAACGAGGATGCTATTCTTAATTGTACAATGACTATTTTCGTATGTCCTCTTAGAGTATGCAACACATCACAGGCTGATGCAGTCCTCAATAATAGAGGTTTTCGTGCAGCGCCTCACTTCGTTGCTTAGCATCAGTTTGAGACTATCAAATGGCAAGCAGTGTGCATATATTCATCCTCAGCTTCGAAATCATAAGAAAACAGTGAAATGCAGCGAGAAAACGGAGAAACGATGGCACTGAAATGCAGCGAGAAAACGGAGCAACGGTAGCACTGAGGAGGTAAGCTATCAACAAACATCCGAGTTCTGCCAATCCGTGGCACCCATAGCACAGGCGTTGAATCGACTGTACCTTTCTGTGGACGCTTAATTTAAATTCTCACAGATATACATATTTAATGAAAATGGAGATCTTCGACATTTCAGCTATACTCAGGGCAACTGATTTTGCGAAGCAGTCGTCCAGATTGTCTGAGGCACTTTGTGTTGGAGATACGTGAATTTTATAAATGTTGGAACTACAGGAAAATAGGAGTACTACAAATTATACATTTTCCTACTAAAATTCCGTGCCAAGTGAAGTTTTTAGCCGGCCGCGGTGGTCTAGCGGTTCTGGCGCTGCAGTCCGGAACCGCGGGACTGCTACGGTCGCAGGTTCGAATCCTGCCTCGGGCATGGGTGTGTGTGATGTCCTTAGGTTAGTTAGGTTTAAGTAGTTCTAAGTTCTAGGGGACTTATGACCTAAGATGTTGAGTCCCATAGTGCTCAGAGCCATTTGAACCATTTTTTTGAAGTTTTTAATCGCCCGTATGGGCATCGTTCAACAAATTGAGTGTACCATTACGGTGTCTTGAAACAAGCATTTCCCATGAATACATAACAAGAAATAATACATTGTTATAAGAATTTCTAATGATTATTGTCGAATTTTAAACACTAAGCTGTATTTTTTCTTTAGAAAACTAATTTTCCTCTTAAAACATGGGTATCTTACAAATGGAATGAAATACGATTTGAAATGATGTTTCCGCTTACGTATTATTGCATGAAGTGAGTCAGCCATATCATCTTTATGCCAGTTCAGTTCGTGTCTTGAATCCCAGTACAGTGGGCCCACATTTTCTTCGACGCTCGTCTCCCTACGGGACCATATTAGTGTTATTGCCAACATCGACAGATACATGCTGGAAAAAGTGGACCGTAACTTCCGATTTCGACTCTCCAAATGCATTGAGCAGAACGGAGGCCACCTTCAAAATATCATTTTCAAAATGTAATGGAACAAAACTTTAGATGTTACTCTGTATGAAGAGAATAAGAATTAAATTGATGTCTCTAATACTTCTTGATTTATGATTTTTTTATATAAGGACGTTCACACGCCGCACCCTGTACAGTAGAGTCTGCTCTCTAAAATACGTCTATATCGTACGGTAGATATTGTTACTATGAGTGAACGTTTAACGTCTGTAGATATGTTGTTACACTACTGCATTGACGCACAGCTGATGTGTGCTTAATTGTTTAAAACAAGAGAAATCACGCACTAAAAAGTGTTCTGTTCTTAAGCAGGCCGAAAAAACTCTGCAATCTTATTTCGCATGGCAGACCACAGTGTTGATTTTGCGACGATTACTTCCATTTCCTCATTCACAAAATGTCTATTGAGAGGAGACATAAAGGTTTGTTCGATGTACTGAAGGGATCTACGTGTGTCATGTTTTTGATCTGTATGCGGTACTCGAGCCGTAGGTTGATTGTCTCCGTTGTCGTTATGTTTCTCGTTTCATCGATTGTTCGAGTTACAGCGTCAATGATTCGGTCATTAGTTAATTCTGCTTCTGTTGTGCAGCTAACGTCAGTTGTACTGACCGACTCATTAACGTCACTGGGCTCAACGTAAGAACAGTGTCACATGCTCGCGTATAGTTGGTGCCATTATTTTGTTTTACAGAATTTAATATGTAATACGAACACTGTCATTAATTTATATAAGAAATGTTTGCAGAATAACACTTGTTGATCGAGTTAGAAACAAGTTATTTCATACTAAAACTGATCGAACTGTAGTATCTAGTAAAGGGTGATCCAAATGGCAGACGATGAGTCGTCGGTGAGTATTATAGCAACGTCCTGTGTACGTAAACAAATACCGGAAATGGAATGATCAGACTTTGCGGGGAGCCGGGCCATCCAAGGTCGGCTTATCGAGGTTCTACTGTACCATCCAAACAAAAACTTGTATTCCTACTTATACTGACTTCTAGGTACAACGCTATCCCCTACCATATTTATGAATGTCACTATTCTTTACGAACTGAGATGGCTATTGAAAACAAACTACATTTGCGATTAAATGAACTGTGCGGCTGTTGTCAGTACGGTTCAAATGGCTCTGAGCACTATGGGACTTAACATCTGAGGTCATCAGTCCCCTAGAACTTAGAACTACTTAAACCTAATTAACCTAAGGACATCACACACATCCATGCCCGAGGCAGGATTCGAACCTGCGACCGCAGCGGTCGCGCGGTTGCAGACTGAAGCGCGTAGAACCGCTCGGCCACAACGGCCGGCTTGTTGCCAGTATGCCCAACTATTTAAAGAATTGTGGACACCAGATATTCTCTTTATTACACGTTTTTGTGCAACAAACACTATGTTCCTCAATAAAGAGTTATCTCAAAATTCTGTACCACAAAGTGCTAGTGAATGAAAATATTAAAAGTAAATAATCTCTTTGAGTGTTGAAATTTTCGTATCTAACATCTGATATCCATAACGCAAAAACTGCTTAGCTTAGACTCTTAAAATCTGTAACATGCGACTTCCAGCTATGTTCCTTACCAATTATACAATTATGAATATATAATATTTTCTGTCATTATTTATAGTAGCGTCGTCAGGCTACGTGCGGTTTAAAATACTGAACTTATTGTGTTTTATCAAAGCTCAGTGACAGTTCGTTTGCTTATCCCAAGTTATTAAATTCAACAAAATGTTGTTTGTACTTTCAAGTGCTGAATTTTCTCCATTAGGCTTGTAGGCAATACTTTTATCTTCAGCAAAGAGACATATTTCTGCTCATGGACATATGATGGTAGTTCGTTGACACAATATTGGAAAAAAAATCGTAGCACGAAAAAATAATTAATGTACAGTAGTGAAATTTCCAGAATACGTTTGTCTAGGTAACATACTTAATTGATTAACATTGCGAGTTCACAGATTAATGTAACCACGAGATACACTCCTGCAAATGTGAAATGCTGGTACGTCAATAACCGGTGTAAGAGCCAGAATGGTGAATGCGAGCATGCAGACGTGCATACATTGCGATGTACAGGTCCCAGATGTCAGTTTGTGGTCGGTCAACACAGGGACAGTTAATGCTGTCTGTGGATGACGCTGGAGTTGTCGTCCAATGACGCCCCATATGTGTTCAACGGAAGACAGATCTGGCGATCGGACAGGCCAAAGCAACATGTCGACTCTCTGTAGAGTATGTAGGGTGTATGAACGAGCATTATCCTGTTGGAAAACACCCACTGGAATGCTGTTCACGATTGGTACCACAGCAGATCGAATCACCAGATTTATGTACAAATTCGCAGTTAAGATTGCGTGGGATAACCACGAGGTTGCTCCGTATCAAATCGCACACACACCATAAGTCCAAGTGTAGGTCCAGTGTGTCTAGCAGACACAGACAGATGAGTTGCAAGCCCTTAACTAGCCTCCTCCTAACCAACACATGGCCATCATTGGTACCGAGGCGCAACCAGATTTCAACAGAAAACAGAAGAGGCCTCCACCCCGCCCTCCAAAGAGCTCGGGCTGGGCACTGCATTCTAAGTCCAACAACAATGGACAACAATGAAAAAACCCGCCCACCAACCCCATTACAGGACAGCCTCCACCACATAGTAAACTATCTATAACCACATCTTTATCTCACTGTGAACACACTGGGGAACCCAGAGAGCATCCCAGAGTGCCCCAGAGAGCTAAAACACTAAGAAGAATCGCTTCTCGGCTTTTGGCAAGATCAATGTGTAGTCTGGAGGAAGAAGAAACTTTCATTAAGGAAAAATTTAACCTCGCACCGCAAAATAAAGTAGGTCCATTAATAAACAAATTGAGTAGTTTTACCTACTCCTCTTGTTTCGTTCTTTTTACCCTTCGCAGAAGATGTCGAAGCACCCTTGTTGCTGCAGAAAACAGGATTACGTAATGTCTATTTTAAGAAGTGACTGCTAACGCTGTACAGGAAGTGCTTATCAGCGTGGTTGCGCAACCGGAAGTGAATTTTCCAGCAACAAACAGACAAGTAAAATAATAGACGGAGACTGATGCTATAAATAGCACACTGATCCTATAAATAGCACACTGTTCTGTCTAGCGCATTCACTTGGTTTGAGTGAATAGCCACTGAGGCACTGCTTCTTACAATGATGCGTAAACGCTATTTTCGTCGTCGCCGGCGAATGTTTGTTTACAAATCACTTGTCAATGTGGACGGCACTCTTGGTGCTTCGACATCTTCTGGTAAGGGTAAAAAGAACGAAACGAGAGGAGTTTCTAAAACTGCTCAATTTGTTCTTATTCATGGACCTACTTTATTTTGTGGTGCGAGGTTAAATTTTTCTTTAATGAAAGTTTCTTCTTCCTCCAGTTTGGGTAACGGATGGCTAACTGTTGCTTTCGTTGCTTGTAACAATGCAGGTCTATTATTTTACTTGTCTGTTTGTTGCTGGAAAATTCACTTCCGGTTGCGCAACCTCGCTGATAAGCACTTCCTGTACAGCGTTATCAGTCATTTCTTAATATAGACATTACGTAATCCTGTTTTCTGCAGCAACAAGGGACCTAGTATTACTGCAGCGTTAGTAGTCATTTCTTAAAATAGGCATTATGTAATCCTGTTTTCTGCAGCAACAAGGGACCTTGTTGTAGAATATTCCCTTATTAGGTTATTTTTATTATTAGGGTAGATTGTTTTTACCTCAATAGATTAAAAGCCTCAAAGTTCTGCTCAGAGAGATACAGAAGGCTGTGATTTGGGGTCAGTGGAATGCACGCTACAGGACGTCTGGTTCAGAGCCGTTCCTGAAGTAAACGATTTTTATCAGTTCGTTGTGTCAGTGTGGTTCCAACTACTGCTCATATTCACTGCTGCAGATACAATACGATGCGCCAGGGCCATGCGCCGAACACGAAGGTCTTCGCTCTCAGTAGTGCCAAGTGACTGTCCGGAGCCCGGTCTTCTTGCGAATGTACATTTTCGTGACCGCCGCTGCCAGCAGTCATGTACAGTGGCTACATTCCTGCCAAGTCTTTCTTCAATATCGCAGATGGATCATCTATTACACGACCTCGTTTAAACTCAGTGAAGTGTTAATAATGGAGATTATGCTAGCTGATCCACCACTTGCAAACAAAATTACAATAGGAGAACAGGAAATCAAAATTGTTGATAAATTTAAATATTTAGGCGAAATAATAACATACAATCTAAATGAGTAACCATCATGGCAGAATAGAATAAAAAACTGAACTACGCAAATTACATTACCAAAACTACATATAACAAAAAAGCCTATCTATAGATGCAAAATTAAAACACTATAAAACAGTTACACAACCAGAAATAACGTATGCAGCTGAAACTATCTTCAAAACAATTAATACAGCAGAAATTGACAGAATAATAAAAACAGAAAGAAGAATAATTAGGACGTATATAAATAAATAGTATAAAATAAATGGACATTGGAGAATAGCATCAAATGAAACAGTATGTAAGAAAATAGAACCAGTCATGAGCACGATCAGGAAGAAACGCATCTCATTCTTTGGACATCTGATGAGAACTCCAGAAAACAGAATTAGTAAAAAAAATAATACAAAAATTGTGGAATAGCAAGAGCGACATTAAATGGATCACAGAAATTAAGGAAGATATAAAAACTCCAAATTACAGTAGATGACCTAAAAAACAAGACAGAGAAGACCAGAATACTGCAAGACCCGCAAACCAGACTACAAATGAAAATCAATAAAAGGAGTACAGAAAGAGTGGTCTCAGATGAAGAAAGAAAGAAAATATCTGAAAGAATGAAGAAATATTGGGCAGACAGAAGAGCAAAACACCTTTCATATAAGAATATACTCTAATAATTATATTACCTAAGTATCATATTAAGTTAGTGTTGGGCCAAATTGTATCCCTGTGTAACAACTTGTTTACAACTTTGTATTTTTGACCAGAGTGGTCCAATGAAGGCCATAAAATAAACAATAATAATAATAAAATAATAAAATGGTGTCTTTGTCGCCTTGAAGGCACTCTTGACTAACATCAACTCACCACGTCCAGTCTCGAAGGTAACCAACGATCACACCCGTTACAGCCAGTGTTTCAAGCAAACCTGATCTACATCGTCATAGTGGCGCTTCCAGTACCACTCTTATACGACTGATGCAAAGTTTGAACTGACGTCGTCTTTCAGGTGTAGGAACAGCCTACCAACTTTCGTTTATGTCGCACAACTCCTTTTTGATGCTGCGATTTTTTTGCCATCGCTGTGTATAAAAAGAACAACAGCTTTTCTTCTTTGAATTCATAATATTGTTTCGTCTGAAACTTGACCGGAACAGATGCTGACCACATAACATATTTGACAGAGGCATGTCATGAATAGGGTGTGTCAGCAATGTCTTAGACTGCAGGAAACTTGCAAGTTTGATGGCTAGAAGAGAAACTGGCGATGAAAATACTGTGCTGTAGGGAAACCCGTATAACAAGTCTTCAGGTTTTGCTTCTTGTCAGCGTAGTGCAGCCTAGTCTGCTAGTTAACAGACCTGGAGAACAGCACGCCAAGAAAAAGAGATTTAAAAAGTCTTGGTAAGTGCCCCCAAGGAGTTGGCTATTAAACGGAACTACGTCGTTGGACGCAGCCGCTGGCTCCGTTCCAGCAAGCCAGGACGGGTGAGATCAGGGGAGCGTTGCCCTGCTAGTAGACGTGTGGTTGAATAAAAGAAAGGCATATACGATTATATTAACTAACGTCTTTCTATAAATAACATTAACAAATGTCACTTATCTCGTATCGCTCTGACAGGAAACAAAGGTTGTCAACAGCAAAGGATCCGCATTAAGCTAAAAGTTATCATATAACTGAGAACTAATTATACGTTCTTTCCCTCAAGGTTCCTTCTTACAAGGGAACATCCCCATCGCACCCCCCTCAGATTTAGTTATAAGTTGGCACAGTGGATAGGCCTTGAAAAACTGAACACAGATCAATCGAGAAAACAGGAAGAAGTTCTGTGGAACTATGAAAAAAATAAGCAAAATATACAAACTGAGTAGTCCATGTGCAAGATAGGCAACATTAAGGGCAATGTGAGCACAGGAGCGTCGTGGTCCCGTGGTTAGCGTGAGCCGCTGCGCAATGAGAGGTCCTTGGTTCAAGTCTTCCTTCGAGTGATAATTTTAATTTTTTATTTTCAGACAATTATCAGAGTTGAGGCACTCGCACATAATCAACTTCGCTCTCCGAAATTCTAGGACATGTTCAGATTTGCTTGGACATATGCAGGATTTGACGGTCTACACACGGAAAAATTTGAAAACGTTAAAAACATATGTTTTGACAGAGCACAGAGAAAACTGTGCGACTGTGGAACTGTTGCATTCATTTGTTGCAGTTTATGTGACACACTCTTATGTTTTCATCACTTTTTTTGAAGTGATTATCACATCCACAAGAAAACCTCAATCGGGCAAGGTAGAAGAATCTTTTTACCCATTCGCCAAGTGTGCAAGTTAGGTGGGTCGACAACATATTCCTGTCAGGTGACGCACATGCCGTCACCAGTGTCGTATAGAATACATCAGACGTGTTTTCCTGTGGAGGAATCGGTTGACCTATGACCTTGCGATCAAATATTTTCGGTTCGCATTGGAGAGGCACGTCCTTTTGTCTACTAATCGCACGGTTTTGCGGTGCGGTCGCAACACACAGACACTAAACTTATTGCAGTGAACAGAGACATCAATGAACGAAAGGACAGATCATAACTTTGCGAAAATAAAGTAAAATTTTCACTCGAGGGAGGACTTGAACCAAGGACCTCTCGTTCCGCAGCTGCTCACGCTAACCACGGGACCACGGCGCGCCTAAATGCACGTTATCCTTGATATTGCGTATCTTGCTCATGGGCTACTCAGTTAGTATATTTTGCTTATTTTTTCATACTTCCACACAACTTCTTCCTGTTTTCTCGATTGATCTGTGTTCAGTTTTTCAAGGCCTATGCACTGTGCCAAATTATAACTAAATCTGAGGGGTGTGCGATGGGGAGGTTCCCTTGTTAGTACCGTCACATTCTCTTGTATGTATGAATGACCTTTCATAAGTAACAGTGCCAGAAACCAAGATTTATTTATTCATTTATTCCTTTTTTGCAGATGATAAAATGATCTGAAAAAAAGATGAAAATCCCATGAGCCATGTATCTCGCCGTTGGTGGGGAAGCTTTGCGGGCCAGAGTGATACACACAGTCGTACCGTAGCTGCAACGTCAATGAAGGGGTATCTGTTGAAAGGCCAGACAAACGTGTCGTTCCTGAAGAGGGGCAGCAGCCTTTTCAGTAGTTGTAGTGGCTACAGTCTGGATGATTGACCTGACCTTGTAACATCAACCAAAACGGCGTTGCTGCGCTGGTACTGCGAACGGCTGAAAGCAAGGGGAAACTACAGCCATAATTTTTCCCGAGGGCACGTAGCTCTACTGTATGGTTAAATGATGATGGCGTGGTCTTATGTAAAATATTCCGGATCTCTAGACGGGCACTACTCAGGAGGATGTGGTTATCAGGAGAAAGAAAACTGGCGTTCTACGGATCGGAGCGTTGAAAGGTGGCTACACTGAGCCACAGCGCCAGAGATCGCGCTAGAGAGTATTGTTCCGCCACCTCCACTGGCAGTGATTATTGAGAACTCGTAGTGGGCAGTGCTTGGGGAGAGCTCGTGGTAGTCAGTGCTGAGATGTCGTAGTGAGGAGTGTTTGTTGAGATGAGCTAGTAGGCAGTGCTTGCTGAGATGTGATACTGAAAAGTTCTTGTTGAGATGTGATAGTAGCAAGTCGGTGTGGAGAGATTGTAATGTCTAGAGTGCTTTTCATCAATATAAATTAAGGTAACAAACTACTTTTCTTTTCTTTCTCATTATTTCAATGTCCTGAATGATGTGTCATTACAGGTTCAGTCAACAAAGCATCTGGCTTGTGTTCTTGTATTAGAGTGTAATTCTGGTTTTCTTGAGTAATTATGGTATTTCAATTTTCTTTAGTTAATTCAGTATAAATGATATTTAAAATTTCTTGTGTTGTTGAAGAAGAACCGTGCCAGATGTGTACGTTGAGTCATACTTCCACACACAGAACAGTTACACTTGTGCCTTGGTTTCGTAGGTTTTATAGTTGCTGGGGACTTAATTAATTAATTGTGTTAATGAAAATTTCCATTTCAGTCTTTGTTGTTGTTCTATGCAGTCAGATTGCGTAATAATACTAGTCAGGGCCAACCGTTACGAGACTTCGTAATCGGACAGACAGCTACTAAATCAAAAAAATTAAAATTATTTGCATTCTATTTTAACTAAGCCCCCATGCACGTGGCGACCGCTGCTTCGGATCGTCCCTTGGAATCTTCTGATTGTAAAAATAGTAGACAGTAGTATTGTTGTAGTAATTTGTAGTTTAGCAATTGTAGTCTATTTTGCATGTGTAGATTTGGTAATTGTCATTCTTCTAATGGTATTTTTTTTTTTTTTTGCAAAATTTCATTTCTGTTGTCTTGTCTATGGGTTTGACAATTAGTGCAATTATTTCAATTGTTCGATTAATCGTGTTTGAGGGAAACATTTCGTGTGAATGGTATTGTTGGAGATAAAGTGTCATTGTGTGTAATTTCATATAGTGACGAGTTTTGTATGTTTTGTAAATGATTACGCGGCAAAAATGATGGACAGTGAGAATGACGAAATTGTTGACATGGCGAACTCGCCAACACAGGACAACAGTATGATGAATAATGGAGTGGAAAACAATTTAATAAGTCGGGAAAATAGTCCGGAACCATTTCAAAATTTTTCTCAGTCAGGAAATTCACAGAATACGAGATTAACGATAGAAGAGTCTGAAATAGTATCGAACACAGATAGCTTTACAGCTATGACGAAGGAAACTGGTTTTGCGGGAAATGTTAGGGGCGAAAGGAGTTTCGAATCAGTTACTATGGAGCAGTTGATGAGTGCTATATTAAAAATGGAAACACGGTTTGGATCTGAATTAAAAACACAGAGGGGAACAATGGAATCACTGGGATCACAAATAGGAACAATTAAAACAGAGATGGGAACTTTACGATCTGAATTAAAAACTGATATGGGAACAATGGAAACACGGTTTGGATCTGAATTAAAAACACAGATGGGAACAATGGAAACACGGTTAGACTCACGAATAGGGACATGTTTCAAAAACATGAAAGATGAATTAAAGAAAGAAATCAGAGAAGAAGTACAACCGATTTTGAATGCTCACAATAATAGATTAATTGCAGTAGAGATTAGACAAAGGGAACAGGATAGAGAACAGGAGGAAAGAGATCGCGTGATAGTACAAAAATTTTCAGAGTTAAATTTACAACGTGCACATGATAAGGAAGAAATATTTGAGAGAATCGAGGAATCCGTACCAAATGACAGAATAAATAATCTAACACAACAATATGAACAGTTAACTACCAAATGTGTCAATACTGAAACCCGAGTCGCGACACTTACGGAAGACGTAAGTAAACAGAAAGAAAAAATAGGTGACTTATCGGAAAGAGTTGAGGAGATTTCAGATAAATTGACAAGTCTTAGTTTAAATGGGGATAGAGATTCAGATGATACAGCTCCATTACCATTTGCAGAAACCGAAGAGTACCAGAACATAAGTAAGAATGTTGAAAATCAGGGAAAATTTAATGAACGCGTTAAAAGGGAAGTTGAGGCATTACGAAAGCAAGTCAAACAAATTGAAGGCGAAATCGTAGGAAAGGACAGCAAATGAAATTTGGAATCACAGTTAGCGGAGGGGTTTGAAGAAAATAATTTGTTTCATTTACGGGATGCAACAAGGGAGCGCCAGGCGCGCGAACTTGACAATAATCAACATTGGGACTGGGACAGACGCGGTAGGTCTTTGTCGCCACGAGGCGAAAACTTTGACTATAAACACTTTTTGACTGTTCGGAAATTTAAGATCTTCCGCAATTCTAAGAATGACATACATCCATGTGCATGGTTAGATCAATTTATGTATGCACTCCCACCAAATTGGCCACTAAGTCACAAACTGGAATTTATCTGTGGATATTTAGAAAATGAACCGGCGACGCGGATGCGCGCACTCATTAGAGATTGTAATAATCTGAATGATTTTTATCATGCATTTCTATCGGCATATTGGTCCGAAAACACGCAAGACAGAGTCAAACACAGTCTTATTATGCAGCGTAATTTCAAACAGTCCGAGTTCCGCACGCCAGCGGAATATTTTGAAGACATGATTCGAAAGAATCAGTTCCTTTCCAACCCTTATAGCCCGACTGAATTAATTCGCATTTGTTTAACTAAGCTGCCACAATCCATAAGACAAATTGCTTTAGCCGGAAGATGTAAAGACGACATTGAGACTTTTAAGACTTTGTTACAAGAACTTGAGTATGACAACGACGACGGGACTTCTTGTAACTTTTTCAGTAACAGTAATTACGATAGATTTTCAGAGAAAAGGGATAGTGATCGGAACGGGCGTTATATGGGTAATTTTGAGAATGACAGACGTAACAGACAGGACAATAGATACCAGCCTTATGACAATAACAGACGTTCTAACAGAAATTACACAGACAATTATAATAACGGTAATTCTTACCGGAATGATCAATCTTACGGAAACAGTAATCGGTATCATCAAGACAGAAATTATCCATACAATAATAGAAATTCTTACTACAGAAATGACCAGGGTAGTAGATACAACAATAATTACAGAAGTGACAGTCGAAATTATACAAGAAGTAGTTATGCAAACAGACAGGAAAACAGAAATTTTAATAACAGACACAACCAAGAATTTGCATCTAACAGACAGGAAGGACCTAATTGGCATCCTCCGCGTGACAGAAATTCAGAGAGACAAGTGGAAATAGTAGAAATTGATCCGCGAAATGTCGGGAATAATCAAAGACGTGACGCAAACAATCGACAATGACTAGCAGCTTCGGCTTCTGGCAGCAATATAGACGGGTCAGAAAGTAATGACACTACAACTTTACACTACGTACGCCTGGAAGATATGAGAGACATTTTGCTAGGCGAAAAGGAGAATAATGTAGACGCATTTTTACATCCTGTTATTGAACTATGTGTGGGTAAGAATAAGTTCACTGCAGTTCTAGATTCTGGGAGCCCATTGAACGTCATTAGTGAATCAGTTTTTCGTATATGTGAAAGAACTATTGCCTGTCCTGTGTTACCTATTTCTAAAACTACAATTCGAGGAGCGATTTCTGGAAAAGGTGTGGAAGTTAAACAACAGACCAACCTAAATTTCATTTGTCAAGGATACGAATTGTCTGCTAATTTTATTATTGTTCCATTACTCAGTACACAGATTATATTAGGTATGGAGTTTCTTAACACACATAAGGCAATTTTGAACTTTAAAGAAGGAAGTGTGAATTTGACTGTTGCCGGAATGCCGAAATGTCTGAAATTTTTCGAGTGTTTAGCAAGATCTGAATCAGATACAAAATGTTTAAGGTTTCTTACTTCTGATGTTTTCGTTGAGCATTATGACGACAGTGTGTTTATTCATGACAATGACAATAGATACAGAGACGCGATGGAGGATATAATTAGTAGCGAAGAATTAATTAATGAAAAGGTTAAAAAAGCTGAAGTGCCAGTTGACGTTGCAAGAGAAGAGCTGCACCATATTTTGACTTCACATGCTACAGTGTTTAGTCATCACACAGGAACTATACAAGGCTTACAATATTTATTTAAAGTAAAAGAACACACACCATTTCGCGGGAAAACGTACGCTATTCCTTTGGCTTACAGAGACAAGGTTAAGAATGAACTTCAATACATGTTAGATCAGGGCATTATTGAGCCAGCAGTCAGCCCTTATACCAGCCCATTACACGTTGTTCTTAAAAAGAATGGGTCAATTCGTTTGGTTCTGGATTCCAGACAGATAAATAATATTATTATTCCTGAAACTGACCGTCCACAAAATTTAGATGAACTTCTTCAACATTTCCATGGAATTAAAGTTTTATCCACGATTGATATGCGCGCAAGTTTTTGGCAAATAGAACTCCACCCTGATTGTAGAAAATATACTGCCTTTTTAGCCTTTGGTAACTGTTACCAGTTTCGGAAATTACCGTTTGGACTTACTGTATCTTCAGCAGCATTCATTCGTAGCTTAAATGAAATTTTACCTGTTTATCTTCGTGACAATATTACTTCATATGTTGACGATATTCTTATTGCTAAACGTTCTTGGAGTGAGCATAACAAAATTTTGGATTCATTATTACGTATTTTTGCACGAGTTGGCATGACAGTGAACTTGGAAAAATCTGAATTTGGTCGTTCTCAGGTGAAATTTCTCGGTCACATTATTTCTACAGAAGGTATTCTTCCTGATCCAGAAAAACTAGACGCTATTCGCAATTATGCTGTTCCTACCACAAAACGTGATGTTCGTAGTTTCCTTGGTGTCTGTAATTTTCTTAGACGCTTTGTTAGATTGGACAATTTGGCCACACCTCGTTTATGTGAACTATCTGGAAAGAAATCTAACTGGTGTTGGGATGAGGAAGCTCAGTCAGAATTTGAACAACTTCGTGATGCTTTAGTTGCTGCTCCACTTCTTTCACACCCGGATTTATCTAAAGATTTTTGTTTGGCTACGGATTCATCATACAAGGGCCTAGGTGCACATTTATTTCAAGAGATAGAAGAAAACGGCGTTGTAGTACAGAAGACTATTGCATTTGGAAGTCGTGTTCTCTCTAAATCCGAAAAGAATTATTCGATTACGGAACTTGAAGCTTTGGCTGTTGTTTGGGCTTTCACAAAATTTCGCACATTTTTGTTTGGTAGACATACTAAGGTTTACACTGATCATCGAGCTTTGGAATTTCTTATGTCGACAAAATTAACTCATGGCAGATTGTCACGATGGGCGCTGTATCTACAGGAATTTGATTTTAGTATTGTTTACATACAGGGATCTTCAAATATTGTTGCTGATGCTTTATCACGTGCACCTATGGGTTTGAAACAAAGTGCTGAAGAGGACTGCAAGGAAAACCATTATTGTTTGATGTACATTCAAGGTGTTGCGTTTGAGAACTTTATTTCATCTTCGCTCCAGGACATCGCTAAGGAGCAAAATAAGGATCCAATCTGGAAGGACATTAAGGAGAAGTGGAGGAGAAAGGAAAGCGTAGCGATCAGACAGTATTATTTAGTTCGCAATGATATTCTTTTCAAACGAAAATCGGTCGACAACTCTGTTTGGTTGTTTGTATTCCTGATGAGTGGGTCAATAAATTGATTTGGTACACACATTTCAGTTATGCGCACTTTGGTCCCAGAAAATGCTTTCATAAATTACGAGAAAATTGCTACTTCAGTAATATGGAAAAACGTATTCGATCTGTTCTTGCCAAATGCAAATTATGTCAAAAGGCTAAGCCGCCAACAATTTCTCACAGAGCACCGTTGTTTCCTATCATTCCAGCGAAATTAAAGGAGATGGCTGCAGTTGATTTGTTCGGTCCAGTGGTTCGATCTACTAATGGTTTTGCGTACATTTTTGTAGCAGTGGAATTGACATCAAAATATGTGTGTTTTACACCGTTACGCAAAGCAACAGCTCGTTCAGTATCTAATGCTTTCATCAAACATTTTCTTAAAGAAGTGGGTCATGTTGATAAGGTTATATCAGATAATGGATCACAGTTTCGCTCTAAAATTTGGCTTCGTACTCTACGGCGTCGTAAAATTAAACCAATCTTCATTTCACTTTTTCACCCTCAATCTAACGCTTCAGAAAGATGGAATGAAGGAAATCAATAAATTGTGCCGTCTTTATTGTCATCAGAATCACAGAACTTGGGATCAGTATCTTCATATTTTTCAAAACATTCTGAATGAACTTCCTAATGACTCAACTTCTTTACCGCCTCTATTGATATTAAAAAATAAAGTACCAACAAATCGCATTTCTGAAATCGTTCCTTTTCCGCCTTCACGGAAACTGCGGCATTCTGAAGTTGTCAACCTGGCTCTACGAAATATTGCGTCTGCGGCTGCAAGAAGAGAGAAATCAGCGAAACGTCCTGGTCGTTTAAAAATCTTGTCAGTTGGTCAAAAGGTGTTAATTAAGTCTCATCGTTTGTCTCATAAAGGAAAAGGCTTATGTCGCAAATTTTTTCTGCTTTATAACGGTCCATACAGAATTCGCAAAATTATCCATGATAACACTGTTGAAGTAGAAACTCTTAAATCTCGACGCTCTAAGGGAATACATCACATATCGAAGGTAAAAATTTTTGTGGAATGACATACTTTTGAGAAACCAACAGTTATACGTAAACATGTGGAGAATGCAAGGATACCGCGCCGTGTTCCGGCGGCGGCAGATACTCAAAGCAACAGTGAAGTCTGCGCGCCGCACAAGGCAGTCGTTGACCGCAAACAATCACTTCCTACGTCACGCGCCTACAGTTGATCGAGCGCTCAGTGCGAATGCACTGACAGCCGTAAACAAATACACAGTCTAAATCCTCCGAATAAATTCTGTATAAAGCTATGGTGACTTTATAAATTATGTTATTAACGTTCAGTATTTTTCAGGATACGGTTGTGTAAAATATTTAAGACCTTTAGGTAAATTCTGTGCGTGTCCGACGTTAAGACGACTTGCTATTGAGAAAATTTCAGGAAGAATGTCATTTCGAAGAAGAAAGTAATAAACAAAAAAGGTAACGATTAATTGAGTTTATTTTTAAGGTAACATATTTCCACTTAGGTACATACTTTAGACGTAATTTGCTGCTTGCGATTACATGACTCATACTTTGTGCTAAATTTCGTGTTCTATGAATTTACTTGTGAAGCGACGTGCTTACGCACATTAACTGATTTTGACGATGATTGATTAATGAACAGGCTTGTTATTTGTATATATTACGCATCGCTTGGCTGCACTGCTTTTTCACTGATGTCACATTTTTCTATTATGTGCCTGCTGTGCTTATTTATTTAAATTATAATTGTCACCTGATTAATTGTGCTGACTGTAGTTAGGTATGTAGGTTACACTTTGTGATTTATCTGCTTGCGCCTTCATGTTTACTTATTAAGATTACATATGAACATTTATTTGCTTATGCTGAATGATGCTAATGACTTGTTTATTACGTAAGATATATGTTTGCTGCTGTGTGTATGGATTGCATATTTACACATTTCTGTTTTGTTGTCATAACTATAAGTTGGTATATAGAAATGCTGATATACTGTGTACACACATAGAGTTTAGGTCACACTATGGTATTAATTATAGATTGTTCGCTTGGCAGAGCCTCGTTGTAGGGATTGTGTTGCATCCACTTGTTGACATTCTGTTCTCTACTGGTATATTTACTCGCTATTGCATGTTTTGCTTACGCTCAGTGCCTGATATTTTTAAGATAAGAAAATGAACTGCTATAATGCTACGAACGACATTAGTACAAGAAATTTCATAGAAGTCACATGAGATGGAGGTTTTATGGAAGCTGTATAAATTTATGCTAATAGGAAGGAAGCTAACGACATGACATACCAACACTAGGTTAGACCATTGACAGTTATTACACTGCATTTTTCGTGAGTAATTGAAATAGGAAGTGACACGACACAAGAAATACTCCACATGTTTGCTTCTGTTTGCCATAATTCTTGAAGTGGTGTACACACTGTGAAATATTATGATCATTAACACTTCGTAATCGTACTTACTTACTGAAAGTTATTCAAACTAAACGCTGTTAGAGGTCATGTATGCATTTCTTTTATTTAATGATGGACAAGGAACCAAAATGTATCTTATAATTTATAATGAGTAGAAAATTTGGGTCAGATGGATTACACAGAGGTTGTGTGTGGACACTGTGTCTTCGGATTGTATGGGATGCTGAATTGAAGTTGCACTAGGATTTTGTCTGTACTTGTTCGAGGAGACTGACTACAGGAAAGAGTTGTTATGGAAGTGAAATGATATTGGTGCTGAGGTATATATGTATCGACGTATTATTGAGGTATTGAGATTGTGTGAAGTTGATGATTATTGGAGTTTCGTGGACAAGAGGTAAGGTAAATGAGGTATTATTGAAGTATTGAGATTATGTGATGCTGATGATTATTGGAGTTTTGGTGGATAAGAGGTAAAGTAAGTGAGGAGCATATTTTTTTTGTTGGTCCATATGGAACAAGGAGGATGAAGATGGCAGACTAGAACACTCAAGTAGAAGGAAGATAGTCTACACACACACTTTGTTAAATCACTAAGCAGTGTATACTTTTTTTTGGAGAGAGGAAGCAATTGCATATCTTGGGTCACTGACAGTTGTTCAGCAACCGTACATTTTGATCTGGCTTGGCAAACATTGGTCTTGACATGATGACTATGACGTTGACCAACTATTATTGACTGTTATACATTGCTGCCACTACTACTTGATACACATGATGAACATAAAATTTTGACAGAATTGCATTTACACAGTTAACACTATTCAATTACACAGTAGCACTAATGTGGATGAAAGATGAGTGAGTGTGTTTTGTGTGTTTTCCTTTTATAATCCCAGAGAAGTGATCCCAACCTATCTCCTAAATATTATTTTACTTGTTTATTGTGGCTTGCACTGACACCCATAAATATTATAGGTTTACTGGTATTTGTGTATTGTAATAGTCAATAGGACAATTATCTGATATCATTTGTGTGTTTGTTATGATTTGTATGTTTAGTGTAAAAGCATTGTATGTGTATTCAAACTATTGTTCATGCCTGAACTGTCTGATTAGTGATAGTGCTGCACTTTTCAACATGGTGGATGCCACCTGGACATGTTTAATTTCTGCTGATGAACTGTGTGATTAGTGATAGGGAATATTATGAACTGTTATTTGCACTTTTTCTACATGATTGGTGCCACTAGGACATGTTTAATTTCTGCTGATGAACAGTGTGATTAGTGATAGTGAATTTTATGGACTGCGGTCAGCACCTGGTCAACATTACTGGGTGCCACTGATGGACTGCTTCTACCGAAATGGTGTTACTTGTTGATGTCTGCACCTGCTCAACATTGCTGGGTGCCACTGATGGACTGCTTCTACTGAAATGGTGTTACTTGTTGCTGTCTGCACCTGCTCAACATTGCTGGGTGCCACTGATGGACTGCTTCTACTGAAATGGTGTTATTTGTTGGTGTCTGCACCTGCTCAACATTGCTGGTGCCACTAATGGAACTGCTTATACTGAAATGGTGTTACTTGTTGATGTCTGTACCTGCTCAACATTGCTGGGTGCCACTGATGGACTGCTTCTACTGAAAAGATGTCACCTGTTGATGTCTGCACCTGCTCAACATTGCTGGGTGCCACTGATGGACTGCTTCTACTGAAAAGATGTCACCTGTTGGTGTCTGCACCTGCTCAACATTGCTGGGTGCCACTGATGGACTGCTTCTACTGAAAAGATGTCACCTGTTGGTGTCTGCACCTGCTCAACATTGCTGGGTGCCACTGATGGACTGCTTCTACCGAAATGGTGTTACTTGTTGGTGTCTGCACCTATTCAACATTGCTGGGTGCCACTGATGGACTGCTTCTACTGAAAAGATGTCACCTGTTGCTGTGTGCACCTGCTCAACATTGCTGGTGCCACTAATGGAACTGCTTATACTGAAATGGTGTTACTTGTTGGTGTCTGCACCTATTCAACATTACTGTGTGCCACTGATGGACTGTTTCTACTGAAAAAATGTCACTTGTTGGTATTTGCACCTGTTGACCATTGCTGGGTGCTACTGCTGGAACTGTCAACTGCTTATTCTTGAGCTATGGAAAGCGTTTATGTGAATATTTGTATAAACTGATTTTTTTGTGTATTACTGTTTGTGAAAAGTTATGAGACTCTTACCTGCACATATTCGTCATTGCTGACGCTATTGATTGAACTGTTTAACCACATAATACTTGTGTAAACTGTTATGTAAAGTCACATGTATGAAAGAATTTGTATTGCTTACTGTATTTTATATATTAGGTTATTGAAAGGTCAGTGCAAAGCCAAAATTTTATCTAGTTATATGATATTTACGCATGAATATTATCTTTTATTTTTGTCTGTATTTTTTTGACGAATTTGGTGGTATTTTCACCACCAATGCTGGCAAAAATACCATCAAATTCTAGCCTGTGGAGGAAGGGCATATGAAAGGTGGCTACACTGAGCCACAGCGCCAGAGATCGCGCTAGAGAGTATTGTTCCGCCGCCTCCACTGGCAGTGATTATTGAGAACTCGTAGTGGGCAGTGCTTGGGGAGAGCTCGTGGTAGTCAGTGCTGAGATGTCGTAGTGAGGAGTGTTTGTTGAGATGAGCTAGTAGGCAGTGCTTGCTGAGATGTGATACTGAAAAGTTCTTGTTGAGATGTGATAGTAGCAAGTCGGTGTGGAGAGATTGCAATGTCTAGAGTGCTTTTCATCAATATAAATTAAGGTAACAAACTACTTTTCTTTTCTTTCTCATTATTTCAATGTCCTGAATGATGTGTCATTACAGGTTCAGTCAACAAAGCATCTGGCTTGTGTTCTTGTATTAGAGTGTAATTCTGGTTTTCTTGAGTAATTATGGTATTTCTATTTTCTTTAATTAATTCAGTATAAATGATATTTAAAATTTCTTGTGTTGTTGAAGAAGAACCGTGCCAGATGTGTACGTTGAGTCATACTTCCACACACAGAACAGTTACACTTGTGCCTTGGTTTCGTAGGTTTTATAGTTGCTGGGGACTTAATTAATTAATTGTGTTAATGAAAATTTCCATTTCAGTCTTTGTTGTTGTTCTATGCAGTCAGATTGCGTAATAATACTAGTCAGGGCCAACCGTTACGAGACTTCGTAATCGGACAGACAGCTACTAAATCAAAAATAATGAAATTATTTCCATTCTATTTTAATTAAGCCCCCATGCAGCGTGGAATGTCAGATCCCTTAATCAGGCAATTTGGTTAGAAAATTTAAAAAGGGAAATGGATAGGTTAAAGTTAGAAATAGTGGGAATTAGTGAAATTCGGTGGTAGGAGGAACAAAATTTGTGGTCAGTTGAATACTGGGTTATGAATACAAAATCAAATAGGGGTAATGCATGAGTAGGTTTTATAACGAATAAAGAAATAGGAATGCGTATAAGCTATAATGAACGCTTTATTGTAGCCAAGATAGACACGAAGCCCACATCCATCAGAGTTGTACAAGTTTATTGCCAACTAGCTCTGCAGATGATAAAAAGATTGAGGATATGTGTTCCGAGATAAAAGAAATTATGCAGATAGTTAAGGGAAACGAAAATTTAATAGTCATGGGGGGCTGGAATTCGATAGTAGCAGAAGGAAGAGAAGGAAAAATAATGGGTGAATAGGAACTGGGGGGAATGGAAACCGCTTGGTAGAATTTTGCACAGAGCATAATTTAATCATAGCTAACACTTGGTCCAAGAATCATGAAAGAAGGTTTTACACGTGGAAGAGACCTAGAGACACCGGGAAGTTTCAAATTTATCATATAAAGGTAAGACAGAGATTTCGGAACCAAATTTTAAATTGTAAGACTTTTCTGTGGTAGATGTAGAAGCTGACCACAATTTATTGGCTATGAACTGTAGCTTAAAACTGAAGAAACTGCAAAGAGCTAGGAATTTAAGGAGATGGGACTTTGATATACTGGAAGAATCAGAGATTGTGGAGAGTTTCAGAGGGATTATTAGGGAACTATTGACAATAACAGGGGAAAGGAATACAGTAGAAGAAGAATGGGTAGCTTTGAGAGGTGAGACAGTGAAGGAAGCAGATGATCAAATAGTTAAAAGGACGAGGGCTAGTAGAAATCCTTGGGTAACACAATAGATACTGAATTCAATTGATGAAAGGAGAAAATATAAAAAATGCAGTAAATGATGTAGGCGAAAGAGAATACAAACGTCTAAAAAGTGAGATTGGCAGGAAGTGCAAAATGTAAGGATTTAGAAGCGTCTATTGCTAGGGGAAAGATAGACGCCACCTAGATGAAAATTAAAATACCTCTGGAGAAAAGATAGCCACCAGTATGAATATCAAGAGCCCAGATGGAAAACCAGTCCTAAGCTAAGAAAGGAAAGCAGAAAAGTGGAAGGAGTATACAGAGGGTCTATACAAGAAAGATGTTCTTTAGGACAATATGGAAATGGAAGGGGACGTAGATAAATATGATATAGGAGATATATGACACTACGTGAAGAATGTGATAGAGCACGGAAAGATCTAAGTCGAAACAAGGTCCCAGCAGTAGACAACATTCCATTGGAACTACTGATAGCCTTGGGAGGGACAGTCATGACAAAATTCTTCCATCTGGTGAGTAAGATGTATGAGACAAGTGAAATACCCTCAGACTTCAAGAAGAATATAATAATTCCAATTCCAAAGAAACCAGGTGTTTTTGAAATGTGGTGCTACAGAAGAATGCCGAAGATTAGATGGGTAGATCACGTAACTAATGAGAAGGTATTGAATGGAACTGAGGAGAAAAGAAATTTGTGGCACAACCTGACAAGAAGAAGGGGTAGGACGCATTTTGAGACATCAGGGGCTCACCAATTTAGTGCTGGAGGGAAGCGGAAGGGAGGAGTAAAAGTCATAGACGGAGACCAAGAGACGAATACAGTAAGCAGATTCAGAAGGATGTAACTTGCAATAGTTACTCAAAGATGAATAGGCTTGCACAGGATAAAGTGGCATGGGGAGCTGCATCAAACCAGTCTTGCGACAAAAGAGAACAACAACAACAAACATTGTAGTAAAAAGTAGGCCTAATATGCAAGTATAGCTTTATAAAGCACTGTTGATGAAAGTTTCGTGGACGTTAATAAAGAGTTTCCTAACCTACGCAGTTCAGAAGGTGTAAAACGTCTCCTCCCGGTATATCTCTAAAATGTGATGGCAAGCAGACCGAAGAAATTGACAGTGTTGAGTTATCGGGATTACGACTTGGTGATAAATTGTGTTGCAGGAGCATATTAGAGAATTGCAGAAGCACCTGACGAAATATTTACTTTCAATGCGAACGTTGTCCGACATAGTAGAGATAAAAATAAAAAAAATTATCGTACTTTGCTGACTTTCATTTCATGATGTGATACAGAATCATTTCTTGCGGTAACGATTCAAGGCAACTTAAAGGTTTCCAAATTCAAAAGTGCTTAGTAAGATTTATTTCTGGTGTAAAATCGAGAAAGTTCTCCAGTCACCTGTTCACGGAACTGGGTATATTAAATAAGTCTTCGCAATAAATTTATTCTTCAATGAAGTTTGCCGTAAATTATACCTCGGGTTTTTCAGACGTTCGTGGAATGAACACGGGAAATAACAATAATTTTAATAAATATTTAAAGTCATTTTCTTTGGTCCATAAAAATGCCCATTATTTAGGAATATACATTTTCATTAAATTACCATCATCCGTAAAAAAAATTTAGCTACTAATAAAAATGAGTTTAAGAGGAGCCCAAAGGGTTCATTAGAGCCCACTTTTATCTAACACACTGTCAAATTTCATAGATTCTATCATTCTAGAAGACTGGTTTCCTTTCATTATTGCTTAGAACATTCGTTTTATAAATTCAAACGCAGGTTTTGTTTGTTTGTTTGTTTGTTTGTTTTTGCTTCTATTTGTATTTCTTTATTTTACAGACATATTTCGCATTTTACGTTAATCCATCTTCAGTGCATTTATGTGGAAGAATATATAGTTTTGTTTCTATATGCCATACATATAGATTAGAAAACGGTTCACTCCGTAATTCTTACATTAATAAAATATTGCTTACAGTTATTAGTATTTCCGGGCGTAATCTGCGTTTACTCCCATCTGGTCATAGGTCAGAGGTTGTACTGTACTTCAGTTATGAAAAATTGCTGTCTTTTTACATCACGATCTTTCTGTTTTGTCGTTTTCATATTTAGCATGTCAGTTGCTATGAAACATCACTACTGGTCTCGCACTAGCTCCTGATTCTATGTAATCTCTATTGTGAATGTATGTTCATTTAGTGCCTGCTTTCTTATTTTTTTACGTAAGTGTTGTCAATCTAACGAAATAAATGTTGCCAAACTAACGACTGTTCATTTCCGTTCTCTCAGTAGGTTGACAACAGTTAGTTCGTTAGTTGGGGAATGTTGCGTACTGCCTGTGTGAGTTGCCGGAACGTCAGAATTGTGGCTTGAGTGAAAGGCTATAACAAGTATTGAACTGAGGAAGGTCAGGTAACTGCTTCTTGCCATAGGACACATATAGCTCCTTCAACGACCTCTCCTTGGTACACCTAGATAGGCTAAATAGGTTATAAAACAGGCATCGGAAACTGTCTGGTTTTATTACTTTTCAGTTAGAGACAATAAACTGTAGAACTTCGGTGGAGTTGAAAGAGGAGTTAATTAACATCAAATGGAAACCAGTAGTATTATCCGAAATAACAGAGAAAAAACAAATACTAAATAGAATTAAAATAGTGAAATGCTACTACGAAAAGAAACAGTAAAGAGGAAACGTATGAGCAGGCTTTATTGTGAAGAATAAAATCAATAACGACGTTATTGTTTTGATAAAATACAGATTTAATGATAAAGCTGTTATTTTTCTTGGAAAAGTTCTCTTATGTGTAACATTTGCCATCTCCTGTATCATACGCAAAGTTTCACACAAAACGATCGTTCTTTAGTTTTTGTCCTGACTTTGGATTAGAACCAGATGCTGATGTTATTTGTGAGACTCCATAGATAATACTAACAACATTGTTTTGGAAATAAGCGAAAGATATTTAACGGAACTCGTTCAAGACTGCACGCGAATATTCTTTCGGTTTCACGAGGCAAAGGGAACGTCTACGAGGATTTACAGAAAGTGATAAGACAGCAAATGACACTAGAATAAGATATTGGGTGATTTCAATCCATCGTTAGCATAAATACTAAATAACGATTGTGCAGTGGGAAATTTTGAGTGTGATAGTAGAGACTTCAGATGCTAGAGGGATTCACCTAGAAAAAAAAAAGTTTTTGCCTTTCACTGATTATATTTTTCAAAGCAATAAAGAAATTGCACAGGATGTAACGCTGCTAAACCACTGTCAAAAGACGGATGATTCGGAGTAAAAATTTACAAAGCTAGAAAGAAACAAACTGACGTGATAGGAAGTCAGAAATGTAGATGATGATGTTGGTTGTTGTGTTCCTCAGTCCGAAGACTAGTTTGATGGTGCTGCTTGCGCTAGTCTATTCTGAACAAGCCTCTTCATTTCTCCATGATTGTGGCAACCTCCAGCCATTTGAACGTGCTTACTGTAGTGAAGCTTTGGCCTCTCTCTACAATTGTCTCCCCTGTTATTTTTCCATCGCCAGAGTGAGGATTATTTGATACCACACGAGGATGCATCCTATTAACCGATCTCCTCTTTTAATCACCTGTGCCACAACTCTATTTACTCCTCACTTCTAGTCGTTTTGTGTTATTTAGTAACCCCATCTATCCAACTAATCCTCAGAATTCTTGTGTAGCACCACAATCCAAAAGCTTTTACTCTCTTCTTGACTGAACTGTTTATCTTTCACGTTTCACTTGTGTACAAGTCTACACTCCAGAGAAAAACCTTCAGAAAAGACTTATTAACGCTTATTAAATTTAAATTCGATGTTAACAGACTTGCCTTTTCCAGAAACTTTTTTCTTGCTATTACCAACTGCATTTTGTATCCTCGCTACTTTGGCCATTGCCTGATTAATTCGGCTACATTCTGTTACCCTTGTTTCACGACACTAACCATTTCGTTCAGCGGCTCTTGCGAGCCCTTCTCTATCTCTGACAGAGTTACAGTGTCATCAGCAAACTTCAAAGCTTTCATTTCTTGTCCTTTAACTTTAATTACTTTCCCAAATTTCTACTTGGTTTCCTATTACTTGGTCAACACATTGATTTAAGTACATAGGGGAGGAACTAAAACCCTACCTCACTCCCTTTTCAACAGCAGTCTTGTTCGACTTATCCCTGCTACCTTCAGAATTTCAGCGAGTATATTCCAGTCAACATTGTCAAATGCATTATCTAACCTTACAAACCCAATAAACGTAGGTTTGCCTTTCTTTAACCCAAGAAATAGCTAACACTTGGTTCAAGAATCATAAAAGAAGGTTGTACACATGGAAGAATCCTGGAAATACTAGAATGTATGAGATAGATTATATAATGGTAAGGCAGAGATTTAGGAACTAAGTATTAAATTGAAAGACATTTCCAGGGGCAGATGTGGACTCTGACCACAATCTATCAGCTGTAGATTAAAACTGAAGAAACTCCAAAAAGGTGGGAATTTAAGGAGATGGCATCTGGACAAACTGATTAAACCAGAGGTTATACAGAGTTTCAGGGAGAGCATAAGGGAACAATTGTCACAAATGGGGGAAAGAAATGCAGTAGAAGAAGAATGGGTAGCTCTGAGGGATGAAGTAGTGAAGGGAGCAGAGGATCACGTAGGTAAAAAGACGAGGGCTAGTAGGAATCCTTGGGTAACAGAAGAAATATTGAATTTAATTGATGAAAGGAGATAATATAAAAATGCAGTAAATGAAGCAGGCAAAAAGGAATGCAAACGTCTAAAAAATGAGGACGACGGGAAGTGCAAAATGGCTAAGCAGGGTTGGCTAGAGGACAAATGTAAGGACGTAGAGGCTTATCTCACTAGGGTTAAGATAGATACTGCCTAAAGGAAAATTAAAGAGACCTTTTGAGAAAAGAGAACCACTTGTAGGAATATCAAGAGCTCAGATGGAAACCCAGTTCTAAGCAAAGAAGGGAAAGCAGAAAGGTGGTAGGAGTATATAGAGGGTTTATACAAGGGCGACGTACTTGAGGACAATATTATGGAAATGGAAGAGGATGTAGATGAAGATGAAATGGGAGATACAATACTGCGTGAAGAGTTTGACAGAGCACTGAGAGACCTGAGTCGAAACAAGGCCCCGGGAGTAGACAACATTCCATTAGAACTACTGACGGCCTTGGGAGAGCCAGTCCTGACAAAACTCTACCATCTGGTGAGCAAGATGTATGAGACAGGCGAAATTCGCTCAGACTTCAAGAAGAATATAATAATTCCAATTCCAAAGAAAGCAGGTGTTGACAGATGTGAAAATTACCGAACAATCAGTTTAATAAGCCACAGCTGCAAAATACTAACGCGAATCCTTTACAGACGAATGGAAAAACTAGTAGAAGCCAACCTTGGGGAAGATCAATTTGGATTCCGTAGAATTATTGGAACACGTGAGGCAATACTGACTTTACGACTTATCTTAGAAGAAAGATTAAGGAAAGGCAAACCTACGTTTCTAGCATTTGTAGACTTGGAGAAAGCTTTTGACAATGTTGACTGGAATACTCTATTTCAAATTCTGAAAGTGGCAGGGGTAAAATACAGGGAGCGAAAGGCTATTTACAATTTCTACAGAAACCAGATGGCAGTTATAAGAGTCGAGGGACACGAAAGGGAAGCAGCGGTTGGGAAGGGAGTGAGACAGGGTTGTAGCCTATCCCCGATGTTATTCAATCTGTATATTGAGCAAGCAGTAAAGGAAACAAAAGAAAGATTCGGAGTAGGCATTAAAATCCATGGAGAAGAAATAAAAACCCTGAGGTTCGCCGACGACATTGTAATTCTGTCAGAGATAGCAAAGGACTTGGAAGAGCAGTTGAACGGGATGTACAGTGTCTTGAAAGGAGGGTATAAGATGAACATCAACAAAAGCAAAACGAGGATAATGGAATGTAGTCGAATTAAGTCGGGTGATGCTGAGGGAATTAGATTAGGAAATGAGACACTTAAAGTAGTAAAGGAGTTTTGCTATTTGGGGAGCAAAATAACTGATGATGATCGAAGTAGAGGGGATATAAAATGTAGACTGGCAATGGCAAGGAAAGCGTTTCTGAAGAAGAGAAATTTGTTAACATCGAGTATAGATTTAAGTGTCAGGAAGTCGTTTCTGAAGGTATTTGTATGGAGTGTAGCCATGTATGGAAGTGAAACATGGACGATAAATAGTTTTGACAAGAAGAGAATAGAAGCTTTCGAAATGTGGTGCTACAGAAGGATGCTGGAAATTAGATGGGTAGATCACATAACTAATGAGGAGGTATTGAATAGAATTAGGGAGAAGAGGAGTTTGTGGCACAACTTGACAAGAAGAAGGGTCCGGTTGGTAGGACATGTTCTGAGGCATCAAGGAATCACAAATTTAGGCTTGGAGGGCAGTGTGGAAGGTAAAAATCATAGAGGGAGACCAAAAGATGAATACACTAAGCAGATTCAGAAGGATGTAGGTTGCAGTAGGTACTGGGAGATGAAGAAGCTTGCACAGGATAGAGTAGCATGGAGAGCTGCATCAAACCAGTCTCAGGACTGAAGACCACCACCACAACAACAACAACAATAACAACCCAAGAAAAGAAGATATCACATGGAACAGTAAGAATTTGATACAGTATACTGAAATAAACGAAATCGTTCTGAGATTTCTTTGATTACTTAAAACTTCCAGGTTGACAGACTGTGGTCTTTATGTTAAAACCACAGCCCGTCAGCCCAGAAGTTTTAAGTGAAGTTAATACCGACCATAAAAGCCTACACTATATTTCTTTGATTACATATGTGAAGGTATATTGCAAACACGAAATGAGAAATAGTTGATAGCAATGGGTCTGTTGGTAAGTAAAACACTTGTGTTCGGTAGACATTACGTTTCATCATGTGAGATGGCAAATGATAGAAAACAGAGTGAAAATTCTACAAGGATTTGAAAATTATAGTAAACGTTTCTACAGTGCTATACATGAATCTGACCGAGAGATAGCTGATGACGAAACTAGTGACATTCAAAAAGTAAAGCTTGTGGCCGTAACTTCTAACTTGATTAAAAGACGCGCTCTCTGACAGCTAGATGGCGATAACCATCTGTGACAATGATAAAAGACACCGAGGCCAGAGATGATTATTAATGAGCAATCCAGCGCGCACTACTTAATCAGTATCTGTCTGTCTGTGTTGAGATCTGAAAGAAACTGTTGTTGTTGTTGTGGTCTTCAGTCCTGAGACTGGTTTGATGCAGCTCTCCATGCTACTCTATCCTTCTTCATCTCCCAGTACCTACTGCAACCTACATCCTTCTGAATCTGCTTGGTGTATTCATCTCTTGGTCTCCTTATACGATTTTTACCCTTTACGCTGCCCTCCAATACTAAATTTGTGATCCCTTGATCCCTCAGAACATGCCCTACCAACCGGTCCCCCCTTCTTGTCAAGTTGTGCACAAACTCCTCTTCTCCCCTATTCTATTCACTACCTCCTCATAATTACGTGATCTACCCACCTAATCTTCAGCATTCTTCTGTAGCACCACATTTAGAAAGATTCTATTATCTTCTTGTCCAAACTATTTATCGTCCATGTTTCACTTCCATACATGGCTACACTCCACACAAATACTTTCAGAAACGACTTCCTGACACTTAAATCTATACGCGATGTTAACAAATTCCTGTTCTTCAGAAACGCTTTCCTTGTCATTGCCAGTCTACATTTTATATCCTCTCTACTCGACCATCATTTATTTTGCTCCCCAAATAGCAAAACTCATTTACTACTTTAAGCGTCTCATTTCCTAATCTAATTCCCTCAGCATCACCCGACTTAATTCGACTACATTCCATGATCCTTGTTTTGCTTTTGTTGATGTTCATCTTATATCCTCCTTTCGAGGCACTATCCAGTCCGTTCAACTGCTCTTCCAAGTCCTTTGCTGTCTATGACAGAATTACAATGTCATCGGTGAACCTCAAAGTTTTTATTTCTTCTCCATGGATTTTAGTACCTACTCCAAATTTTTGTTTTGTTTCCTTTACTGCTTGCTCAATATACAGATTGAATAACCTCGGGGAGAGGCTACAACCCTGTCTCACGCCCTTCCCAACCACTGCTCCCCTTTCATGCCCCTCGACTCTTATAACTGCCATCTGGTTTCTGTACAAATTTTAAATAACCTTTCGCTCCCTGTATTTGACCCCTGCCACCTTCAGAATTTGAGAGAGAGTATTCCAGTCAACATTGTCAAAAGCTTTCTCTAAGTAGGTTTGCCTTTTCTTAATCTTTCTTCTAAGATAAGGCGTAAGCTCAGTATTGCCTCACGTGTTCCAACATTTCTACGCAATCTAAACTGATCTTCCCCGTGGTCGACTTCTACCAGTTTTTACATTCGCCTGTAAAGAATTCGCGTCAGTATTTTGTAGCTGTGACTTATTAAACTGATAGTTCGGTAATTTCCACATCTGTCAACACCTGCTTTCTTTGGGATTGGAATTATTATATTCTTCTTGAAGTCCGAGGGTATTTCGCCTGTCTCATACATCTTGCTCACCAGATGGTAGTTTTGTCATGACTCGCTCTCCCAAGGCCGTCAGTAGTTCCAATGGAATGTTGTCTACGCGCGGGGCCTTGTTTCGACTCAGGCCTTTCAGTGCTCTGTCAAACTCTTCACGCAAAATCATATCTCCCATTTCATCTTCATCTACATCATCTTCCATTTCGATAATATTGTCCTCAAGTACGTCACCCTTGTATAGACCCTCTATATACTGCTTCCACCTTTCTGCTTTCCCTTCTTTGCTTAGAACTGGGTTTCCATCTGTGCTCTTGATATTCATACAAGTGGTTCTCCTTTCTCCAAAGGTCTCTTTAATTTTCCTGTAGGCAGTATCTATCTTAACCCTAGTGGTATAAGCCTCTACATCCTTACATTTGTCCTCTAGCCATCCCTGCTTAGCCATTTTGCACTTCCTGTCGATCTCATTTTTTAGACGTTTGTATTACTTTTTGCCTGCTTCATTTACTGCATTTTTATATTTTCTCTTTCATCAATTACATTCAATATTTCTTCTGTTACCCAAGGATTTCTACCAGCCCTCGTCTTTTTACCTACCTGATCGTCTCTACTTCATCCCTCAGAGCTACCCATTCTTCTTCTACTGTATTTTTTCCCCCATTCCTGTCAATTGTTCCCTTATGGTATCTCTGAAACTCTCTACACCCTCTGGTTCTTTCAGTTTATCCACTCTGATAAAGGTCGGATTGTACGCCATCGCGATTGCGGTTTATCGTATCGTGACATTGCTGCTCGCGTTGGTCGCGATCCAATAACTGTTAGCAGAATATGGAATCGGTGGGTTCAGGAGGGTAATACGGAACGCTGAGCTGGATCCCAACAGCCTTGTATCACCAGCAGTCGAGATGAGAGGGATCTTATCCGCATGGCTGTAAAGGATCGTGCAGCCACGTCTCGATCCCTGAGTCAACAGATGGGGACGTTTACAAGACAACAACCATCTGCACGAACAGTTCGACGACGTTTGCAGCAGCATGGACTATCAGCTCGCAGACCATGGCTGCGGTTACCCTTGACGCTGCATCACCTGCAGCACCTGCGATGGTGTACTCGACGACAAACCTGGGTGCACGAAAGGCAAAACGTCATTTTTTCGGATGAATCCAGGTTCTGTTTACGGCATCACGATGGTCACATCCGTGTTTGGCGACATCGTGGTGAACGCACATTGGAAACGTGTATTCGTCATCGCCATACTAGCTTATCAGCTGGCGTGATGGTATGGGGTGCCATTGGTTAGACGTCTCTGTCACCTCTTGTTCGCATTGACGGCACTTTGAACAGTGGACGTTACATTTCAGATGTGTTACGACCCGTGGCTCTACCCTTCGTTCGATCTCTGTGATACCCTACATTTCAGCAGGATAATGCACGGCCGCATGTTGCAGGTCCTGTACGGGCCTTTCTGTATACAGAAAATGTTCGACTGCTGCCCTGGCCAGCACATTCTCCAGATCTCTCACCCACTGAAAACGTCTGGTGAATGGTGGCCGAGCAACTGCCTCGTCACAATACGCCAGTCACTACTCTCGTGTTCAAGCTGCATGGGCAGCTGTTCCTGTACACTCCATCCAAGCTCTGTTTGACTCAATGCCCAGGCGTATCAAGGCCGTTATTATGGCCCTAGCCGGCCAATTTGGCCGAGCGGCTCTAGGCATTACAGTCTGGAACCGCGCGACCGCTACGGTCGCAGGTTCGAATCCTGCCTCGGGCATGGGTGTGTGTGATGTCCTTAGGTTAGTTAGGTTTAAGTAGTTCTAAGCTCTAGGGGACTGATGACTTCAGAAGTTAAGTCCCGTATTGCTCAGAGCCATTACGGCCCTAGGCGGTTGTTCTGGGTACTGATTTCTCATGATCTGTGCACCAAAATTGCGTGAAAATGTAATCCCATGTCAGCTCTAGTATAATATATTTGTCCAATGAATACCCGTTTATCATCTGCATTTCTTCTTGGTGTTGCAATTTTAATGGCCAGTAGTGTATATTCCAGAATAATCTTAAAAAATCATTTAACCCTTTAAATAATATTTCCTGTACATTTTCCAAATCCTTTTTCCATAATTTTAGAAGCTATAACATACATGGGGTGAAAAGAAAAAAAGAAATGACGAATTCCCGAACATATCACTATGCCCGATAAGGCGTAGGCAAACCGTTGGCATTCGAAACAGCTTCCATTCGTCTCGGAATGGATAAATACAGTCCTGCATGATTTTCAAGGGAATCTTATACCATTCTTCCTGCAAAACAGTGCCCAGTTTAGGTAACAATGATGGAAGTCGATAGAGAGATCACTCTCCCGTCACCCCAAAGCAGACCACAGAATCTCAATAATACTGAGGTCTGGCGGCTGTGGTGGCCAGAGGAGATGTGACAGTTCATCTTCGTGCTCACAAAACCAGTCATAGACGATGCGAGCTGTATGAACTGGGGTCGTGTCATTTTGGAACATAGCACTACCACTGGAAAACAAAGATTGTACTACAGGACGGACCTGATCAGCCAAAATGATAGCATAATCCCTGACAGAAATGCGACGTTGCAAAGTAACCCTGGGTGCCATGAAATACCACGTCACGGCTCCCCAAATCGTCACCGAACCCCTGCCATGTTTCACTGTTGAGACGAAAGCATGAACATGAAAATATGAAGATAGTAACTGTTGTCGTAAGAACAGATACCATTGTTGACCGTGCAGCTTCTCTAGAATAAGTGATAATTAATTGAAACCCTCAGCTCCCGACAGGTGTTGTCGATATACCTCGATGGGGAAAGCTGAAAATATGAGCCCCGACCGGCACTCGAAACCGGGATCTCGTGCTTACATGGCAGACGTTCTATCCATTTTTTTTTAAATCTCATTTTGTTCATTTTAGTTCGTTGCATGTGCTCGGGGCGGACGTTGATCCATTAACTCAGTTTTTTTTTTTTTTAATTACAGAGGGCAGCTAACCCTCTGACCGAACACGCTGAGCTACCGTGCCGGCATCCATCTGAGCCACCGAGGACACAGATGAATAGCGCGTCTACAGAGACTAATCCCTTGCACGCTTCCCGTGGGTCTCACTCCCAAATGTCCACAATCTACATACATAATACTGGTCATTACAATTGCTACACCAAGAAGAAATGCAGATGATAAACGGGTATTCATTGGACAAATATATTATACTAGAACTGACAAGTGATTAAATTTTCACGCAATTTGGGTGCATAGATCCTGAGAAATCAGTACCCAGAACAACCACCTCTGGCCGTAATAACGGCCTTGATACGCCTGGGCATTGGGTCAAAGAGAGCTTGGATGGCGTGTACAGGTGCAGCTGCCCATGCAGCTTCAACACGATACCACAATTCATCAAGAGTAGCGACTGGCGTATTGTGACGAGCCAGTTGCTCAGCCACCATTGACCAGACGTTTTCAGTTGGTGAGAGATCTGGAGAATGTGCTGACTAGGGCAGCAGTCGAATATTTTCTGTATCCAGAAAGGCCCGTACAGGACCTGCAACATGCGGTCGTGCATTATCCTGCTGAAATGTAGGGTTTCGCAGGAATCGAATGAAGGGTAGAGCCACGGGGCTTAACACATCTGAAATGTAACGTCCACTGTTCAAAGTGCCGTCAATGCGAACAAGAGGTGACCTAGACGTCTAACCAATGGCACCCAATACCATCACGCCGGGTGATACGTTGGTATGGCGATGACGAATACACGCCTCCAGTGTGCGTTCACCGCAATGTCGCCAAACACGGATGCGACCATCATGATGCTGTAAACAGAACCTGGATTCATCCGAAAAAATGAGGTTTTGCCATTCGTGCACCCAGGTACGTCGTTGAGTACACCACCGCAGGTGCTCCTGTCTGTGATGAAGCGTCAAGGGTAACCGCGTGGTCTCCTGGCTGATAGTCCATGCTGCTGCAAATGTCGTCGAACTGTTCGTACAGATGGTTGTTGTCTTGCAAACGTCCCCATCTGTTGTGTCAGGGATCGAGACGTGGCTGCGCGATCCTTTACAACCATGCGGATAAGATCTGGTCATCTCGACTGCTAGTGATACGAGGCCGTTGGGATCCAGCACGTCGTTTCATATTACCCTCCTGAACCCACCGATTCCATATTCTGCTAACAGTCATTGGATCTCGACCAACGCGAGCAGTCCGACCTTTATCAAAGTCGGAAACGTGATGGTACGCATTTCTCCTCCCTACACGAGGCATCATAGCAACGTTTCACCAGGCAACGCCGGTCAACTGCTGTTTGTGGATGAGAAATCGGTTGGAAACTTTCCTCATGTCAGCACTTTGTAGGTATCGTCACCGGCGCCAACCTTGTGTGAATGCTCTGAAAAGCTAATCATTTGCATATCACAGCATCTTCTTCCTGTCGGTTAAGTTTCGCGTCTGTAGCACATCTTCGTGGTGTAGCAATTTTAATGGCCAGTAGTGTAGATATTTGCCCATCCACTCAATACTCTAACTAAGGTGACTATTCCCGTAATAGTTCAGGCAACCCGTGCGCAGTCGCACAGACGCAGGTCAATTGCCGGGTAGCCTTTAACTATATATGAAGATAGTAACTGTTCTCAAAAGAACAGATGCCATTGACGACCGTGCAGCTTCTCTAAAATAAATGATAATTGAAACCCTCAGCTGCCGACAGGTGTTGTTGATATACCTCGATGGGGACAGCTGAAAATGTGTGCCCCGACCGGGACTTCTCACGGGAAGCGTCCAAGGGATAAGTCCCTGAAGTCGCGATATTCATCTGTGTTATCGGTGGTTCAGATGGATAGAGCTTCTGCCATGTAAGCAGGAGATCCCGGGTTCGAGTCGCGGTCGGGGCACACACTTTCAGCGGTCCCCAACGAGATATATCAACAACACCTGTCGGCAGCTCAGGGTTTCAATTAATTATCGGAAGTTGGAAAAATTCGGAGTAGGTATTAAAGTACATGGAGAAGAAATAAAAACCTTGAGGTTCGCCGATGACATTGTAATTCTGTCTGAGACAGGAAAGGACTTGGAAGAGCAGTTGAACGGAATGGACAATGTCTTGAAAGGAGGATATAAGATGAACATCAACAAAAGCAAAACGAGGATAATGGAGTGTAGTCGAACTAAGTCGTGTGATGCTGAGGGAATTAGATTAGGAACTGTGACACTTAAAGTAGTAAAGGAGTTTTGCTATTTGGGGAGCAAAATAACTGATGATGGTCGAAGTAGAGAGAATATAAAATGTAGACTGGCAATGGCAAGGAAAGCGTTTCTGAAGAAGAGAAATTTGTTAACATCGAGTATAGATTTAAGTGTCAGGAAGTCGTTTCTGAAAGTATTTGTATGGAGTGTAGCCATGTATGGAAGTGAAACATGGACGATAAATAGTTTGGACAAGAACAGAATAGAAGCTTTCAAAATGTGGTGCTACAGAAGGATGCTGAAGATTAGATGGGTAGAGCACATAACTAATGAGGAGGTATTGAATAGAATTGGGGAAAAGAGGAGTTTGTGGTACAACTTGACAAGCTGAAGGGACCGGTTGGTAGGACATGTTCTGAGGCATCAAGGGATCACAAATTTAGCACTGGAGGGCAGCGTGGTGGGTAAAAATCGTAGAGGGAGACCAAGAGATGTATACACTAAGCAGATTCAGAAGGATGTAGGTTGCAGTAGGTACTGGGAGATGAAGAAGCTTGCACAGGATTGAGTAGCATGGAGAGCTGCATCAAACCAGTCTCAGGACTGAAGACAACAACAACAACAACAACATCGGAAGTTGGAAACTCAATCGACCAAATGTCTTTCTTCCATCGCTCCATAGACCAGGTACCACATCACTGATGAGTGGTTTTGGAATTCCCGCTCGCTGTGCAGTTCCCTGTTTCTGGGATCCCTTCGTGTTCCTTTGGCGCTGACAGGGTTCGAACGTGCGATATTCAGTTCTGCATTGACCCTTCCAGCTATCGTCCTCTTATTCTTCGTCACAATCCTCTTCAATGACCATCTCTCACGATCACTCAAACACACTTTCGCCCGCCTTAGCGGATGACGATTTTCCGCTTTCCTCGTATGCGGTATTAATCTTCGATTGGAGCCTCTTAACGGCGCTGCTGCTACGGTCGCAGGTTCGAATCCTGCCTTGGGCATGGATGTTGGTGATGTCCTTAGGTTAGTTAGGTTTTAGTAGTTCTAAATGTAGGGGACTGATGACCTCCGATGTTTAGTTCCATAGTGCTTAGAGCTATTTGAACCATTTGGAGCCTCTTCGAGCACCAAGCACTTCGGCTACCTTCGTTAAGGAGCGCCCTCCTTACGAGTACCGACAATCTGCCCACGGTCGACTTCAATTAGCTTCGACATACTGCTCTCTGAGCTACACCAAACTCTTTCCGACCACAACTGACACTTCCACCCTACTATGGATATTGCATAGGCGCCTATCGTGATCAAATACAACAGTGAAAACTTGAGGCTTCGCTAGCATCTGCATTTATCTCCATGCATGCATTTCTCGCGATCTTTGCGTATTTTGTCAAACCACTGTATCATTCCTGGCGTAGTTGTTGTGACCTCCTCTTTCCTGTTAGCGAAACCAGAGCTGGTTTTCGCATCACATGAAATTCGGCTTTGTAGAGGTTCCAGATGACATGTTACCTTTCTGTAATCCATCTTAGCGGTTTGCTCGCCTAAGAATTTGTGACTTTCCCGTGAGAGCAGTTGTTTCTCGTCCCCTGCTGGTAATAAACACGCAAGAAATTCTTACAGGAAGCAGCACTTTGCAGAGGAGTTCTGTGAGTGTGATCAGGAAACGGCCAATGAAAGTACCTCGATTGAAGCTGTGGCAGATTGGCCGAAAGGCCTGAATGTTGAAAGATTTTTGTTAATGCTAGACGGAGTTCGGGTAATCGGCATCCTTCGAAAAGTGTTGGAGACGAGTCGTATACTATCCTCCGGGGTCAAAGTTATGCTTTTAAAGTGTTTAAACATTCTGTCATAGGAGTCACTTACCCTACACAATCAACAAAATAACTTTAAAAAAACTAAACTCCTCCCTAACATGCCATGAAGGCCCAACGGTACCGACCGGCCGCCGTGTCATCCTCAGTCCACAGGCGTCACTGGAAGCGCCTAGAGCCGCTCGGCCACTCCGGCCGACGACAAGTGCGAGAATTATCGTACAATCAGCTCATGCACCCAAGCTGCTGACAAGAACAGTATACAGAAGATTGGAAAAGAAAATAGGGAGTATGTCAGATGACGATCAGTTTGACTTTGGGAAACGGAAAAGCACCAGAGAGGCAAATCTGACATTGCAGTTGATAATGGAAGCAGGACTAACGAAAAATCAAGAGATGTTCAGAGGATTTGTTTACCTGGAAAAAGCGTTCGGCAATATCAAAGGCTGCAACACGTTCGAAATTACCTCTCTTTTCCTAGAAAAGAGAGGTAATATACAATACGTACTAGAACCACGAGGGAACAATAAGAGTGGGAGACGAAGAACGAAGTGCTCGGATTAAAAAGGTGTAAGACAAGGATGCAGTCTTCGCCGCTACTGGTCAATCTAAGCATCGAAGAAACAACGATGAAAGTAAAAGAAAGGTTCAAGAATGGAATTAAAATTCAAAGTGAAAGAATATAAATGATAGGATTCACTGATAACGTTGCTGTCTTCTGTGAAAATGAAGAACAATTACAGGATCTGCTGAATAGAATGAACGGTCTAATGAGTACTGAATATGGACTGAGAGTAAATAGAAGAAAGACGAAAGTAATGAGAAGTAGGAGAAATTAGAACTAACATCAAGATTGATGATCACCAAGTAGATGAAGTTAAGGACTACGTAGGCAGCAAAATAACCAGTGACGGATGGAGCAGGGAGGATATCAAAAGCAGACTACAACTGGTAAAAAGAGCATGGCTGGCCAATAGAAGTCTGCTAGTATCAAACATAGGCCTTAATTTGAAGAAGAAATTTCTGAGAATGTACGTTTGCAGCACAGCATTGTATGGTAGTTAAACATGGATTGTGGGGAAAATGGAAAAGAAGAGAATCGGAGAACTTGAGATATGACGCTACAGAAGAGTATTGAAAATTAGCTGGGCTGATAACGTAAGGAATGAGGAAATTCGCCGCAGAATCGGAGAGGAAAGGAATATGTGGGAAACACTGACAAGGAGAACGGACAGAATGATAGGACATCTGTTAAGACAACAAGGAATAACTTCCATGGTACCAGAGGGAGCAGTAGAGGGTAAAAGCTGAGGCTAGAATACATCCAGCAAATAACAGAGGGTGTAGGTTGTAAGTGCTACTTTGAGATGAGAGACGTTGGCACAGGGAGGAGGAGGATGAGATTAGCGTTTAACGTCCCGTCGACAACGAACATTAGAGACGGAACACAAGCTTGGATTATGGAAGCATAGAGAATGAAATCGGCCGTGCCCTTTCAAAGGAACCATTGCGACATTTGCCTGAAGCGACATAGGGAAATCACGGAAAACCTAAATCAGGATGCCCGGGCGAGGGTTTGAACCGTCTTCCTCCCGAATGCGAGTCCAGTGTGCTGACCATTGAGCCACCTCCCTCGGTAAAAAAATGTAAATGTCGTGTGACTAGGGCCTCCCGTCGGGTAGACCGTTCGCCAGGTGCAAGTCTTTCGATTTGACGCCACTTCGGGGACTTGCGCGTCGATGGGGATGAAATGATGATGATTGGGACAACAGAACACCCAGTCCCTGAGCGGAGAAAATCTCCGAATCAGCCGAGAATCGAACCCGGGCTCTTACGATTAACTTTCTGTCGCGCTGGCCACTCAGCTACCGGGGGGCGGGACACCTCCCTCCGTAGGTTGGCACAAGACAGGAATTCGAACAAGACCGCATCAAACCTGTCAGAAGACAGATATAAAAAAAAAAAAAGATCATACAGTCATGTGAGACTGTCAGGAAAGTCCGTCAGGGAAGTCGTCCGTGTTTGGGATGTTGTTCATTTCGTACACGACATTCCTAACTTCTTCGGTCTTAGCGAAACATTAGAGACCCATTCTGCCCTTTTGTCGCTTTGTGTTACATTCGTACTGATGACACCAAGTCTCGTCACCCGTGATAACTTTTTCCAGAAAAGAACTGACGCGCTTTTCACTTCCATCAAGTCGCGGCAGGGGTCGACACGTCGTTGTGTTTTGTCCCGGAGTCAAGGTGAGCGGGACAAACTTCGCCACTTTTTTCTCTTCTTCAAAACATTCTGGAAAATGTCTTGAACACTTGATTTGTAGATGTTCAGTTCGCGGCTCCATTGCGATTTGTGACACAACATTGGCGCATTAGGATCGCACGTTCGCTACTTAAGACTGCTTGTTCACAGCTGACGGGTAGAGTGCACATCTGTTATTTACAGTTGTTAGTTCAAGTTGCCTCTGTAGTTACTGCGCTGACGTTGCTTATACGCCTGGAATCAAATCAGTCTCGTAACTTTTGGACTAACGGTGTACGTTTTCCATTGCAATGGGCGTATCTGGGAATATTTCTCAACGCGTTTGTATGGCTTTAGGGCATTAAGCACAGGTTCTGGAGCACTGACGGGATGAACCCTGCTTGCGGATCAAAGCGAGACAGGCGACTGTATTTGACAGTTTTTGCCAAGAAATGACGCAAGTTCGCTGAAAAACTCTTTGTATAGTCCGATTAAAATTACGTGATAACTGACACTTCAGGCATTGTAGCTGGTTCCCTCCACTCAGATCGCTCAACGTCACGCCCGAACAGTTCGCCGTTGCCAAGCTGCCACAATAATGAGTTACTTCCAGTGCCCTATCCCGCTTTCTTTCTTGATGTGTTTGGATCCCGAATCCTCGGTCTGGTCCTTTTGTTTCGTATTTCATCACACATGATAACCACACCAAGAACAAAAGACACACACAGACATAAACAGCGATGCTAAGGAAATACGTTTCATATACAGCTCTAACCAAGCACTACTGGATCCTTCCACACAAGACGCGATTCAACATCTTTTATACAGTTATTACAATTACAGAGATCGGCTGATATTACTTAAGCTTCGCACGATACTACTGCCCGAAGCCGAATTTTTGAACGCTGTCAATTAATCGTTGCGGGACACCAGCTAAGGTCACAGACTGCTTTTATTTTTTTTTTTTTTTTAGAACATCGAAGAATCTAATCTCACCAAATGCAGCGAAATTCCAAATCTAATCACTCTTACTCAATTAATTGATTTAAATTTATATTTGTTTCTAACGCTTTTCCGCCTCTTTTTCACCGTGGACTTTTTTATTTGGCCTTATTTTTCTTCCTATTATTCTTTTTTCGTTTGGAATCTGCTTGTTTCGCCTACAATTTGCAACCAAGTGCCAACCAGGACTGCACATGGTTTGGTAGAGCGGCATGTGGTGTAGACAGTGTGAGGATGGTTTCAGATAACCAAAGACAGCGGGAAATTAGTTTGCTTTTACCGCTAAAACTGAAATTTTGCTGCGGAAGATAGCTATGCAAACAAACATACTGTATTATGAAATTTTTCTGTCTTGAGTTTGCTCGTAGAGGTTACCCTTAAAACCTGTGAACAAAGCAATCATGAATATACACTCCTGGAAATGGAAAAAAGGACACATTGACACCGGTGTGTCAGACCCACCATACTTCCTCCGGACACTGCGAGAGGGCTGTACAAGCAATGATCACACGCACGGCACAGCGGACACACCAGGAACCGCGGTGTTGGCCGTCGAATGGCGCTAGCTGCGCAGCATTTGTGCACCGCCGCCGTCAGTGTCAGCCAGTTTGCCGTGGCATACGGAGCTCCATCGCAGTCTTTAACACTGGTAGCATGCCGCGACAGCGTGGACGTGAACCGTATGTGCAGTTGACGGACTTTGAGCGAGGGCGTATAGTGGGCATGCGGGAGGCCGGGTGGACGTACCGCCGAATTGCTCAACACGTGGGGCGTGAGGTCTCCACAGTACATCGATGTTGTCGCCAGTGGTCGGCGGAAGGTGCACGTGCCCGTCGACCTGGGACCGGACCGCAGCGACGCACGGATGCATGCCAAGACCGTAGGATCCTACGCAGTGCCGTAGGGGACCGCACCGCCACTTCCCAGCAAATTAGGGACACTGTTGCTCCTGGGGTATCGGCGAGGACCATTCGCAACGGTCTCCATGAAGCTGGGCTACGGTCCCGCACACCGTTAGGCCGTCTTCCGCTCACGCCCCAACATCGTGCAGCCCGCCTCCAGTGGTGTCGCGACAGGCGTGAATGGAGGGACGAATGGAGACGTGTCGTCTTGAGCGATGAGAGTCGCTTCTGCCTTGGTGCCAATGATGGTCGTATGCGTGTTTGGCGCCGTGCAGGTGAGCGCCACAATCAGGACTGCATACGACCGAGGCACACAGGGCCAACACCCGGCATCATGGTGTGGGGAGCGATCTCCTACACTGGCCGTACACCACTGGTGATCGTCGAGGGGACACTGAATAGTGCACGGTACATCCAAACCGTCATCGAACCCATCGTTCTACCATTCCTAGACCGGCAAGGGAACTTGCTGTTCCAACAGGACAATGCACGTCCGCATGTATCCCGTGCCACCCAACGTGCTCTAGAAGGTGTAAGTCAACTACCCTGGCCAGCAAGATCTCCGGATCTGTCCCCCATTGAGCATGTTTGGGACTGGATGAAGCGTCGTCTCACGCGGTCTGCACGTCCAGCACGAACGCTGGTCCTACTGAGGCGCCAGGTGGAAATGGCATGGCAAGCCGTTCCACAGGACTACATCCAGCATCTCTACGATCGTCTCCATGGGAGAATAGCAGCCTGCATTGCTGCGAAAGGTGGATATACACTGTACTAGTGCCGACATTGTGCATGCTCTGTTGCCTGTGTCTATGTGCCTGTGGTTCTGTCAGTGTGATCATGTGATGTATCTGACCCCAGGAATGTGTCAATAAAGTTTCCCCTTCCTGGGACAATGAATTCACGGTGTTCTTATTTCAATTTCCAGGAGTGTAGTTCTGCCACAGATTATTAATCGCCGTTTTCGCGGATACATTGCACGTTGCGAGGTTACGGTTCGATTAGGACATGAGTTTAAATTCAGTATTACAGTAACCGTCATCTGCCGCAATTCAGTCATTGGTTACTTAAAATAAGCTGTCGGAGGCCGCTTCCAACACAGCTCCAAATGGCTCTGAGCACTATGGGACTCAACTGCTGAGGTCATTAGTCCCCTAGAACTTAGAACTAGTTAAACCTAACTAACCTAAGGACATCACAAACATCCATGCCCGAGGCAGGATTCGAACCTGCGACCGTAGCGGTCTTGCGGTTCCAGACTGCAGCGCCTTTAACCGCACGGCCACTTCGGCCGGCCAACACAGCTCCGCTTTAGACAGTAACAGCATTTGTGAAGTGAACCGCCGTGTTCGTGTGTCGCTTATAACAGAGAGGTGACCGGCAGCGGATGTGGCAACGCTGTAGCGGCAAGTGAAAGATAACAATTATCAAAGAGATTTAAAGTCCGCCCCCGGTAGCTTAGCGGCCAGCGCAACAGAATGTTAATTCTCAGGGCCCGGGGTCGATTCCCGGCTGGGTCGGAGATTTTCTCTGCTCAGGGACTGGGTGTTGTGTTGTCCTAATCATCGTCATTTCATCCCCATCCACGCGCAAGACGCCGAAGTGGTGGCAAATTGAAAGACTTGCACCCAGTGAACGGTCTACCCGACGGGAGGCCCTAGTCACACAACATTTACATTTTAAGGAATTTTAAAAATACTATAGTTAATCTTCGAAACAATACTTGACACAATAAGTCTTGTGTACGAAGAGTATTTGGATTCCGGCTGTAGTTATGGAAAACCTTCTTGCATTGCCACGAGGCTCCTACTGCGAAGACTTCAGTGGCACAACGCTTCAGGCAAACTCACGAAACTTTTTACAGATTGCTGGCTGTGGGAGACAATGCTCCAAGACTTAGACAACACTATGATTAAACTCAGTGGTCAAAGTGTTAGTTACTCCGTTCAAAAAATACACCGGTCGTTTTGGAGCGCTGTGGATCGTATAGCATTCGTAGTAACGATCATATCTGTAAATCATACGAGGGGCGTTTGAAAAGTCCGTCCAAAGTCCGAGAGATGGCACCACCGGCGCGTATCGATGTCATGTTTACTTAGTAGCATCTTTGGAAAGAACGCACACCAATTTTCAGCCATATTGTTCCATTTCTTTGTGTTTTGCATTCGGGTTCAAAAATGGTTCAAATGGCTCTGAGCACTATGGGACTTAACTGCTGAGGTCATCAGTCCCCTAGAACTTAGAACTACTTAAACCTAACTAACCTAAGGACATCACACACATCCATGCCCGAGGCAGGATTCGAACCTGCGACCGTAGCGGTCTCGCTGTTCCAGACTGTAGCGCCTAGAACCGCTCGGCCACTCCGGCCGGCTTCATTCGGGTAAATCAAGAAAGTAGAGTGATTGTCAAAAAATGGACGAAAAATAATTTTGTGTGGTGATTAAACACTACTGTATGAAAGTCAAAACGCCTCAGGAGACTAAAGAGAAGCTTGATAAACATTACGGTGACTCTGCACCTTCGATTAGAACATTTTATAAGTGGTTTCAAAATTTTCGGAGTGGCGCAAGTGTCACAAGTGATGCTGAACGTTCTGGACGCCCTGTGGAGGTTCCAAACCCCCGAAATCATTGATAAAATCCGTGATATGGTGATGGGTGACAGAAGAGTTAAGGTGTGTGAGATTGCTAGTGCTGTGGGCATCTCGAATGAACGGGTGCATAATATTTTGCATAAACATTTGGACATGAGAAAGCTATCCGCAAGATGGGTTTCCGCGATTGCTCACGCTTGGCGGAAAACGGAATCGTGTGAAGCGTTGCGAGGATGGTTTACAGCTGTTCAGGAAGACACCGCAGGACTTTAAGCGTCGTTTCGTTACTGTGGATGAAACATGGATACATTACTATACTCCTGAGAGCAAACAACAATCTAAACTATGGGTTACCAAGGGAGAATCCTTCGACCGGAAAGGTTACGGCGACTGTCTTTTGGGATCCGCAAGAGATAATCCTCATCGACTATCTGGAAAAGGGTAAAACTGTTACAGGTGCATATTATTCATGGTTACTGGCCCGTTTGAAAACCGAGCTGCAAAAAAAATGCCGGCGATTGGACCGCAAAAAATTCCTTTTCCATCACGAGTGCAGCAGCACACACCTTAGCAGTTGTGGTCGCAAAATTAATGGAAATAGGATTCCAACTCATTTCACATCCCCCCTATTCTGCAGACTTGGCTTCCTCGGACTGCTATTTGTTCCCCAATTTGAAGAAATGGCTGGCAGGACAAAGATTTTAACAAACGAGGAGGTGATTGCAGCAACTAATAGGTATTTTGCGGACTTGGAAAATTCCTGTTATTCGAAAGGGATCAGTAAATTAGAACAGCGTTGAACGAAGTATGTAAGTCTAAAAGGAGACTATGTCGAAAAATAAAAGAGGTTTACCCCAAACACGTAATTAGTTTTTATTTTTTCACGGACTTTTCAAACGCCCCTCACATAAGTGAATTGGCGTTAAACGCCTGTTTGTCATGGCGTGAAATGGTGAGATACACGGCTAATGGAATCAGTGCAATAAGATGTTAGGAAGGAGCTGTCGTGTTTCTACGCGCCCTTGACCATACCGTGAATAAAGTTGTCCGCTTTCTTGGTATATCGAGTAGTTATCCAATATGTATACGTGATATGCGGTTGCCACTCCCTGTCAAGTGATACGGCGTAATAAAAGTGATCGTAAAGAGAACCTAACTCGTGACGAGTGTCGCGCCTCGTCACTGAGGGTCGGTTTCAAGCCAGACAGGAAACGCTGCTGTGACATAATGCAGGTGTTCACCTCAACCAGTTTCCAAGAGGGCACTGGGAAGGGATCTGCGTGCAATGGGCATTTGGAGTCAGGAACCGCACGAAAGGTCATATTTGGTAGCGTCACATAAAGTTGCACATCCTAAATGGCCCAAACAACACAGAAACTGGGCAGCAGCTGACTAGTTGTGTGTAGTATGGCACGAAGAGTCGCAATTTTGCCTCTTTTAAAACGATCCAAGGGATAGAATGCACCGACGGCCCTATGAGGCTTGTGCGGAGAGTGTAGTTCAGGCCGAGGTGGTACTGTGATGTTTTGCAGTTGTTTCTTGTTCCACGATTCGGGTCCACTCATTCACAACGTTGACCATTCTCGATTACCAAGTGTTGCCCTTTCTTGTACATTTCCGTTGAGTAAGCTATAGATAGTCATATATTCCACGATGACCCAAGTTTGTTCACAGGGCTACACGGATACGTTCCTGGTTTGATGAATATTTAGCTGCCGTATCGCACCGATGAATTACATCTCAGACCAACAGAAAATGTCTGGGACTATTTGCAACAGTAGGTGAAACGTAGCAGTCAACATCCCCGCAGTCTGATAGCTTTGGGAGATCTAATCATGAATGTCTGGCCTCGTTTAGATATGAAAAACCTGAAGAAACTTGTGGCTCTCTTCCTCGTCGAGTTGAGAGCATTATCGAGGCTATAGATGGTGTTAAACAGTATTAGTGTGATGTCTTTGTTCGTAGACTTCTTTTGTCCGGTGTACTTACTGCACTTCACAAGAGATAAAACAGATGAGACAGAAAAAACTGTATGCCTACCGGTCTCGAGGTGGACTAGACATTTACAAAAGTTGTCACCAACCTCTTGAGAAAACAATATGACTAAAGGTCAACCACATCGAAGCTGAAGGACAACAGAACAAGACACAAAGGGAACACCTCACCAGCTATTTTTGATTGGAGTCAAAAGTCAGAACTCGAAATTCCTGATATCTGCTTTACTTGTTACGGCGAGCGTCTTCGGAGGAATCACGGGTGGATTTCCTCCTTGTTTACTGAGATAGCCAGTGACTTATCTTCAAAGATCGCATTCACTAGAAATATTCAATTCTTTAGCTATTAAACTCAAAAATATGACGAAAGGTTATCTACATCTGGTATAGAAACTCGACTGCAGTTCCAAAAATCGAAGCGAATGAAAGGGACTCAATTAGTGAGATGGGAGCGAGACAAGAATGTAACCTATCTCTCATATAATTCAGTCTGTACACGGAAGACGCAGTACAGAAAACGAAGGAGAGATTTAAGGAAGGGATCAGATTTCAAGGGTAAAAAAATAAAACTCTTTAAGTTGTACCGGTGACATTGTATTCCTGTCAGAGACTGCAGAGGATATGGGGAATCAGTTGAACGTAATGAATAGTTGCTAAGAAAGACGTCGTGAGAATGGAGGAGTAGAACTGAGTCAGATGAAGCTGAAAAAATTACTTTAGGAAATTGCATGCGTAAAATAGTAATTGGGTTTCGCAATTTGGGCGGAAAAAAACTGATGACTACAAAAGTAAATAACATGTAAAATGTAGACGGCCATTTGCAATAAAAGCATTTCAGAAAAAGTGGAATATACTTAAACACATCGAATATAAATTTAAGTGTTAGCAAGCCTTTGTCGAAAGCATTTATTTCGAATGCATCTTATATAGAAGTGAAACACAGTCAAGTAGAGAGTAAATGCTTTAGAAATATGGTGCTAGAGAAGAAAGCTGAAGAAGATTACTTGGATACATAGACTGCAAATTGGTACTGAATCGAAGTAAAAATAAAAGAACTTGATGACAGAATTTCACTAAAGGAAGCCATTTGTTGACAGGACACATCCCATTGTTATTGTGGTAATGAACGAAACTGGTGGGCCAGGGGGAGGTGGCGGGGGGGAGGGGGTTTGTTAGAAATTTTAGTAGAACACGAAGGCTTGATTAGAGTACGAATGTTTAAATGGATGTAGCGTGTAATAACTATACAAACTTCAAAAGACTTTCATGATATAGACCAGCATGGCGATATACAAGGGCCAGTCAAAGGAAAACAAACCAGACCATATACACGGTGTAACAAAAAGAATCATCCGATTTAAAAAAATCGTAACTATTATGTTATTTGAGATATTTGCGTGAACAATGCACTATTTGGAAGGAGCAAACTTTCGAGTTTTACATGGTTCCCGCTGGGTAGCAGCAGTGTTCACGCACTTCAGTTACAGTAAAAAAGGTGTCGGGACAACAGATAGCGTTTTGCTTCCTACGTTTTGTGCAGTGCGGGTCAGTAATAACTGTACAGCGTGACTTTTGTACTAGATATGGTGTGGATTCTCCAACAGCACACAGCATTAGACGATGATATGAACAATTCCGAGAAGCAGGCTGTTTGTTTAAAGGCAAATCGCCGGGACTGAACGATAGAGCGGTCGTACTGGACCAAATGATTCAGCGTTACATTACTGGCCTCCAAGGTCACCGGACTTGACTGTATGTGATTATTTCTTGTGGAGGTTTATTAAAGACTCTGTTTAGGTGACTCCGTTACCAACAACGATGTATGAACTGAGACATAACAGCAGCTGTGGAAGCTGTAACTCAAAACATGCTAGCTGCAGTGTGTGAACAATTTGAATACCACATTGACATAGGCCGTGCATCTGAAGGGCGGCGCTACGGTCGCTAGTTCGAATCCTGCCTCGGGCATGGTGTGTGTGATGTCCTTAGGTTAGTTAGGTTTAATTAGTTCTAAGTTCTAGGCGACTGATGACCTCAGGAGTTAAGTCGTATAGTGCTCAGAGCCATTTGAACCATCTGAAGGGCGGGCATATTGAACACCTATGGAAAGGTATGAAAAGAACTTTTTGAGTTCCCCGTTTATCAAAGAACAAAATTTATTGTATACGTTTATTAATTTCTGAAATATAGACGTGCCAAATCACACGACTCTTTTTGATACAGCCTGCGTTATGTGGACACTATATCGTGGCAGTCGATCACGACCCTAAACAATTGAGAACTTACACTGCCCGGAGGGTGGGGAGCGGTGCGGGGGAATAAGCCCCGCCTCCCTCTCGTAGGTCTGCCATCCCACGTCCGCGTTCTGTGCTTCCATGAAAGCAGAACTGACGTAACACTCAATAGGGATCGTTGATTCCTATTGTTGTTTTCCCATTCAAAACCCTTTATGCACCAGGATTAGTCTCTTCGCTCATTTCAAAATAAGAAAAAAAAACAAGCAATTCACAACACAAAGCAAAACTGAGAACACAAAGCATTTGGTAGTGGCTAAGCGCAATTGTTTGCTGCGGTTGACTGTAGTAGTTCAGGCGCGACCTCTACCGGTATCTTGCGTAACTACAGTTCAAAACACTCCCCACCTAAACTTGCCAAGATATAATGTCCGTATAGCGGACAAGCGTAACGCAGCTAGATGTGTGTATCGAAGTTCCCTCTATTTTGAATCAGAAAGGAACAGTACCATTCACCGCAGTGCCATCAGGCGTGCTCGAAAGTGAGGTCAGTGACTCGTGTGTGCGTTCGACATCACTACGGAAGCCAGGGAAGAGGAACAGCAAGGTGTAGTGCGGTTTTTGAATGCGGAAGGAGTGTTAGGAAATGAGATTCACGCTCAAATGCCTGATGTGTATGGAGAACACAGTTTATCATATGCGCGTGTGTTTGCGTGGAATGACTGATATCAAGAGAGTCGGGCGTCATTAAAAGACAGCTGATAAACAGGACAAGCTCATTTTCATAGATTCATGTTCCCTGAATAATTTACACCATAAATTGTAATGAAATGATCGTATGGCATTTCTGGCCGGGAGGCCCCATTCGGGGGAGTTCGGCCGCCGCATTGCAAGTCCTTTTTAAGTGACGCCACATTGGCGACTTGCGAGTCAATGATGATGAAAGTGATGATGAAGAACACACAACACCCAGTCCCCTGCCAGGAATCGAACCCGGGCCCCTGCGTGGTAGGCGGTAACGCTACGGAGGCGGACAATCGTAACGATATGAAATGAGTCATTTTACATACACATCGCAAATTAATTCGTAAATGAGCTTCATGCGGAACATCCTTTTGTTTTTTAGGATACGGGTGCTAGCTAGTAATTCCTACCTACCACCATCTTCCATACATTACAGTAACAGAAGTTAATTCTATTGAATATGAGGAGTTGTTAAGAAGAAATTTTTTCAGTTTGTTTTCAAATTTTACTTTGCTGTCAGTCAGACGTTTTACATGACTGGGTAAGTTATCAAAAATTTTACGTGCAGCATAGTACACCCCTTTATGTGTAATGGCAACCTTAATGTGGAGCAACGAATGTTATTTTTCTTTCTGGCATTGTAATTATGTTCATTATTGTTCCCTTTGAACTGCAGTGGATTATTTACAACAAACTTCATGAGGGAATAAATATACTGTGAAGCCCAATTCCTTAAACAGATGTCTATAAGAGAACCCTGGGTGAGTATCCCATTTTATACTTACAGCGCTTTTTTGAACATTGAAGACTTTGCGAGGTGCCGGGGCTAGCAGTGTATTTAACACTAAATTCTTCTCGAATCTTCATATGGAAATGATGCTCTAAGCCCCCCTTTTCTAACTCTTACTTTTGCTGTTGCACATGGATTAAGAAGAAATGCGAATTGACTGTAATCGACCCTGCAAATGGAGTAGAAAAGAGTTTGGCACCTGCAATAATTTAATTTGATAGACATTAATTAAATAAAGGAAAGTTTCAGTAACATAGTGAGAAATGAAAAGGTTGCTCTACCGATTAACAGAATGAAAGTTCTGTCCAAAATAACAATTTGATTTATTATGACTAAACTCAAAATCATAAACAAAACACATGAAACATTTACAATACATCAAAATGGATCAAACTGGATACTCAAATAAATGCTGTGAAGGTGAAGTTGTCCATAAACTAGATTGTGACATTTATGATGAAGTGGTATGTGGAGCCAATCCCTTGCAACTCAAATCTTAAGAGAAATACACAACCAACCCAACATTAATTGCTGCTACAGTAGTGAGAACTCAGACAATGAACACCCAAGACAGAACAAAGTTAGAAAAAGACGAACAGGCGCTCTGCTGAGCTCTGATTATCACAGTGCAAATTCCCTAATCTGCCGGTGCTGCGGACATACATTACCAAGCTGTCTTCTTAACTGCAAGGACACGATCTGGCGTACCGGAAGCGATGGCTGGTTGCTTCAATGTCCCGTCGTGGTGATGATAATGTCGCGAGTATAGCCCGAAACAAACTGTCCTGGTCTGGTTGTTCCAGACTCAAGACTTCCTATCAATACAAATGCGCCTCTGAGGGAGACAAACAAGGCTTGCCACACAATCACTGACTGTACAGTGATTGATTTTAACAAGCGAAGTCACACAGTAACTCCGATACAGTCAACTTTAGACAAAACTGCCCAAGACAGACAACATAGGCCGCTTGTATGCAGAACGCTCAATTGCCAACTGTACTCGGAAAGTTACATTGAAGTCGAAACTTCAGCAACTTCGTTAAAGAGTTACAATCAAATAAAAGTATATTAGACAGCCAACGGAAGGCAGGCTGTCCAGAGCAGCGAGAGCTCAGTCTTGTAACCTACTCCGACCGAGAGGCGAGAGCCGACTCCCACAAGAGCACCCGTACAAACTGAACACAGAACATTCCCGCCCCAAAGACAGTGGCCTTGGTTAAACGTTCCAATCAGCAACTCGAAAACCGGCGGAAAATTCCACTCTATTGCCGAAGCACTACCATTCCACCAATGGAGATTCTTGGCGACAATTTCTGCGCCGATTTTGCTACGTCACGGAGCTATGCCCTGAGCAAGCCAATCACAGTTACGAGTTTGCAGAAAACGCGGGAATTTTCCCGCCAAGACTGCTTGGGAACACAAGTCATTCCCACGCCTCGCTGGTAGCCCGCCAGAAAGTGTTTTCGCTAAGTTTCTGCGAAGTAACGGAATCTCTAGCCCAGCCGCTCCTTCAGGCCCCTGCGGGCGTGTCTCCGCCGCTATTACGACAATGTCGGCGTCTGGAAAGCGTTCACTCGACTCCCTCACACCTGTCGGCTTAACGCTTTCAAGATCAGCAGAGCCCGCCTGTCACTGGACCACCCGGGTGACGAGAGACGCTGCGTGGGAAGTCCGCATGTGAAGGAATAGCAACATTTCACCGCATGCAATTAGAGAGGAAAATCGAATTACTCAGAGTAAGATAGAAATATGAGAGGGTGCTTCTGCCACCTCTCAACTTTCTTTCTTAAAAATGAGTTACCCTCAGAACGTTATTCGAAATAACATCACTGAATGAAAATATATAAAATATGTCAACTAACTGATTTGTCTCTCCCCAAGATTTGCGATGATTTTTAAGTGCAAATGTGGCTGAACTAAGTTTTTTAGAAATACTAAAATATGCTTTCTCCCCGTTTAAATTTTTATAAGTATAGGTACCTAAGAAAATTTAAGTTTCCACCCTATGTATTACTTCCACACCATGTATTACGCTTATCTTTGGTGTAGTATCCGGAGATGTGCAGAACTGAATATATTGCGTCTTTTTAAAATTGAGGGTGAGACTATTCCAAGAAAACTAATCAATGATACTTTAAAGAATATTGTTTACCGCCTCTGTTTATGTTTATTTGTTTGTACTGATTACGAACTAGTGTCATCTGCAAAAATAACTAATTCTTCTTGTTGTGTACTACATGGAAGTTCGTCTACACATATGAGAAACAATAATGGACCTAAGATTGAGTTTCGAGGAATCCAATCCGTCATTTCTCCCCAGTCAGTTCTCCATTTATATTAGTTGAATTACCTAGCACAACATTCTGCATTCCACTGGTTAAATTTGACATTATCCAACGGTTGGCTATACCATCAATCCCATTAAACCTCAATTTATCTAGCAGAATACCGTCATTTTCACAGTCAGGCGCCTTAGATAGCTCGCAGAAAATACCAGCCGACGCTATTTTATTATTTAATGCTTGTAAAATTTGGTGAGTGAACATGTAAATGGCATTCTCGGAAGAGCAATTCTTCTGAAATCCAAATGTGATTTGCTGGGGATATCATTGTTGCTCAGGTGAGATACTGTCCTAGAATGCGTCGCCTTCTCAAAAATGTTGGAGAATGTCAGCAGTGAAACAGATCGGTAGCTACTGACACCTCTCTTGTCACCTTTCTTAAAGAGGCGTTAGACAACGGCATATTTCAGTCTGTCTGAAAAAAAAAAATGCCTCAAGTTAGTGATGCAGTACATCTTGTAGATAAGACAGGGTTCATTATATGGAGATAGATCTTTAGTATTATATTGGAAACACCACCAAATTTATTTTTGAGAGACTGTATAACCGTCTTAATTTCAGAAGAGGAATTTGGTGATACATGGTGTCATTACCCCTTCTGTCACTGCTGCGGTGGATGCTGCCAATAGAAAGACAATCGACTCACATTGGGCATCAGTTATAGCACCGATCACGTCATTATCACAGAGCTTCTTACGTTCCGGAAAATCTGTGAGCGGTGGGTTCCCCCACAGCCTAACGGAGGAGTAGAAGTTGAACTGAATGTCGAAATCACTGCAGCACCTGGGACGGTATCATGGTGAAGAATATCGTTTCCTGTCCCGTAGCCGGCCTCTGTGGCCGAGCGGTTCTAGGCGCTTCAGTCCGGAACCACGCTACTGCTATGGTCGCAGGTTCGAATCCTGGCTCGGGCATTGATGTGTGCGATGTCGTTAGGTTTAAGTAGTTCTAAGTTCTAGAGGACTGGTGACCTCAGAAGTTAAGTCCCATAGTGATCACAGCCATTTGAACCATTTTCTTACTTTTTCCATCTGACTCGTTTTCGTTTGACTTCGCCTTATATATTCAACCCTTCGAACCGATGATTATTAGAATAACAACAACAGGAAACAAAATAACAGTATTTTTAGATACAGCGTTAATAAACTTGTAGACTCAAAGAAAGAGCAAAACAGAAAAGCGTTGTTCACTGGGACACCTCACGAAATAATACAGTTGCCTCGTTGGGAATAACATTAACTTCTTCGCTCGTTTGTGCCTGCTGTTTCCGAAATATCAATGTTTTATCATACGAAGAATTGGCCAAATACCAGTGTAGATACAGGTACCGAACTGTTGCTAGTCGTGATACATCCACAGAAATCTTAATCCTTGATAACAGTAAGTTTTAACACACGCATGACTAAACACCATCTAAATAAGCTGACGCAGGTGATTGAGCTGGTGAAAACAGCATGTAGATGTTTGCAGAATTAATTCTTCTGCTTAGTCCTAATTACTTCGACGTAGTTGCCACATTAAACACAAATGTCACAACAACTTCGATAGCCTTGTATGTAGGAGAGAGAGACAGAGAGAGAGAGAGATTCGTGAGTGATTGGGGAGTCTACTTTGCCAACCCATTCTCTTGGCAAAAATTTTCCCGCTGCTTGAGATTCTGCACCTTGAGGCCGCACAGTGAGAGCAAGCAAATTATGTAAACACCCGCTATTACTGGCAGTTTGTCTTAGATTTGCCGAACCGCCAATCTCTGTCCGGCTTAATGCGCCTCACGACTTACATAATATTTCCTAATAACATGACAGGATCAAGTGGTATAATTGATATTACGCAATCCCATCAAATTCTGATTATGACGTGGTTGAAGTGCACAAAAAGATGTATCGATTCTGACGATCAGCTTTGATTCTGTGTGATGCTGCCTGATATACATGAAGCTTTACATTTCTTTCGAGTTGATCAGGTTCGACACAAACGGAGAAAATTTAACCCAAACTTCTGGATGTCATTGCATTATTGCCATGGTTTTCAACATTTCTTAGTTCGTGACTTCCCTGACCAATTATGTTGCTTACTTGGCTTTCCTGTAGGATATCTTGCAAACACTAAAATAATTAATATCAAAATTTGCGAATAAAATAGTACTCATCTCAGTGTGACAGCTGAGCTTGCTTCTTGTAACACAACTTGTCAGATCCTGTCATCAAATGAGATTCATCTATCCTCATTTCCTTCTGCACACAAAATCTTGACCTGTAGTAGGTTTTAATGACTGACACTGTCGAAACTCCACTCTCGCAAAGACAGCAGGTTGCAAAAGTAATTAATACCTTCAGTGGTTCCTTGCTTAAGCCTGGAAATTCTTTTCTTAATGCACACCAAAGTGTTGGCAATATCATTGATAAAAATTTCACTGTCAATAAAGAAACTGACGAAAGTCTCTGTCAACCCTTCTTCTTCCGTAGTACTGAACTCAGAAGGAGAATCATTAATGAAGGGATACTGAACTCACTTCAGGAAAACATTTTTCAAAGTGTACATCAAGTTCAGATGAATGTCCTTCAAACATAGAAAAAATTCTGCCGCAATGCCTGTCTCAATGTTTATAAAATGCTACAAACACGGACGGTAGTCCAGCTCTCCTCTGTCGTTCATGTTTCTCTTCCAAAGAACAAGCTTCTTTTTTGAAAGCTGAAACTTTGTCAATGAGCTGAATGAAATGAGTTTCACTTCCTTGCAGAGACATATTCAAGAACTTAACTTCTCAAATTCAATACAAAGTATGTGACTTTTAATAGAAATTTAGTATCTAGAAAGCACCTATTGCTAGCACTGATATGATTTTCTGCTTCCAGGTAAGAACAGACTTATTGCCTAAGTTCAAAAATGCGCGATAATACACTTCCGCTGGAAAGCCAAGGAGCACTGATATACTGTAAGAGATATGTACGTTCAGCCCCCGTATCGTGACACATTTGTCTAAAAGCTGGGTGGGCCGGCACAGTAGCTCAGCGTGTTTGGTCAGAGGCATAGCTGCCCTCTGTAATAAAAAAACTGAGTGAATAGATTAACTATGAACTTAAACAAGCATAATAGGACATCCACCCCGAAGAAATACGACGACCAATAACGATCAAAATGAGATTTATAAAAAAAATGGTGGTAACATGCTCGTCTTCCATGCAAGCTTCGATTCACGGCAGGGTTGGGGATTTTCTCCGCCCGGGGACTGGGTGTTGTGTTGTCCTCATCATCATTTCATCCTCACCACCGGCGTGCAAGTCGCCCAGTGTAGCATCGTCTGTAGTAAAACTTGAAGTTGGCGGCCGAAGTTCCCCGGATGGGGCCTTCCGGCCATCCATGCCATACGCTCATTTCGTTTCATTGTTGTCTAAAAGCTTCAATAAAGTTCACCATAGTTATGACAGTTGGCAGTACTTGATTCAGATGAACGCTCAAAAGTTGCGAAGCAAGTGCGGGGTAATGCAGTGGGTCAGCATAATATCACGAGCTTGGTCGCGGATAAGTGCTGGTGGACCGCTCTAACGCCCCGACATGGATCGCGCACCATCTGTACACACGCCGTCACAATGTGCCCATTTAATTCGATTTTCTGTCATGATGTTGTCCACTATTTCGAGTAAATCTTTGCATATGTTTCATTGTAAAAATGAATATCTTCCATCTTTTGTTATTTTTGTCATCAACAAATCACACATATAAAATTAAATGACCATCTCTATTGTTATCAATGACCTCATTAAGCTGCAGACCAAAATCCCTCCGCCGGCCGAAGTGGCCGTGCGGTTAAAGGCGCTGCAGTCTGGAACCGCAAGACCGCTACGGTCGCAGGTTCGAATCCTGCCTCGGGCATGGATGTCTGTGATGTCCTTAGGTTAGGTAGGTTTAACTAGTTCTAAGTTCTAGGGGACTACTGACCTCAGCAGTTGAGTCCCATAGTGCTCAGAGCCATTTGAACCAAAATCCGTCCGTCTAAACAAACGATTAGTAACCCAGAGGAGGCCATGTTGGTGCCGCGTAACACTGGCTCTAGCATTGATAATACTGTGCAACAATGAAAATGTAAATCGAACGAAAATAGCAAATTTCTATCAGATCTAATGTGCTGATCGCGAATATCACAAAGACAATTCAAAATTAGCTCTAGTTTTCATTTTACACTGTTTTATTATGGTGAGATAATTATATACGGATTTTTATGTTAAGCTTAAAATCGAATATTATAATGGTTTGTCAAAATCATAATGACTAGTAACAATGGATTATATTATTGTCCCTGATCTTACTTGAGTGCAATATCTTGGATACAAACATTTTAATACCAATTTTCGTGATCTTTTCGTCTCCCTCTTCTTCAGCTTCAGTGACTTTATTAATGCACGTAATAATTTTTTCACATTTGTTTCCGGATTAATTACCAGTTATTCAAGTTGACTGCTACTGAAGTGAACAAAAATCCCTCGAGTTTGTGTTAATAGTGGTGACACATTTTGCTATGTGTGTAGCGGAGTGACATCTGCTTCACAAAAACAGCAGACAACTCCATTGATTATAAAAGCTTACAGTTTCTATTTTGGGTGCAAAATAGGTGATCAGGATAAACCCTGGGCTCCACATGTGATCTGCACCACTTGTGCCAGAAAACTCAGGAATTGGATGCACGGCAAATGACGTTCAATGCCCTTTGCAGTGTCCATGATCTGGCATGAGCCAACTAACCACGTCAGTGACTGCTACTTTTGTATGGTTCCTCCTCTCAAGAAGGGAATATCTAAGAAGAACAAGCGGACAGTGATCTATCCTAACATTCCATCTGCCATACATCCAGTTCTACATGGAGAAGGATTGCCAATGCCTGAACCACCGACAGAGTATGAGATTACTTCTGACAGGGATTCTGAATGTCCTGAACCATGTACATCACAAGAGCCAGAGTTTCTTACAAATGTATCATCAACCGATGATCCACAAAAATTGTCTCAAAATAAGTGATCTCATTAGAGATTTGGAGCTCTCTAAAGCTAAGGCTGAGATTTTAGCATCAAGATTGCAGCAGCGCCATTTCCTGTAAAGCAATGTAAATGTTTCATTCTGCCACAGAACAGAGCAACGATTCACTCCTTTTGTTAACACGCCAGATAGTCTTGTGGCTTGTGCCAACATAAATGGTCTAATGAAGGCTATCAGAATTAATTAAAACCCGGATGAGTAGAGACTCTTTATTGATTCGTCAAAGTTGAGCTTAAAAGCAGTGCTTTTACATATTGGTAATGAGCTTCCTTCTATTCCAGTTGGGCATAGTGTGCATATGAGTCATACCAAAACATGAAAATTTTACTTGATGCCATCAAGTATAATGACTCTCAGTAGCAGATTTGTGGTGACTTGAAAGTGGTTGCACTGCTATTAGGTATGCAGTTAGGGTATACTAAATACTGCTACTTTCTGTGTGAATGGGATAGCCGAGCTCGTGTATCTCATTACAGTAAACATGAATGGCCCACCAGAAAATCTCTTCATTTTCCTTTTTTTTTAATAATATACTTCATGCTCATGCCTGCTTTACTTTCAACGAAAACTACTTCATTTCCAACAAAAACTTCATTTAATTCTCGCAGACCTCTCTTACTTAAACAGTTGTTTCTACAAAAAAATTCTATCCAAGTATGCTATCTATATTTATACTTTCAACTAGTGTTTATACTTCCATATATTTCTTACCTCATGATTCCTTTCGAAGAAAATCCTACTTCAACCTGTTGTCACTATACACTAATTACACCTGCTCATTTCCTCTTTCAAAATAATTGTTCCTCATTATACAATACTTTTTGGCCAGACCTTTTACTTACAGCTTCTCAATGCATTTCTTCTCAACTCATCACAACTCATTTTCTTATATAGCATGTCCCCTCTTAAGCTAATTTAAATCTACTGACGTCAGATATATAAACTAGAGAATGAGGCAATGCAGCAGCTCAAAGAAATTAACAGAAACGACAATGACCAAAATGCAAATCGGCAAAGCAAACTGCAGCATATCTAAATTAGCAAAGCAAATTCAACATTACAAGTAATAGAAGGCAATATGGAGCAAACAAGAAAAATAATCAGTGTTAAATCTGGCTCAGCACGGTGATACAAAGTAAAATACAGTAGGACATTGCCTGACAAACAGCAGCAGCAAATGCAATAACTTATACATAAACACGACGAAGCAGAAATTATATTACAGTAAAGACAGCAATGCAGATAAAGGAAATATAGCATGTGTGCATCTGTGATCATCAAAACTATGCAACACGCCAGCACAAGGAACAAGATGTATACTATCCCCCACGTGAAATGCAGTGATTCTATGTCACATCTTAACACTAAAGTGGTGCACCACAACAACTTATTCTATCAAAAAAATTACCAAGTTCTTGAAAAGAAAATTATGTATGCAGTTCTTGTTACAATCCCCTTCTCCTTTTTACTGTTCTTTTCTTTCCAAGTGCTCTTTTTTAAGAATGTGGATTGTAAAATTATTATTTAATGGATCTTATTCGTGTGACATCCAGTTCTAAAAATTATATAGTTGTCAATAATTCCACAAACCAAACATTACCAACAACACCCATTCTCATTTTACATTTCCTTGCATCTCACTTTACAATGCATGTCCTACCAACACAGAGTCTCCACTGAGAAGAACATGTCCATACATTTCTCTATCCACTCGCTAACTGCTAGTCCGTCCAACCACAAAATCTCTTGCCGAGGGTGCAGAGCGCTGTCAGCGATATTGACACAGTCTACAGCGCTGCCAACATACAAACAGGCTACTTACAATGTCACACCTCTCTCGAATTATGCAGTTCCACAGATGCCTCCCGCCGTCATTTTCCAGCCTGACCCCACTATCATGCCGCTTTCAGCCCATTTCTCCATGAGACGTTTCCTAAGCATTGGTTCGGAAGGAGGGGTCTCATTGCCTGGCGCCTACACTCTCCCGATCTGACTCCGCTGCATTTCAGCGGATGGCGGTTTGCCAAGGACTTTTTACGGAACAAAGCTTCGAGATCTGGAAGATTTTAGACAACGGATCTGAGCTGCAGTAGAGACCATAACACTTGTCATGCTTATGAACTTGTGGCGAGAAGTGGAGTACCGTTTCGATATTTGTCAAGCTTCAAACGGTACCCACATTTAACTGTTCCAACACACATAATATCTTTGGGCTGCTGTACATCTACATCTACATGGATACTCTGCAAATCGCATTTAAGTGCCTGGCAGAGGGTTCATCGAACCACCTTCACAATTCTCTATTATTCCAATCACGTATAGCGCGCAGAAAGAATGAACACCTACATCTTTCTGTACGAGCTCTGATTCCCCTTATTTTATCGCGGTGATCGTTCCTCCCTATATAGGTCTGTGTCAACAAAATATTTTCGAAAGTTGGTGATTGGAATTTCGTGAGAAGATTCCGTCGCAACGAAAAACGCCTTCTTTTAACGATTTCCAGCCCAAATCCTGTATCATTTCTGTGACACTCCCTCTCATATTTCGCGATGATACAAAACGTGCTGCCTTTCTTTGAACTTTTTCGGTGTACTCCGTCAGTCCTATCTGGTAAGGATCCTACCCCGCGCAGCAGTATTGTAAAAGAGGACGGACAAGCGTAGTGTAGGCAGTCTCTTTAGTAGGTCTGTCACATTTTCTAAGTGTCCTGTCAACAAAACGCAGTCTTTCGTTAGCCTTCCCCACAACATTTTCTGTGTTCCTACCAATTTAAGTTGTTCGTAAATGTAATACCTAGGTATTTAGTTGAATTTGCGGATTTTAGATTAGACTGTTTTATCGTGTAACCGAAATTTAACGAGTTCCTTTTAGCACTCATGTGGACGACCTCACACTTTTCGATATTTAGGGTCAACTGCCACTTTTCGCACCATTCCGATATTTCTTCTAAATCGTTTTGCAGTTTGTTTTGATCGTCTGATGACTTTATTAGTCGATAAACGACAGCGTCATCTGCAAACAACCGAAGACGGCTGCTCAGATTGTCTACCAAATCGTTTATATAGATAAGGAACAGCAAAGGGCCTATAACAGTACCTTGGGGAACGCCAGAAATCACTTCTGTTTTACTCGATAACTTTCCGTCAATTACTACGAACTGTGACCTCTCTGGCAGGAAATCACAAATCCAGTCACACAACTGAGACGATATTCCATAAGCACGCAATTTCACTACGAGCCGCTTGTGTGGTACAGTGTATATGATGTTGGACAAATGAAGTTATGAAACTTAATATATACAAAAAAATAAACAACTTTTTTTGTATACCTTAGCCCAAACACCATGTATACTCGAATGTAGAACGTCAGCGCCAGTCTTTGCTCCTCTTTAACTGTTGGAGCATTTCGACTCCACACGCTGACATGTTACGTAAATTACATAATAATGGAAATTATCTCTAATTATGAAGAAGCCCCCCCCATGAACCATGGACCTTGCTGTTGGTGGGGAGGCTTGCGTGCCTCAGCGATACAGATAGCCGTACCGTAGGTGCAACCACAACGGAGGGGTATCTGTTGAGAGGCCAGACAAACGTGTGGTTCCTTGAAGAGGGGCAGCAGCCTTTTCAGTAGTTGCAAGGGCAACAGTCTGGATGATTGACTGATCTGGCCTTGTAACAATAACCAAAACGGCCTTGCTGTGCTGGTACTACGAACGGCTGAAAACAAGGGGAAACCACAGCCGTAATTTTTCCCGAGGGCATGCAGCTTTACTGTATGATTTAATGATGATGGCGTCCTCTTGGGTAAAATATTCCGGAGGTAAAATAGTCCCCAATTCGGATCTCCGGTCGGGGACTACTCAAGAGGATGTCGTTATCAGGAGAAAGAAAACTGGCGTTCTACGGGTCGGAGCGTGGAATGTCAGATCCCTTAATCGGGCAGGTAGGTTAGAAAATTTAAAAAGGGGAATGGATAGGTTAAAGTTAGATATAGTAGGAATTAGTGAAGTTCCGTGGCAGGAGGAACAAGACTTCTGGTCAGGTGACTACAGGGATATAAACACAAAATCAAATAGGGGTAATGCAGGAGTAGGTTTAATAATGAATAGGAAAATAGGAATGCGGGTAAGCTACTACAAACAGCATAGTGAACGCATTATTGTGGCCACGATAGATACGAAGCCCACACCTACTACAGTAGTACAAGTTTATATGCCAACTAGCTCTGCAGATGACGAAGAATTTGAAGAAATGTATGATGAAATAAAAGAAATTATTCAGATAGTGAAGGGAGACGAAAATTTAATAGTCATGGGTGACTGGAATTCGAGTGTAGGAAAAGGGAGAGAAGGAAACATAGTAGGTGAATATGGATTGGGGCTAAGAAATGAAAGAGGAAGCCGCCTGGTAGAATTTTGCACAGAGCACAACATAATCATAGATAACACTTGGTTTAAGAATCATGAAAGAAGGTTGTATGCATGGAAGAACCCTGGAGATACTAAAAGGTATCAGATAGATTATATAATGGTAAGACAGAGATTTAGGAACCAGGTTTTAAATTGTAAGACATTTCCAGGGGCAGATGGGGACTCTGACCACAATCTATTGGTTATGACCTGTAGATTAAAACTGAAGAAACTGCAAAAAGGTGGGAATTTAAGGAGATGGGACCTGGATAAACTGAAAGAACCAGAGGTTGTACAGAGTTTCAGGGAGAGCATAAGGGAACAATTGACAGGAATGGGGGAAAGAAATACAGTAGAAGAAGAATGGGTAGCTTTGAGGGATGAAGTAGTGAAGACAGTAGGTAAAAAGACGAGGGCTAGTAGAAATCCTTGGGTAACAGAAGAAATATTGAATTCAATTGATGAAAGGAGAAAATATAAAAATGCAGTAAATGAAGCAGGCAAAAAGGAATACAAACGTCTCAAAAATGCGATCGACAGGAAGTGCAAAATGGCTAAGCAGGGATGGCTAGAGGACAAATGTAAGGATGTAGAGGCTTATCTCACTAGAGGTAAGATAGATACTGCCTACAGGAAAATTAAAGAGACCTTTGGAGATAAGAGAACGACTTGTATGAATATCAAGAGCTCAGATGGCAACCCAGTTCTAAGCAAAGAAGGGAAAGCAGAAAGGTGGAAGGAGTATATAGAGGGTCTATACAGGGGCGATGTACTTGAGGACAATTTTATGGAAATGGAAGAGAATGTAGATGAAGATGAAATGGGAGATACGATACTGCGTGAAGAGTTTGACAGAGCACTGAAAGACCTGAGTCGAAACAAGGCCCCCGGAGTGGACAGCATTCCATTGGAACTACTGACGGCCTTGGGTGAGCCAGTCCTGACAAAACTCTACCATCTGGTGAGCAAGATGTATGAAATAGGCGAAATACCGTCAGACTTCAAGAAGAATATAATAATTCCAATCCCAAAGAAATCAGGTGTTGACATGTGAAAATTACCGAACTATCAGTTTAATAAGTCACAGCTGCAAAATACTAACACAAATTATTTACAGACGAATGGAAAAACTAGTAGAAGCCAACCTCGGGGAAGATCAGATTGGATTCCGTAGAAACACTGGAACACGTGAGGCAATACTGACCTTACGACTTATCTTAGAAGAAAGATTAAGGAAAGGCAAACCTACGTTTCTAGCATTTGTAGACTTAGAGAAAGCTTTTGACAATGTTGACTGGAATACTCTCTTTCAAATTCAAAAGGTGGCAGGGGTAAAATACAGGGAGCGAAAGGCTATTTACAATTTGTATAGAAACCAGATGGCAGACATAAGAGTCGAGGGACATGAAAGGGAAGCAGTGGTTGGGAAGGGAGTAAGACAGGGTTGTAGTCTCTAAAAAATGGTTCAAATGGCTCTGAGCACTATGGGACTCAACATCTTAGGTCATAAGTCCCCTAGAACTTAGAACTACTTAAACCTAACTAACCTAAGGACACATCTATGCCCGAGGCAGGATTCGAACCTGCGACCGTAGCAGTGCCGCGGTTCCGGACTGCAGCGCCAGAACCGCTAGACCACCGCGGCCGGCAGGTTGTAGCCTCTCCCCGATGCTGTTCAATCTGTATATTGAGCAAGCAGTAAAGGAAACAAAAGAAAAATTCGGAGTAGGTATTAAAATCCATGGAGAAGAAATAAAAACTTTGAGGTTCGCCGATGACATTGTAATTCTGTCAGAGACAGCAAAGGACTTGGAAGGGCAGTTGAACGGAATGGATGGTGTCTTGAAGGGAGGATATAAGATGAACATCAACAAAAGCAAAACGAGGATAATGGAATGTAGTCGAATTAAGTCGGGTGATGCTGAGGGAATTAGATTAGGAAATGAGACACTTAAAGTAGTAAAGGAGTTTTGCTATTTGGGGAGCAAAATAACTGATGATGGTCGAAGTACAGAGGATATAAAATGTAGACTGGCAATGGCAAGGAAAGCGTTTCTGAAGAAGAGAAATTTGTTAACATCGACTATAGATTTAAGTGTTAGGAAGTCATTTCTGAAAGTATTTGTATGGAGTGTAGCCATGTATGGAAGTGAAACACGGACGATAAATAGTTTGGACAAGAAGAGAATAGAAGCTTTCAAAATGTGGTGCTACAGAAGAATGCTGGAAATTAGATGGGTAGATCACATAACTAATGAGGAAGTATTGAATAGGTTTGGGGAGAAGAGAAGTTTGTGGCACAACTTGACCAGAAGAAGGGATCGGTTGGTAGGACATGTTCTGAGGCATCAAGGGATCACCAATTTAGTATTGGAGGGCAGCGTGGAGGGTAAAAATCGTAGAGGGAGACCAAGAGATGAATACACTAAGCAGATTCAGAAGGATGTAGGTTGCAGTAGGTACTGGGAGATGAAGAAGCTTGCACAGGATAGAGTAGCATGGAGAGCTGCATCAAACCAGTCTCAGGACTGAAGACCACAACAACAACAACAACGAAGAAGCAGAATGCCAAGTACAGAATAAAGCAAACAAGACGTATACATGTAGCATAATGTCGTTTCATAGAGTCCTACCACTCGTAAAGTCACGTGAAACAGTGTCTTCGTCGAGAAAATAAAGAAAACTTAATTTTAGTGCAGAGATATTCACATTTTGTTATTCAGCCATTTTACTAGAAACTGAAAAATACCTGTGTAATAATTGCAAAAAGAATTAAAAACATAGAACTGTGTACTGTGATACTGAGTAGAATTTCACTGAAGGCAGTAAGCTGGAAGCTGAATTATTCTTGTGGTGCTGTGCAAATACCAGGTGTCTGGAGCAAAGTCATGCTCGACTGCCAGTCAGCAGATGGTGTGAGAAAGCCAGACTGTCGCCTCCGTGTTAGACAAGCAAACCGCACTTTCCAAGGCGGGTGAGTGACACCTGCGATGAGCTCGTTGAACTGGACAACGTTCATCCTAACCTAACTACGCACATCTGCTGAGCATGACTCGAGAGTTCCATGGCTTTTTGCAGTGATTAGTCGCGAAACAGTGTCGGCAACAGGTCTTCGTCTTTCACGTTGTAATCAATACCTCTGCAATTATCAAAGTCATTGCACCCATTGCACACATACTGATAAATGAAGAACTCTAGACTTTCTCGTGCAATATGATCTCAAGCGACATGCATCTGTTTTGCTCCTGTAAGTTTTCTGACTGCTTTGAAACAACTTGTATTAGGTACATGTCTCGGTCATTCTTCAGTTCTTGGAATTCAACAAAGAAGTTCTTTGGTATACCTACGCACCTCCATTTATTTTCATTGCCATCGTAATTACATCTTCCACGGCAGACAGTAATATGATCGTCACTAATCTTCATAGCAGACAATATCAAGTTCTTTCTCTTAAATCTGTGCACATTTAAAGGGAACTGTGATTCATTATTCAAAGTGGAAATTTACTCAAAGTCTTTCTACACTCATGCTCATAAATTAAGGATAATACTGATACATGGTGAAACAATGCTCTGGTGGGCGGTTTGCGGGTTTAAATCACCTCGGGGTGTGACCGTGCGGTGCATCTGACCTGCGGTCGTCGCACGGTGGCGCTGGCAGCAGTCCACATACGCAGAGATGTGTTGATGCATGGCAGTGTACGGTGCAGCGAGTACGTGTGCAGACGTTTTCAGATCTGCTAATGGTGACTGTGTTGAAAATGACTCAAAGAACACACATTGATGACGTTATAAGGGGTAGAATACTAGGACGACTGGAGGCTGGTCAAACACAGCAGGTCGTAGCACGGGCCCTCCGTCTGCCACAAAGTGTGATCTCAAGATTATGGCAACGATTCCAGCAAACGTGTCCAGGCGCTACAGTACGGGACGTCCACAGTGTACAACACCAGAAGAAGACCGATATCTCACCATCAGTTCTCGCAGACGGCCACAAATTACTGCAGGTAGCCTTGCTCGGGACCTTACCGCAGCCATTGGAACAGTTGTCTCCAGAAACACAGTCTACAAACGACTGAACAGACATGGTTTATTCGCCCAGAGACTTGGAAGATGCATTCCGCATATGCAGGAGAGCTCGTCAAGCCTGGTGTTAAGAACGCAGTACATGGTCATTGGAACAGTGGTCCCAGGTTATGTTCACGGACGAGTCCAGTTATAGTCTGAACAGTGATTCTCGCCGGGTTTTCATCTGGCGTGTACCAGGAACTAGATACCAACCCCTTAATGTCCTTGAACGGGACCTGTATGGAGGTCGTGGTTTGATGGTGTGGGGTGGGATTATGATTGGTGCACGTACACCCCTGCATGTATTTGACAGAGCAACTGTAACAGATCAGGTGTATCGGGACGTCAATTCGCACCAGTATGTCCGCCTTTTCAGGGGTGCAGTGGATCCCACCTTCCTCCTGATGGATGGTAACGCACGGCGCCACCGAGCTGCCATCATGGAGGAGTACCTCGAAACAGAAGGTATCAGGTCAATGGCGTAGCCTGCCTGTTCTCCAGACCTAAACCCTATCGAGCACGTCTGGGATGCTCTCGGACGACGTATCTCTGCACGTCTTCACACCCCTAGGACACTTCAGGAGCTCCGACAGGCACTGGTGCAAGAATGGGAGGCTATTCCCCAGTAGCTGCTCGACCACCTGATCCAGAGTATACCAAACCGTTGTGCAGCCTGTGTACGTGTGCATGGCGCTCATATCCCATATTGATATCGGTGTACATGGGCAGGAAACAGTGGCGTTTTGTAGCACATGTGTTTCGGGACGTTTTTCTCAACTTATCACCAATATTGTGGACTTACAGATCTGTATCGTGTGATTTCCATATGTGACTATGCTATTAGCGCCAGTTTTGTGTAGTTCTACGGTGTGTGGCACCACATTCTGCAATTATCCTTAATTTATGAGCATGAGTGTACATTTCCTTAATAGCGTCCAACGACGATACTTTTCTGACAACCGCATCGTCAGTAAGTCATTTGATACTACTGCATCTGATAACTAGTCCATGTATTTTGAGACAATTAAACTGAATATTATGCTTGATCCGGTACACCCGATATTACTTTAGTTTCAGTTGGACATTCGCAATCCAGTATCACGTAATGGGTTGTATCAATGTGATACCTATAGAGTCCATCATATATCTCCGAAGACAATCTGTATGATCATATCTTGGCTTGTAGTCGACGATGTGGTAGAGCAGCGAACGCCTTTCGGAAACACTCTATAGTGTCCGTTAAAATAGATGTCCCTCCACGAGTGGCAGGAACATTACAGTTCTACTTCAAATTGCCCAAACTGAAAGTGCACTCTTTACCAGTGAATACCGTCAAAAAATCCATCATGCGTTTCAGATCGGCATCTACTGCACACGACTGCATCACAGTCCAAACTATGAAGTTTATTATTGACCCACAACTGACCGTTATACAGATATCTTCAACCATTCCTTAACCACAAGCGTTTTCCCTGGGGATGGAAACAGGGCCTAGTTAATCGACTACCTAAAAAGCACGTTGCCACAGCAAGCTCTGATCACCCTCCTATTTGCATCCTTCCCACACTGCCAAAGCCTTAGAATATATAGTTCACAACTAGCTAACAAATTGCTTGACCACAAACAACGTACCAGATGAATACCAATGTATAGACCACGACCAGCTGACAAACTGGTTAACTGTAAGCAGCCTAATAAACGAATGCCAATCAGGTTTCCGTAAACAACGCAGCATAACATCTGCGTTAATAAAGATAACGGATGACCTGGAGTTTGAAGGGCAGTACAGTGGTTTCGCTCGTACCTGACGTCTCATTGCCAATACGTCATCATAAACTCACAATCGAGGCAGGTGGTATTTAGGCGTCCCCCAGGCTTCAGTAATAGATTATTTTCATTGTTTGTTAATGATGTATCATCGGCTTTGTCCTACTGCAAATATGTCATATACTCCGATGGCCTCTGAATGGATCTAAGTGCAAAATCAATAAACTTTAAGCTATCGAGAATCTCAGTATCGATCTGTGTGCAGTGTCAAATTGAGCACAGAATGTAGGGTTTATGCTCAACCCATTCAAAACCCAAGCGGTACTGGTGATCATTCTAGGTTCATTAGCCCAAAAGATTGGGTATTCCGTCCATCTTTTATCTTAAATGAGACAAACATCATCTTCTCTCCCTCAGCGAAGAGTGTACGACTAATATTACACGAAAATCTAAACTGCACTAATCAGATAACTACAATGTACACTAAGATATCAGCTTCTCTCCATGTACTACAAAAATAGGAGAATCTCTTCCCTCTTGACCTGAAAAGGAGCCAGAAAAAGGAACTTGGATGAACACTAATACTCTCAGTTATTGCAAGGCCTTTCTCAGGAAAGCTCACGGCAGCTGGAACCGTTCAAGAATGCCTGTCTTCGTTATATCTGTGGTGTTTCATCATCATATGCACAGCTACCCTGGCTGCGTGCAGACAAGCAGAGATTTCCAAACTCTCTGCCTTATCAGCGTACACTGTCCCTCATATCTCTCCTCGACTTTAACGCTCTTGTCTTTACAACATGGCAGAAACTCCCGCTCCCATTAGAGCAAAATCCTTTCTGTCCCATTCCATCGTTCAACCACTTTCTCGCAGACCTTCTCAGTAGCAGGAACCCGACCCTGGAATAACCTCCCGTATTATATTAGAGAACTGAATATCACCTCCAGCTTCAGAAGACATTTAATGGCATTTCTACTGGAGCAACAATGAGGACTACCATTGTGCCTGTACGCATTCGTTTTTTTCCAACCAGATCTTCATTTCGCAGTATTTCCCTTTCCTTCCCCAGAATTTTGTATACTAGAAAACATCTATTTTGTAGGCCCATAAATTATTTTCATATCTTCCACTATCATTATTGTTGTTAGTTTCATTATTATTATTATTATCGTTATTATTAGTGGAAGCTGCAACAGTAGTAGCAGCGCTTTCGGTGTTAAATTCATCAGTTCATAGTCAGTATTATTCATTCACATTGTCTCTGCCGGCCGCTGTGGCCGAGCAGCTCTAGGCGCTTCAGTCCGGAACCGAGCTGCTGCTACGGTCGCAGGTTCGAATCCTGCTTCGGACATGGATGTGTCTGATGTCCTTAGGTTAGTTAGGTTTAAGTAGTTCCAAGTCTAGGAGACTGATGACCTCAGATGTTAAGTCCCGTAGCGCTTAGAGCCATTTGAACCATTTTGAACATTGTCTCTATAGACATTCAAATCATGTAAATACTGTCATATAAAAATTGTTATAGTTATGATGTAAAAGAGAGACTACATTTGTGAAATCGTGGTTCGATGTCACAGAAGCCCTGACCTCCATAAACAGATCAGGTAAAATAAACAAATAAAACAAAGCCCAGCGGAAATAAAATTATTACGCGATCTGACTATCCTCAGGAATAATTCATTATAGGTACGCATATCTAACGTAACAGAAATTCTCTTGCCGTCCGAAATGATCTGCTATTGATTAGGGTAACCTAGTAATTTAGCGACGTCACAGAGCATAGCAACGAGACGACGATACAGCTGTTGTCTTGGAACTCATGACACAAATTTACCTTCCGTGATTTCAAAATAATTTACTAACGCTAAGAAATGCTTGATATTTGAATAAATTACTCGAAGCATAAGTGGTTTCAGTTAAATTACCGACCGAATTAAAACACGATAATAGTTCTGTAGATACCTCTAATAAAAGAGTCGAGGGGCATGAAAGGGAAGCAGTGATTGGGAAGGGAGTGAGACAGGGTTGTAGCCTACCCCCGATGTTATTCAATCTGTATATTGAGCAAGCAATAAAGGAAACAAAAGAAGAATTCGGAGTAGGAATTAAAAATCATGGAGAAGAAATAAAAACTTTGAGGTTCGCCGATGACATTGTAATTCTGTCAGAGACAGCAAAGGACTTCGAAGAGCAGTTGAACGGAATGGACAGTGTCTTGAAAGGAGGATATAAGATGAACATCAACAAAAGCAAAACGAGGATAATGGAATGTAGTCGAATTAAATCGGGTGATGCTGCGGGAATTAGATTAGGAAACTAGACGGTTAAAGTAGTAAATGAGTTTTGCTATTTGGGGAGCAAAGTAACTGATGATGGTCGAAGTAGAGAGAATATAAAATGTAGACTGGCAATGGCAAGGATAGCGTTTCTGAAGAAGAGAAATTTGTTAACATCAGTATAGATTTCAGTGTCAGGAAGTCGTTTCTGGAAGTATTTGTATGGAGTGTAGCCATGTATGGAAGTGAAACGTGTACCATAAATAGTTTGGACAAGAAGAGAATAGAAGCTTTCGAAATGTAGTGCTGAAGAAGAATGCTGAAGATTAGATGGGTAGATCACATAACTAATGAGGAGGTATTGAACAGAATTGGAGAGAAGAGAAATTTGTTGCACAACGTGACTAGAAGATGGGATCGGTTGGTATAACATGTTCTGAGGCATCAAGGGATCACCAATTTAGTTTTGGAGGGCAGCGTGGAGGTTAAAAATCGTAGAGGGAGACCAAGAGATAAATAGACTAATCAGATTCAGAAGGATTTAGGTTGCAGTAAGTACTGGGAGATGAAGAAGCTTGCACAGGATAGGGTAGCATGGAGAGCTGCATCAAACCAGTCTCCTTGGACTGAAGACCACAACAACAACAGTTACCTCTGCATCGGTCATCAGTGCAAGCCTCATGACTATTCAGTGCCACTTTCTTGTAAAAGTCGTTTAATAATATTATTAAAGAGAAAAGGAACGAAATAGCAACAAAAACATAACATTTTCTTTTAACTTCAGGATTATCATTCGATGTCAAAAAGCACAAGCATTTTACACAGACCATTCAGATTGATGTTACCTGATTTATGGTGCGTCCTCGGTAAAGTCGTACAAAGAACTGCTTCACAACGTGGATTTGAACATAAAAAGATATGACACGTAACAGAAACAACACGTAAAGAAATCGTGATCTTTCATGCACGTCTGACCGAACAGACACTGTTGATGACCCACAGCTGCACGAAGTACTTGGAAATTTATTCGCTGACTACGAATTCCATGACATCAGCTTTATTAGGTATAGAACTACTAATCAATAATGAGGTATGAAAATTACTGCCGGACCGGGATTCGAACCAAAATTTCCCTGTCATCAAGAGCAGTCACTATCACTACTTTGGCTGTCCGTGTACGCTCCCCTGTCTGATCAAAACTTTCACTATCTATATGGTTATGTTTAGAAGACTACGATATAAAGATGTAGACAGTGTGACATACGGAAGTTTGGGTCGGTCCGGATAGCGTCTACGGACAGCCGAAATGGGTTAAGCGGCCGCATGTAATAAGTGGGCAATCTGGGTTCGAATTCCGGTCCGGCACTAATTTTCATACGTCACTATTGGTTAGCAGATTTACACCGACGAGCCAAAACATTGTAACAGCTTGCTTAATAATTTGTTGGTTCACCTTTGGAGCGTAATAAATCACCCATTCTGCATATCATGGATTCGACAGTGAACCGTAAAATTACTACTGGTTCACCAAAGGTTATTAATCACAATTAATACACAAAATGTAAAGTGTAAGTAGGTGCCAAGGAATAACTGGTGAAATTACACACAATTTTCAGTAACACTCTTTATTCAAATTTGGTGCAAGACTTCACGATATTTTTTTAAAAAAACCAACAATCATTTAACGAATTAGTCACAATTTACGATAGGAAAGGACTTTTAAATTATTAAATTATTATAATAAATTTCGCGCCAGTAAATGGCAAGTACCGGCAAGCAATTCAACGTATACAACGCGACGCTGTATAATATTTCAAGCTCAGCTAAATTACAGGTGAATTTCACTCCATTAATAAATGAATACAATTTGAATATATGGCTTCACTTTTGGGCAGACAAATTTCCCATTTGGTTACAACAGCTGTACCTACGGCCGCCCACAACAGCCTCACTCAGGCTCATTAAATGGCGCAGAATCTAACTTGTCTGCAACATATAAAGACAATCCTGTTTACAAAAGTTCTCAAAACAGAAAAACCAAATTTCTGCCAGTTAACTTACGGTAAACACACACGCCTGCAGGGTAGGACTTGCGAACTTTTACAATATTCTCCTTTCAAGGCAACAATTTCTACACGTAAAGAAATGGCAAACTTTTGCATGGCAAGAAAACACACTAATAACCAACTACCTGTACAAAACACATAAGCACGTTGAGTAAAAGCCTTATAAGGTATTGAATTGGAAAAAACACGCAACAGTTTTTGCTGACTAGGAACAATATAAAAAATCCACTACGGCGTACATTAAAAACCTTGCTTGATTATAGCCAAATATGCATAAACACAAATTTACGTACGTTACAGCTTCCAGATGAGCAGGAATTCGGTATGCATTTGACTAGTTCTTACCACGAGGCAAAAGGAATTTTTCTTCTCTGTTAGAGTACCTTTTACACGTGAGTCTAGTAATACTAGTTATGGCAGGCGAGAGAATTGATCAGGTCTTAGTGCCTTCATTTTAAACAGCACAGCCATTGGTGCCTTAGACTTTCACAGACAAGGAAGAGGCTAACAGTCGAATAACCCATAGGTAAGCTGGGAGGGGAAAGAGGCAATCCGAACCACAGATTTACTCTGACTCCCCCCCCCTCCCCCTTTCGTCCTCAAAAGGGGACAAACGGACCACCCTTTCTAAAATTACCATCTTCCCGCGGGTGGGCAGACGAGAATGAATGGCGGAAAACCCCCAAAATATACGGCTGGTATAATGAACAAGAATAAGTAAATTGAATTCAATTAAACTTCATAACATCTGTTAACAATCAATACTCAACTTCTGGTGCGTTACGACTTCCTGGACTGAACCAAATGCTCTGTCGAGCCGCCCGCTGCCAGCCGGTCCAACGGACGCAGCAAGGCGCGCCCATTTTCAGAACCTCCTCGCCGGTCGACAGCATACGGCCGAACTGCAAATTAGGCCCCTTGCGGACCCACGTTCAGGAAGATTCCTTTCGCGACGAGCAGTTAACGCCCCATACCACGGAGCAGCTGCTCGCGTCGCTTACACTGATGCCGCGGTCTCGAGAACCGACAGAGAAGTCGCTTCTTGATATCCCGACTGCCCGCTCTCCACGAGAGCCCATACAGCCACTTCTTAAACCCACGCGAACAGCTCACTTTTCCCCTTTCCCGCTAGAGGGAGACACCGAAGCCTTCAATTGCGACAACGGCGCCACCGCCAATAAACGGAGGGCGACTGCTTCACCATACGCGCTGCGGCGCGCTTTTCAAAGCTAACTTTACTACGGCTCAGACAGTTTGTTTGTAGGTTTTTGGAAATATGTCATACCAGATGTCCATGCACACGTCATGCAACTTTCTTAAGCAGCGGGCCGCTGGTTTGTGTAAGCTGTGATGGCCCCTGATAGCGACCCAGATGGGTTCCATGGGATTCACATGAAGCGTATTTCGTGGACGTAACATCAACGTGAGTACACTACCATGCCCGTCAAACCACTGCAGAACGGTTCTGGCTCTGGGACACGGACAATTATCCTGCTTGAAGATGACATCACCGGCAGGAAAGGCATCAATCATGAAGAGATACATGTGCTCCACAGATAGCGTTTCTTCGATTACTACTACAGATCCCAAGTGAGCACAGCAGAATGTCTCCCGTAGTGTAATACTGCATCCACCAGCCTGCGTCCTCAGCGCAGTGCGCATTTCGAGACATCTTTCGCGTGGAGGACGGCTTTTGTCGAGACGGCCGTTGACCTGGTGTATCAGAAACGCGATTCATCCGACGAGGTGAAACGTTTCGATTGATCGATAGTCGAATCCCAGGGTCCCGTGTCCACTGCAGTCCTACCTAATTGACGATATCGTTGAGTCAACATGTGAAAACGTTAAGGGCCGTCTGCTGCAGAGCCCTATGTTCAACAACGTACAGTGAACGGTGTGCTCCGACACACTTAATGTGTGCACCACCATTGTACTCTTTCGGCAGAGATGCCACAGATCGCCACCTATCCCGCTTTACAGAGCAAAGAAGCCTCCAAATACCAAGTTCTGTGAAAAGTCGTGAACGTCCAACCATTTCCGCCAAGTGGTAGTTTCGCTGCCGTTCTAACACTTTCCATTATGCTCATTACAGTATCACGTGAACATTAGACCGGCTATGCTGTTTTCGAGATACTCGTTCCCAGGCTCTGGGTAATAATAATAATATTACCTTCGTCAAAGTCGCTTTGTGTCAGTAGATTCCCCCCATTTGCGGCCCGAGTCGTCGCTCGAATAATTCCCTATCCGTCTTTGATCGGCTTGTACAGGGAAGAGCGACCGGGCCAAATATCTCACGAAATAAGCATCAAACGAAAGAACTATAAAGAACGAAACTCGTCTAGCTTGAAGGGGGAAACCAGATGGCGCTATGGTTGGCCCGCTAGATGGTGCTGCCATAGGTCTGCGGATATTTTTTTTTTACGTAGGAACCCTCTTTTTTTTACATATTCGTGTAGTACGTAAAGAAATATGAATGTTTTAATTGGACCACTTTTTTCGCTTTGTGATAGATGGCGCTGTAATAGTCACAAACGTGTACGTACGTCGTACCGCGTAACATTCCGTCAATGCGGACGGTATTTGCTTCGTGATACATTACCCGTGTTAAAATGAACCGTTTACGAATTGCGGAAAAGGTTGATATCGTGTTGATGTATGGCTATTGTGATCAAAATGCCCAACGGGCGTGTGTTATGTGTGCTGCTCGGTATCCTGGACGACATCATTCAAATGTCCGGACCGTTCGCCGGTTAGTTACGTTATTTACGGAAACAGGAAGCGTTCAGCCACATGTGAAACATCAACCACGACCTGCAACAAATGATTATGCCCAAGTAGGTGTTTTAGCTGCTGTCGCAGCTAATGCGCACATCAGTAGCAGACAAATTGCGCGAGAATCCGGAATCTCAAAAACGTCGGTGTTGAGAATGCTACATCAACATCGATTGCACCCGTACCGTATTTCTGTGCACCAGGAATTGCCAGGTGACGACTTTGAACGTCGTGTATAGTTCTGCCACTGGGCACAAGGGAAATTACGGAACGATAACAGATTTTTTGCACTTGTTCTATTTAGCGACGAAGCGTCATTCACCAACAGCGGTAACGTAAACCGGCATAATATGCACTGTTGGGCACCGAAAAATCCGCGATGGCGGCGACAAGTGGAACATCAGCGACTTTGGCAGGTTAATGTATGGTGCGGCATTATGGGAGGAAGGATAATTGGTCCCCATTTTATCGATGGCAATCTAAATGGTGCAATGTATGCCGATTTCCTACGTAGCGTTCTACCGATGTTACTACGAGATGTTTCACTGCATGACAGAATGGCGATGTACTTACAACATGATGGATGTCCGTCACATAGCTCGCGTGCGGTTGAAGCGGTACTGAGTAGCATATTTCATGACAGGTACTTTGGTCGTCGAAGCACCATACCATGGCCCGCACGTTCACCGGATCTGACGTCCCCGGTTTCCTTTCTGTGGGGAAAGTTGAAGAATATTTGCTATCGTGATCCACCGACAACACCTGACAACATGCGCCAGCGCATTGTCAATGCATGTGCGAACATTAGTGAAGGCAAACTACTCGCTGTTGAGAGGAATGTCGTTACACATATTGCCAAATACATTGAGGTTGACGGCATCATTTCGAGCATTTATTGCATTAATGTGGTATTTACAGGTAATCACGCTGTAACAGCATGCGTTCTCATAAATGATAAGTTAACGAAGTTACGTGTATCACATTGGAACAACCGAAATAAAATGTTCAAACGTACCTAGATTCTGTATTTTAATTTCAAAAACCTACCTGTTACCAACTGTTCGTCTAAAATTGTGAGCCATATGCTTATGACTATTACAGCGCCATCTATCACAAAGCGAAAAAAGTGGTCCAACTAAAACATTCATATTTCTTTATGTACTACACGAATATGTAATAAAAAAATGGGGTTCCTATTTTAAAAAATGCATTTGATATCCGTTTGACCTATGGCAGCGCCATCTAGCGGGCCAACCATAGCACCATCTGGTTTCCCCCTTCACGCTGGACAAGTTTCGTTCTTTGCAGTTTTTTCGTTTGACGCTTATTTCGCGAGATATTTGGCCCAGTCACGATCAGTGGACCACCCTGTATACTTTCCTTACCGTGTCACGTTCTCGCAACGCCACCAGGCGACATCCACCCTCACAGTGGTCATAATGTTTTGGCTTATCAGTGTATACCTCATACAGCTGAATTCATGGAATTCGTAGTCAGCGAATGAATTTCGTAAAATGTGATCTACCGTACGATGATGGTAACCACGAACGACATTCTGCTATTCACTCGATAACTTTGCCTCAAGCAACCACACAGTTCCAGTATAGCTCACTAGGTCGTGAAGTAAAGAAACACATTATGTTGTGCTGCACTGGTGGTGCATAGAAGCACGTGACAGCTTTCATACATGACTTCTTCTCTTTTTCTCAGTACTGTATGTCAAGGCAGCCTCGCTCGTTAGCGCACCGTATCACACACGAGCAAAACGCACCTTCGCCCCAAAGCAGCGCAAACGGAATAGACTAAAACAGAAGCCGTTGCATTCCTTCAAAACAGGTGAGTCGTATGCGGAGACTACGCCCTCGAGAGACATCGGCCAAAGCCATTCCCGCCTCAAACACATCCGGGTACACTCGCGTAGCCGAAGCAGCCAAATTAAGCAAAAATCGATTAATGTGCCACAGATGCAATAACAAAGATTCTTCGAGAAACGAAGCTACGCAAAAACAGAATAAGTGGGTGATCTCCGATTGTAATTAACACCTTCCACTAGGAAGACGAAATCTACCTGTTCAGCTGCATTAGTAGTTTGCAGAATGTCGTGTATGAATAAAGCAACCTATGTTTGACAAAAATGCTGTTCCATAACTCAGTGCAGATTATATGAGAAAAGGGGGGTTTGTTCCGGGAAAATCATGATACACTGACAGAAAAAAAATCGCAGCACCAAAACGTGATTAATGTAGAGTAATGGAATTTGGGGAATACATGTGTCTGGACAACATTCACTACTGGCCATTAAAATTGCTACACCAACAAGAAATGCAGATGATAAACGGGTATTTATTGGACAAATATATTGTACTAGAACTGACATGTAATTACATTTTCACGCAATTTGGGTGCATAGATCCTGAGAAATCAGTACCCAGAACTACCACCGCTGGCAGTAATAATGCCCTTGATACGCCTGGGCATTGAGTCAAACAGAGATTGGATGGCGTGTACAGATACAGCTACCCATGCAGCTTCAACACGATACCATAGTTCATCAAGAGTAGTGACTGGCGTATTGTGATGAGCCAGTTGCTCGGCCACTTTTGACCAGACGTTTTCAGTTGGTGAGAGATCTGGAGAATGTGCTGGCCAGGGCAGTAGTCGAACTATTTCTGTATCCAGAAAGGCCCGTACAGGACCTGCAAACATGCGGTCGTTCATTATCCAGCTGAAATGTAGGGTTTCACAGGGATCGAATGAAGGGTAGTGCCACGGGTCGTAACACATCTGAAATGTAACGTCCAGTGTTCAACGTGCCATCAATGCGAACAAGAGGTGACCGAGACGTGTAATCAATGGCACCGCATACCATCCCGCCGAGGACACGCCAGTATGGCGATGACGAATACACGCTTCCAATGTGCGTTCACCGCGATGTTGCCAAACACGAATGCGACCATCATTATGCTGTAAACAGAACCTGGATTCATCCGAAAAAATGTCGTTTTGCCATTCGTGCACCCAGGTTCGTCGTTGAGTACACCATCACAGGCGCTCCTGCCTGTGATGCAGCGTCAAGGGTAACCGCAGCCATGGTCTCCGAGCTGATAGTCCATGCTGATGCAAACGTCGTCGATGGTTGTTGTCTTGCAAACGTCCCCATCTGTTTACTCAGGGATCGAGACGTGGCTGCACGATCCGTTACAGCCATGCGGATAAGATGCCTGTCATCTTGACTGCTAGTGATACGAGGGCGTTGGGATCCAGCACGGCGTTCCGTATTACCCTCCTGAACCCACCGATTCCATATTCTGCTAACAGTCATTGAGCCGGCCGGGGTGACCGAGCGGTTCTAGGCGGTACAGTCTGGAACCGCGCGACCGCTACGGTCGCAGGTTCGAATCCTGCCTCGGGCATGGATGTGTGTGGTGTCCTTAGGTTAGTTAGGTTTAAGTAGTTTTAAGTTCTAGGAGACTGATGACCTAAGAAGTTTAGTCCCATAGTGCTCAGAGCCATTTGAACCATTTTTGAACAGTCATTGGATCTCGACCAACGCGACCAGCAATGTTGCGATACGATAAACCGCAATCTCGATAGGCTAAAATCCGAACTTTATCAAAGTCGGAAACATGATGGTACGCATTTCTCCTCCTTACACGAGGCATCACAACAACGCCTCACCAGGCAAAACGGTCAACTGCTGTTTGTGTATGAGAAATCGGTTGGAAACGTTCCTCATGTCAGCACGTTGTAGGTGTCGCCACCAGCGCCAACCTTGTGTAAACGCTCTGAAAAGGTAATCATTTGCATATCACAGCATCTTCTTCCTGTCGGTTAAATTCGCGTCTGTAGCACGTCATCTTAGTGGTGTAGCAATTTTAATGGTAAGTAGTGTATTTACGCGATTAACACTACAAATCGCAGGTTGATGTAAGCGCGAGGTAAGCCATAGCGAATGTGAAATGTTGGTAAATTAATAACCTGTGTAACCGCCAGAATGTTAAATGCAAGCATGCAAACGAGCATTCGTTTTGTCGTGCCAGATGTGAGTTTTTGCAGTTGGCCAGAAATACAGGGACAGTTAATGCTAGTTGTGGATAACACTGGAGTTGTCGTCCGATGAAGTGAAGTGAAGTGTCGTGTGGCTAGGGCCTCCCGTTGGGTAGACCGTTCGCCGGGTGCAGGTCTTTCGAGTAGACGCCACTTCGGCGACCTGCGTGTCGATGGGGATGAAATGATGATGATTAGGACAACACAACACCCAGTCCCTGAGCGGAGAAAATCTCCGACCCAGCCAGGAATCGAACCCGGGCCCTTAGGATTGACATTCTGTCACGCTGACCACTCAGCTACCGGGGCGGACGTCGTCCGATAATTTCACACATGTTGAACTGGAGGCGGACCTGGTGATCGAGCAAGCCAAGAAGACATGTCGACACACTGCAGAGCATGTTGCGTTACAACAGCGGTGTGTGGGTGGGCGTTGTACTGCTGGAAAACACCCTGTTGCATGCTGCTCGTGAATGCCAGCACAACAGGTCAAATCGCCAGATTGAAGTTCAAATTAGCTCTCATGGTGCTTAGGGTAGCCAAGAGAGTGCTCCTACTGATATACGAAATCGTACCCCAGACCATAGCTCCAGGTCCAGTGTGTCCAGCACGCAAACAGGCTGGTTGCAGGCCCTCATCTGGCCCAAGCCGACAAACGACCATCAATGGCACCAAGGCAGAACCAGTTTTCATCAGCAAACACGACAGACTAAAGGCCAAAATACTAAATGTCTTTTTCCAAAGCTGTTTCACAGAGGAAGACTGCACTGTAGTTCCTTCTCTAGATTCTCGCACAGATGGCAAAATGATAGATATCGAAATAGACGACAGAGGGATAGAGAAACAATTAAAATCGCTCAAAAGAGGAAAGGCCGCTGGACCTGATGGGACACCAGTTCGATTTTACACAGAGTACGCAAAGGAACTTGCCCCCCTTCTTGTAGCGGTGTACCGTAGGTCTCTGGAAGAGCGTAGCGTTCCAAAGGATTGGAAAAGGGCACAGGTCATCCCCGTTTTCAAGAAGGGACGTCGAACAGATGTGCAGAACTATAGACCTATATCTCTAACGTCGATCTGTTGTAGAATTTTGGAACACGTATTATGTTACAGTATAACGACTTTTCTGGAGACTAGAAATCTACTCTGTAGGAATCAGCATGGGTTTCGAAAAAGACGGTCATGTGAAACCCAGCTCGCGCTATTCGTCCACGAGACTCAGAGGGCCATAGACACGGGTTCTCAGGTAGATGCCGTGTTTCTTGACTTCCGCAAGGCGTTCGATACAGTTCGCCACAGTCGTTTAATGAACAAAGTAAGAGCATATGGACTATCAGACCAATTGTGTGATTGGATTGAAGAGTTCCTAGATGACAGAACGCAGCATGTCATTCTCAATGGAGAGAAGTCTTCCGAAGTAAGAGTGATTTCAGGTGCGCCGCAGGGGAGTGTCGTAGGACCGTTGTTATTCACAATATACATAAATGACCTTGTGGATGACATCGGAAGTTCACTGAGGCTTTTTGCGGATGATGCTGTGGTATATCGAGAGGTTGTAACAATGGAAAATTGTACTGAAATGCAGGAGGATCTGCAGCGAATTGACGCATGGTGGAGGGAATGGCAATTGAATCTCAATGTAGATAAGTGTAATGTGCTGCGAATACATAGAAAGAAAGATCCCTTATCATTTAGCTACAAAATAGGTCAGCAACTGGAAGCAGTTAATGCCATAAATTATCTGGAAGTATGCATTAGGAGTGATTTAAAATGGAATGATCATATAAAGTTGATCGTCGGTAAAGCAGATGCCAGAGTGAGATTCATTGGAAGAATCCTAAGAAAATGCAATCCGAAAACAAAGGAAGTAGGTTACAGTACCATGTTCGCCCGCTGCTTGAATACTGTTCAGCAGTGTGTGATCCGTACCAGATAGGGTTGATAGAAGAGAGAGAAGATCCAACGGAGAGCAGCGCGCTTCGTTACAGGATCATTTAGTAATCGCGAAAGCGTTACGGAGATGATAGATAAACTCCAGTGGAAGACTCTGCAGGAGAGACGCTCAGTAGCTCGGTACGGGCTTTTGTTGAAGTTTCGAGAACATACCTTCACCGAAGAGTCAAGCAGTATTTTGCTCCCTCCTACGTATATCTCGCGAAGAGACCATGAGGATAAAATCAGAGAGATTAGAGCTCACACAGAGGCATACCGACAATCTTTCTTTCCACGAACAATACGAGACTGGAATAGAAGGGAGAACCGATAGAGGTACTCAAGGTGCCCTCCGCCACAGACCGTCAGTTGGCTTGCGGAGTATGGATGTATATGTAGATGTAGATCTCCATCCTGCCATGTAATGACCTCGTTTTGTTGCCCTTCAAGGCAAGCCACCATGGGCTTATATTACAGCAAGATAATTCCCGCCACGTACGGCGACTGTTTCTACTCTTGTCTTTGTGCTTGCCAAACCCTACGTTGGCAAGTAAGGTCGCCGAAGCTCTCCCCCAATTAAGAATGTTTGGAGCATGATGAGCAAGGCCTTCCAAACATCTCGGGATTTTGACGATCTAACGCACCAATTAGACAAAATCTGGCGCAGTGTCCATGGGGAAGACATCCAACAATTCTGTCATTGAATTACAAACCAAATAACTGCTTGCATAAGGGTTTGAAGTGGACCAAGGCATTATTGATTTGCTCTGATTGTGAGGCTATTTCTCTCGAATAAATAATCCGGTTTTTCTGAAACTGTTGTCGTTTGTTGTCTGCATGTGTACCTCATGTCTACCGGGTTTCGTCTCATTAGGATAATGCCTTCGTGGTGCGTCGTATTTTGACTTACAAGGGGAGGCCGCCAATTGTGAAATTCAGATTCGATTCATACTGCGCATAATAAAAGCTCATGGCCAGAGGTGTAATGTGGCAAAGCACCAAGATGCACTTCTCAGCCGTTGTCGAGAAAATCGACAGTTAAAAGAAACCGTTGCGGTGAAATACTCTCTACGATTAATAGTTTTCTACAGCGTCGTGGCGCAGCGGTAAGCGCTCGGGTTCCTAATCCGAAGGTCACCGGATCGGATCTCGCGCCATGCAATTTTTTTTATTATTGAAAGGTGGCTACACTGAGCCACAGCGCCAGAGATCGCTAGAGAGCATTGTTCCGCCGCCTCCACTGGCACAGTCATTATTGAGATGTGCTAGAAGGCAGTGCTTGTCGAGGACTCGTAGTAGTCAGTTCGTGTTCAGATGTGCTAGTAGAGAGTGCTTGCTGAGATGTGATACTGAAAGGTTCTTGTTGAGATGTGGTAATAGCGAGTCGGTGTGGAGATATATTGTAATTATGAGAGTGATTTTGGTCAATATATGAAGGTAACGAAACTTGATTTATTTTTCATTATTTCCATGTTTTAAATAATGTGTCATTACAGGTTCAGTCAACAAAGCATCTGGCTTGTGTTCTTGGATTAGAGTGTAATGGTGGTTCTCTTGAGTAATTATGGTATTTGTATTTTCTTTAATTAATTCAGTATAATGTTATTTAAAAATTGTTGTGTTGTTGAAGAAGAACCGTGCCAGATGCGTACGTTGAGTCACACTCCCACACGCAGAACAGTTACACTTGTGCTTTGGTTTCGTAGGTTTTATAGTTGCTGGGGACTTAATTAATTAATTGTGTTAATGAAAATTTCCATTTCATTCCTTGTTGTTGTTCTATGCAGTCAGATAGCGTAATAATAACAGTCAGGGCCAACCGTTTACGAGACTTGCGTAATCGGACAGTACAGCGACTGAAAATTAAAATTATTTCCATTACATTTAATTAAGCCCCCATGCACGTGGCGACCGCTGCTTCGGATCGTCCCTTGGAATTCTTCTGATTGTAAAAATAGTAGACAGTAGTATTGTTGTAGTAATTTGTAGTCTAGTAATTGTAGTCTATATTGCATGTGTAGATTTGGTAATTGGCATTCTTCTAATGGTATTTTTCAAAATTTATTTTTTTTAATTGCCTTGTATACGCGTTTGACGATTTAGTGCAAGTATTTCAATTGTTCGTTAATCGCGTTTGAGGGAAGCATTCTGTGTGAATGGTATTGTTGGTGATAACGTGTTATATTCTCTGTAATTTTCGTACAGTGACGAGTTTTGTATGTTTTGTAAATGATTACGCGATCGATGAAAAAGGCAAAAATGATGGATAGTCAGAATGACGAAATTGTTGACATGGCGAACTCGCCAACACAGGGGAACAGTATGATGAATAATGAAGTGGAAACCAATTTAATAAGCAGGGAAAATAGTCCAGAACCATTTCAAAATTTTTCTCAATCAGGAAATTTTCAGAATTCGAGATTAACGACAGAAGATTCTGAAATAGTATCGAACACAAATAGCTTTACAGCCATGACGAAGGAAACTGGTTTTGCGGGAAATGTTAGGGGCGAAAAGAATTTTGAACCATTTAATATGGAGCAGTTGATGGGTGCAATATTAAATTTGGGATCACAAATAGGAACAATTACAACTGATATGGGAACAATTAAAACAGAGATAGGAACTTTGGCAACACGGTTAGACTCACAGGGATCACAAATAGGAACAATTACAACTGGTATGGGAACAATGGAGCAGTTTCGATCTGAATTTAAAACAGAGATAGGAACAATTAAAACAGAGATAGGAACAATTACAACTGAGATGGGAACAATGGAAACACGGTTAGATTCACGACTAGGGACATGTTTCAAAAACATGAAAGATGAATTAAAGAAAGAAATTAGAGAAGAAGTACAACCGATTTTGAATGCTCACAATAATAGATTAATTGCAGTAGAGATTAGACAAAGGGAACAGGATAGAGAACAGGAGGAAAGAGATCGCGTGATAGTGCAGAAATTTTCAGAGTTAAATTTACAACGTGCACACGATAAGGAAGAAATATTTGAGAGAATCGAGGAATCCGTACCAAATGACAGATTAAATAACCTAACACAACAATATGAACAGTTAACTACCAAATGTGTCAACACTGAAACCCGAGTTGCGACACTTACGGAAGACGTAGGTAAACAGAAAGAAAAAATAGGTGACTTATCGGAAAGAGTTGAGGAGATTTCAGATAAATTGACAAGTCTTAGTTTACATGGGGATAGAGATTCAGATGATACAGCTCCATTACCATTTGCAGAAACCGAAGAGTACCATAACATAAATAAGCAGGTTGAAAATCAGGGAAAGTTTAATGAACGCGTTAAAAGCGAAGTAGAGGCATTACGAAAGCAAGTCAAACAAATCGAAGGTGAAATCGTAGGAAAAGACAGCAGACGAATTTTAGTATCACAGATAGCAGAGGGCTTTGAAGAAAGTAATTTGCTTCATTTACGGGATGTAACAAGAGAGCGCCAGGCGCGGGAACTTGACAATAATCGACATTGGGACTGGGACAGACGCGGTAGGTCTTTGTCGCCGCGAGGCGGAAGCTTTGACTGTAAACACTTCTTGACTGTTCGGAAATTTAAGATCTTTTGCAATTCTAGAAATGACATACGTCCATGTTCATGGTTGGATCGATTTACGTGCGCACTTCCGCCAGATTTGCCACTGAGTCACAAACTGGAATTTATGTGCAGCTATTAAAGTCCTCAGGGGATTCACTATACTAAGTGAATATGTGCCGTAGCGATCACAGGGCCCCGAGCTGTAGTGGTGCTATTTCCCTTTTAGTTTCCTGCACCGCTGCCTACTCTTTCACTATTCTTTGCATCTATAAAAAACAATTCTTCTACTATCCATCTATCTAGACAGTAGGTAAAGATTAACCGGATATGACGATTTTACCCAAAAGTGACTTCGGAAATTACTGCAGCATTCATTCGTAATTTAAACGAAATTTTACCTGTTTATCTTCGTGACAATATTACTTCATATGTTGACGACATTCTTATTGCTAAACATTCTTGGAGTGAGCACAACAAAATTTTGGATTCATTATTACGTATTTTTGCACGAGTTGGCATGACAGTGAACTTGGAAACATCAGAATTTGGTCGTTCTCAGGTGAAATTTCTCGGTCACATTATTTCTACAGAAGGTATTCTCCCTGATCCAGAGAAACTAGACGCTATTCGTAATTATGCTGTTCCTACCACAAAGCGTGATGTTTGTAGTTTCCTTGGTGTCTGTAATTTCTTAGACGTTTTGTTAGACTGGATGATTTGGCCACACCTCGTTTACACATTTCAGTCATGCACACTTTGGTCCCAGAAAATGCTTTCATAAATTACGAGAAAATTGCTACTTCAGTAATATGGAAAAACGTATTCGATCTGTTCTTGCCAAATGCAAATTATGTCAAAAGGCTAAGCCGCCAACAGTTTCTCACAGAGCACCGTTGTTTCCTATCATTCCAGCGAAATTAAAGGAGATGGCAGCAGTCGATTTGTTCGGTCCAGTGGTTCGTTCTACTAATGGTTTTGCGTATATTTTCGTAGCAGTGGAATTAACATCAAAATATGTGTGTTTTACACCTTTACGCAAAGCAACAGCTCGTTCAGTATCTAATGCTTTCATCAAACATTTTCTTAAGGAAGTTGGTCATGTTGATAAGGTTATATCAGATAATGGATCACAGTTTCGCTCTAAAATTTGGCTTCGTACTCTACGGCGTCGTAAAATTAAACCAATCTTCATTTCACTTTTTCACCCTCAATCTAACGCTTCAGAAAGATGGATGAAGGAAATCAATAAATTGTGCCGTCTTTATTGTCATCAGAATCACAGAACTTGGGATCAGTATCTTCATATTTTTCAAAACATTCTGAATGAACTTCCTAATGACTCAACTTCTTTACCGCCTCTATTGATATTAAAAAACAAAGCACCGTCAAATCGCATTTCTGAAATCGTTCCTTTTCCGCCTTCACGAAAACTGCGGCATTCTGAAGTTGTGAACCTGGCTCTGCAAAATATTGCATCTGCAGCTGCTAGAAGAGAGAAATCAGCTAAGCGTCCTGGTCGTTTAAAAACTTTGTCAGTTGGTCAAAAGGTATTAATTAAGTCCCATCGTTTATCTCACAAAGGAAAAGGCTTGTGTCGCAAATTTTTTCTGCTTTATAACGGTCCGTATAGAGTTCGCAAAATTATTCATGATAACACTGTTGAAGTAGAAACTCTTAAATCTCGACGCTCTAAAGGAATACATCATATATCGAACGTTAAAATTTTTGTGGAATGATATAATTTTGAAACATTTTTGTGGAATGACATACTTTAGAGAAACTAACAGCTACATGTAAACATGCGGAGAGTACAAGGATACCGCGCTGTGTTTTGGCGGCGGCGCGTACTCAAAGCAACAGTCAAGTCGGCGCGCCGCACAAGGCAGTCGTTGACCGCAAACAATCACTTCTTACGTCACGCGCCTACAGCTGATCGAGCGCCCAGTGTGAATGCACTGACAGCCGTAAACAAATACACAGTCTAATTTCTTGGATTAAATTCAGTATAAAACTATAGTGATTTGGTAAATTATGTTATTAACGTTCAGTATTTTTCAGGATACGGTTGTGTAAAATATTTAAGACCTTCAGGTAAATTCTGTGCATGTCCGACGTTAAGACGACTTACTATAGAGAAAATTTCAGGAAGAATGTAATTTTGAAGAAAAAAAAGTAATAAACTAAAAAAGGGTAACTATTAATTGAGTTTATTTTTCAGGTAACATAATTCCACTTAGGTACGTATTTTAGATGTAATTTGCTGCTCGCGATTACGTGATTCATACTTTGTGCTAATTTCATGTTCTATGAATTTACTTGTGAAGCGACATGCTTGTGTACATTTGGTGATCTTGACAATTATTGATTAATGAACAGTGTTATTACTTATGTATATTATGCATCGCTTGGCTGCATCGCTTGGCTGCACTGCTTTTTTATTATGTGCCTGCTGTGCTTATTTATTTAAATTATAATTGCCACCTGATTAGTTGTGCTGTTATGTATGTAGGTTACACTTTGTGATTTATCTGCTTGCGCCTTCATGTTTACTTATTAAGATTACATATAAACATTTATTTGCTTATGCTGATATGATGCTAATGACTTGTTTATCACGTAAGATATATGTTTGCTGCTTTTTGTATGGATTGCATATTTACACATTTCTGTTTTGTTGTCATAACTACTCTTCAATTTAGAATATAGCAATGCTGATGTACAGTGTACAAACATAGAGTTTACGTCACACTATGGTATTAACTATAGATTGTTCGCTTGGCAGAGCCTCGTTGTAGGGATTGTGCTGCATCCACTTGTTGACATTCTGTTCTCTACTGGTATATTTACTCGCTATTGCATGTTTTGCTTACGCTCAGTGCCTTATATTTTTAAGATAAGAAAATGAACTGCTATAATTCTACGAACGACATTGGTACAAAAAACTGCATAGAAGTCACATGAGCTGGAGGTTTTATGGAAGCTGTATAAATTTATGCTAATAGGAAGGAAGCTAACGACATGACATACCAACACTAGGTTAGACCATTGACAGTTATTACACTGCATTTTTCGTGAGCAATTGAAATAGGAAGTGACACTTGACACAAAAAAATACTCCACATGTTTGCTTCTGCTATGATTCTTGAAGTGGTGTACACACTGTGAAATGTTATGATCATTCACACTCCGTAATCGTACTTAATTACTGAGAGTTATTCGAACTAAGGTCTGTTAGAGGTCATGTATGCATTTCTTTTATTTAATGATGGACAAGGAACCAAAATGTATCTTATAATTTATAATGAGTAGAAAATTTGGATCAGATGGATTATACAGAGGTTGTGTGTGGACACTGTGCCTTCGGATTGTATGGGATGCTGAATTGAAGTTGCACTAGGATTTTGTCTGTACTTGTTCGAGGAGACTGACTAGAGGTAAGAGTTGTTATGGAAGTGAAATGATACTGGCGCTAAGGTTTATATGTATCGATGTATTGATGCTGATGATTATTGGAGTTTTGGTGGATAAGAGGTAAAGTAAATGAGGAGCATATTTTTTTTGTTGGTCCATATGGAACAAGGAGGATGAAGATGGCAGACTAGAACACTCAAGTAGAAAGAAGATTGCCTACACACACACTTTGTCAAATCGCCAAGCAGTATATACTTTTTTTTTGAGAGAGGAAGCATTTGCATATCTTGGTACACTGACAGTTGTTCAGCAACCGTACATTTTGATCTGGCTTGGCAAACATTGGTCTTGACATGATGACTATGACGTTGACTTAACTATTATTGACTGTTATACATTGCTGCCACTACTACTTGATACACAGGATGAACATAAAATTTTGACAGAATTGCATTTACACAGTTAACACTATTCAATTACACAGTAGCACTAATGTGGATGAAAGATGAGTGAGTGTGTTTTGTGTGTTTTCCTTTTATAATCCCAGAGAAGCGATCCCAACCTATCTCCTAAATATTATTTCACTTGTTTGTTGTGGCTTGCACTGACACCCACAAATATTATAGGTTAACTGTTATTATGTACTGTAATAGTTAATGTGACAATTAACTGATATCATTTGTGTGTTTATTATGATTTGTATGTTTAGTGTAAGAGCATTGATTATATTTTGTTAAAGAAATTGTATGTGCATTCAAACTATTGTTCATGACTGAACTGTCTCAGTAGTTATGGTGAATAGTATGGACTGTTACTTGCACCTTTTCTACATGATTGGTGCTACAAGGATATGTTTAATTTCTGCTGATGAACTGTGTGATCAGTGATTGTAAAAAAATTATGGACTGTTACTTGTACCTTTTCTACAATATTGGTGTCACTAGGACATGTTTAATTTCTGCTTATAAACTCTGATGAACAGTGTGATCAGTGACAGTGTATTTTATGGAACTGCTTCTGCTGAGAAATGTGACTTGTTGCTGTGTGTACCTACTCAACATTGCTGGGTACCACTGATGGACTGTTTCTACTGAAAAGATGTCACCTGTTGCTGTGTGTACCTACTCAACATTGCTGGGTACCACTGATGGACTGTTTCTACTGAAAAGATGTCACCTGTTGCTGTGTGTACCTGCTCAACATTGCTGGGTGCCACTGATGGACTGCTTCTACTGAAAAGATGTCACCTGTTGATGTCTGCACCTACTCAACATTGCTGGGTGCCACTGATGGATTGCTTCTACTGAAATGAAGTCACCTGTTGCTGTGTGCACCTGATCAACATTGCTGGTGCCACTGATGGATTGCTTCTACTGAAATGAAGTCACCTGTTGCTGTGTGCACCTGATCAACATTGCTGGTGCCACTAATGGACTGCTTCTACTGAAATGGTGTTACTTGTTGGTGTCTGCACCTGCTCAACATAGCGGGTGCCACTGATGGACTGCTTCTATTGAAAAAATGTTACTTATTGGTATTTGCACCTGTTGACCATTGCTGGGTGCTACTGCTGGAACTGTCAACTGCTTATTCTTGGGCTATGGAAAGCGTTTATGTGAATATTTGTATAAACTGATTTATTGTGTATTACTGTTTGTGGAAAGTTATGAGACTCTTACCTGCACATATTCGTCATTGCTGACGCTATTGATTGAATTGTTTAACCACATAATACTTGTGTAAACTATTATGTAAAGTCACATGTATGAAAGAATTTGTATTGCTTACTGTATTCTATATAATAGGTTATTGAAAGGTCAGTGCAAAGCCAAAATTTTATCTAGTTATATGATATTTACGTATTAATATTATCTTTTATTTTTGTCTATATTTTTTTGACGAATTTGGTGGTATTTTCACCACCAATGCTGGCAAAAATACCATCAAATTCTAGCCGTGGAGGAAGGGCATATGAAAGGTGGCTACACTGAGCCACAGCGCCAGAGATCGCTAGAGAGCATTGTTCCGCCGCCTCCACTGGCACAGTCATTATTGAGATGTGCTAGAAGGCAGTGCTTGTCGAGGACTCGTAGTAGTCAGTTCGTGTTCAGATGTGCTAGTAGAGAGTGCTTGCTGAGATGTGATACTGAAAGGTTCTTGTTGAGATGTGGTAATAGCGAGTCGGTGTGGAGATATATTGTAATTATGAGAGTGATTTTGGTCAATATATGAAGGTAACGAAACTTGATTTATTTTTCATTATTTCCATGTTTTAAATAATGTGTCATTACAGGTTCAGTCAACAAAGCATCTGGCTTGTGTTCTTGGATTAGAGTGTAATGGTGGTTCTCTTGAGTAATTATGGTATTTGTATTTTCTTTAATTAATTCAGTATAATGTTATTTAAAAATTGTTGTGTTGTTGAAGAAGAACCGTGCCAGATGCGTACGTTGAGTCACACTCCCACACGCAGAACAGTTACACTTGTGCTTTGGTTTCGTAGGTTTTATGGTTGCTGGGGTCTTAATTAATTAATTGTGTTAATGAAAATTTCCATTTCATTCCTTGTTGTTGTTCTATGCAGTCAGATAGCGTAATAATAACAGTCAGGGCCAACCGTTTACGAGACTTGCGTAATCGGACAGTACAGCGACTGAAAATTAAAATTATTTCCATTACATTTAATTAAGCCCCCATGCAATATATATATATATATATATATATATATATATATATATATATATATATATATATATTTGGATTACAAAAAAGTAATAATATATACATATATATATATATATATATGCTATTAATGAATTGCTTATGCATGTTGGTGAAGGCGGATCGCTCTCCAATTGTACCGCCTCCATTTTTCCTTTTTTTTTAACATGGTGTACCAAAGCTCTCCCGTCCGCACTGATTTTCGACGATGTTATAAGTTGCGCTAGGGACCGCATCTACCTTCTTTCGAAGTTAGCAGGCAACTACGCTGTTATGCGGCGGCTCGTTTCGGCCCAATCAACATCTGTCCTTCAAGTGTAACGAGCGAGTAACGGAGTTTATATTTCATACCTGCCCCAGCGAATTTGTGTTCGTGGGGTCTCTATTCTAATTCGAACGTTTGACTTACGCTATACGTATTCGTTTCGGAATATCGTTTCTACGTCTTCCGTTAACTATACGTGGTTAACGTTATGAAGACAATTAATAACATTTGTGAAATACAACTTTGTTTGCGGAAAACATAATGATGTTCGAAGTCGCCAATTTTTCCACGACAAACGACTTTCAACAACTTATTATATGCATAATTGTTGCAACTGATTGCCGGGAATTTTATGTATATATATATATATATATATATATATATATATATATATATTTGAATTACAAAAAACAAATACTAAAAATCGCTGCGCCACGACGCTGTGGAAAATTATTAATCGTAGAGAGTATTTCACCGCAACGGTTTCTTTTAACTGTCGATTTTCTCGACAACGGCTGAGAAGTGCATCTTGGTGCTTTGCCACATTACACCTCTGGCCATGAGCTTTTATTATGCGCAGTGTGAATCGAATCTGAATTTCACAATTGGCGGCCTCCCCTTGTTAGATTATATTTTATGAGATGAGGCTATTTTTCTCTCTTCACCCATTTCAGTTCAAAAACGTATGAAAAGCACTGCATTTCATCGAAAGAAATAAAACTAATGTTTATGGTGTTGGGACAGCAACCAGCCACAAATTTACTTTCAGTTCCCTTATTGAAAGTGTTCCCTTACCGGTTTCGAATCGTTATGATTCTTCTTCAGACGGTTTACATGCTTTTCTTACAATATGTGGTGCGTTTTTTTACAGATTAACTATCCTAAAATATAAATAATACATAGTTATAAGTACGCCACACACAGATGGTTGAGTTACAGATGTTCATTGGATGTGACTTACGTGAAATGTCGGTTTGGAGTGTTTGTTTTCATAACATATGTCCAACATTCTTATCGTTGCACACGTAAATTTTCTTACTGAACACTTAAGATTTGTCACTTAATCAGTAAAAATTAAAAAAAAATAAAAACGCACCACATGTTGTAAGAAAAGCATGTAAACCGCCTGAAGATGAATCATAACGATTTGAAACCGGTAACGGTACCCTTTGAATAAAGGAACAGAAAGTAAATTTGTGGCTGATTACTGTCCCAACACCATCAACATTTGTCTTCAAATAACAGCCACGGTCCATAACCATGTCATCATATGACAAAATTGCAAATAATACTAATATTGTTCGTAAGGATTTTGTAACGAAACGTTCTTATTATAGCTCCTATCTGTGGTTTTCCTTCTGTTGTAAAAAGCTCGACGTTAAATAAGAATATCTATCTTAGTGGAAGAATCGTTACGCAGTAATTTGAGTGAACTGCTGTTGAATTTCTACAGATCCCAATGCATGTCCTCATACACTGTTTCTGCTGTTTAATGATCTGGTCGGAAGCTTTTGCTGGAGGGATAATGCGCCTGATTTCTGATGTCCATGGCCTCGTAAGGGAGCGGCAGCTGTCTGATATGTTAATGCATCTTCATTAACGTCCTCCACTAAAGATACTCTCGTAATGGCCTCGAATTGGGGTCTTCGAGCGACACTGCATAGATAGGAGTGCATTAGGCAGTCGGCCATAGAGGCGAATGGACGATCACCTAGTAATTCTCGGCGTTTGGAGACGACAAGCTGTTTAGCCGGCGTAGCACTGAGGCTCCACCTAATCAAAAACACTCCATAGCCACCCGCCTGTTGCAGCTGCACACTAGGTAAGGCTCAGGACATCAATGGTTAGTTAATTACAATGCCTGACAGAAAAAGCGAAACAACAAGAAGGGGGAACGATTAGAATTGTGCAACGTCCCGTTAGAAAAATTAGTGAATTACTGTGCTGATAAACCTCTTACGTTATTTGCTTTTCAAACAGCTGAGCAAAACTGAACGTACTCAGACATTTAGCTCTTTACCTATTCTGATCAACACTAAACTGACACACAATATTTTTAGCGCAACGCAATCTGACTTTCAGTAATCTCTACAAAAGAATGGCCCTGACTAACAATAACCTATACCTTTCATGAATTGTTACCTCACAAAAATCTTCGTTACTCGAACTACTGCAGTACAGCGAGCGCCACTACTGATAGGCATAGTTAGCAAATGAAAGATTTTGATAGAGAACAAACAATGTATTTACCTTAATAGTGTTCAAAAGTCATTATATATATATATATATATATATATATATATCAGTGCAGGACATCCAGTCTTAAAAATTTACTGTCTCTGTCCAGATCATCCGCTCTCAAAACTCTGCAATCTCTCGTCCCACATCCGCCACTGCTGACGGCTCACATCCAACTGCGCAACGCTACGCGCTGTTAACAACCAACTACCTAACACAACAATAGCAAATTCCAACAATGCCACCCAGCCACAGACTGCACACAGCACATCCAGTGATTTTCATACAGATCGCTAAGTGGCGGTGGCGTTAGCAATATAAGAACCTAAACAGCCCACTTATAATTGAAACTTCACCAGTCGAAAGAGTAAGTGATGTTATTTTAGTGATCACAAAATCGAAACAAATTCACAAACAATTTGGCACTACAAGCTCACTCATCAGTTTGACGTTGCCTCCTGTGGTCCGGATGCATGCACTGATTCGAATGGGAGGTGAGTCACAAATCAGTTGTTCCCTCTCCTGAGGAAAACTGACCCGCAGCTGTTGCAACTTGTCCTTAATATCATGGATATTGGCACAGCATGAAATTGACGTCCGAGCTGGTTTCGCACACGTTCTATTTAGGGCAGATGTGGCTATCATACTAGCCACGAATGTTCCTCAGCATCACGCACACAGTTTACAGAGTCAAGTGCCGCATGTTCACAGCACTGTCCTCTTGAAAAATGGCATCACGATTCTGTCGCATGAGTGGTAACACGTGAGAACGCAGAATGTCCGTCACATACTGTTCTGCTGTCAGAGTTCCCTCAGTCAGTACCACCTGTGACCTGAAGTCATACTGGATGGCTCCCCGTACCATGAGACAATGAGTAACACCGCTCTGCTGCTCCTAAACATTAGAAGAATGTGACCTCATCCTTCCCAGATCGTCGCCACTTATCGCTTCCCAGTCAGCCATCATTCTAAACGTAGCCGGCTGTGTTTCGGGGTTATACACTGAAGACCCAAAGAAACTGGTACACCTGCGTAATATCCTGCAGGGCTCCCGCGAGCACGCAGAAGCGACGCAACACGACGTGGCATGGACTCGACTAATATCTGAAATAGTGCTGGGGGGAATTAACACCATGAATCCAGCAGAGCTGCTCGTAAATCCGTAGAGTACGAGGTGGTGGACATCTCTTCTGAACAGCACGTTGCAAGGCATCACAGATATGCTCAATAATGTTCATGTATGGGGAGTTCGGTGGCTAACGAAAGTGTTTCAACTCAGAAGAGTGTAACTGGAGCCACTCTGTAGCAATTCACGAAGTGTGCGGTTGAGAGGTGGCATGAGCCCCCTCTCATATTTCTATCTTACGATTTTCGTCTCTAATTGCACACGGTGAAAAGTTGCTATTCCTTCACACGCGGACTTCCCATGCAGCGTCTCTCGTCACCCAGGTGGTCCCGTGACAGGCGGGCTCTGCCGATCTTGAAAGGGTAAGCCGACGGGTGTGAGGGAGTCTCGTGAATGCTTTCCAGACGCCGACGTTGTCAAAAGACACGCTCGGAGGGGCCTGAAGTAGCGGCTGGGCTAGAGGTTCCGTTACTTCGAAGAAACTTAGCGAAAACACTTTCTGGCGGGCTACCATCGAGGCGTGGGAATGACTTGTGTTCCCAAGCAGTCTTGGCGGGAAAATTCCCGCGTTTTCTGCAAAATCGTAACTGTGATTAGCTTGCTCAGGGCATAGCTCCGTGAAGTAGCAAAAATCGGCGCAGAAATTGGCGCCAAGAATCTCCATTGGTGGAATGGTAGTGCTCCGGCAATAGAGTGGAATTTTCCGCCGGTTTTCGAGTTGCTGATTGGAACGTTTAACCACGGCCACTGTCGTGGGGGCGGGAATGTTCTGTGTTCGGCCTGTACGTTGTGCTCTAGGGCAGTCGGCTCTCGCCTTTCGGTCGAAGTAGGTTACAAGACTGAGCTCTCGCTGCGCGGGTCAACGTGCCTTCCGTTGGCTGTCTCTTATACTTTTATTTAATTATAACTGTTTGACGAAGTTGCTGAAGTTTCGACTTCAACGTAACTTTCGGAGTACAGTTGGCAATTGAGCGTTCTGTGTACAAGAGGCCTATGTTGTCTGTCTTGAGCAGTTTTGGCTAATGTTGACTGTATCGGAGTTACTGGGTGACTTCGCTTGTTAAAATCAATCACTGTACCGTCAGTGATTGTGTGGCGAGCCTTCTTCATCTCCCTCAGAGGCGCATTTGTATTGCTAGGAAGTCTTTAGTCTGGAACAACCAGGCCAGGATAATTTGTTTCGGGCTATACTCGCGACATTACCATCACCACGACGGGACGTCGAAGCAACCAGCCATCGCTTCCAGTACGCCAGATCGTGCCCTTGCAGTTAAGAAGACAGCTTGGTAATGTACGTCCGCAGCACCGGCAAAGCAGGCATTTTTGCTAGGCGATAATCAGAGCTCAGCAGAGCGCGCCTGTTCGTCTTTTCTAACTTTGTTCTATCTTGGGTGTTCATTGTCTGAGTTCTCACTAATGTAGCAGCAATTAATGTTGGGTTAGCAGTGTGTCTCTCTTAAGATTTGAGTGGCAAGGAATTGGCTCCACATACCACTTCGTCATAAACGTCACAATCTAGTTTAGGGACAACTTCACCTTCACAGCGTTTGTTTGAGTATCCAATTTGAGCCAATTTGATGTATTGTAAATGTTTCATGTGTTTTTGTTTATTATTTTGTGTTTAGTCTTAATAAATCATATTGTTATTTTGTCTGAACTTTCATTCTGTTAATCGGTAGAGCAACCCTACCATTTCTCACTACGTTAATGAAACCTTCCTTTATTTAACTTATTTATCAAATTAAATTATTGCAGGTGCCAAACTCTTTTCTACTCCACTTGCGGGGTTGATTACAGTCAGTTCGCGTATCTTTTTAATCCATGTGCAGCAGCAAAAGTCGGAGTTAGAATAGGGGGGAGGGGCTTAGAGCATCATTAGATTCTAGAAGAATTTAGTGTTAAATACACTGCTAGCCCCGGCACCTCGCACGGTGTCGCATTGTCCTGATGGAATCGCGCAACTCTGTCGGAATGCACAATGGACATTAATGGATGCAAGTGATGAGACAGGATGCTTAAGTACGTGTCACTCGTCATAGTCGTATCTAGAAATATCAGGGATCCCATCTCACTCCAGCAGCACATGGCCCACATCGTTACAGAGCCTCCACCAGCTTGAACAGTCCCCTGTTGACTTCCAGGGTCCATGGATTCAGGAGGTTGTCTCCATGCCCATACACGTCCACCCGCTCGATACACTTTGAAACGAGACTCGTCCGACCAGGCAACATGTTTCCAGTCATCAACAGTCCAATGTCGGTGTTGACGGGCACGGGCGAGGCGTACAGCTTTTGTTGTGCAGTCATCAAGGTTATACGAATGGGCCGTAGCTCCTAAAGTGCATATCGACGATGTTTCGTTGAACGGTTCGCACGCTGACACTTGCTGATGGCCCAGCATTGAAATCTGCAGCAATTTGCGGAAGGGTTGCACTTCTGTCACGTTGACCGATTCTCTTCAGTAGTCGTGTCATTGGTCCCGTTCTTGAAAGATCTAAATCCGGCCGCAGCGATGTCCGAGATCTGATGTTTTACCGGGTTCCTGATATTCACGGTATACTCGTGAAATGTTCATAAGCATTTTGTCTGATTACTACTAACTTTGTCAGTTACCGAGAAATTTTTATTGTTACAGATTCACATTAGTGCATGGCCAAACAAACGAAGTTTCTGTGTGGCTACTTGTCTGGCTGCAAAACGTACTCTTGGTACGTGACGTGACTACACGATCCTGATGGCCGAGTGTGACAATACGTCTGTCCCCTTTCGTGGTAGTCGTCTGACAGCGTAGAGATCCTCCTGAATTTATCGATACCATATTCGGATGGTAGTCGTGGGACCCTAACTAATGTGAGAGGCAAAATGCTGATTTGATAAATCGAAGTCTTATAGGCCACGATTATGCCAGTTTCGGATACCGACAAGTGCTGGCCGACATTAGACCACAGAGATCTTCCTGAATTCATCGATACCATATTCGAGTGGCAGCCGTGGGATCCTGACCTACGCGAGAGGCAAAATGTTGATTTGTTAAATTGCAATCTCATTAGGGCACGATCCTGCTAGTTTCGGTTACCAACACGTACTGGTCGACATTAAACAACGCATGTCTCTATCTTCCCACAAACAAACAACAGTCAATTCCGATTCCTGAATGAAAAACCTGCTTCGTAATCTTTCCTTGTACATAGGACGTAGATGACGCTATTCGTAATCTTCCCTTGTATATAGGACGTAGATGACGCTACACCCACCAACTCTGTACGGGTCTGCTGAAGTGCTAGACATCTGCTTTTCTAACCAGCTGGCATACTTCATGTGAATTTGACTTCTTTACATGCCAGCTTAATTGCGTTGTAGATTTAATAGCCAGAGAGTATCCATCTTTAAGGTTGCAGTGGTTCATAGTCTCGTTGTTAACAGACACAAGGTTCGTTCTATGTTCAACACTTCAGGCCTTTCATGGGATTTATTGTAAATCACCGTTCACACGTAAACATTTCAGTAATATGTGGGTGCATATTATTTGATCAATCTTACTGCCTACAATCTTTTTTAGTTATCTTTTTTTTAAAACAGTGGCGACGACGGCCATGCGGTTCGTACTTACACCCGGCATACTGCTGTCGACTGTTTTCTGCTGCTGGGTGTACGCATTTTTGTTCTCATGCCATACGATGTCTTGATTCGTACCTCACGCAGCATTACGTCAATGAAACAATACATTTTGTGCGGAGCTTTCGTATGAGACAATCTCCACTCACTCCAAATTAATAATATGAGTGTAGACCAGATGTGGCTTAAATTCAAAGAAATAGTTTCAGCAGCAATTGAGAGATTTGTACCAAATAAACTAACAAACGACGGAGCTGATCCTCCTTGGTACACAAAACGGGTTAGAACACTGTTGCAGAAACAACGAAACAAACATGCCAAATTTAAACAGACGCAAAATCCCCAAGATTGGCGATCCTTTACAGAAGCTCGAAACTTAGGGCGGAGTTCAATGCGAGACGCCTAAAACAGTTTTCACAACGAAACTTTGTCTCGAAACTGGCAGAACCTCCAAAGAGATTATGGTCGTACGTGAAGTATGTTAGCGGCAAGAAACAATCAATGACTTCTCTGCGCGATAACAATGGAGATACTATCGCAGACAGTGCTGCCAAAGCAGATTTACAAAACACAGCCTTCCGAAATGCCTTCACAAAAGAAAACGAAGTAAATATACCAGAATTCGAATCGAGAACAGCTGCCAACATGAGTAACGTAGATGTAAATATTCTCGGAGTAGTGAAGCAACTCAGATCACTTAATAAAAGCAAGTCTTCTGGTCCAGACTGTATACCAATTAAGTATGATGATGCATTAGCTCCATACTTAACAATCATATACAACCGTTCGCTCGACGAAAGATCCGTACCCAAAGACTGGGAAGTTGCACAGGTCACGCCAATATTCAAGAAAGGTAGTAGGAGCAGTACACTAAATTACAAGCCCATATCGTTAACGTCGATATGCAGCAGGATTTTAGAACATATATTGTGTTCGAACATTATGAATTACCTCGAAGGAAACGGTCTATTGACACACAGTCAACATGGGTTTAGAAAACATCGTTCCTGTGAAACACGACTAGCTCTTTATTCACATGAAGTCTTGAGTACTATTGACAAGGGATTTCAGATTATATTCCGTATTCCTGGGTTTCCGGAAGGCTTTTGACACTGTCCCACACAAGCGGCTCGTAGTAAAATTGCGTGCTTATAGAATATCGTCTCAGTTATGTGACTGGATTTGCAATTTCCTGTCAGAGAGGTCACAGTTCGTAGTAATTGACGGAAAGTCATCAAGTAAAACAGAAGTGATTTCAGGCGTTCCCCAAGGTAGTGTTATAGGCCCTTTGCTGTTCCTTATATAAACTATTTGGGAGACAATCTGAGCAGCCGTCTTCGGTTGTTTGCAGATGACGCTGTCGTTTATCGACTAGTAAAGTCACCAGAAGATCAAAACAAACTGCAAAACGATTTAGAAAAAATATCTGAATGGTGCGAAACGTGGCAGTTGACCCTAAATAACGAAAAGTGTGAGGTCATCCACATGAGTGCCAAAAGGAACTCGTTAAACTTCGGTTACACGATAAATCAGTCTGGTCTAAAAGCCGTAAATTCAACTAAATACTTAGGTATTACAATTACGAACAACTTAAATTGGTAGGAACACATTGAAAATGTTGTGGGGAAGGCTAGCCAAAAGCTGCGTTTTATTGGCAGGACACTTAGAAAATATAAGAGACCTACTAAGGAGACTGCCTACACTACGCTTGTCCGTCCTCTCTTAGAATACTGCTGCGTGGTGTGGGATCCTTACCAGGTAGGACTGACGGAGTACATCGAAAAAGTTCAAAGAAAGGCAGCACGTTTTGTATTATGGCGAAATATGGGAGAGAGTGTCACAGAAATGATACAGGATTTGGGCTGAAAATCATTAAAAGAAAGGCGTTTTTCGTTGCTACGGAATCTTCTCACGAAATTCCAGTCACCAACTTTCTCCTCCGAATGCGAAAATATTTTGTTGACACCGACCTACATAGGGCGGAACGATCAACACGATAAAATAAGGGAAATCAGAGCTCGTACGTTAATATATAGGTGTTCATTCTTTCCGCGCGCTATACGAGATTGGAATAATAGAGAATTGTGAAGATGGTTCGATGAACCCTCTGACAGACACTTAAATGTGATTTGTAGAGTAGCCATGTAGATGTAGATGGTGGTACTGGCTCATAAAAGACGTAATCTTTCCCCCCCCCCCCCCCCCCCCCCACCACACACACACACACACACACCCATCTCCCCACCTCTCGACACACTCACACACAAAACTTATTAACCCACTGGGAATTAGAGACTGTTGTTACTGTCGATATGTATAGTATATGACACAAACTTTAGGCAAGATGTCAAAAGGAAAAACCATAAGTGAAAAAAAAGTTAAAACTAAAAATGCGCATTTGGTGACACAAGTCCCAACTTTTATTGCGTTTAGATTGAGATTAGAGAACCAAACACCTTTCAGTTTGAAGTAATCGAGCGGTCATGTATGGCGTACATCATATCGATCGCTGTGGGTAGAATATCGCCGGCACGGTAGCTCAACGTGTTCGGTCAGAGAGCCAGCTGCCCTCTGTAATAAAAAAACAGAGTTAATGGATCAACAACGAACTAAAACGGGTGTCATTCGACGTCCGCCTAGAGCAGATATAACGAACGAAAACGAACAAAATGAGATAAAAAAAAGGGGGGGTAGCGTCTTTGATTCATAATCAAAACGTCTTCGGTCCCGGGTTCGATCCCCGCCACTGGCTAAATTTTGATAAATAATCAGCATTGGCGGCCGAAGACTTCCGGCATAAGAAGTCAGCCTCATTCTGCCAATGGCCTTGTCAAAGAGGGCGGAGGAGCGGTCTAAGGGCACTCTTTTGTCCTAGGGGTGGGAAATTGCCCCTAAAGGCGGAAGAATCAGCAATGATCAACGACATGAGGATGCAGAAGGCAATGGAAACAACTGCATTAAAGACACGTAACGTGTATCCACAGGACATGTGGCCTGTAATTGAAGAAGTGTCATGATGATCTCTCCATTGGCAAAAGATTCCGGAAATGTCCCCCATTCGGATCTCCGGGAGGGGACTGCCAAGGAGGAGGTTACCATGAGAAAAAGATTGAATAATCAACGAAAGGATAACGTTCTACGAGTCGGGGCGTGGAATGTCAGAAGCTTGAACGTGGTAGGGAAACTAGAAAATCTGAAAACGGAAATGCAAAGGCTCAATCTAGATATAGTAGGGGTCAGTGAAGTGAAGTGAAAAGAAGACAAGGATTTCTGGTCAGATGAGTATCGGGTAGTATCAACAGCAGCAGAAAATGGTATAACAGGTGTAGGATTCGTTATGATAGGAAGGTAGGGCAGAGGGTGTGTTACTGTGAACAGTTCAGTGACCGGGTTGTTCTAATCAGAATCGACAGCAGACCAACACCGACGACGATAGTTCAGGTATACATGCCGACGTCGCAAGCTGAAGATGAACAGATAGAGAAACTATATGAGGATATTGAAAGGGTAATGCAGTATGTAAAGGGGGACGAAAATCTAATAGTCATGGGCGACTGGAATGCAGTTGTAGGGGAAGGAGTAGAAGAAAAAAAGGTTACTGGAGAATATGGGCTTGGGACAAGGAATGAAAGAGGAGAAAGACTAATTGAGTTCTGTAACAAGTTTCAGCTAGTGATAGCGAATACCCTGTTCAAGAATCACAAGAGGAGGAGGTATACTTGGAAAAGGCCGGGAGATACGGGAAGATTTCAATTAGATTACATCATGGTCAGACAGAGATTCCGAAATCAGATACTGGATTGTAAGGCGTACCCAGGAGCAGATATAGACTCAGATCACAATATAGTAGTGATGAAGAGTAGGCTGAGGTTCAAGACATTAGTCAGGAAGAATCAATACGCAAAGAAGTGGGATACGGAAGTACTAAGGAATGACGAGATGCGTCTGAAGTTCTCTAACGCTATAGATACAGAAATAAGGAATAGCGCAGTAGGCAGTACAGTTGAAGAGGAATGGACATTTCTAAAAAAGGCCATCACAGAAGTTGGGAACGAAAACATAGGTACAAAGAAGGTAGCTGCGAAGAAACCATGGGTAACAGAAGAAATACATCAGTCGTTTGATGAAAGGAGGAAGTACAAACATGTTCCGAGAAAATCAGGAATACAGAAGTACAAGTCGCTGAGGAATGAGATAAATAGGAAGTGCAGGGAAGCTAAGAAGAAATGGCTGCAGGAAAAATGTGAAGACATCGAAAAAGATATGATTGTCGGAAGGACAGACTCAGCATACAGGAAAGTCAAAACAACCTTTGGTGACATTAAAAGCAACGGTGGTAACATTAAGAGTGCAACGGGAATTCCACTGTTAAATGCAGAGGAGAGAGCAGATAGGTGGAAAGAATACATTGAAAGCCTCTATAATGGTGAAGATTTGTCTGATGTGATAGAAGAAGAAACAGGAGTCGATTTAGAAGAGATAGGGGATCCAGCATTAGAATCGGAATTTCAAAGAGCTTTGGAGGACTTAACGTCAAATAAGGCAGAAGGGATAGATAACATTCCATCAGAATTTCTAAAATCTTTCGGGGAAGTGGCAACAAAACGACTATTCACGTTGGTGTGTAGAATATATGAGTCTGGCGACATACTGAAAGGGTACAGTACCGCCCGACAGTGAAAATAGGTACAACATACTTCATTATTTTTGTCAGAACAACACATTTTTTTGTAAAATAACTCAATTTCAATTAATACAGCGAAGCCGGATACCAGTGTAGGAAAGACTGACATTTTATTTATTTAATTGATCACATGTGCACTCCCACAAAATAAATCCCTACATCCAGTTTGGTGAGATCTGTGAAATGAATGAATGTATGGTCGTCTGCTAACTGCAGATAGTGAATGTGAATATATGATCATCTTTGAGACGATCCTTTGGCCACCTTTGGTGGGACCAAAGAGATGAAATTTACCTGAGCTTTGAGAGCCTGAAATGTGGCTGACCAATACGGTAGCAAGGTGCTCCCCCACTTCGGCAGAGGTGCGAGAGTACCTGAAGAACGGCCATGTTTCAGCACTCTGCCGCTGGATCTTGTGCCGTTAAGACCTGTCTTAGTTGTGCTCCGTAAAGTCAAAAGAGTGGAGACATGGTATGCATGTGGAATATTTAAGAGTAGTTTGAAATAATAATTTCTCTATTTCAGGAACTTTTGTGGGGAGAATTAAATGTCAGGCAGGTAATATTAATGGGATCGTAGTAATCTTCAGAAGTGATCAACGGTCACAATGAAACCACGTGTAGCAATAAGTTGAAATACTTCCGTGTGCTTAAGTTAAGCGGAATTACTAGCATGTGTGCTATAAGTTGAAATATTTAAGAAATGGCGTGTGAAGGACTTGAAATTAGAGACGAGTACTTCCACGTGGTGAGTACGGTGTGAGTCTCAATCTGTGTATGAGACAAAGGATAAAGAGAAGTACTCGTCCATGGTATCAGTTGAGGACTCGTGTGTGTGATGAATATGTTCTTAATATTACTTTGCGTGATATGTTTCCGTGTGACACTTGATTCAAACTATAATACTCTGAGAGAGAAGCAAGGTGAGTCAGCCGTGTATCCAGCAACGCCACTTGGCTTGCATTGCACAGGGAGACGTGCATGTATCTCCAGAATTCATAGTAGGGAAGAAGAATTACAAAGTGGGGCAGTGTCGTGTGAAACTGGGATAAATATTAATTGAAGTGGGAAAGCTGAAGTGATAATGTTGTGGCTATTCCCTGTGTTGTATTTCATGTTGTAGTGTGGTGTATGTCATGTAATTTAAGTATGTGTGGTTTGCATGGGAGAGTAGCAAGGTAGTTTCGGAGGTAGTGGGTTATGCGTGTTCCTTTTGTACTGCTCGGTCTGGAGGAAAGTTTCGTGATGATGATTGTGAGAGTCGAAGTGTGAGAAATAATAAAAGATCCACCATCCTATCCAGAAAGAGCACTGTAGCGTTAAATAATTACGAGACCATAAGATACAGATTCACCAATGTAAAGACATGCCCACTGGGCGGAATTTCTCATGTGTTATTGTTGTAGGTTATATAATTTGTGTGTTTAGGTTATAGAATTTATCTGAATAAATAAGATAGTGAAAAGAAAAAGATTGGTGGCCTTTTCCTTCGAATTGTATGTTGTCATGATATCCAGAATTTATAATGTGTGCGCCACTCATATTCAGTGCGATGGCCACGTGTTGATAAAAGCCGTTAAATAAAAAAAAGAAAATGTGCTATTGCCAGTGCGTAGTGAACAGTCAGAGTTCTGTAAATTACTGATAGTCAGATGTGCGTTTCCGTTGCGTATTATTCACATAGGAGGATAATTTGTAACTTAATTGTGAGTATGAGAGTTCATGTTACTTAATAAATAAGAATGAATCCACTCGCTTGGCAGACCACTCATCTTGCAGGCCTGGCTGCTTGATGCCACAGTATGAGCAAGGCATGTGGGTGCCTCTCATAATTTCGACCCTGCCAGGATTATTGCTGTTAAGATTTTTTTTGATGGAATATATTGTGATAGCGCTAAGATGTAAAATTTTTTTTCTTTGCAATTTCTTTCTGGATTGGTCAGGATCTTTTATTTTTTTTATGTAATTAATTGCTATATCGTCCAAGGCTGGAAGATCGTTGCATAATTTTTTTTGCGTAATGTCCGTAGTAACTAGGTCGCAGTCGAAAAGTGTAGTCACCATGGAGAATAGTGATTCTGGGGTGAACGTAGCAGTGCAGCAGGAAGTAGGTGTGGACCTTGGGTTAATGAGTGAGAACGGCAAACACTCGGAAGGGGCTGAATTGTTCAGCGGACCGCGTCTAGGTGATCCTTTATGTGGCGGGCTTTGTCCACAAACGGGGGCTTTTCCCGACGATGCGGGCGAGCCGGGACTAGGTCAGGTATGCAGTGAATGTGAAGCTACCCTTGGCGAAGCTACGGTTTCTCAGGCGAACGAGGTGAGCGCACCGAGAGTAGCAAATGACAATGTGCTACTGCAGTTTTTACAGAGGATGGATAGAGATAATAAGGAAAGATTGGAAGCTATGAATAGAGATAATAAGGAAAGATTGGAAGTGATGGATAAAGATAATAAGGAGAGAGACAGGGAGAATAAGGAAAGATTGGAAGCAATGGATAGGGAGACTAAGGAAAGATTGGAAGCAAATAAGAAAAGATTGGAGGCAAATAAGGAAAGATTGGAGGCAAATAAGGAAAGATTGGAGGCAAATAAGGAAAGATTGGAGGGAAATAAGGAAAGATTGGAGGCAAATAAGGAAAGATTGGAGGCAAATAAGGAAAGATTGGAGGCAAATAAGGAAAGATTGGAGGCAAATAAGGAAAGATTGGAGGCAAATAAGGAAAGATTGGAGGCAATGAGGAAGCTACACACAATTATCGATGAGCGTCTGTCCGCAGTTAATAATCGGTTAGATGAGGGGGAGAAGAATCTGGATGCATTGAAGCAAGTATGTGATGCCGTGAAAGAAAAAGCCAATAATTTGGAGGTACGAATAAGTGCAATAGAGAGTGATATTACAGAATGTAGGGACGTGTTGCCGGATGAGCGAATCAAAGAGATAGTAGAGGACTTACTTGCAGATAAACAAGGGGCATTAGACAGTGTGGAAGCTCAAGTCATCCGGCAGGAAGTGGCGCTAAATAAACACAGGGATGAAGTTGCGGAGGTAGTGGTCAGAATGAATACGATTAGCGCAGATGTAGAAAATATCAGTATAAGAGGCGAAACAGGCTCTGACAGTACGCAGCGAGAGGTTTATGCCGACCAGCATGAGATACAATCACTATTACAGTTTAAAGAGGCACAACTAGAAACAAATAGGAAACATAGGGAAGAACTAGCACAGTTGCAATTAGCGTGCAGAAGTGAAGGTGAAACACCACCAGTTAGACTGCAGAGGGAGAGTGAGATAAAGTCAAAAAACGAAAATAGGCAGAAAGAGGAAGACGAACTCAGAGAGTTAGAAGAACGGTTGTGTCGGATAAAACAGGTGGCAAACCCAACTGGGTATAGTCCAAGGTCGGAAAACATAAATGTGGAAGAAGAATGTAGGAGGCACTTCCTGTCAGTACAAACGTACACTTGTTTTCAGTATCCTGATAATTACCAACATCCATGCCTGTGGCTGTCTCAATTTCAAGATTCATTACCTTCATCGTGGGGACCACTCCTCAAAATGAAGTTTGTGTGTAACCATTTGAGGGACGAGGCTAGAGCGAAAATGCAGGAAGTTATTAAAGACTGTAGTAGCTACAAGATATTTTGTGACAAGTTTTTAAATGAATTCTGGTCGAAAAGTAAGCAGGACCAGGTTAAGCAAAGCATATTGATGATGCCAAATTGTAACGAAGGTGGTATAAGAGATCCAGTGTCGTGCTATCAGGAAATGCTGAGACGAAATAGGTATTTGGATGTGCCATACGAAACTGGGGAGCTCGTTAGGATCTGTATAACGAAGTTTCCAGTGAGATTGCGCAGAGATATAGTGATAGGAGGCAGAGGCTTAGACGATTCCGCGTCATTTCAGCACTGGTTACAGGAACTGGGTAATGAGAGCAACATTGTGAACGGCGACACGACTCATAGGTCAGACAGAGTCGAGCATAGGAACGGCAGAAACCATCAGAATGACAGGAGAGCATGGAATCAGAGGAATGACGGAAATGGAAGATGGCGAGGAAATAGGGGGCAGAATTCATGGTGATATCGACCGGCAAACCGGGAAAATAGAAGATGGGACAGAGATGGAAGAAGAAGGGAAAATGAAAATGAGGGGCGAAGAGAGGATAGGCAGTCATTGGGTTCACGACAGGACAATCACTGTCACAATGACGGAGGGACAAGAAGGTGACTACATGATAGACGGGTACAAACCAGGACTATTAATGATGTAAATATTAGGTATATCGATTACGGAAAACTAAGGGAGAATCTGTTAGAGGAGGTAGGAGATGTGGGGAGTGAAGCCCACCCAATAATTAGCGTAGAAATAAATAATATAATCGTACCTTGTGTCATCGACACAGGCAGTGTAATGAGTGTTTTGAGGGAAGATGTGTTTAAGTGTTGTAGTCTTACAAAACCATGGCCAACGTTGCCATTGCAAAGGACAACAGTGAGAGGGGCAGTTACAGGAAAGGGAATTGAGGTGAAGTTACAAGCCCAGGTAGACTTTGTGTGCCAGGCGAAGAGGTTTAGTACAGTGTTCATGATTGTGTCATCTCTAACTGTTGAAGGGATATTAGGCGTTAATTTTTTGAACCAATATAAAGCAGTCGTTAACATGAGAAATGGTTCGATGGAGTTGAAACGAGATTCGGAGGAAATTACATTAAGATTCGACGATTGCTTATATGCTAAAGATAACGCACACTTAGCATTATGTCTGGCGGTAAAGTCCGGTAGACAGGCACAGAATACGGGGTTCGAACAAGAGAAGAAGGAAATTCATAAATGTTTGGAGGAGGAGATCAGGGAGAAAATCTGGCATTTACGAGGGACCACGGTCTACGGGGAATTGCAGAAAATTTTATACGAGAACAGAAAGGTATTTAAACATTCTGCGGGTACAATAAGAAATTTTGTGTATAGATTCAAGGTCAAGCCTCATAAACAGTTTAGGGCCCAAGTGTACCCAATACCTGTCATGTACAAAGAAAGAGTGGAAGCTGAGATCGAAAGCATGCTACAACAAGGGATTATCGAACCAGCATCCAGTCCGTACAACAGCACTTTTGTTTGTGTCGAAAAAAAGGATGGGTCAATTAGATTAGTTTTGGACGCAAGAAGGATTAATAAGATAATAGAGCCAGAGACAGATCGGCCGCTGACACTTGACGAATTGCTACAAAAGTTTCACGGGATCAGAGTTCTCAGCTCAGTTGATTTGAGAATGAGTTTCTGGCAGGTGGAGTTAGATAGGGGGTGTAGAAAATACACTGCTTTCTTGTGCTACGGGAAATCGTATCAATTCCGGAAACTACCATTTGGGTTAAATGTATCATCCGCGGCATTTATCAGAGCGCTAAATACTGTCATTCCTAATGAAATAAAAGATAAGGTAACACAGTACGTGGATGATGTCCTGATAGCCGAAAGAAACTGGGAAGACCACAATAGAACGTTAAGCATATTGCTCGGTGCATTGGAGAGACATGGGGTAACCGTGAATTTGGGAAAGTCAGAATTTGGACGCAAAGAAATCGAGTTTCTAGGTCATATTGTGAGACCAGAGGGAATAAGACCAAATCCAGACAAACTCGAAGCAATCAGAGATTTTCCGGTGCCAAGAACAAAACGTCAGCTACGGGGTTATTTAGGATTAATCAATTTTTACAGGAGGTTCATTAAGATTGGGGGTGCAGCGACAGCCAGACTATGTCAGCTGACTGGAAAGAAAACGGTATGGAATTGGGACCCTGTCGCGCAGGAAGAGTATGAGGCGTTAAAGAAGGCACTGCTATCGGCACCCCTTCTCGGGCATCCAGACCTAGGGAAAGAGCTTTGTATGGCCAAGGACAGTTCCCGTAGTGGACTTGGGGTAACATTGTTCCAAGAGCAAGAGCAAGGAGGAGAAGTAATACAACAACCTATTGCATTTGCGAGCCGAGTGCTTAGCAAAGCTGAGAGAAATTACACGGTAACTGAGCTTGAAGTTTTGGCAATAGTATGGGTTTTTAGTAAGTTTAGATACTATTTGTATGGGAGGCATACTAAAATCTATACTGACCACAAGTCACTACAGTTTCTGATGTCGGCCAAACTTAACCATAGACGACTCGCTAGGTGGACACTCTATTTACAGGAGTTTCAGTTTTCGGTCATGTATATTCCTGGGCCACAGAATATAGTGGCAGATGCGTTGTCAAGGAACCCAGTAGGTCATGGTCAATGCTTTGATGAGGAGGTAAACGAGAACAGATATGATATATTGTATATGCAGGGCGTGCCGTTCGAGAAATACATAGGGGCGGTACTCACAAATATCGCGAAAGAGCAGGATAAAGACGCGTCATGGAGAATGGTGAAAGACAGAGTTAGAGCGAACTTAGATGCCAATATAGCGCGCTTTTATACAATTCAGAACGGGGTCCTGTTCTACCGTATAAATCCGAACACACAGGACTGGGTTTTGTGTATACCAAATAGTCAACAAGTTGATCTGGTACACGCACCTAAGTTACGGGCATTACGGGGCAAGGAAATGCTGTAAGAAGTTAAGGGAAATAGTTCATTTCATTAGTATGGAGAGGAGGATCAAGAACGTGCTTGGTAGTTGCAAATTGTGCCAGAAGGCAAAATCGTTAACTACCTCATGCAAAGCACCACTTTTTCCGATAGTGCCAGGTAGATTGAGGGAATTCGGAGCAACAGATTTGTTTGGCCCGCTACCTAAGTCAGTGCAAGGATATAGATATGTTTTAGTAGCAGTGGAATTGGTGTCAAAGTATGTGACTTTTACCGCATTGAAACGTGCGACGGGAAGGACAGTAGCAGCAGCGATCGTTAAAAACTTTTGCGAGAAGTAGGAACTCTAGAAAAGTTCATAGCTGGCAATGGACCACAATACAGATCCAGACAATGGCTAACCACACTGAAGAGAAGAAGGATAAAACCGGTGTTCATATCCCGATACCATGCTGCAAGTAACTCCAGTGAAAGAGTGATAAAAGAACTGGGAAAGTTGTGTAAGATCTATTGCCATAGGCAACATAGAAGTTGGAGTATTTTTCTCAAAGATTTTCAGGACATCCTCAATGAGCTACCACATGGAGCAACTGGTTTATCACCAATTACGGTACTAAAGAATGAACCACCACCAGATCGAGTCAGGGAGCTGGGAGATTTTCCGCGATCAGGAAAGCAGAGGCACACAGAAATTGTCAAGGTTGCGATAGAGCGTATTAAGAAAGCAGCTAAGGATAGGCAGGAGAAGCAGAAAGGAAAGATCCGTAAGATCGAATTGGCAGTAGGAGACAAGGTTCTACTTAAAACTCATCGATTATCAAAGAAGCACAGATTCCTAACTAGCAAATTATTTACGGTGTATAGTGGACCATTCAGAGTGAGGCGGATTGTCCATGAAAATGCTGTACTGATTGAGACGATCAAGGGAAAACAATCTCGTGGGCTTCATCACATTTCTAACATCAAATTATGGAAAAGTTAATGATAGATCGAAAGTAGGCAATTTATGGTAGTTAGTGTATTTATTTGTGGTGTTTAACGTTGTGCAGGGTCAAATCGAACATAATTTTCAGGCGGGATGTCAGGAAGTAATACGGAATAGACTGGTCGAATGAGTCATGAACAGGAGTCGACAGAGTGGTGTATGTACGTATTTTTTGTCATATGAATAAGGATCAAGCAGAAACGACGTGATGATTAATGAGTGGATAAAGATGGTAGGTAGATAGAGAAACGACGTGATAAATAGTAGTGGATAAAGGTAATATTTAAGGAGAGAAGCGACGTGAAGCAGTGTGATTAATAAAGAGAGATTCGACGTGATGAAACAGTGGTATATAAAGGTGAGTATAATTAATAATGTGGAGATGTCTTAGATGTATGTTACAGAGAGGCCTGTGTATGCTGCAATCTAGATTGATGCGAATGGTGAAGGAAGACCAGGAAATGATGGAGTAATGGACGGACGGAGAGCCGAAATACGAATGAAGAGATGAGAACAACTGCACAACGTGAAGGGACATAAAGGGAGTATGAGATCCAGATGGTGAACGTTGTGGAATACTGACGTAAGATGTAATATAAGTGTAAATCTAATTCTTACCATAACATTTGCAATATGAAAAAAATAACTTTTGTTGTTGAAGCCTGGTACCAGTATAACTAATCAAAACGGTACCAAGAATGTGTTCAGTTATTTTTCAGGATGAATAATTTGTGTATTTTTTGATCTTAGATGAAATGTCGCAATTCTAAGTTGATATTTAGCAGGATGAATAATCGGTTAAGTGAATGCAGAGGTAAGCCGATGGAGAGAGGTGCCAGAGTGAAAGGACGAATTCGGAGACTGGAATGCTATCCCCGAAACAGCTTCATGTGTTATGTGGTTGAGTACAAGGGAGCAAAGGTATGGTATGTTGTCATGAGTGTGGTGGTGTTAAGGTTAGCTGACTTCTAGACCTATTCTGTTAGTGTATTAATGGATTGAATGAGAAGGAAAATGTGATGTCTGGTGAGTGAGAGTCGTAGAGTAGTGTGATCAATGCGCACACTCCTGTAAAGGGGATGATACCGATCCATAACTAAAACATTATTGTGCTTTATTGTTTGATTTAGATGAACCTCGATGGCAGGTCAGGATCTGACATCATGTGGATGGTTCATACATGTCCTAGAAATGTTATATATAATAAAAAGGTAAAATATATAAAGAGATACTAATTTCAGTCTGTCACAAGCACAAAGGTGCATTGTATGTTGTAGATTTAGAGTCATCAGTTTCTAAAATGTTTATTGTGTTAGGATGTTAAAGTATTTTACTATTTAACAACATGTGGTAGGTAATTGTGAGCTGTGTAGATTATTTCTTATTTTTTTTGTTAGAACACTTTCAAGGGGTATTAATTTCAGTCTGTCACAAGCACAAAGGTTCATTGTATATTGTAGTTTTAGAATCAACAGTTTCTAACATTTTCACTGTGATAGGATGTTAGAGTAGCCTACTATTTGATATTGTAATTATGAGCTGTATAGATTGCTTATTACTCCTTTTGTTTTTTTTTTACACTTTCATGTTTTGTATGAGGGACGACAAGTACAATCAATAGCACAAGTGTGGGCTGTATATAGAAAAGGTATAAATGTTGATGTGGTATGTGTAGAAAACTAGGGTGTATAATTTGGTTTTTTAGAACAAAGATTCTTTTATTAGCAATGTATCTAATAGATCATACATGTAATCAATGAGTATTTAAATACTGTAAGAATATCCTTTTGTCTGTAATGTTGTGAGATGTACGGAAGGGTCTGACTGATTGGGTGTCATAGCGCTGAGGGGCTACACAGAATGCGCCCGTACCACGTAAGCCAAGCAGACGTCGGCATGGAAGAGGCAACAGAGCCGGTGCGCTCCCCACTCCACTGCCGGTCGAGGTACACTCCACACGCCCGATACAGCAGGTCAACGGCCTGGGGCGACACGCACGTACCACTGGCCATTCATAAGTTCCGCCACCCTTACGACTGGGGAAAGTATCCTGCGGAGGCAACAACGGGTGGTTTCTTCTGCTCAACGGCTCGCGCGGTGGCGCCACAGCAGAATGAACGATGCGCGGCAGAGTCCGGCGGGCATTGTTTACCAGCAACTATTGACTAGTACTGGACTGTGTAGCCGTGAAACAAGATAACTGCTCGTATGTCTCCATAAGGTGGAAAGTGAAGGACTGGTGTTCCCACGTTGTGAGTGGTGGAAAAGGTTTTGTCTTTAGCAGACAGGACGATTGTTTTGTTATGTCTTGAATAAGTGCTGTTTGTTGGAACTTACGACTTTTAATTACACCATGAACTGAAAGGACAGAACCATGGGTAATAGTAGTTGTAGGGCCATTTCTGGACGACCAGATTCGTGTGGATGGTACTCTGAGAGTGACTATGACATTTGTGTTTAATGTGTTCAAAATGCCGATTTGAGTGACTTAAAGACTTTCGTCCGGGTAACCATGGGAGAGCTTTGACACCGAGACAGTGTTTCTAGGGAACCTGTCAGCAACTTTTTTGACCCCAAGAAAATCACAGAATGAAATGATTCCGTGTGACTAGCGAGATAGGGAATAATGTATTTGTACTTGTAATTGTGTAAATTTTTTTGTGTGTTTCATTCCAGAAGGGACAGCAAGTGTAATTGTATTTCATTAATATTTGTGTTTAGAATAGTTAGTGTTTTTTTTTTGTTCTGGGTTACCAGTTCACGTAGCATGTTTATTAGAATATTTGGTACAATGATGCTTTAATTATTAGCCAGTGGCGTAATACTAACGTAGCAGCTCTTGTTGCATTGGTCAGTAAGGTTGTAACAGGGGACAAGAGTTTGTATTGCACAACAAATATCGGAATTAACTGATGCATTTTGATGTCGTGGACAGTAATAATCTTGTTGGTGTGTTGACTGAAGCCACTTATTTGCATTATCACAGTGGTGATATTTCACATTAAAGTGTAACGAAGGCTAGTCTAAATGCAAGTTCTTGTCGTCTAAATGTGTAACAACAGAGAAATGAGCAGTAGAGTAAGATACGAGAGCTACTGGTGGATGCAAGCACTTACTGCTAACTATTTACTGCGTGTATTGATTAAAGTTGATGGACTGACTAGCTCAGCAGCAGGTATATGTAACGGTGGACAAGGATAAGGCTAAACTCACAGTCGAGTAGTGGTGGCAATTGCTTAAGTGATGATAGTTAATGAGGTATGACATGATGACTTAGATTGACCATGTTACGTAACCAGTATGTAACTTGTGGTATATTTCGTTGTTGTTTTTTTTTTGTCTCAGTTTAATTTCTCTGTAGGTTTGATGTACATTTTAGAGTAATGGTATGGGGCCTGGTATTCTACATGTAACTAGTGTACGCAATTTTTTTTCTTGTGTTGACTTTGTTTTGTATTTAGACATTGCCGTGTAAAGATTATTACAAAGCAATTTATGAAGGTCAGATTACTTGTTCTGTGTTTGGATGGTGAGCTATTTAAAATTTCATGAGTACAATTAGTATTTTTTTCATTTGTCATACAATTAGTGAAGTTTGGATTACTCATAAAAGTAACGAAGATACCAGTAACTAAGCAAATTTTTACCTCAACATTATTTTTTATTTGTATGATGTAATGTTCTATTTGTCATGTGGATTGTTGTAAATTTGTATGTGTACGTTACTCCGGATTGTGAAGAGTACAATAATGCAACAACTGTGTCAATAATTTGGTAAAGTAACAGCATTTGGTCGTCTATTTGAGGTCACCAGGGGCTAAGGTCTCCTCCTGGTTATTTTGATGACTTGCTACGTTTGTTCTAATACAGCTTTCTTAAAAAAAATGTTCGGAACTACCCTCGCATTGCAAGGATAGTACCGTGCCATTTTTTTCTGCATGGGTAGCCGGTGGTGAAAGGGTACAGTACCGCCCGACATTGAAAGTAGGTACAACATACTTCATTATTTTTGTCAAAACAACACATTTTTTTGTAAAATAACTCAATTTCAATTAATACAGCGAAGCCGGATACCAGTGTAGGAAAGACTGACATTTTATTTATTTAATTGATCACATGTGCACTCCCACAAAATAAATCCCTACATCCAGTTTGGTGAGATCTGTGAAATGAATGAATGTATGGTCGTCTGCTAACTGCAGATAGTGAATGTGAATATATGATCATCTTTGAGACGATCCTTTGGCCACCTTTGGTGGGACCAAAGAGATGAAATTTACCTGAGCTTTGAGAGCCTGAAATGTGGCTGACCAATACGGTAGCAAGGTGCTCCCCCACTTCGGCAGAGGTGCGAGAGAACCTGAAGAACGGCCATGTTTCAGCACTCTGCCGCTGGATCTTGTGCTGTTAAGACCTGTCTTAGTTGTGCTCCGTAAAGTCAAAAGAGTGGAGACATGGTATGCATGTGGAATATTTAAGAGTAGTTTGAAATAATAATTTCTCTATTTCAGGAACTTTTGTGGGGAGAATTAAATGTCAGGCAGGTAATATTAATGGGATCGTAGTAATCTTCAGAAGTGATCAACGGTCACAATGAAACCACGTGTAGCAATAAGTTGAAATACTTCCGTGTGCTTAAGTTAAGCGGAATTACTAGCGTGTGTACTATAAGTTGAAATATTTAAGAAATGGCGTGTGAAGGACTTGAAATTAGAGACGAGTACTTCCACGTGGTGAGTACGGTGTGAGTCTCAATCTGTGTATGAGACAAAGGATAAAGAGAAGTACTCGTCCATGGTATCAGTTGAGGACTCGTGTGTGTGATGAATATGTTCTTAATATTACTTTGCGTGATATGTTTCCGTGTGACACTTGATTCAAACTCTAATACTCTGAGAGAGAAGCAAGGTGAGTCAGCCGTGTATCCAGCAACGCCACTTGGCTTGCATTGCACAGGAAGACGTGCATGTATCTCCAGAGTTCATAGTAGGAAAGAAGAATTACAAAGTGGGGCAGTGTCGTGTGAAACTGGGATAAATATTAATTGAAGTGGGAAAGCTGAAGTGATAATGTTGTGACTATTCCCTGTGTTGTATTTCATGTTGTAGTGTGGTGTATGTCATGTAATTTAAGTATGTGTGGTTTGCATGGGAGAGTAGCAAGGTAGTTTCGGAGGTAGTGGGTTATGCGTGTTCCTTTTGTACTGCTCGGTCTGGAGGAATGTTTCGTGATGATGATTGTGAGAGTCGAAGTGTGAGAAATAATAAAAGATCCACCATCCTATCCAGAAAGAGCACTGTAGCGTTAAATAATTACGAGACCATAAGATACAGATTCACCAATGTAAAGACATGCCCACTGGGCGGAATTTCTCATGTGTTATTGTTGTAGGTTATATAATTTGTGTGTTTAGGTTATAGAATTTATCTGAATAAATAAGATAGTGAAAAGAAAAAGATTGGTGGCCTTTTCCTTCGAATTGTATGTTGTCATGATATCCAGAATCTATAATGTGTGCGCCACTTATATTCAGTGCGATGGCCACGTGTTGATAAAAGCCGTTAAATAAAAAAAAAAGAAAATGTGCTATTGCCAGTGCGTAGTGAACAGTCAGAGTTCTGTAAATTACTGATAGTCAGATGTGCGTTTCCGTTGCGTATTATTCACATAGGAGGATAATTTGTAACTTAATTGTGAGTACGAGAGTTCATGTTACTTGATAAATAAGAATGAATCCACTCGCTTGGCAGACCACTCATCTTGCAGGCCTGACTGCTTGATGCCACAGTATGAGCAAGGCACGTGGGTGCCTCTCAATACCATCTGACTTTCGGAAAAGCATCATCCACACAATTCCGAAGACGGCAAGAGCTGACAAGTGCGAGAATTATCGCACAATCAGCTTTACAGTTCAGGCATCGAAGCTGCTTACAAGAATATAATACAGAAGAATGGAAAAGAAAATTGAGAATGCGCTAGGTGACGATCAGTTTGGCTTTAGGAAAAGTAAAGGGACGAGAGAGGCAATTCTGATGTTACGGCTAATAATGGAAGCAAGGCTAAAGAAAAATCAAGACACTTTCATACGATTTGTCGGCCTGCAAAAAGCGTTCGGCAATATAAAATGGTGCAAGCTGTTCGAGATTCTGAAAAAAGTAGGGGTAAGCTATAGGGAGAGACGGGTCATATACAATATGTACAACAACCAAGAGGGAATAATAAGAGTGGACGATCAGGAACAAAGTGCTCGTATTAAGAAGGGTGTAAGACAAGGCTGTAGCCTTTCGCCCCTACTCTTCAATCTGTACATCGAGGAAGCAATGATGGAAATAAAAGAAAGGTTCAGGAGTGGAATTAAAATACAAGGTGAAAGGATATCAATGATACGATTCGCTGATGACATTGCTATCCTGAGTGAAAGTGAAGAAGAATTAAATGATCTGCTGAACGGAATGAACAGTCTAATGAGTACACAGTATAGTTTGAGAGTAAATCGGAGAAAGACGAAGGTAATGAGAAGTAGTAGAAATGAGAACAGCGAGAAACTTAACATCAGGATTGATGGTCACGAAGTCAATGAAGTTAAGGAACTCTGCTACCTACGCAGTAAAATAACCAATGACGGACGGAGCAAGGAGGACATCAAAAGCAGACTCGCTATGGCAAAAAAGGCATTTCTGGCCAAGAGAAGTCTACTAATATCAAATACCGGCCTTAATTTGAGGAAGAAATTTCTGAGGATGTACGTCTGGAGTACAGCATTGTATGGGAGTGAAACATGGACTGTGGGAAAACCGGAAGAGAAGAGAATCGAAGCATTTGAGATGAGGTGCTATAGACGAATGTTGAAAATTAGGTGGACTGATAAGGTAAGGAATGAGGAGGTTCTACGCAGAATCGGAGAGGAAAGGAATATGTGGAAAACACTGATAAGGACAAGGGACAGGATGATAGGACATCTGCTAAGACATGAGGGAATGACTTCCATGGTACTAGAGGGAGCTGTAGAGGGCAAAAACTGTAGAGGAAGACAGAGATTGGAATACGTCAAGCAAATAATTGAGGTCGTAGGTTGCAAGTGCTACTCTGAGATGAAGAGGTTAGCACAGGAAAGGAATGCGTGGCGGGCCGCATCAAACCAGTCGGTAGACTGATAATGGTGTGGAAAATCATGTGAGAAGGCATATCTTACAAATACCGTTCATGCCTGGTGTGCGTTTACAGAATTCGGAGCAGTATAGGACACACCCAGCACACCATTCAGCCCACTCTCGCATTATTCACCTCGCTCTCCGACATGCAGGTCAACTCTCCAGGGTAGCCTGACAACCAGACCTACATATCAAGGGACAGCTTCCGTTGCGGTTTTCATTTCAAAAATACCCTTGACCAACAGCGAAAATGGGGGGAGTAGCGTGGAACACTCTCTCACGATTACGCCTATGCGTTCATCTCCATTAAGAAAAGTCATGGCTGATTTCCTAACCTGTCTGTGGCCATATGTGTAATTGTATAATTACCCCTCGAAACAAGAAGGAAGATGGTACTGCAGAGCATTAGTTAATCATTTTAATAAAACTAGATCGTGGACGCCGCTGGTGGGTGGCAATTATTAACAATGTATCTGTGCCTGTTACGTAATGGAATGCAATTGTGATCTTTTACATACACTCACAGGTAACCATTACAAGGACTTACAAAGTTTAACGGCTTCTTACCTCATGAACATTAATTTCCGCGAGTCTGTGTCTGGTTCCTCCCTTGTAGATCCTCTGCAGCCTAACGAGCTATGTGTTACCGCCTAAAGCTCTCACTGCGGTATACAATGAAGAGCTAAAGAAATTGGTACAGCTGTCTAATATCGTGTAGGGCCCCCGCGAGCACGCTGAAGTGCCACAAGACGACGTGGCATGGACTCGACTAATGTCTGAGGTAGTGCTAGAGGGAATTGACAGCATAAATCCTACAGGGCTGTCCATAAATCCCTTAGAGTACGAGGGGGTGGAGATCTCTTCTGAACAGCACGTTGAAAGGCATCCCAAATATGGTTCAAATGGCTCTGAGCACTATGGGACTTGATATCTGAGGTCATCAGTTCCCTAGAAATTACGAAGTAGGTCTGAAAACTACTGGCCTCTACAATACACGAATAAAGGATTGGGGTCGCATGCGGTCTGCGGGCCACAGTTTGACGGGTAGACGGAGGAGATAGAGAAGATCCAAAGAAAAGCGGCGCGTTTCCTCACAGGGTTATTTGGTAACCGTGATAGCGTTACGGAGATGTTTAGCAAACTCAAGTGGCAGACTCTGCAAGAGAGGCGCTCTGCATCACGGTGTAACTTGCTCGTCAGGTTTCGAGAGGTTGCGTTTCTGGATGAGGTATCGAATATATTGCTTCCCCCTACTTATACCTCCCGAGGAGATCACGAGTGTAAAATTAGAGAGATTAGAGCGCGTACGGAGGCTTTCAGACAGTCGTTCTTCCCGCGAACCATACGCGACTGGAACAGAAAAGGGAGGTAATGACAGTGGCACGTAAAGTGCCCTCCGCCACACACCGTTGGGTGGCGTGCGGAGTATAAATGTAGATGTAGATGCAGATGTAGATGTAGAACTACTTCAACCTAACCAACCTAAGGACATCATACACATCCATGACCGAGGCAGGATTCGAACCTGCGACCATAGCAGTCGCGCGGTTCCGGACTACAGCACCAAGAACCGTATGGCCACCGCGGATGGCCATCCCAAATATGCTCAATAATGTTCATGTCTGGAGAGTTTGGTGGCGAGCGGAAGCGTTTAAACTCAGAAGAGTGCTCCTGGGGCCACTCTGTAGCAATTCTGGACGTGTGGGGTGTCGCAATGTCGTGTTGGAATTGCGCAACTCCGTCGGAATGTACGATGGACATGACTGGATGCAGGTGGTCAGACAGGATGCGTCACACCATCGTAAAAGATCCACTATCTTGAACAGTCCCTGCTGACATTCATGGATTCATGAGGTTGTCTCCATATCCATACTCGTTCATCTGTTCGATACAATTTGAAACGAGAGTCTTCCGACCAGCCAACATGTTTCCACTCATCAGTAGTCCAATGTCGGTGCTGACGGACCCAGGCAAGGCGTAAAGTTTTGTGTCGTGCAGTCATCAAGGGTACACGAGTGGGCCTTCGCCTCCGAAAGCCCATATCGATTACGTTTCGTTGAATGGTTCGCACGCTGACACTTATTTATGGCCCAGCACTAAAAACGGCAGGAATTTGCGGAAGGCTTGCACTTCTGTCAAGCTGAACGATTCTCTTCAGTCGTCGTTGGTCCTGTTCTTGCAGGACCTTTTTCGGCCGCAGCGATGTCAGAGACTTGATGTTTTATCGAATTCCTGATATTCACAATACATTCGTGAAGTGTTTGTATGGGAGAATCCCCATGTCATCGCTACCTCGGAGATGCTGTACCCCATCGGTCATGCACCAACTATAACACCCCGTTCAATCTCATTCAAATCTTGATAATTTGCCATTGTAGCAGCAGAAACCGATCTAACAAATGCGACAGACACTGTAATTAGGTTGTTAAGGTTTTTGTGTTGGTAACGTCACGTAGCGCTCTGTATGAAAATCACTGACTGTGCTGTGTGCAGTCTGTGGCTGGTTGGCATTGTTGGAATATTCACTGTTGTAGTGTTAAGCAGTTGGAGGTGAGCCGCCAGCAGTGGTGGATGTGGAGAGATGCCAGAGTTTTGAGAGGTTACTATAAGCGGACGATCTGGACGTGTGTCCGCCAGAAAAAGGAAATTTGTAAAGATGGATGTCATGAATGGATAGATATATATATGTGATGACTTTTGGACATTATTAAGGTAACTACACTGCTTGTTCTCTATCAAAATCTTTCATTTGCTAGCTATGCCTATCATTAGTTAGTGCCTTCTGTAGTTAGAATCTTTTATTTAGCTGGCAGTATTGGCGCTCGCTGTACTGCAGTAGTTCGAGTAACGAAGTTTTTTGTGAGGTAAGTGATTCATGAAAGGTATAGGTTATTGTTAGTCAGCGCCATTCTTTTGTCGGGATTTTTGAAAGTCAGATAGCATTGCGCTAAAAATATTGTGTGTCAGTTTATTGATGGTCAGAATAAGTAAAGAGAAAACTGTTTGAGTACGTTGAGTTTTGCTCAGCTCTTTGAAAATCAAATATTGTAGAAGTTTACCAGCACAGTCATTCATAATTTTTCTAAGGGGACGTTTCATATGGTACCCTGCCAGGATACCTCATTGGAATCTTCTGATATTTTCTTGTAGTTTGAGTAATTAGTGTAGTTATTGTTTATTTCTAGTGCGTAACTGTAAAGAGAATTTCCTTTGTAGTTGTAGTTTTTTAGTGTTATACAGTAAAACAGTTGTGGCATGCATGTAGAGGTGCACCAAGTTTTTTGCAGCCACACTTGCAATTAATTGGGTATTATTTTCACTGTTATGTTAATGTGTTTTCTTATTTTGCTCTTCAAATTGTGCTTTTCTGTGTTATCGTGTGAAATATCTTGACAGTTATGGCATGTGAAAAACGAAACACTAGGCTTCACAGTAAACTGAGAAATGACAGTGAAGATGAGAGTAGTGTGTTAGTGCCACCGTGTAATGAATTAACAAATATTCAGAATAGTTATTTGGTAATCGTGCATAGGGAAATGGACCAGGCAGCAAATGATGGTGTACAAAGTGAAACAATTAGTGAACAGGAAAGCATTGTCGATCGATCGGTCGGCAGCAGCTCGCCTCAGAAATCTGGAATGACAGGAGAAAATTTCAGGTTTTGCGTCCTCACCTTTTTCTTAATTAAGTCAAGGCACATTTTCTGCTTTTCAAAATGCAAATGCTGCCGGTTGCAAATGCACTGGCGATATTCACAAAGGAACATGTTCCAGACACTAATATATTATTATTGCAATTATTGTAACAAATGGAACAAAACCAAAAACAATCACAGCAACAAATGGAACAAATTCAGAAACAAATTAAAGAAACACTTCAACAAACACTTGAAGGTTTAGCTGCTGAGTTACTTAACATCGAATCGAAATGTCAAAAAGTCTGTAATGACATAAAAACACAAATTTGTGAGCATTTTCTACCTATTGTTTCGTGGCATGTAAATGTATTACAGAATCACGAAGCAGCCATAAAAGAACTGCAAACTATTGTTCATGAAAGTCACGACACCTTGCAAGCTAAAATTGATTAAGTTGCATCTACGGATTCAGTGACGCAACTTGCAAAAACTCAGGAAAACTTAAAGGACACAGTAGATACTTTGAAACTTGCTTCAGAAAGACACACGGAGGAAATCAGCTCACTATCAGAGAAAGTATTCGAACTTTCGGATCAGTAAATAATTTATCTACGTGAGGTAGATGATATTCTGATTGACACAAGACCGGTAGTCTTTACTGACACTGAAGAGTTCGAGCAAATTAGGTACCTACTTCAAACAAAATCACAATCAAATTAAAACGCAACAGAGAAATCTGGGAAGTACAAGATCAGTTGGCACAAGTAATACTAGAATTACATATATCAGAGGACACTCGCACCCCAATACGAGAAGAGGGACGTAGAAATACGAAAAAGTCACAAAATAATAACACAGGGCATTTCGGAAATTATGAAAGAAATTGGCAAGGTGCACCGAATTTTGAGATGGAACCACCGACACGACGTAACAATGACCGATATGTGACTCGCCATCATGACGATTTTGACTATAAGCTGTTCATTACTACACGTGAATTCAAAACATTTAAGAATTCCGGCAACGACATTCATCCACAAGCATGGCTTCATCAATTCTCTCATTGTTTTCCTCCCAACTGGTCATTAGAGCACAGATTAGAATTTATGAGTAGCTACTTAGAGAATGAACCAGCTGTAAGAATGCGATCGCTCATACACGATTGTCACAGTGAAGGATAATTTTATCATGCCATTCTCTCAGCATATTGGACTCAAGCTACTCAAGATCTCGTAAAACATAGCATCATACTGCTGAAACATTTCGAACAATCTGAATTTTCCAATCTTGTCGAATATTTTGAAGACATGTTGCATAAGAATCAGTATCTGTCCAACCCATACAGCCCCTCAGAACTTTTTCGCATTTGTTTAATCAAATTGCCTGAACATTTACGACACATTATTTTGGCAGGACGTTGCGAAGACGACATCTAAGGTTTTCAGGGACTTTTACAAGAATTAAACATTAACACAGACAGTCGCGGGATGCAAAAACAGGAAAACAACAATTACAGGTCTCGTCCATCACAATTCCGAAACGACAGAAACAATAAGCGGACACGACAAGGCTATTCTTACAACGAATATCGTGACCGAAACAGACACCACCCTTACGATAACCGTTGGCAGAGAAATAATAATTACAGGGAAAGATCACCTCTGTTGTAACGGCTATGACAGAGACAATCAGAGAAACAGACAATATGGGAACCAAAATAATTATTATCAAGGGAGACAGAATAACTTCAAAGGCAACGGTCCACCGCGCAGTTACGATTCCGGGTGAAATTCTTTACCACGTGACTGACAAGTAAGAAACTATGGAAACTACCAACAAGACGACAGACGATATAATCTTAACGATAGACCAGAATTTAATCATAACTGGCGTAATTCAAACACAGCAGGGCCTTCTCGATAAGTTTAAATTGTAGAGGTTAGATCTCCAAATCCCAATAACGATGTGCGGCAACAAAGAGACAGTAGACAATGACTCACACTGCTGGCAGCCACAAAACGTACTTATGAAGCTGTCAACTTTGCTGCCGTGGCTATTAATTACGTAAAAATGGAAGACATTAGGGTCATCTTACTCCAGGAACACGACGTAAAACAGAACATTGCATATCCTGTAATTAACATTACAGTAATGACGTAAAATTTACGGCAATACTTGACTCCGTCAGTCCTATTTCAGTAATTAGTGAAACAGCCTTTAGCAAATGCAACAAATGGAACGATTATCCTACACTTCCGTTACGTAAGATTATATTACAACATGAAATTTTTGGAAAAAGTGTAGATGTACACCATCAAACTAACTTAGATTTCTTTTGTCAAAGCTACAGATACTATATGAACTTTCTTATTGTTCCGTTATTGTCGACAGAAATTATATTGGGAGTAGACTTTTTGAATGAATACAAATCAATCTTAAACCTTCACGATGCTGAAATAAGTTTAGAGAAAGAAGATCAGTCAATAGCTTTGAAATTTGTAGATTGGCTCTCAAACCATGACGAGGAAATTAATTGGCTTTACCTCTTGTTAGGCAACAGTTTGGAACTTTCAATGGAACTTGACACTAACAATCACTCTGCAAGTATTTACAGGGATGATATCGTCGATGTATTTGATACTAATAACTTAATTCAGAATAAAATTCAACCAATTTTTGTACTGTAATGACACTGATAGGCAGGATCTTTTTGACATTTTACATGCATATCCCACACTTTTTACTCACAAAACAGGAGCAATCAAGGGATTTCAATGCCAGTTTCGTGTTCGTGAGCATACTAAATTTTGTGTTAGACCATACGTAATTCCGGCACATTATAGGGAAATGGATCTGTCTGGTTTGTCTTATATTCGAGACAAATCAATATTATCATCATTCCTGAAACAGACAGACCACAAACGTTAGAATAACTTCAAAATTTTAATGGTGTAAAAGTGTTGTCTTCTATTGATCTCAGATCCAGCTTTTATCACATCGAATTTCATCCAGAATGTAGAAAATACACAGATTTTCTTTGTTTCGGCGTTTGTTATCACTTTCGGAAACTTCCTTTTGGTTTGAACATTTCTTTGGCAGCATTCACTCGCAGGCTAAATTCCATATTACCTAAGTTCTTAACACGTCACATCACCTTATATGTGGACGATATTCTAATAACAGAAGCCTCATGTGAACAACATAATCGCATCTTCAACAGTATGTTATGTATTTTTGCAGAATATGGAATTACAGTTAACTTGGAAACGCGTGAATTCGGTAGGTCAAAGGTGAAGTTTTTGGACACATTATTTCTTCTGAAGGCACTCAGCCGGATCCTGAAAAGTTAGAAGCAATCAGAGTCCTTCCAGTTCCAGGCACAAAAGAACAAGTCCGCAGTTTTCTAGGTCTCGTAAATTTTTACCGTCGTTTTCTGAATATGTAAATTCTAGTAACACTAAAACTTTGTTCTCTCGCTGGAAAAAATACTATTTGGAACTGGGACGAACAGGCACAGTTGGAATTCAATTCTTTGAAAGAAGCACTACTTAACGCGCCAATACTAGCTCATCCAGATCTGTCACAAGATTTCTGCCTTAGCACGGATTCTTCTAAAGTCAGTCTTGATGCCCATTTATTTCAAGAAGCCATAGAAAATGACACTACTGTTCAGAAAACCATTGCTTTTGCTAGCCGCTTGCCAACAAAATCTGAAAAAAATTATTCAGTTATGAATTAGAAACTTTAGCTATCGTTTGGGCATTTAACAAATTCCGTTCCTTTCTTTCTGGTAAACACGTAAAAGTATATAGTGATCATCGTGCATTACAATTTCTTATGTCTTCAAAATTAAATCATGAGAGGTTAAAACGTTGGGCATTGTTTCTGCAAGAATTCCACTTCACAATAGTCTACATTCCTGGCAAGGAGAACATTGTTGCGGTCGCACTGTCACGCGCACCGGCTGGGCTTGAGAAAAGTAACACAGAAGACAACCTCGAGAAAAATATTTCAGTATTCTTTACATTCAGAAAGTCGCCTTTGAAAACTTCATCACCACATATTTAAAGGACACTGTTCATGAACAAGATAAAGATCCGGTTTTGAAAGACATCAAAAGTAAATGGCATGAAAAGACTCAAAGATTCGGAATTATTATCTGGTTAGAAACAACATACTCTTCAAACGTTGCACTGTTGATGACAATTTATGGGTACTTTGCATGCCTCACGATATAGTTAATAAGCTCATCTGGTACATTCATTTCAGCTACGCAAATTTTGGACCACGTAAATGTTATCATATTCTTCGGACGACTTGTTATTTTAACAATATGGAGAAGAGAATTCGGAGAGTCTTGTCTGTTTGTAAACTTTGTCGAAAAGCTAAACCATCTACCATCTCACATCGTGCTCCGTTGTTTCCTATCATTCCTTCTAAATTAAAAAAAAATCGCTACTGTTGATCTCTTGGGACCCCTCATCTGAACATCGAATGGATTATCTTACATTCTACTAGCTGTTGAACTTACTTCAAAATTTGTTTCTTTCACTCCGTTACGTAAAGCCACTCGACGGTCTGTATCCAACGCCTTTGTTAAAAATTTCTTATGTGAAGTTGGGCACGTTGTCAAAATCGTTTCAGATAACGGACCGCAATTCAGATCTGCTGTTTGGCCACGCATGCTTCGGAATCATAAAATCAAACCTGTTTTCATTTCATTGTACTCACCACATAGTAATCCGTCTGAACGGATTATGAAAGAAATCAATAAGCTTTGCAGACTTCATTGTCACAGAAAGCATCAGTACTGGGACAGATATTTACACTTATTTCAAAACGTGCTGAATGAAATGCCTCATGCCTCCACTGCTTTACCACCTATTCTAGTACTGAAGAATGAAGAACCATCGAACAGAATCAGAGAGGTTGTACGTTTTCCGAATACACGTAAAATTCGACACAAAGACGTAATTAATTTGGCTATTAAAAATATAAACTCTGCTGCAGACAAATGGAGAAAACTACACAGTAAAGCAAATGCAAAGAAACTATATATTGGTCAGAAAGCTCTCATTAAAGCTCATTCATTGTCACATAAGAAGAAACATTTGAGTCACAAATTCTTTCTGATTTACAATGGACCTTACAGAATCCGACGTATACCACTTGGCAATTGCGTTGAAGTTGAAACTCTGTACTATGAAGAGTAAAGGTTTACACCGCATTTCACATCTAAAATCATTTATTGAGAGATACTTTGCTTTCTGAATTAGTCATTGCTATAAGATTTCCACTTCATGTTATTAGTACGCTTTGTCACACTTAGAAACTTAACATGCAACAATGTTTTGAAGTTAGCTATCCAGTGAGGAACCTAGGGTACTTATTTATACAGTAATTACGAATGCATTGTTATAGTGAACAGACGACACAGTGTTATTGTGTGTACATTCTTGGTTGTTAGTTGCACGATTACGTAACGACTATAAGGCTTACATACGTAGAACATATACTGCTTATGAGATTTTAATGCAACATTTTGGTTTACTTGAAAATACATTCTGGATTTAAAGTACTTTCTGAGAGATTACAGATGACTTAGTATTTTGTTTGTTTGACAGCTACACGATTATATCGCTAAGCTATTAATGAGTGACACAATTTCCATTGTTGCTTTTGCACTGTATCTGTTTCATATCTGCACAGTTTTTCTATATTATTCTGGAAAGTAAAATATGTTTTAGTAATACCTTTTATGGTATAGTTACAATGAGACAGCCTTTTCTGTAGCATAACAATATGTTACAGTATATTACTTTCTTGATCACGGCAATAAGTGTAATAACTACGATGTCCAGACGCATAGCATTTCACTTTTGTTTACGACCGAGGTAAGTACATTGACTTCTGTAGAACTTTGCTTACAGGGGACGATAACTACGACACTTGCCACATTTTTAGAGTCAAGTAATGACAGAAATTATCTTACAGCAAGACGTACAGTTTAGCGCTACAGGAAACGCATTTGAGTGATTAAATTTTTGAACTTAGAACATTTTAGAAAGATTCTTGAATTACAAAGATACACTCCTGGAAATTGAAATAAGAACACCGTGAATTCATTGTCCCAGGAAGGGGAAACTTTATTGACACATTCCTGGGGTCAGATACATCACATGATCACACTGACAGAACCACAGGCACATAGACACAGGCAACAGAGCGTGCACAATGTCGGCACTAGTACAGTGTATATCCACCTTTCGCAGCAATGCAGGCTGCTATTCTCCCATGGAGACGATTGTAGAGATGCTGGATGTAGTCCTGTAGAACGGCTTGCCATGCCATTTCCACCTGGCGCCTCAGTTGGACCAGCGTTCGTGCTGGACGTGCAGACCGCGTGAGACGACGCTTCATCCAGTCCCAAACATGCTCAATGGGGGACAGATCCGGAGATCTTGCTGGCCAGGGTAGTTGGGTGGCACGGGATACATGCGGACGTGCGTTGTCCTGTTGGAACAGGAAGTTCCCTTGCCGGTCTAGGAATGGTAGAACGATGAGTTCGATGACGGTTTGGATGTACCGTGCACTATTCAGTGTCCCCTCGACGATCACCAGTGGTGTACGGCCAGTGTAGGAGATCGCTCCCCACACCATGATGCCGGGTGTTGGCCCTGTGGGCCTCGGTCGTATGCAGTCCTGATTGTGGCGCTCACCTGCACGGCGCCAAACACGCATACGACCATCATTGGCACCAAGGCAGAAGCGACTCTCATCGCTGAAGACGACACGTCTCCATTCGTCCCTCCATTCACGCCTGTCGCGACACCACTGGAGGCGGGCTGCACGATGTTGGGGCGTGAGCGGAAGACGGCCTAACGGTGTGCGGGACCGTAGCCCAGCTTCATGGAGACGGTTGCGAATGGTCCTCGCCGATACCCCAGGAGCAACCGTGTCCCTAATTTGCTGGGAAGTGGCGGTGCGGTCCCCTACGGCACTGCGTAGGATCCTACGGTCTTGGCGTGCATCCGTGCGTCGCTGCGGTCCGGTCCCAGGTCGACGGGCACGTGCACCTTCCGCCGACCACTGGCGACAACATCGATGTACTGTGGAGACCTCACGCCCCACGTGTTGAGCAATTCTTCGGTACGTCCACCCGGCCTCCCGCATGCCCACTATACGCCCTCGCTCAAAGTCGGTCAACTGCACATACGGTTCACGTCCACGCTGTCGCGGCATGCTACCAGTGTTAAAGACTGCGATGGAGCTCCGTATGCCACGGCAAACTGGCTGACACTGACGGCGGCGGTGCACAAATGCTGCGCAGCTAGCGCCATTCGACGGCCAACACCGCGGTTCCTGGTGTGTCCGCTGTGCCGTGCGTGTGATCATTGCTTGTACAGCCCTCTCGCAGTGTCCGGAGCAAGTATGGTGGGTCTGACACACCGGTGTCAATGTGTTCTTTTTTCCATTTCCATGAGTGTACAAAGAAGGTTTTCGGTGAGATGTTTCATTCTGTTGCCGTAATCTGTAACACCTGAGGGTATAATTACATTAATGCTCAGGGGGTACACACCTACTTTGTGTACTAAGCATATCGCAAGAGCTAGGAGCCCTAGCTAATATGGTATTAGCTTATACATCTTTGCACATTGGTACCATGTTTCTCTAACACAGAATTACACAGCTATCTGATCATTTAAGAGAGACAAACTTTTTTTCTACATCAGTGACACATTTACGTAATTACAGTTAAATTAATTTACACTTTTGAAATTGTATTTTTTCTGTACTTTGTGAGCTGTCCATATTTTTTTGGAACCATTGTGTTACTATGAGAGCTATGATGTATTTGGTAAGGGATCCTGGTTTTTGAAGTACGTCTGACGTAGATGACTTTATTGAAACGAGCAGAGAGCATTTTTTAAAGATTTTGAAATTATTGAAAGAAGCTACGACGATTTTTAGGTGTGATTGATGTGCTGTGATGATATTATTACAATGACAATGTGTATCATGGTGTTCAGGTATGTTTATGATCAATAAGATGATGCTGTATGAGGAATGTGGTTACGAGTTTATATGTATATGAACAATGAGTAGAGATTAGGGACTCTGGCTTATGAAAAGGATGTTGGAAACCAAGAATCGTACTTTAAGAGTTATGAAATGTGTGTGCATGTGTGAATGTGAGTACCACTATGCTAACAGAAATTTTGGACAGTATTATATATGAGATTTGGTTTCTACACACTTCTAACATAAATTTTCAACCTGTGAAATTTTTTATACAAGACTCACTGTAGCGGTAATTGCTGTCGTAAATATTTCGGTAAGGAAGGTAGGTGACCTTGAAGTAATGTGCTGTAGGCACCCAGCTGTACGACAGTCATCTGGAAAAAAGCGATTAGTGTGTGACTTTCAGAGGCACAGGTGGAGAAAAAAAGAGGCCATTAACCTCACTATTGACATTTCTTTGTAGAAAGCATCGCAAATACGACACTCATACTTGAAAACATATGATTACTGTTTGGAGCTCGTAATTTCTGATATTTACTGAAATTCCTAATGAATTGATGAGAAATATTTTACGTCTATACACCGGACTATGACTAATGTCTTTCTAGTTGAGGGATATTTTACTGCCATATGAAATGCCATATGTCTAGTAAATGACATGTCATGCCTTGCTTTATGTATATATTTGCTTACTTTGTTTAATACCTAATTTCTAGCTGCACTGCAGCATTGGTTAAAATAAAATTTAATAGATGTATAAATATAAGTATTTTATGCCTACAGATCCAGTAAATAATAATTTTATGATCACAAATAGACATTTCCCTTCACAGGAATTGCATACATAATCTTTTCAATGACTTGGTAACTTGTTTAGTAGAGTAAGTTATCGTGATACATCACTCTAGTGTTAAGATGTGACATAGGTATTAGACATTTCCTATGTTTACTGTAATACTTTTTCTGCTTGAGCTTTGTCATGTTTAGGTATAAGTTATTGCATTTGCTGCTGCTGTTTGCCAGGCATAGTTCTATTGAATTTTACTATGTATTACTCTTTTAAGCCAGTTTTACTACTGATTTTTATAAGCTGAGTCGGTACCTGATTTGTACTTTATTCCCAAACTATAACAAGAAAAAATAATCAAAGGTTTATTTGAAAGCAGACTAATATCTGGAATATATCTTTTCTGAATAAAGTAAATCCAAAGGCCAACTAAGTAAAAGACTGGAATATTGGTAAAAGCAAAGTTCAAAGAAATTAAATACAAGGAATAGTATTTTTCAGTGAAAGGAGTGCAATGGAAAGAAAGATAATTAATCTTTAGGGGGTGAAAGCAATTTTTATGTGTAATGGAAAAGTGATTAATTATAAATGAAAAGCTATTCCATTTAATTCTAAAATAGTTTATTATGATTAAATTTCAATAGAGTCTAGGATATTGTTCTAGCAAGGCGCTACTTATAGAGGTTATCGTCGACTGACAACGAGACATGAACAGTATAAAGTTATGTCTTTGCCTTGTGAATGTATTCTCCAATTTACGTAAACATTTATAACGTTCACACTGATTGAGTGCATATACCATTATTCGTTGAAGCTTTAAAAGGGGAGCAGCTACAAGAGGGGACGGATCTATATGACGTATTCATCAGTTACATAAGACAGCTATCTTTTCCGGTACCTACGTTGTTGAGATAGTTTATTCGTGTTGACAGAGTATACAGAGTGCGCTTCACTTTAGATTGCTGTTGTTAATGGTGAAGTAAATACATTATTCCTATACCCGTAGACTCCCGCATTTAGTTTTTTTTTCTGGTGTCTAATACTAACTTTGGTAGTAGTTTATCTTTCGAACCTAGTGAAGGCTAATAGTCAGATGCGTTGTTATAATTAAGATCCAGACAGCTACCACTCACCCCATTACACCACGAAAAGTGTTATTGTGTCCATCCTTCAAAGAAATGGCTCCAAGCACTGTGGGACATAACATCTGAGGTCATCAGTCCCCTAGACTTAGAACTACTTAAACCTAACCTAAGGACATCACACACGTCCATGCCCGAGGCAGGATTCGAACCTGCGACCGTAGCAGCAGCGCGGTTCCTCTACTGAAGCGCCTAGAACCGCTCGACCACAGCGGCCGGCTGTCCATCCTTTCGTGCTCAGTGGTGTCGTAGCGAGCTGTAATATAATTTATAGCGTGAGAAGCTGGATATCAAATCTTACCTGACGCGTTGTGTTGGTACAGATGATTACTTCAAGTCACGCCGATTAACGTGTTGAGTGTAGACAAGGTCTTGTCAGAACAACTTATTGTAATATCACAAGGGTGAGCTACATTGGTCGACGTTGCTATTCACCTATGTATTGCAGAGCCTGTTCTTAGACTGTATCTCCTACGAGTTACTACGTTCACAGGTTAGAATCCTACCTCGGGCATGGATGTGTGTGATGTCCTTAGGTTAATTAGCTTTAAGTAGTTCTAAGTTCTAGGGTACTGATGACCTCAGATGTTAAGTCCCATATTGCTCAGAGCCATTTGAACCATTTTTGTACCAAGAGTTAGTGGTAGAGGTAGGGTTGTAATTGTGGAAACTCAGTTTGTTTTTGCTGTATAAAAGAAATGTTTAGTTCTCTTTCAGCTTCAAAAAATAGGCGAAGCTAATTCATAATGTTTTAGCAATGAATGTAATATTATGAAACACAAAAACTAAATATGTTAAAAATTAAAAAACAGTTTCTGCTTGCACAACAACTCACTAATTTTTCAAGAAATGCGGGTAATGTGGAAACGCCTTAAAATTGTGGGAAACCGACTACTTCAAACGAAAACTATTGAAAACGTTAGAAACTATTTTATTTTATATTAAATTTAAATTAAACAACAATAATTTTAAACGCAATTGTATTAGAAAAATGCTTCATAAGCGAAGTTCACTTGCAAAAATCGCATATGTAAATATCTCCTTCATTTGCGGCACACAAAGAGTGACTCCACTCCTCACACACTACACACTTAATCCACAATTCTCCCCGAATGTCTTTGGAAAATGCGCCTTCACAAAAAATACAAATTGCATCTTCTTCAGTAGGTTTTTCTTGCCCAACTGCGAGATCCAAATGTTTTGGTTTGGTTTGGTTTGGTTTTAGGGCGCAAAACTGCTATGGTCATTAGCGCCCAGCCTGTGACTTAGGAAACAGTAAAAAACCCGAAACTGAAAATCAGCAGCAATGGGAACAAAGTCATAAAATTGGAGAAACTAAAAGCAGAAGGAAGGCTTAAAAATCCACTACAGAAAGGGGTTGGTTGTCCCCAAAAAAAGCGTCAAATGACTGACGTCATTTCACTAGCACTAATAAACTGGAGAACGCGGTCGGCTGAGCGCGTGTCATCTGCTAAAATCGACGATATATCAGGCGATAGCTGTAGACGGGAGCGTAACGGATTAAAATAGGGGCGCTCAATTAAAAGGTGTCTTACCGTCCACAGCTGAGAGCAGTGGGGACATAGTGGGGGAGGATCGCCGCTTAAAAGATGTCGATGGCTAAAAAGACAGTGCCCTATCCGGAGACGAGTTAAAATTACCTCCTCCCGACGACGCGTTCGGGAGGAAGAAGTCCAAGCGCAAGGAAGAGCTTTCACTTCCCGCAATTTATGATTGGGAAGTGTTGACCAATGCGCATGCCATAAATGAGCAACTGTGCGACATAAACCGCTCCGTATATCGGTGAAGGGAAGCGACTGAATAGCTGGCCGAGGAAGAGAGACTGCAGCCTTGGCCGCTATATCGGCCGCCTCATTCCCACAGATACCAGCGTGTCCCGGGAGCCACAGGAACGCCACCGAGACGCCCCCCAGATGGAGCAAGCGCAGACAGTCCTGAATCCGGTGGACCAGAGGGTGCACAGGGTAAAGAGCTTGGAGACTGAGGAGAGAGCTGAGAGAATCTGAGCAGATAACGTACTGTATCCGCCGATGGCGGCGGATGTAGTGGACAGCCTGGAGAACAGCGTAAAGCTCCGCAGTATACACCGAACACTGGTCGGGAAGCCGAAATTGATTTGGGGTGTCGCCAACAATATAGGCACTCCCTGCACCTAACGATGTTTTCGAGCCGTCGGTGTAAATAAATGTGGCGTCCGTCATTTGTGCACATAGAGCAGCAAATGCCCGACGATAAACAAGTGTAGGGGTACCATCCTTGGGAAATCGACAAAGGTCACGGAGCAGGCAGATCCGGGGACGGAGCCAAGGCGGTGCTGTACCCCAAGTTGTCAAGAAGGTTTTAGGAAAGCGGAAGGATAGAGAATGGAGCAGTTGACGGAAGCGGACTCCCGGGGGTAGTAGGGAGGAGGAGCGGCCAGCATACCCTACATCAAATGGGGCGTCGAAAAAAATGTCATGGGCTGGATTAGCAGGCATGGAAGACAGATGGCTAGCATAACGACTTAGAAGGACCGCTCGCCGATTGGACAACGGAGGTTCAGCAGTCTCAGCATAAAGGCTTTCCACAGGGCTAGTGTAAAAAGCTCCAGACACTAAACGTAATCCACGGTGGTGGATAGAGTCGAGACGCCGAAGAATAGGCGGCCGAGCAGAGGAGTAGACTATGCTTCCATAATCCAATTTCGAGTGCACTAAGGCGCGATAGAGGCGGAGAAGGACCACTCGGTCCGCTCCCCAGGAGGTACCATTCAGGACACGGAGGGTGTTAAGCGATCGCAGACAGCGAGCCGAAAGATAGGAAACGTGGGAGGACCAGCACAGTTTTCTATCAAACATAAGACCCAAGAATTTAGCGACGTCTGAAAACGGAAGGTTGACAGGTCCTAGATGTAAGGAGGGCGGAAGAAACTCCTTACGTCGCCAAAAATTAACACAAACGGTCTTACTGGGAGAGAAACGGAAGCCTGTTTCGATGCTCCAAGAGTGGAGGCGATCGAGACATCCTTGAAGACGTCGTTCAAGAAGGCTGGTCCGTTGAGAGCTGTAGTAGATCGCAAAATCATCCACAAAGAGGGAGCCCGAGACATCGGGAAGGAGACAATCCATAATTGGATTTATAGCGATGGCAAACAGTACAACACTCAGCACGGAGCCCTGGGGTACCCCGTTTTCTTGGGAGAAAGTGCGGGAGAGAGTAGTGTTCACCCGCACCCTAAATGTGCGCTCTGCCATAAATTCGCGAAGAAAAAGGGGCAGCCGGCCTCGAAAGCCCCAAGAGAACAGTGTGCGGAGGATGCCTGTCCTCCAACAGGTATCCTATGCTCTCTCCAGATCAAAAAATATTGCTACCGTTTGGCGTTTCCGGAGAAAATTGTTCATGATATAAGTGGAGAGAGCAACAAGATGGTCAACTGCAGAACGATGCTTTCGGAATCCGCATTGGGCAGGTGTTAAAAGACTGCGGGATTCCAGCCACCACGCTAAACGGTAATTCACCATACGCTCCAAAACCTTACAGACACTACTCGTGGGAGAAATGGGGCGATAGCTAGAGGGGAGATGTTTGTCCTTTCCAGGTTTCGGAACAGGAACGACGATAGCTTCCCGCCATCGTCTGGGAAAAGTACTGTCGGACCAAATTCGATTATAAAGGCGAAGGAGGTAACGCAGACTATGGGTTGATAAATGCAGCAACATTTGGACGTGGATACCATCTGGTCCTGGGGCGGAGGAGCGAGAAGAAGAGAGTGCATGTTGGAGTTCCCGCAAGGAGAAAACAGTATTGTAGCTTTCGCGATTTTGAGAGGAGAAAGCAAGAGATCGCACTTCCGCTGCACGTTTCTTCGGGAGAAACGCTGGCGGGTAATTTGAAGAGCTCGAAATCTCGGCAAAGTGCTGACCCAACAAGTTAGAAATTGCGACGGGGTCCACTAATGTGTCATGCGCGACAGTGAGCCCAGAGACCGGGGAGAAACTAGGCGCGCCTGAGAACCGTCGAAGCCGACTCCAAACTTCCGAGGAGGGAGTGAAGGTGTTAAATGAGCTAATAAAGAATTTCCAGCTTGCCTTCTTGCTATCGCGGATGACACGACGGCATCGCGCTCGTAGCTGCTTATAGCGGATACAGTTGGCCAAAGTAGGATGGTGGCGGAAAACGCGGAGAGCACGTCGCCGCTCACGTAGTGCATCACGGCATGCCTCGTTCCACCAAGGAACTGGGGGGCGCCGGGGCAATCCGGAGGTGCGTGGTATTGAATGTTCCGCAGCTGTAAGAATAACGTCGGTAATATGTGTGACCTCATCGTCGACGCTGGGAAAGTGACGGTCATCGAATGTCGCTAGAGACGAAAAAAGTGTCCAATCGGCTTGAGCAAACTTCCAGCGTCGCGGGCGCATATATGGCCGTTGAGGCTGCAGTCTAAGGACACATGGAAAGTGGTCACTCGAGTGTGTATCATCAAGGGCGAACCATTCGAAGCGCCGAGCCAGCGGAACAGTACCGACCGCAAGGTCCAAATGAGATAAATTTGCCGTGGAGGCAGACAAAAACGTAGGGACCCCAGTGTTGAGGCAAACTAGATCTGCTTGGTGGAAGACGTCTAGCAATAGTGAGCCACGTGGACAAGGATGTGGAGATCCCCAAAGCGGGTGGTGGGCATTGAAGAACCCAACCAGCAAATATGGAGGTGGAAGCTGACCAAGAAGATGTAGGAGATCAGCTCGTGCCATTGGTGTGGACGATGGAATGTATACAGTACAAAGAGAGAACGTGTATCCGGAAAGGAAAAGACGGACGGCGACAGCTTGGAAGGAAGTGTTTAAATGGATTGGGTGATAATGGACAGTTTCATGGAGAAGAAGCATGAGTCCTCCATGTGCTGGAGTGCCTTCAACAGAGGGGAGATCATATCGGACGGACTGAAAATGAGGGAGAACAAAGCGGTCATGGGGACGCAGCTTTGTTTCTTGAAGACAGAAGATGACCGGCGAGTAGGATTGTAAGAGGATCGACAATTCATCCCGATTGGCTCGAATACCGCGGATATTCCAATGGATAATGGACATAGGGTGAACAGAAAATGGAGGAATGTGACCAAGGTCGCTGTCAACTCAACGACTGCTCTGAGCTTGCGACCAACAGCATGGAATGGCAGTCAGCCGAAGGCAGAAGATCCTGATCCATAGGTTGGTCAGGAGCAGCTCCTGCCACCAGCGATCGGCCGGTTGATCGGCCGCCAGCAGTGCGCCTCGGCGACACAGAAGACGGCCGAGGGCGACTTCCGCCAGGTGGTGCTGTAGATGGGACACGCCTTGGCGGAGAAGGAGAGGAACTGGGTTTCTTTGTAGCCTTCTTGGAAGTATGATGTTTAGAGGAAGGAGGAACCGATGGTTGGGAAGTTGCCGTACGTAAAAACTCTTCACGAGTATGCTCTTTTTTCGAAGTCTTGGTGTCTGACTTTTGGGCTCGAGATTTAGCAGAACTCGACGAAGGGTGAGCCAGAGAGTGGGCAGGCGAAAGTGGTGAGGTTGAACGGGCGATCTTTGCGCTGGCCGATCTGACGACCGTGGCACTAAAGGTGAGGTCGCAAGTCTGCGTGGCCGCCTCCTTTGTTGGCCGAGGAGAAGCAAGGACAGTGCTGTAGTTTCCTTTCTGAGGCATGGTGGGCTGTCGACTGGCGAATAATTTTCGAGCAGCAAAGGTCGACACCTTTTCCTTTACTCTAATTTCCTGGATGAGCTTTTCGTCCTTAAAAATGGGACAATCTCGAGAGGAAGCGGCGTGGTCACCCATACAGTTGATGCAGCGAGGGGATGGAGGTGGACAAGCACCCTCATGGGCATCCCTGCCACACGTAACACATTTGGCCGGATTGGAACAGGACTGGCTGGTGTGATTGAACCGCTGGCACCGATAGCAACGCGTAGGGTTCGGGACGTAAGGGCGAACGGAAATTATTTCATAGCCGGCTTTGATTTTCGATGGTAGTTGAACTTTGTCAAATGTCAAGAAGACAGTGCGGGTTGGAATGATGTTCGTGTCAACCCTCTTCATAACCCTATGAACAGCCGTTACGCCCTGGTCAGACAGGTAGTGCTGAATTTCTTCGTCAGACAGTCCTTCGAGGGAGCGTGTATAAACGACTCCACGCGAGGAATTTAAGGTACGGTGCGGTTCCACCCGGACAGGGAAGGTGTGTAGTAGTGACGTACGCAGCAATTTTTGTGCCTGGAGGGCACTGACTGTTTCTAACAACAGGGTGCCATTCCGTAATCTGGAACAAGGCTTTACAGGACCTGCAATTGCGTCGACACCTTTCTGAATAATGAAAGGGTTGACCGTGGAGAAGTCGTGACCTTCGTCAGACCGAGAAACAACAAGGAACTGTGGCAACGATGGAAGAACTGACTGTGGTTGAGACTCAGTGAACTTACGTTTGTGAGCAGACATAGTGGAAGGTGAGGAAACCATTGCGGAAGAATCCCCCATGATTACCGGCGTCTCCGATGGCGCGCTCCTCCCTTGTGGGGGCCCTCTCTGAGGGCACTCCCGCCTTAGGTGATTGTTCACACCTCAGGTCACACACCTCCCGACAAACGGACGGAGGGACCAATCGGCACTTTCGGAAGGTATCAGCTCGGGTAATCACCCCTCCCTGGGCCTGGCCGTTACCAGGGGGTACGTACGTGTCCTACCTGTCTACCCGTGGCGGGGAATTACGCGTTACCCCGTCACCGGCTATGCATGGAAGTGCGTGGGTTGGCCTTCAGACACGCACAGGGAGGAAGAAAGAGAAAGGGAAAGGAAAGAAGAGAGGTCTCAAACGCCGCAGCGGAGAAGGTAGAGAGAAGAGGGAAGGAAAAGAGAAGGACAAAGGAAGAATGAAGACTTACAAGCAAGGAAGGAAGGCGAAGAATGTAGTATATGTACAAGCGTCCGTCTCCGGACGTAGGCACAAACCATAACCCCAGAGAAAGGGAAAGAAAGAGCCAGAGGTGAAGGGGGGGGGGGGGTGGTGGCGAAGATGGGGGATGGGGAAGGATGCGGAAAGGGAAGGTATGCAGCCCAGAAAGGAAGGAAGGCCACATCAGCTCGGGGTCCCGTGCTCGCTACGCACGTATCCACAAAAGAGTTGTGGACCCCCTGGGGGGGGAGATCCAAATGTGACTTGCCTGAAGAGACAGTTGGTGCATTGGGCTCTTCATCTGAATCATCAGATAACAAGCAGTTTTTTGATCGGTTTTCTAGGAGGAGCTTCACGTTTTTTCTTGCTTTTGGCAGGTGCCTTAGGAAGCTTCTGTTTACCCTTCAGTAAGGAGTCTTCAAGGCTTGTTTTATAAGGCGAAGACGTCAAAACAGCTGATGAACCTGGCTTACGACCTCTGTTGGAAACCGTCCTCTTTAGAGGAGGGACTGGCATGATATCTTGTGCAGACGCACACGTATTTGATGATGTATTTGACAACGATGTTGACTTTCTGTTTTATCCATTTCAATGAGATACTGTACCAACTGTTTCTCAATAATATCAGGTAGTACAGCCTTACGTCATAGTCTCAAAGAAACGCATTCTTCAAGTCACATATCGCTATGCACAAATCTCTGAAGTGTCGTCTGAGGTACACTGAAAGCTTTTACTGCTCTTCTTATCCCCACCTGCTTTCCCTTGAGGCTATTATAGCCTTAATCATGTTTTCAGCATCCCACTTCTTCACAATAGCTCTTGGTTTCCGATCAGTTAGCTTTCGTGGCATCTAGAAACAGACGCAAAACGTATTAGAAGTAATGTATTTGATGTTGGTATTGTGGAAACGTTTCCACAATGCCATAGTATGTATGCTTCCACATTACCTACACAATGACCATTTTAAATTTCGGTAGATTACATTAAGCAACTATCCATTTAAGGTTGACAAATGACTGCTAAAACCTTCTACGCATCTCCCTTTATAAGCTATCAGACGTAAAGAAAGCTAACCACAAAGTATATAGATAAATACACTCCTGGAAATTGAAATAAGAACACCGTGAATTCATTGTCCCAGGAAGGGGAAACTTTATTGACACATTCCTGGGGTCAGATACATCACATGATCACACTGACAGAACCACAGGCACATAGACACAGGCAACAGAGCATGCACAATGTCGGCACTAGTACAGTGTATATCCACCTTTCGCAGCAATGCAGGCTGCTATTCTCCCATGGAGACGATCGTAGAGATGCTGGATTTAGTCCTGTGGAACGGCTTGCCATGCCATTTCCACCTGGCGCCTCAGTTGGACCAGCGTTCGTGCTGGACGTGCAGACCGCGTGAGACGACGCTTCATCCAGTCCCAAACATGCTCAATGGGGGACAGATCCGGAGATCTTGCTGGCCAGGGTAGTTGACTTACACCTTCTAGAGCACGTTGGGTGGCACGGGATACATGCGGACGTGCATTGTCCTGTTGGAACAGCAAGTTCCCTTGCCGGTCTAGGAATGGTAGAACGATGGGTTCGATGACGGTTTGGATGTACCGTGCACTATTCAGTGTCCCCTCGACGATCACCAGTGGTGTACGGCCAGTGTAGGAGATCGCTCCCCACACCATGATGCCGGGTGTTGGCCCTGTGTGCCTCGGTCGTATGCAGTCCTGATTGTGGCGCTCACCTGCACGGCGCCAAACACGCATACGACCATCATTGGCACCAAGGCAGAAGCGACTCTCATCGCTGAAGACGACACGTCTCCATTCGTCCCTCCATTCACGCCTGTCGCGACACCACTGGAGGCGGGCTGCACGATGTTGGGGCGTGAGCGGAAGACGGCCTAACGGTGTGCGGGACCGTAGACCAGCTTCATGGAGACGGTTGCGAATGGTCCTCGCCGATACCCCAGGAGCAACAGTGTCCCTAATTTGCTGGGAAGTGGCGGTGCGGTCCCCTACGGCACTGCGTAGGATCCTACGGTCTTGGCGTGCATCCGTGCGTCGCTGCGGTCCGGTCCCAGGTCGACGGGCACGTGCACCTTCCGCCGACCACTGGCGACAACATCGATGTACTGTGGAGACCTCACGCCCCACGTGTTGAGCAATTCGGCGGTACGTCCACCCGGCCTCCCGCATGCCCACTATACGCCCTCGCTCAAAGTCCGTCAACTGCACATACGGATCACGTCCACGCTGTCGCGGCATGCTACCAGTGTTAAAGACTGCGATGGAGCTCCGTATGCCACGGCAAACTGGCTGACACTGACGGCGGCGGTGCACAAATGCTGCGCAGCTAGCGCCATTCGACGGCCAACACCGCGGTTCCTGGTGTGTCCGCTGTGCCGTGCGTGTGATCATTGCTTGTACAGCCCTCTCGCAGTGTCCGGAGCAAGTATGGTGGGTCTGACACACCGGTGTCAATGTGTTCTTTTTTCCATTTCCAGGAGTGTAGATAAATATAATAGCACAACTTGCCTCAAAAAAGGTTTAGAAAATGCGCGAACGTAAATTGCGTCACTGTCATGGCGTCTGTTGCTCAACTGACTTCTAACCCTCTACCGTGACAAATAGGAACTATTGCAACAATTTCTGGCTGCCCCATTACAGTGCAGCACTCTGCAGGCCAGATACTAGACGTTTCGACATTACACACATGCTTCCACATTTACACCCCTACCTCTATCTAAAGGGAAACGCAGTGCAAAGTTAGCATCAGTGGTATCCAAAGGGTGAGGCAGTACAACCGTTGGTAGTAGTTTGGAAATCACAAGAGATTTCTTCTGTTGATTTTATTCGATTTTTGCCGCCAACCTCCGCAATGCTCGATGGTCCCTGACCCTCAGTGCATGGCATCTGCCCGGTTTTGGTCTAGCTGTGACTGTTCATTCGCGTTTCCGCTACACAGTCACGTTACCAACAGTCGACTTGAGCATCATTAGGGGGCGCGAAATGTCCGCGATGGATTCGTAACTCAGGTGACATCCAACGATTAGATAACTTGCTCCCTGGCCGCGACTGATTTTGTTGTAGCTGTTTCTTTACTGAATTCACTACACTCCGCAGCGGTTTTTATGCTAGCAGGTTCGCCTCTCGTAACATCTGGTAGTTAATTCCGTATTACATACGGGTATCCGAGTACTTTTGATTAGGCAGTGTGGTGGTAAGGCCGTTAGCTCATAAACCAAATGCAGTACAAGTCCGCTTTGAGAGATACCGTAGTGTATCCTGGAAACTTAAGTGACATTAGTAAGAAAAGTCTTCTACTTGAGTACATATCCTTTTATCCGGTCTGGCCACGGTATGTAGCGGCCTTCACGCAACGAAAGGGAAGTGGCTGAAAATACAATTACATTAACATTCATATTACGACCAAACGACCAGGAATGTGAACACTCTAATTAATCGTGTGATTAAATACATTAAACCTTACTACATCCACGCTACTGAGGCTTTTAGCTGAGCACTGTCAGAGCATTACAAACGTCAGCAGGTATAATAAGTTTCTAGTGACAACATGCACAAACAAGTAGCAACTGCAGCAGCAATATAAATGTGGTTTTAGCTTTGCGGCAGAAACGAGTTTCATGACTGCTACCACCTGGCAAGACAGCATACCGCTCCGGTTATGTAACATATCTTCAATGCATCAAACTAAAATGAGAAGTGGATGCTGCCAAGGCTTGGAACTTTACCACGGCCTCCTGGGAAGTGAGCATTAAGACGGTTGTACTGTAAGTGATGGGAATCCTTCGCAGATGGTACGTTGTGCGCTAGCCAATCACTGAGCGCCGATCGCCTCCCCCCTCCACTCTGCCTGTTCTTACCATTATTTCTACTATACGTTTGCCTTACAATCATGTTTTCATTTGCCTGTGTGTTATCTTGATGGCAAGCTACTATTTATATTTTACAAACATTAAGTGTTGGTGTACTACAGTAATTGTCTCTGCTCTCTGATTGGCTGAGGCACTATTTGGCGTAGTGTTTGCTGGATATTTCCGGGACGAATCGTTATATGTCCTCGCTGCTCGCGGAAGTCCAACTACAGCTACATTCCGTCTTTCTGCGTGGACACTTCCGAGACGCACCCCACAGCAAACGCAACACACAGAACACAACTAATATCTTTAATTAATCTGCACAGCAGGACTGTATCGTCACGATCTACCGAAAAAATAGTCACTCTATACATAGCATACCACAGGTCTCATAAGCCATTCTCGCTCGTGTGACCACCATCATGGCAGACGTGGGCGTGTGTGGTGCCATCCGTGACGTAATATAGCAGATGGCTTCGTTGCTATCGATCTCAATCTAGTCGATCTCGATATAGTTGGCATCGTTTGCAGATATTACATCCCACTCCCCTTAATTGGCATACAGGAGCGATGTGGCGATGCCATAAGACCTTGGATCTTGAAAAAAGAGGGAGAGCGGGCATGGCGTGTTTTTTCTTCGACATTTTGAGGACACCAGTTACTCTTATTTAATTTTATTACGTTTTCTCTGTAAATAGTTATGATATAAAATTGAAGTACTCAATGAACAAAACACGTTTTTCTCATTTCTTTAAAAAAATTACTATCTTTCAAAATAACCAAGGCTTTCCATCGAAGTACCAGAATTCTCAAATTGTTCCGTCAGATGAAAAGTTTGAGAATAGCTGCAAGAGCTCTAACACTGACCACCACCCTAAAAATTGTGGCCAATGCCCAAGTGTTAGACTCGGCTGTTATGGACTGCAAGCAGCTGATGTACAGAACTGAGAAGGCCATGACCAACCATGTACAGTTCAAATACGGTTCTGTATAATCTACGTGCAGCTGATGGTGTGGGGCTCTGGAGAACAAAAGTTTGGTGAGGCAAGTTTTTGTGAAACACGTTCTGGATAGGATTCAGGGAGACAGCCTTATTTAGACAACACGAGTACAAAAGTCGTACAATAGGAATCTCATGGCCACATATGAAGTCACAAACCTATTTTGTGATAATAGTGGCGGCGGCTCTAGTAGAAAATAAATATTCCAATTTATTAGGGCCGTTGTGACCCCTATCACCTCTTGGAAGTTTCGGTAACATTAAATAACTTCAGTTCGATACGCAGCTCCTGTGGCACGCTGAAAATGAGTTACGTTGGGTTTGTGTGCAGGCTACAAACTTATTCGTCAACGAGTTTTCTGTTTTTGTGGATGGCACACTGTTTGAATATAACTTGGTATATCATAAGGCACTGGACTCGCATTCGGGAGGACGACGGTTCAATCCCGCGTCCGGCCATCCTGATTTAGGTTTTCCGTGATTTCCCTAAATCGCTCCAGGAAAATGCCGGGATGGTTCCTTTGAAAGGGCACGGCCGACTTCCTTCCCCGTCCTTCCCTAATCCGATGAGACCGATGACCTCGCTGTCTGGTCTCCTTCCCCGAAACAACCAACCAACCTATCATAAGGGAAAGAGACTCCCCCCCCCCTCCCTCTCTCTCTCTCTGCCGGCAAGATGATGATGCACATTCTTCATAAAAAATGCCAGCGATAGTAATATAATTGGTTTAAACGAAAACCTGGAATATGACAAAACATTCGATAAGGAAAAGCTATAAGTTCATGTGACACTTGCTGTTTAGCCTAGAAGGGGCTGTCAGATGAACACGGTACAGATGAAAGAAAGAAAGTAAACTTTATTATTTCAAAAGTAATCGCTATAACTGGTAATACATTTATCCAACTGAGAGGCAAGAAGGTCAATGCCTTCGTTGGAAAAGGTTTGCGGTTGGCTACGGAATCATGATTGTACCCAGGAGTGCCCCTCTATGTCCGATACAAATCGGCGGTCACGAATTTCTCCAGGGCTCCAGAAATATGGAAATCGCGTGGGGAGAGAACGGGACTGTATGGAGGGTGTGTAAGGGCTTCTCAGTGAAACTTGTACAAGTACTCAAAACAACCCTGGCAACGTGTGGATGAGAATTATCCTACAACAGAGCGATGCTGTCCGTCAACATTCCTGTGCGTATGACTTGATGACGCGCTCCAATTTTTGCAGTTCCCACGTACCGTCGAGCGTTAATTGTGGCGTTGTGTTCCAGGAAGTCATTGAACAGTGGGCCCTTTCAGTCATAGAAAAAGGTCATGACTTTCCCGGAGCCAGCGTGCCTGTTGTTTCGACTACTCTGCAGAAGTTTCGCTGGAAAGCCCTTACACACCTTCCAGACAGTGCCGATATCCCCCATGAGAAGAAGACATTCGTGGCTGTCGATTTGCTTCGGACGAAGCACAATCATGGTACCTTAGGCAAACCCAAACATTTTACCAAGAAGATATTGACAGTCTTAACTAATAATGGGATAATGTATTAATAGTTATGTCGATTACTTTTGAAATAATAAGCAGTTTACTTACCTTTTTTTCACATCTGCCTCATTTTAACATGACTGTTCCTTATAAATGCTCGTCTGGGTTAAGGACTGGGATACCTTTGGGTGGGGGAAAGGGGGGAGGGTAAGCCACGGTCGGGAATTCACTTGAGTGTTCATAATGCAACTTGCTTGCAGCGAAAGAGCGGTGACACGTCTCACTATCTTGTTGAAACATGGTTTCTCCAGAAGGGTACTGTTGTTCCAGGAAAGGTTGTAAATGGTGTGCAACAATGCCGGGATAAAGTGCACCTGTCACTGGCCTCTGCAGCTGTGCAATGGGGCCTCATAGTGACTCTGGAACACAGCTGAGCCACTGCCTTATTGACATGCCGCGTATGTAGCTCCATTGGGATACGCCGTGCTCTACGCACTCGGCAGATCGCTACAACTGAAACTGGAATTCACCAGACCCTGCTACACGCTAACCCTGTTCCATGACCTTGTGGCGGTGATCGCTGATCTGTACGAGTCGTTGAGTCATGTGTCAAGGTATTAGAAAAGTGACATGTGTAGGACGCCAACTACTGAAGCCGTATACGGTGGGTTTTTCTCCGTACGTTCCATGTAGCAAGGGTTCCGGACGCGCCACATTCAAATCGGTAGCGATCTCAAAGTTGAGCGTTCATCTGTGGAAGCTACGTGACGCCGGGCGTCAAACACTTGCGGCCATACAGTGCTAAGACTTACGCGAATGGAAACATTGTCTCAGCAAACAGCAAACCCGACTTCTTGTGTAAGCTGCTAAATGCCGTGAATCATGCGTCTTCCACCGAGTATCATGTTCAAAGTCGCTTAACTCGCGACGCGCTGCTATTCCACTTCACAACAGTCTGTAATAGACTCCAGATATTCTGTCTAAAATCGCGATACAGTGCACATCTAGCCGCAAAATTCTGTTGTCATTCAAGGCGCATCTTCAAGTGGACCAAATCTTCCTGTAACTTTTAACCGCTCACAGGGAAGTGGATAACCTAGAAAGCTTAGAACGGCACGAAAACGTGCTTATGACGCAGATCGTTCATCCCAAAAACTGCGGTATGAGGGATTCGCGTGCGAAACGCAGCTGTTGTCTGCTAGTGTCACTCGATGGTATCATGTTAGCGTTGCACTAACAACTACTTAAATCTAGTTGTATGGACAGTACGAGGTGTGGCTAGAAAAAACCGGACTAGTACTGGTGAAACAATAAAACGAATGCAATAAGGCTGAAAGTCGCGTGGCCTGTCACGTGACTCTCGCTCCGCCTACTACTCGAGTTTCATCTGCCTCCTGCACTCAGTTTGCCCGTGGCGTCTGTTTGTTCGTTAAGGATATAGTCTGGGGTGCTGTTTTTGTGTGTGTGTATTTCTAATTCTTCTAATATATTCATAGTGGCCCCTTTTTCTGTTAGATGTAAAATCTTTAAGTTGTCCTCAATGTTTGCCACTGAATGGTTTTCTTCAGCAATATGGGCTGCAAATGCTGATTTACAAAATTGTTGAGGCTTTCGTGGCCACTCATTAGATGAACGTCGGCCGAAGAACCCGAGACAGAAGCCAAATGCTGATTTGTTCAAGTTACCAAGTCTTAGAGCGTCAATATGTTCTTTATATCTAATTTCAAAACTTTTGCCTGTCTGTCCAATATAAAGAACATATTGACGCTCTAAGACTTGGTAACTTGAACAAATCAGCATTTGCAGCCCATATTGCTGAAGAAAACCATTCAGTGGCAAACATTGAGGACAACTTAAAGATTTTACATCTAACAGAAAAAGGGGCCACTATGAATATATTAGAAGAATTAGAAATACACACACACAAAAACAGCACCCCAGACTATATCCTTAACGAACAAACAGAGTTGGCTAACATCCCTTTCCTGAAAAATTTCCAAAAATTACTTTCCAGCCTTCATAGCAAATAATATTAATACACCTATCTGCAGATCAAGTGGAAAATTTATATGTTACTATAATTCTCATGCTGCCAAATGTAATAAAATAATGTACTATTTTACCTATACAGTTCTAAATATATATAAAAAACTTTATAATTAAATTAGCAATAACAGATTTAAAAAAAAATCTCTGTACTAATGTAAAAGACATTACAGTTTTGTAAAAGAATATATGATTCTTTCCAAACATAGGACATCATCGTCAAATGTTACGATATATCATAGCATCTGTGACACCCATATGTTTGTAAGCTCTTTGTATGTACCAAAACATGTGGTGCGTGGTTGGAATGATCTCAGCGACAAATCTAAAGTGTACAGTGAGAACTATTACGTGTGCAACAACGAGGATGCAGTGTGAATGCATTTACATCGATTGGATGAACGTTATGGAAACAAACACTCGAAACCGACGTTTCACGTAAGTCACATGCAACGAAAATCTGCAACGCAACCATCTGTGTGTGGCGTGTTTGTAATTATGTTTTATTTATATTTTAGGACAATTAATCTATAAAAACACACCAAATGTAGAAACAAAGCGTGTAAACCGTCTGATGATGAATCGCAACGATTCGAAACCGGTAACGGTTTCCTTTGAATAAAGGAACTCAAAGTAAATTTGTGGCTGGTTGCTGTCCTAACACCATAAATATTTCAGTGGAGCTGAGTAACTGTGTGGTTACCTCTGTATATAAGCCCCCTTCTGCTGCAGGGACTTCTACGACAGCAAGACGTCTGTAGTGATCAGTGACTTTAACAGCAATAGTCACGTGTGGGGATATTCTGAAGATTATGAAAATGGGGAAGCAGTCCTATCTTGGGCTGAATCCTGACAGTTATACATGGCAGAAAGTTACCCCATTCCTTCAACAGTGGCAGGTGGCAGCGTGGATTTAACCCTGACGTCCTCTTTGTGAGTGAAAACATCGTACAGCTTTGCTCCAAATCAGTGTGCTCGCCCATACCAAAGACGCAACACAGGCCACAGGAGGTGAGCTTCAAACGGAGATAAAACTTGAAGAAAGCTGACTGGACGAAATTGTCTAACATGCTGAACAAGGAGATTAGGTCTGTGCCAAGGAGTGTGAGAGCTCTGTTCAAATTGTAAAATACAGCTCCCGGGCATCAATTCCAAGAGGGTGTAGGCCAATGTATCTACAGGGCGTGACAACTGAAACAGCTGCTCTTCTGGACGAATATTACAGGCTATATGAAGAAAATCCTTATAGCGAGGAAACTTATCTGACTGCACAGAGTACTCATTCCTCAATCTCTGAGGCGAAGAGAGAACAGTGGATTAAACTGATGACAGAATGTGAGATGAGTAGACGTAGCCAGAAGGCCTGGGGATTGTTACGACGTCTCATCAAAGATTTCTCCCGATCAAATATACGTAAAACTGTGAAGGCAGACCAGATTGCATACCAGCTCTTGAAAAATGGTAAACCTGACTGTGCCAGTAACATCGGGATAAGACCCCTGGAAAGGGAGCCCGAGCAAGACAGCAACTTTCTGTTTCGACCTTTCAGTTTGAACGACCTCGACTCGGCTCTAAACAAGTGTAAAGCCAGAAAAGCAGCTGGAGTAGATGACATAAGAACTGAACAGTTCTTTGGTCCAGGCGGAAAGTGCTGGCTACTCGAACTAATGAATAATTGTATCAAGAGCTGCAAGATACCTAACTCCTGGAGGAAAGCAAAAATCATAGCTGTACATAAGCCAGGAAAAGACCGGGATGATCCCAAAAGCTATAGGCCTATCCCCTTTCTATGCCACCTTTATAAGGATTTGGAAAGACCGATCGTCCAAAGAATAACAGATTTGATAGACCCATTAGTGATCCCAAACAAGCAGAATTCAGACAAGGGAAGAGCTGCACAGCACAGGTGTTGAAGCTGACACAGCATATAGAGGACGGCTTCGAAAGGCGCAGATCACAGGCTCTCTCAGCAGCCTACGACACTGTCAACCACAGACTCTTGTTGCTGAAGATATATAGGATTACCAAGTACCCCTTTGATTAAAAATCTACTGCAGAATCGAAGATATTTTGTGGAATATCAAGCAAAAACAAGAAGATATAGGCAGCAGAAAAACAGGTTGCCACAGGGCAGTGTGCTGCCACTCACTCTGTTTAATATACAGGGTTTACATTTTAAGTTGACAAACCAGAATAACTTAACAATAAGATTCACACGAAAAAATGTGTAGAATCCAAAGTTGATTATGTTCGAGGGGGACATCTGCTGGTGCTAAAATTTGCCCGCCACCCCAGCCCCATGGAGATAGGGCGGGAGGCAACTTTAAAATTTCAAATGGGAACCCCCATTTTTTATTGCAGAATCAAATTCTACGTAAAAAATTACGTACCTTTTGTCTTAAAACATTTGTTTTGATTCTTGTTAGTTGGCGCTGTAATTCAAGAAAATCCATGTTCTCGTTTTTGCGTGGAAAATGGTTACGGATAAATAAAAAATACTTATTTACTTCGTAAATTTTGATTCGCTAAAACTAAAACTCTCCCTCTATCCCCATAGGGTGGGGTTTGAGAGAGAGGAATTAGAGTTTTACAAATGTTGACCCAAATATTAATTTTTTTCCGCAGATTCGGATAAGTTTTGTTTGTTTCGTGGTCATGAGGCCACACAACTTTTAATTACCAAACAGATCATCTGACTAGCTAACTAACTAACCAAACATCCTAAACAGATCTTAACAAACTTATCCGAATCTGCGGAAAAAAGAAGCAAACAGGCTAGCGGAACCATACAGATAGATTGGGAAGAAACATCTCTAGAACATTGCAAGACACCAAAATACCTCGGAATCACTCTGGACCGTGCTCTCACATACAAGAAGCACTGCTTAAAAACAAAGAAAAAAGTGGCTGCCAGGAACAATGTTGTTAGGAAGCTGAGAGGAAAAACATGGGACGCGCAGCCAAATACAGTGCTGACATCCGCAGTAGTGCTACTCTGCAGCTGAGTACGCTTGCCCAGTAAGGTGCAGATCCACACATACCAAGAACGTTGATGTTGCTCTGAATGAGACATGTCTATCATCGCGGGTTGTCTGAGAGCCACACCCGTGGAAAAACTGCATTGCTTATCCGGCATAGCCCCTTCGGACATCCGACGGGTTACAGCAGCACAAAATGAAATGAAAAAAAGGCATTAACATGCAAAGCCCACCCACCACATGGCCATCAGTCGGAACAGCAGACTTCTGCCTAGAAAGAGCTTTCTCCGCAGTACAGATGCGCTGACACTCTGCACCAACACCGGGGGAAGAGATGGCAGGCCAGATGCCAGCTTCTGGAGGAGTGCCTGATTCCACAAGAAAGACTTACCCCAGGCCACACAAAGAAATGGTCCTGATGGAAATGCCTGAATCGCCTGCATTACTGTGTCACATGATCGAAGAGCAACCTGCAGAGGTGGGGCTTCCACATGTCTAAGGTGGCTGTAATTTCGCACCTTACAAGCGCTCATCCACATACTTTGCCGTGATCTACAAACACAATTAAGTATCATGTGGTAGGTTGTACATGGTATATATGAATATATAAAGGAGACTGACATTATCACGTATGCCTTGTAAATAATTGTTAACTCTTACTGCATGAAAGGTGACGGAGTGTCTTTATTATCAGAACGGCGTAATGAATGACTGCCTATACTAGTAGAGGTTGGAACGACAGTGGAAATGAAGTCAAGCCCTGAGTACAAGACCCACACAGGTGTGGTGGGCCAGCTCCACACAGGAAGTGCCAAGACGGACAGTCTGGACACCTGAGCGTGAAGAAACAATACAGGGGCGGTAGGAGGGCTGGAAGGATAACCGGATAATACTTCCAAACTCTGGAAAGCTTTGACGCAGCTGAGAGGAATGAGGAAGTGTCACCTCAGAAACCACGCAGGCTGGGTTATTTCCAAGGATTTTTACTCAGAAGCATACCATTGTACGGGTATAGGTATTTCCTCGCAAAGTTTCCGCGCTGGACGACAATAGACTAAAATAAGGTTGGTCGGCGTTCGGAAGAATCTGTAGAGAAGGAGAATATTCCGTGGTTACGAGAATGTGATTCGCCTTCTGTGTTACGAGGGTGGGGAGTAGAGCTACAATGAACATTACCTCCAACTGTGTGCACTGTGGAAGACCTTGTAAATGCTGCACTAAGTGCACAGGACGTTGCTAACTTTTGGGCATCCATTGTATAGTTAAATTAATCAATGTTTTGTTTATATATACAGGGTGTCCCAGCTATCTTGTCCACCCAAAATATCTCTGGAACAATAACAGCTATTGGAAAACGACTTTCACCGATATCAATGTAGGGCTGGGGCCCATGAAGGTACATATTTGGAAACATTCTAAAAGGAAAGCATATGTGTTTTTTAACACAAACTTATGTTTTTTTAAATGGACCTCCTATATTTTTTCTTCAGCAATCCATAGCATTAGAAAGCACATACACAATGGCATTGATTGCATCGCAATATTCCCATTACATCCCGAGATATTAAGACGCGAAGTTGACGCTTGAAACACCCGACATGTGCTTTTAGCGCACGTCCTGAGGCTCAGGCGTGAACCCCATGCTGCCCGTAATCGTGATGTGATTGACATGCGTAATCACACTTCCATACTTATCAAGAGGTCCGAAACGAATAATACGGTCTGCTGCCATCCTGCATTAACGTCGTACATTCCAGCAGGTATTTATCGGTTCTGTAACATATCTGTGTACCGCAACGTTAGTCTCAAAGTTAACTTCGCTTATCGTTAATCCGTTACTAAAAAGGTAATGCCGTTCAACGTTAAAACTTCACTTTACTGTAGATCTAGCGCAAGTGACAGTTAATCATTCACTCGTAATAGTAAAATTCATGTTGATGGTTTTAGTGAAACGAGCAAGTGGACTAAAAGTTTTACCGTTTGGGAAGTTCAGGTAGGACATAGAAGATGAATGTAAACATGTTTAACCAATTAGTTTTATTATCACATAATTATCAATGTTATGTTTATCTAATGCGTTAAATGACTAATTGTTGCAAACAAATGTTTAACATCACTGGGTAAAATGGCCCTTTGTAGAAACTTCCACTGTGATACCAGCACTACATACTAAACATAGTGTTCACATCTCATGCTCAAAGTGACGCCCATTGGATTGCATACATAGGGTCACTCTGCGGATGAAGGATGCCCTGCTTCGTGCTACTGTTTCCTCTTTGATGGCTGTACAAGCATCAATAATGCGTTGCTTCATGTCCTCTGGTGTTGTTGGTTCATGTTGGTAAACAGCATCCTTCACTGCTCCCCAAAGAAAATAATCCAGCGGTGTAAGGTCCGGAGATCGGGCAGGCCACCTAACTGGGCCACCTCGTCCAATCCACCTACCAGGGAACTTACGGTTCAGAAGTCGTCGTGCTCGTAAGGCGTTATGTGCAGGGCATCCGTCATGCTGATACCACATGACCATTCTCCGGTTCAGAGGTACGGTGTCCAAGAGAACAGGAAGATTGTGTCGTATAAATCTGGAGTATTGTCTGCCATTTTGAATGCCATTTACAAAGAAAGGTCCGATAATGGTATCTCCAATAATCCCACACCAATCATTAACTTTCCACGGCCGTTGATGTTCTACCTGACGGAGCCATTTTGGATTGTCTGCGGACCAATAATGCATATTCCTCATATTGACAATACCTTTGTTGGAGAATGATGCCTCGTCGATAAAGAGAACATCTGCAAAAAATTAGGATTAGTCAGAAGTTTTTGCTGAGCCCACCGACAAAATGTTACCCTATTGCGGAAGTCATTTCCATGAAGATCCTGGTGTAAATGAACATGGTAAGGATGAAATTTATGACGTTTAAGAATACGCTGTGCACTTGATTTCGACACACCAACTTCACGTTCAATTTGACGTGTGCTGATTTGAGGATTCACAGCTATGGTAGCGAGCACAGCAACTTCAGCACGTTCATCTGTGCGTGTTCTAGGACGATGTCGAGGTCTTGGATTTAAGCTTCCCGTTTCACGTAGACGAGATGTGAGACAACCAAACATCCGGCGAGAAGGCGATGGCTTGTCAGGGAATCGTCTTCTGTACAGTCGTTCTGCCTGAACAGCATTTCGTCCACCTACAACAGAGTACAGTACAGGTATGTAGAGTAGGGTAGAAAACAGACATATTAACTTAATAATCATAATGTTCGCTAACAGTACTATCAACAAACAAGCAATCTCATAACTTAATTCCCGTCAACGTACATTCTCCATAGGTCAGCAGCATTTCTACCATATCTTCATGTGTGTTCATTATACTGTACAGTATAAGTTCCACAACACAACGTTTATTCACAATGTGTACTACCTCCGTGCCGTCACTAGATTACTCTGATGCACGACTACACTGGCAAGCGGTGTACTGCACGCCAAAGCAACAACAAATGGGATGCTCGGAGGGTGGTGGAGTACAGGAGTTTGCATGGGTCGCAAATCATAAACAAAGCGAAGTGGTAACTGTGGCAGTAGTGGGAACTACACTCCTGGAAATGGAAAAAAGAACACATTGACACCGGTGTGTCAGACCCACCATACTTGCTCCGGACACTGCGAGAGGGCTGTACAAGCAATGATCACACGCACGGCACAGCGGACACACCAGGAACCGCGGTGTTGGCCGTCGAATGGCGCTAGCTGCGCAGCATTTGTGCACCGCCGCCGTCAGTGTCAGCCAGTTTGCCGTGGCATACGGAGCTCCATCGCAGTCTTTAACACTGGTAGCATGCCGCGACAGCGTGGACGTGAACCGTATGTGCAGTTGACCGACTTTGAGCGAGGGCGTATAGTGGGCATGCGGGAGGCCGGGTGGACGTACTGCCGAATTGCTCAACACGTGGGGCGTGAGGTCTCCACAGTACATCGATGTTGTCGCCAGTGGTCGGCGGAAGGTGCACGTGACCGTCGACCTGGGACCGGACCGCAGCGACGCACGGATGCACGCCAAGACCGTAGGATCCTACGCAGTGCCGTAGGGGACCGCACCGCCACTTCCCAGCAAATTAGGGACACTGTTGCTCCTGGGGTATCGGCGAGGACCATTCGCAACCGTCTCCATGAAGCTGGTCTACGGTCCCGCACACCGTTAGGCCGTCTTCCGCTCACGCCCCAACATCGTGCAGCCCACCTCCAGTGGTGTCGCGACAGGCGTGAATGGAGGGACGAATGGAGACGTGTCGTCTGCAGCGATGAGAGTCGCTTCTGCCTTGGTGCCAATGATGGTCGTATGCGTGTTTGGCGCCGTGCAGGTGAGCGCCACAATCAGGACTGCATACGACCGAGGCACACAGGGCCAACACCCGGCATCATGGTGTGGGGAGCGATCTCCTACACTGGCCGTACACCACTGGTGATCGTCGAGGGGACACTGAATAGTGCACGGTACATCCAAACCGTCATCGAACCCATCGTTCTACCATTCCTAGACCGGCAAAAAAAATGGCTCTGAGCACTATGGGACTCAACTGCTGAGGTCATTAGTCCCCTAGAACTTAGAACTAGTTAAACCTAACTAACCTAAGGACATCACACACATCCATGCCCGAGGCAGGATTCGAACCTGCGACCGTAGCGGTCTCGCGGTTCCAGACTGCAGCGCCAGAACCGCGCGGCCACTTCGGCCGGCCCTAGACCGGCAAGGGAACTTGCTGTTCCAACAGGACAATGCACGTCCGCATGTATCCCGTGCCACCCAACGTGCTCTAGAAGGTGTAAGTCAACTACCCTGGCCAGCAAGATCTCCGGATCTGTCCCCCATTGAGCATGTTTGGGACTGGATGAAGCGTCGTCTCACGCGGTCTGCACGTCCAGCACGAACGCTGGTCCAACTGAGGCGCCAGGTGGAAATGGCATGGCAAGCCGTTCCACAGGACTACATCCAGCATCTCTACGATCGTCTCCATGGGAGAATAGCAGCCTGCATTGCTGCGAAAGGTGGATATACACTGTACTAGTGCCGACATTGTGCATGCTCTGTTGCCTGTGTCTATGTGCCTGTGGTTCTGTCAGTGTGATCATGTGATGTATCTGACCCCAGGAATGTGTCAATAAAGTTTCCTCTTCCTGGGACAATGAATTCACGGTGTTCTTATTTCAATTTCCAGGAGTGTACGTTGGACACTTGACTAGGTAGAGCCAGGCCCTGCGCGACAGGCACAATGGGTCATATAACACATTAGATAAACCTTACTTTGGGTGTGCAGGATAAATAAGACAACCTGACGGGTGTACACCGATCGGTACTGGTTCATATTGTGTACGTAGATACGTAAAACGTGCAAGAGGGAAACCATTATGTGCTTATGAGAGTTGATGGCAGCAGACCGTATTATTCGTTTCGGACCTCTTGATAAGTATGGAGGTGTGATTACACATGTCAATCACATCGCGATTACGGGCAACATGGGGTTCACGCCTGAGCCTCAGGACGTGCGCTACAAGCACATGTCGGGTGTTTCATGCGTCAACTTCGCGTCTCAATATCTCGGGATGTAATGGGAATATTGCGATGCAATCAATGCCATTGTGTATGTGCTTTCTCATGCTATGGATTGCTGAAGAAAAAATATAGGAGGTCCATTTAAAAAAACATAAGTTTGTGTTAAAAATCACATATGCTTTCGTTTTAGAATGTTTCCAAATATGTACATTCATGGGCCCCAGCCCTACATTGATACCGGTGAAAGTCGTTTTCCAATAGCTGTTATTGTTCCAGAGATATTTTGGGTGAACAAGATTACTGGGACACCCTATATATATATATATATATATATATATATATATATATATATATATATATATATATATATATAACTCCGCCAAAGCCGGTCCCAAGCCCGGTTGAAAAAGGAGGATGGGGAGGAGTAACACCTCGTTAAAAAACCTTGGTTCACCTGGCCTGGGTGATAGTACCTCGTGAGGGTCCCTAACCAGGGAAACGGTGAAGACCTCAACGGCAGTGAAGGCGGCGATGAAGATCATCAGAACGACGGAACTGGCGGAAGAGGCAGGCTTTTGTAGCGTCTGTTCCCACAGTGGGCGGCTGCAAAAGGCGTCTGTCCCACATGTTAGTGGCGGCCTCACTTATAATTATAAGGTAAATGCTTGAATTTTTATCATCGAAAGGTTCAACTACCTTTCCCCAAACCAAACTTTAACCTAAGACATGATGGTAAATTTCAAAATGAAAACTACTCCAGGAAATAACCAATCTTCCATCGCTATTCATGGCGGTGCAACTAGGCCTTTGGATTCTGGAGAGCCTAGAACATCATGTAAGGAAGAGTCGGAGCTTCCTAGTACTTCTTCAAAGATAAGACCCAAGAAAAAACATCTACTGGGGACTCTGAATATGAACACACTTATGGAAGTTGGAAAACTAAAACACCTAACGGACACTCTCAATCAACGCAACATACTTATATTAGCTCTTCAAGAAACAAGGTATCTGGATGAAAATGCATTTGAATCAGGTGAATACAGTATCTACAAAGGAAAACCAGCCATTAAAAATTCCAATAATACGACTATATTAGGGACCGCATTTATGGTTAATCAGCAACTTACGGAATCAATAACTAATTTTAGCTCCCCATCAGAACGAATTTCATTTCTGACGTTCAAGTCAGGCAATAAACGCTACACTATTATAAATGCACATGCACCTATTAACCAACATAACAGAACAAATGTTGACAAAGTGGAAGATTTTTGGGAAATGCTTGAAGACGAAACATCCATATTACCAAAAAAACATAAAAATTTTAGTGGGAGACTTTAATGCACAAGTTGGCAAAGAAATAAAATTTAAATCAGTAGTTGGAGATTATCCAGCACATGCAAGAACCAACAAAAATGGGGAAAGACTCATAGATTTTTGTAGACAGTTTAATCTAAAATTAATGTCGACATGTTTCAGGAAACTTGCAAGAAAGAAAAAAACGTGGGTATCACCTAATCCAAATCAAGGTTAATATCAGTTGGACCATGTGGCAATAACGACTCGCAGCTACAAGGAAATCTTGGATGTCAGAATGAGGAAGGGCCTAAACATAGACTCAGATCATTATCTGACAGAAATAAAGACCATGTTCCAACCAAACAAACATAAACCAAAACCAAGAAGATTTCCAAGAGTAAACACTAAATTTCTCCTGCAAAAGCAGGACAAATTCTGTCATATACTAAACACAAGAAAATGGATAATTGGGAAGAAACTAAAGAAACAATGATAGAGTCAGTTAAAGAAATGGGACAGCCACGAAGAATACCAAAACACAGATGGTGGAACGAGCTGTGTGATGAAGCAGTTGACAATCGACTAAAGGCATGGAAAAAATGGAACAGTAATAAGAAACACGAATACTGGGAAGAGTTTAAAGAAGAAAGGAAAAAGACAGCAAAAATCATCAGATCAGTGAAAATAAAATATGACAAAGACAGATTAGAAGAAATGGATTCTGATTTCCAAAGGAACAACACTATAGACTTCTATAAGACTTTCAGAGAAGTTTTAACAGGATTCCAGTCACCAAGTTTACATTTTAAAGATAAAAATGGAAAAATGGTTTTAAGCGATAAAGAGAACTGCCAAATCTTAGCTGAATACTTTGAAAATCTATTAAATTGTGAGGAGCCTAATGACAGGTTACAATTTCAAAAACCACAACATGAAAATCCACCGTCGGAACCACCTACAGTAGAAGAAATACAAAAGATTATCAAAGCATTGAAGAATAACAAAGCACCAGGTGAGGATGGGATAGTGGCAGAAATGTGGAAACTAGAGGGCTTATCCGCATGTCAGAAAATTCACAAAGTAATTAAAGACATTTGGACAAAAGGAATCATACCCAGTGACTGGAAACAAGCATTGATCCATCCTTTCCATAAAAAAGGAGATAAAACAGACACCAACAACTACAGGGGCATATCCTTGTTACCAGTGACATACAAAATACTTTCTAAAGCACTTTTAAATAGAATAGAGGAACAAGCAGGACCTAATATAGGAGATTATCAAGCAGGATTTAGAAAAGGTAGATCATGTGCAGAACAGATTCTTAATTTAAAAACAATTTTGAGAGTGAGAGCTATACAAAATAAAAATACAGTAGTTACTTTCGTAGACTTCAAGAAGGCCTACGACTCAGTTGACAGACAAACACTATTCCAGATACTTTATGAATCAGGGATAGATGAAAACACCAGAAGACTTGTTGAACAAACGCTCACAGATACAACATCAAGAATTAAGTTTCAATGCGAAATTTCTGAACCATTCAAAATCAAAACAGGAGTTCGACAAGGTGACGGACTGTCCCCAATTCTCTTTAACTTGGTTTTAGATAAAGTAGTAAAAACATGGGAAAACACATTGAAAAACAGAGGCACAAAGGGTATAAGTATGGGCCAAGGAAAGAGCAAATTTGAAGTAAAATGTTTAGCCTTTGAGGATGATATGGCATTGATAACTGAAAACCGAACAGACGCAACAGTTATGCTTGATATGTTACACGAGATTGCTGAAAAGACTGGGCTAAAAATATCCTACGAAAAAACCGAGTATATAGAACACAAACATAATACAGAAAAGTTTATGAAAACAAAGTATGGAAAAATTAAGAGTTGATAGATTCAAATACCTGGGGGAGTGGATCCAAGCCAATGGACTGGATAACACAACAAATAAAGAAAGAATAAAAAAGTTGGAATTTGCATATAAATTAACACAAAACTACTACAATAAGAAATCAATATCCATACAAGCAAAGATTAAACATTATAATTCAGTTATTAGAACACAAGCAACATATGGATCAGAGTGCCTATCATTGAATAAGAAAGGCGAATTAAGAGAACTAGAAAAAAGAGAGAGAAAAATATTAAGAAAAATTCTAGGTTCTGAGAAAAACAAGGAAAATAGGTGGATTAAAAGGAGAAATGAACTATACAAAAATACAGAAAAGCTCACAGATACAATGAGGAAGAGACGGTTAAAATTTTATGGACATGTAAAAAGAATGGAAGAAACACGGATTACAAAGAAAATTTTTAATTACGTTAGTAAGCTGAAAAAAACTGTAGGATGGACAGAAGCAGTAAAGAAAGACGCCAACAAAATAGGTGTTACAGAAGAAATAATATGTGACAGGAATAACTTTAGGCTACTTATAGAAAACGCAAACTTTGAAGAAGATGCGCCAAAACCTCGACCCAAGAGTGTGTGGACAGACGAGCAGAGAGAGACGAGCAGTTGGCGAGAAAATGAAGAAGTACTGGGAAGAACGGAAGAAAAAGGAACACCATAAGTCTTATGTTGTATGCGGTCCATAGCTGGCCAAATTCATAATATATATATATACACTCCAGGAAATGGAAAAAAGAACACATTGACACCGGTGTGTCAGACCCACCATACTTGCTCCGGACACTGCGAGAGGGCTGTACAAGCAATGATCACACGCACGGCACAGCGGACACACCAGGAACCGCGGTGTTGGCCGTCGAATGGCGCTAGCTGCGCAGCATTTGTGCACCGCCGCCGTCAGTGTCAGCCAGTATGCCGTGGCATACGGAGCTCCATCGCCGTCTTTAACACTGGTAGCATGCCGCGACAGCGTGGACGTGAACCGTATGTGCAGTTGACGGACTTTGAGCGAGGGCGTATAGTGGGCATGCGGGAGGCCGGGTGGACGTACCGCCGAATTGCTCAACACGTGGGGCGTGAGGTCTCCACAGTACATCGATGTTGTCGCCAGTGGTCGGCGGAAGGTGCACGTGCCCGTCGACCTGGGACCGGACCGCAGCGACGCACGGATGCACGCCAAGACCGTAGGATCCTACGCAGTGCCGTAGGGGACCGCACCGCCACTTCCCAGCAAATTAGGGACACTGTTGCTCCTGGGGTATCGGCGAGGACCATTCGCAACCGTCTCCATGAAGCTGGGCTACGGTCCCGCACACCGTTTGGCCGTCTTCCGCTCACGCCCCAACATCGTGCAGCCCGCCTCCAGTGGTGTCGCGACAGGCGTGAATGGAGGGACGAATGGAGACGTGTCGTCTTCAGCGATGAGAGTCGCTTCTGCCTTGGTGCCAATGATGGTCGTATGCGTGTTTGGCGCCGTGCAGGTGAGCGCCACAATCAGGACTGCATACGACCGAGGCACACAGGGCCAACACCCGGCATCATGGAGTGGGGAGCGATCTCCTACACTGGCCGTACACCACTGGTGATCGTCGAGGGGACCGTCATCGAACCCAGCGTTCTACCATTCCTAGACCGGCAAGGGAACTTGCTGTTCCAACAGGACAATGCACGTCCGCATGTATCCCGTGCCACCCAACGTGCTCTAGAAGGTGTAAGTCAACTACCCTGGCCAGCAAGATCTCCGGATCTGTCCCCCATTGAGCATGTTTGGGACTGGATGAAGCGTCGTCTCACGCGGTCTGCACGTCCAGCACGAACGCTGGTCCAACTGAGGCGCCAGGTGGAAATGGCATGGCAAGCCGTTCCACAGGACTACATCCAGCATCTCTACGATCGTCTCCATGGGAGAATAGCAGCCTGCATTGCTGCGAAAGGTGGATATACACTGTACTAGTGCCGACATTGCGCATGCTCTGTTGCCTGTGTCTATGTGCCTGTGGTTCTGTCAGTGTGATCATGTGCTGTATCTGACCCCAAGAATGTGTCAATAAAGTTTCCCCTTCCTGGGACAATGAATTCACGGTGTTCTTATTTCAATTTCCAGGAGTGTATATATATATATATATATATATATATATATATATATATATATATATATATATATATTCTTTGACTGGTTTAATTTATAAGCCATAATGTATGTAGTAGTGTAATGCAGTAATGTACGCAATAATGTTTTAGTTTGCTCCTGACACGAAATAATAACAATAACTTCACTGAGGTACTTAAAGTGTTTGACTCTGTTGATTTCACCAGTATTTGCTTTAAGGTTCGGAATTTCTAACTTGAAACACATGAATTCAGTCTTCTCAAAGGAGATTTGCAGGCCAATCTTCTCTGCACATTCTTTGAGGGTCTCGATTTGTTTTATTGCTGTTTCTTCACTGTCGGTTAGTATCGCCAAATCATCTGCAAACGCTAAGTGTGGAACGTCCAATTTTCCTTGACCTCTTCCTAGGTCGACTGGCTTCCAAAAGTTTTGTTTTCTTAGTTCCATTTCCCATTCTTTCATTACTTTGTCTCAAATTATGTTGAATAATAGTTGCGAGATTCCATCTCCTTGTCTTACTCCTGTTGTAACTAAGAGTGGTTCCGAAATTACATCTATGAATTTAATTTTTGGTTTGATTTCTGACAGTGTTTGTTCTATCAGTTTTCGAATTTTGGTGTATAGTCTGCGTTCCTCTACAATACTGCATAGAGATTGTCTGTCTATAGAATTGTATGCTTTTTAAAAAATCAGCAAATGTACAGACTATTGGTTTCCACCTGACTGTTTTAATTTTTAAAATAGTTTTAAGATTAAAGATCTGTTCTAGGGATGATCTATTAGGTTGAAAGTCTGCTTGGTAATCTGAAGTTCATTGTTCTATCTGTTCTTGTGCTCTCTTTAGAAGACACACGGATACAATTTTGTAAGTGAATGGCAAAAGTGAAATGCCTCTGTAGTTGCTCACATCTGATCTATATCCCTTTTTGTGCAATAGATGAATTAATGCACACTTCAAATCCTCTGTCACTTTTTCTGTCTGGCAAATTTCTTGGACGATCTGATTGATCTCTTTTAATGAATTTGTACCGAGGTTCTTCAGTAGTTCAGCTACAATTATTGTAGCGTTAAAAGAGCGTAAATAGATTCTGGACGAAAGGAGAGAAGGATGCAGGTCGCAGTCGGCTCGGAGGAAATGGAGCAAAACAAACGAACTATAGAATATGCTGTCTTCACATACCATTTCTGCTCTCCGCAAATCCCTCCCCATCGGAATTGGTTTTCATAATTGAGTACCGCTCGAGTGGCCAGATTGGGCGATATTTTGCCATTTCGGCTACTAATGATAGAATTTTGAGCCAATTTTTCAAAGTAATGGGACCATCGACGTTTGAGTGATATTTTTATTGATCAGTACGACTTTCGGGCTACAGGGGCAAATTCAAGTGTATTTTCATGCACTGATTTTGATTTAATGTTATTTGTAGTTATATTTACCACCCTGCTGCCTTGTGAAATACTGAAATATTGCAACCCCAGACTTCTACCAGTCTTCAATAACTACTTCAGTGCTAACATTAACTGCTGTAGATAGGTAATTAGGCTATTATAGTAGCGTGTACATATTTTTAATTTACCATAACACTAGTGGACGAATCAAAATTGGTTCTCCTCTTCTGTCTTCTTATAAAGTTACCTGTAATTAGAGACTATCACAAAAGCACACAGAACAAAAGCAATAAACGGCAGAATTTACATTAAATTAAACTACAAGTAGAAACTGAACTGATTAACAAAATAACAACTGAGCTCAATTAAGGCCAAAAATTTGCAGTAATTGGTCTTGGCCAAAGTATGGATGGGCGATATCTCATAGCGCTAACGATATATCGATAATTTAAATCTATCAATGGCCTTTTTGACTATCGACAGTGCGTAACCGTAACCATTTGTCGTGTGACTGAAAATCAAAATATTTTCGACTTTCACTGCAGGGCAACTAGACCGTATGTAACTTCATTTAGACGACTTTTTTTGGTGGGGTGGGGGGGGGGGGGGCGGACCATCTGCACCCCTCACCCCTCCACCCCATTTGACTACGTCCTTGTTGCCGTCCACCCTGTGATTTCATTGCCTCAAAATATCCACCTCATCGCCTTGATTTGTGGCTTTTATGGTGTCATAGAACATAAGCACGAGATGGGTTTCGCACCGTCGATGTTTTCGAAATCCATGCTCGTTGAGATGGCGGAAGTCATTATGTTCGATATTCTACAAGAGATAATCGTTAATGGAATTGGATAGTAGGTTTGTTATCACTTTTGCTACCCTTGCCGTAGGAGGGTGTGACTTGTAGTGTCTTTCAACCAATTGAAACAATTTTGGTTGAAGAAATGTACTGTATACACGTTCTAACTTCCGTATTATCTAATATCCTCCTCTGTCCTACATTAATTTTACTCTTAAACATAAGCAATTAACTATGCCAAGTTCCTGCTCGACAGCTTGACTAATAACAAAAACGAGCGCCTGAAAGTAGGCTTGTGGCGGCTCTTTTCTAAAAATCGGTTTGAATTTATTTAAGAACATTAAATATTTGCTTCCAATACTGACCCCTTCTGTTGTGCCTTAAGCGTACCGTACGATTGTTTTGTAATTTTTGTCTGGAGGACCGCCGCAGTAAGGTGCCTAAAGTAAAAATTTCTGCAAAAATTTAAGTTACCAGTACAAGAATCATAACTGGGGCTATAGAATTCGCATTTGCCTGCGTTCTGCCATTACAGGCGCCTCTTATAAAACAAGTGAACACAAAATGGTAACTCAAAGAATAAAAGTTTGTGCTAGCTCCACGCATCGATTTAAAAACTGCACGCTACGAAAAGTTACCGAAAATAAATAGCCTTACTTTCATATATGTTTGCTCTGTAAATTAAATCATTATTTACTGAACTAAAAACATAATAATATTCTGGTATTACTGAATTAAAAGGTCAATTAATAACAACATTATGCTATATTCCTGTTATCTTCTGTCAAGCCTCATTATTCGGGTACACTATGACGCTCCATTATTGTGTTGATGTGGTCATTTCAAGAACGTCTTGAACTCCCGCAATTACGTTTTTTCTTGGTGGTTTCTATTCAAAAATTTTCTTTGGACACCGATGATCCGGCACATTAACAAATGCCTATATCACTTTCACCATTTTATTTCTGTCCTATCACTGTCTCATTTGCACTCATTCCAGCTCTTACATCACCATTAGCTTTTTCCTCGATTCTTGGTATTCTGGCGCTCCTTTGTAAATAATTCATTTCCAGAGCTACTAGTCTTTTTTGAGGTCAATGTTTAAAATCCATATTTTGAATCCCTCATTCTTTAATTATTGTTGCTAAAAATGTTCTTGTGCCGCCAAAATGAATTCATACACCCAATTATTTTCCTACTTTGTTGTATTACGCTTTCGTTTTTTTGTTAATATAAGCTGCTCGACACCTAATTTTTTTCTTTTTGTCACATAGCTGCTTTGTCATTGATGTCAACTTCACTATTCAGTACCGCATATTCTGTTTTGTTAGACTCACCTGTAGTCCCCACTTGTCATATTCATGATATAAACGTCGTACCATGAACACAGCTTATCTTAGAATGGCTTGATCATCAGCAGAACTTAAGGAAAACACCTGCATACCAGTAACTTTGATTCCCATTCCTCCACAGCTGTTCTTCCACTTTTGAAGAGCCACACTTATATAAGAACTGAACAAGATGGGTGACATACTGCAGCCTGATAATGTTGGCCCTCTTTTAAGCTATGCCTTACTATCGCAATAAGGTAAAAGATCGTAATCCATATATATTCCTTGCCACAATTTTGCTCTAGAAACTGCCTCACAACTTTCTGCTGAGTCTACTAAGACAATGCGTAACTCCTTCCCCATTGCTATAAATTTCCCCATTATCTGTTGTGAAATAAAGAGGTTATCTGTTTTGTCTGACTCCAATCTGGTCTTTCCATATACGGTGCCCAACATTCTGCCTTTTTTTTCCAAATAAGTGGCTCATCTATCAGTTCATACTAACGACACTGTAGCAATTAGTGTCTCTTCTGTTCCCTTCTTGAAAATGGGGCACACATATGATATTTCCACTCTGATAGAATTTTGTTACGCGATCATTCTTCCGGAAACAATCTCGTAATGGGTGGAAATTCATAATGAAAAAAAATCTGTTTAATAACAACATTTAATTTATATTAAGGAATATGATAAACTTCGGTTCAAATGTGTAAGTGGGCTGTTTAGGTTTTTATGATGGTAACGCCACGTAGCGCTCTGTATGAAAATCACTGACTGTGCTGAGTGCAGTCTGCGGCTGGTTGGCATTGTTGGAATATTCGCTATTGTAGTGTTGGGCAGTGGGATGTGAGCAGCGCGTAGCGTGCCTATCAGTAGTTAGTGCCTTCAGTAGCTAGAATCTTTTATTTAGCTGGCAGTATTGGCGCTCGCTGTATTGCAATAGTTCGTGTAACGAAGAATTTTGTGAGGTAAGTGATTCATGAAAGATATAGGTTATTATTATTCAGGGCCATTCTTTTCTAGGGATTATTGAAAGTCAGATTGCGTTGCGCTAAAAATATTGTGTGTCAGTTTAGTGATGATCAGAATAAGTAAAGAGAGAAATGCCTGAGTACGTTCAGTTTTGCTCAGCTGTTTGAAAATCAAATAACGTAAGAGGCTTTCCAGCACTATCATTTCTAAGTTTTCTTCTTTTTGCTCTTCAACTTGTGCTTTTCTTGTTATCGTGTAAAATACGTGATAATTATGGCGTGTGAAAAACGTAATGCTAGGCTCCAAAGTAAACTACGCGCTGTTCACATCCAACTGCGCAACACTACAATAGCGAATATTCTAAAAATGCCAGCCAGTCACAGACTGTACACAGCACAGTCAGTGATTTTCATACAGAGCGCTACGTGGCGTTACCAACATAAAAACCTAAACAGCCCACTTACAAATGGTTCAAATGGCTCTGAGCACTATGGGACTTAACATCTGAGGTCATCAGTCCCCTAGAACTTAGAACTACTTAAACCTAACTAACCTAAGGACATCACACACATCCATGCCCGAGGCAGGATTCGAACCTGCGGCCGTAGCGATAACGCGGTTCCAGACTGAAGCGCCTAGAAACGCTCGGCCACACCGGCCGGCATAAACTACAGTAATAGTGATTTTCAGCAACTGGTTAATGTAACCTTACTCTTTATTTACTCCTGATTCGGATTTGCGTGGTTTTTGTGAATGGGAGGATGTTGAAATCGTTCTGGACGGCGCAGAAATACACGCGCTGTCAGCTCCGAGGCATTTTGCAGGACACCTGAGGCAGGCGCAGGTCGATAGCTCAGCTCAGCTCTTAGTCGCGGCATCCAAGCGCAGTGGACGAACACAGATCGGAACTCCTGGGGCGCAGGGGTACCCAGTCACAAAACAGCTTACAGCCCTGCAGAGTGGGAAGAGGAGAAACGTTTTAACAGAAGGCACAAAAACAAAAAACTAAGCTTTTTCTTGTAAAGCACTGGACGCCTCGGAGAGACGTCTCGAGAATAGAATGGGGACCCACAGTTTTGGGCCTTTGAAAGCGTGGAGCTGCTGACTTGAAAAAAACTAAATATTTACTCGATATACGAATCACAGGGATTGGTTTGCATAAATAAATACGAGGTTAGACAGAGAAGTTTGGTTGTGCTGATGAGGACTGCCTCGTTGGTCAAAGAGAATGATGGAAAGATGGAAAGAGAGTGAAATGACATTTATCTGTATAAGATGCTAGAACGCACGTTACTGGTTAACCGAAGAGAGGATAGACCGACGAAGCGGACTAGCGTGTTCTAAGGAGCAATTTGGTAGGTCGGCACTTGGAAGTTCCGAAGCCTAGCCAGTCTGCATACAGTAAGTGATGTAAAATACAGCAACGAAAGGTTTGCTTATAGAAAACATTTTATCAAAAATCCCTTCATTAGATTCTTCTCCTCTGACTTCGTATTAGACTTCTTCATCTCCATTTATTTTATCGGCAACTTCTGCTCCAAACTTCATCTCCAGCCTGCCGTTGTTAGGGGTGATGTAAGTACTTGGGGTAAATTTGGGGTGATTTGCACTTTGCCGTTGGCGAGAGTCGTCGTTGAGTCAGCCAATGACTGATTCTGCAGCCACTCCAGCCTCCGCCTGCAACCATGCAGTGATTTTTAAGTGAACGCACCGCCATTTGACTGCATTGTTGTTTATTTAATTACGACCCAGGTTTCGGCCTTTTATGCCATTGAGTTTATGTCATTAACATATAGTGCCCGACATCAATCTCAAAATTGGCCATAAATTAAGAAAAGTATTCGCTTTCCATGAAATGCCAGATGTAAAATCATGATCTTGTAAAAGCATCATCTAGTAAAAAGATCAATAAATAATAGTGGGAGCATGTCATATTTAATAAAAACAGCTATATATAAATAAACGTCATATTTAATAAAAACAGGTTCCTACTATTATTTATTGATCTTTTTACAAGATGATAATGATTTTACATCTAGCATTTCGCGGGGAGCGAATATTTTTCTTAATTTATTGCCAATTTTGAGTTTGATGTGATGCAGTATGTGTTAATGACATAAACTCAATCACTGGAAAATGGCATAAAATGCCGAAACCTGGGTAGTAATTAAATAAACAACAATACAGTCAAATGGCGGTGTGTTCATTTAAAAATTGTGTGACTGTTGCTCAGCAACATCAAAAACACTACAGTGAGATCGAGCTGCAACTGCGGGGCAATGTGTAGGGAAATTAGTCATTTCATAACATTTCGACCACTTCAAGCTTCATTTTGAAGACTTGCCCTTTTAATTTAATGAACAGTCTGTTTTCAACTCCAACCATAGGTATGAAGTACTCCCTTCTGTAGTACTATTTACCTTCCAATTAACATCAAAACAACCACTGTGCACCTTATGACTGAAATGAATTCATTTGCATGATTATTAGAACCTTTCCATCCAACCTCTTTGTCAGATAATGCAAGGTGTTTTTTATATTAGTGTTGTCACTGGTTATCAATTGCTTATGCAAAACTTAATGAGAATAAATCAAAGTAAATTCAATTCCTTTTTCATTTAGTAGTTGTATGACTACTATTTCATTATTTTTGGATAGTGGTTGATTAACGTATGTCAGAGACAGGGCTCACATTCATGTTTACATAAATTCAACAGCTACACTCAAATGACATCTAGCAGTTTCAGTTTGTTGATAACAGTTGTTCATAAACTGCATTATTCTTTTCTTCAAACGGTGCCCTCCAGTTTTCAATAATTCTACACGAAAGTTTCCAGGAGCAGGTGATCGGCCATGCCTCGTTTTAATTAATTCCTGTTCACTTCCTTTATCGTAATGGTCATCTTTGGAACAGTTTCTTTAGTCTTACCTTCATTTTCTTTTATGTACTGGGCTCTATCTTCAATCACAAGATCTGTATCATGCTTTTTGCATTCCCTTAAAGGAATTATTCCAGGCTCTGTACCTCGTAAAGATAACTTCCTAACAGTCTTTGAAAAGTATCAGTGGTAACTGCGGTAGCCCTGGCACAGTTATAGATCGGCCAGTCTAATATGAAAGCAATACAATGACTGACTGTTACAGTCTCCAACTTCTCTTGCTCCAGCCACGCCTCTTAGACCGCTGTTCCACCCCCCCCCCCTCCTCCCCACCGCAAGCATCAATTTCCCGGGCACTGCATTCCCTGAAACGCGAAGTCGGGTATTTGCTCAGAGGTTATCAATGAAAATGAAATAATTTTTTTTCCAAAGAACTAACAAAGGGATCTTATTCCGCATGTCGCCCTCCCCTCATCACTGACAACAACCTGATTTTCATTATCCTACGTTTACTAATATTTTTTGTGGGGAATTAAAAATCGTTTGTAACTGGACCGTCGCCAGGGCTCTGGCACTAAAACTACTCGTGAAGAAATTCGTACTAATATTATAAATGGGGAAGTAATTCTGTCTCTTACTTTTTTTGGAATGGAAATAGCTTCAATTGTAATAAAAAATATTTATCGACTTAGGGAATATAATGCGAAGCAGAAAAACGTATTCATTCTTTGAAAAAGCTAGTTACTCTTTGTCTTTCGAACTTTGTCATATTTATGAAAATTTTTGTATTGGTTAATATGTTCTATATAATACAATTGAACGTAATGAATAAAATGCGAACACAATTGTCTACGTGTTCAGTCCACACTTCCATACTAATGTTATAAATACGAAAGTAACTGTGTGTGTTGTCTGCAAAACTATATCACTGAACCGATTTTTAAATTTGTCGCGTAATGTACACGTTGTATAATGTATAGGTACTTCAAGAGCGTAATGCAAAAATGAGCGGTCCTAAACACACCCGTGTGCCTTCTGCCAAGTGATGAAGGGGGAGGGGATGAGGGAGGGGGGGTTACGTGTTCGATACTTCCCGTACTCGCCATCACTCCTCGTGCCAAATTAGGGGAATGAGAAGCAAATAAAATAAGGACAATGGATGTGTAGCTAGGGAACTTCTACTTCCAAAACAGACACTTGAGAACAGTATGGAAAACCTGCTCGTATATTAATAAAAAAAATTTACACAGTATTAAGAAATGAGTTTTTCGGTTTTTATTTACCTGGTTTTTGTCAAACACAGACGGGTGATTCAATTAATTTTACCGTTACTTATCGTTACATTATGAAATCAAAATAACAGTGTGCGATTTACCTGGTAATAAATATGCAACCAGTCGCTTTTTTACGATTTATTCAACCATGAACGGAACAAGTGTAGCTAGATGCAGTGCTGGTGTTGCTGGAGGAAATGACGGAAATTTACTAACCGATGACGAAACGTTTACGAACCCGAAAGGTTTTTTATGTTTTAGGTTTTTTATGTTTTAGGTACTTACAGTTCATTGCCTTGTGGTATCCATATCCGATCTCTTCTTATAAGGTACATTATTAAGCTACGAACACAAATGTACACAGTATTTAGCTACACTTGGCTTTACACTGATTCATGAAAAGTAAACACTGCACTTGTTTTACAAAGAATATGTATATGAGGAATATATTACACTTTACTACATCATGATCTTTAGAATGACATACGTTGTATTATAGTACAAATATTACTAGTGTCAATATTACTTTTCAGTAAGTGTTGCTAGCTGCCGGAGTGTTTTTACATTGGCAACAAAATTTTAATATGGGTTAACAGTTATATAGAAGGTAAACACATAGGGTGTAATATGTAAGACATAATTAACAACTTTTTGTAAGTTGCTGAATACCATACTCGTTACATGACAAGATAATGTTGTTTTGGTGCTAGGATATCCTGAAAATTCTGAAAGACAAGATTTTGCGTTAATTCAGTTTGTTCAGTTAGGATTTTTCGGGGTGATTCTAATTTGTGGATGTAAATCTCTAATTGTTCAAGGAGGTCCATCTGTATTCCTTTCTCAGCAGTGTGTAGCAGAGAAATCTTGTCATTGATATCACCAACGAAGTGTTCATGATGAGCAACATGTGATGCAAAACTAGACTTATTTAAGTTCTTGAGAGAAAGAAAGTAACAGTGTTTTCGAAATGTCGCCAGTTACTTGAAAAACACGCATACTGCTTCTTGTGCAGTGATGGGAGCGCAATCTGGAAGCTTCGTAGACTGAATACAGCCTGAATACAGAATCTCGGTTCCGTTTATTTGTCGGTGTATTCCCGCCGGGCTGGGTCCCGCCTCTGCTGTACAATAAGCCCCTACCCTTCTCGTGTGTCAATACGGCGTCTCTACAGAGCTGCGAGTAATTTCCTCCTACCACTTCGGCCATAAAGCAGACGTAATTTTCTCCGTGTTGTGGCTCCGCGCTTCGTTAAACGCAGCCGCTATTGGCCTTTTCAATTAAGGATTCCTCTTAGCATTGCGTGCTGCGTGGGGTTGTTTTAGGCCCGAGACAGCGGCACACACACCCATTTCCTGTTTTGCCGTCCGTTCATTACCCCGCCGCCTTGTGGGCGGGTGGGGGGGGGGCGGGGGTAAAGGCGGGGACTGCCGAGGAATTTATGTCGGTTTCCTGTGACTGTGGCGGCGGCGACTCCCATTCACAAACAGGCCCCCCGCCACCCAGAAAACAGAAATGTGTTTCCCGCTATCGAGGCTCTCATTTTCAACAGCTCGCGCGTTGCGTACGTCTTCCGCTTTCTAAGACTACACACGAAACTTGCTACTGAACCGCAACGTTGAGCGTGCCGAGTTCAATGTGCTGCAGAACACTCCGAAACGATGCGACTCGTGCATTCGTACGTGTGCTTCAGCGTGGTACATGCGATCACAGCCCGCTCCAACGGCAGTTGTCTGCAGTATCTGGCTCACAAATCACACTCCTCACAGCCGGCCGGAGTGGCCGAGCGGTTCTAGGCGCTACAGTCTGGAACCGCGCGACTGCTACGGTCGCAGGTTCGAATCCTGCCTCGGGCATGGATGTGTGTGATGTCCTTAGGTTAGTTAGGTTTAAGTAGTTCTAAGTTCTAGGGGACTGATGACCACAGCAGTTAAGTCCCATAGTGCTCAGATACATTTGAACCACACTGCTCAAAAAATGGACGGCCGTTAAATTCTTATGTTAGCTCTACTAAGACGCGTATTTCCTCCCTTCTCCATATTCTAGTCATATTCTTCGGTCTATAATATACTCAAATAAAAACTTCAATATCCATCAACGTGTTATGAGGCAAAAAGAGAAGTACAATGTCCAGTTAGTAAGGAAGTCAGCTTATAAAAGTTCCATTAAAAATACAGTGATTTAAATGTATTATATTCGCCACAAAAAAGAAAAATATTTTCACGATTTGCGTTTTTTAATAAAAACCTAAGGTCATACTTACTGAATCACTGTTCCTATCCTTACTACGTATGAATTACAAAACTTAAAGAAAGGAAGTGCAAAATATCTTCAGAAATAAAGCAGTGCTATTTAATAGCATCGAATAATGTAAAATATACTTGTACTACATTAATGAAGAAGTACGAGAACCCTTTAGGAAACCAGAAGGTTAGTAAGAACGTATTTAGATTTAGTGAGACACGAACCAGCAGCACATCAACTGTTACCTTACAATTTTATGACACCAGACACGCCAACCAGCAACACATCAACTGTTAATTTACAATTATATGACACTATTCATTGCGCTACCGCGACCATGAATGATTTCTGTCCTCGCTTTGTATGTTACTACCTCCTGAAAGCTTTAACAGTACGTGTATTACTAACTCACATTTAATTATAGCAAACTGTGCCAAGAGTAATGCGTTTTTGATAGATCCTCAATGTGCCATTGCCTTGAAACGACACAGCCTCTTAATACGCAAGTTACAATAATTCTTTAAACACGAATATGACGTTTCCTGTCATTTTATTATAACGATTCATATAAGATCTTCAATTTGCTGATGCTCAGAAAGTGCACATACACTGAAGCGCCAAAGAAACTGGGGTAGGCAGGCGTATTGAAACACAGAGATATTTAAACAGGCAGGAAACCGTGTTGCGGTTGGCAACGCCTGTACAATACAAGTGTCCGGTGCAGCTGTTAGATCGGTTACTGCTGCTACAATGTCAAGTTATCAAGATTTAACTCAGTTTGAACGTGGTGTTACAGTCGGCGCACGAACGATGGGACACAGCATCTCCGAGGTAGCGATGAAGTGGGGTTTTCCCGTGCGACCGTTTCACGAGTGTACTGTGAATATCAGGAACCCGGTAAAATATCAAGTCTCCGCCATCGCTGCGACCGGAAAAAGATCCTGCAAACCAGACCACTTACGACTGAAGAGAATCGTTCAAAACGACAGAAGTGCCACCCTTCCGCAAAGTGCTGCAAATTTCATTGCTGGGCCATCAACAAGTGTCAGAGAGCAAACTATTCAATGAAACATCATCGATATGGGCTTTCAGAGCCGAAGACCCACTCGTGTACCTTTGATGACTGCACGACACGAAGCTTTATGTCTCGCCTGGGTCCGTCAACACGGACGTTGGACTGTTGATGACTGGAAACATGTTTACTAGTTGGACGAGTCTCGTTTCAAATTGTAATCGAGCGGATGGACATGTACGGGTATGGAGACAACCTCATGAATCCATGGACCCTGCATATCAGCAGGGGACTGTTCAAGCTCATGGACGCCCTGTTACGGTGTGGGGCGCGTGGAGTTGTAGTGTTATGGGACCCCTGATACGTCTAGATGGGACTCTGACAGGTGAAACGTACGTAAGCATCCTGTCTGGTCATCTCCATCCGTTCATGATCATTGTGCATTCCGACGGACTTGGACAATTCCAGCAGGACAATTCGTCAACCCACACGTCCAGAAATGCTACAGAGTGGCTACAGGAACTCTCTTCTGAGTTTAAACACTTCCGCTGGCCACCAGACTCCCCAGTCATGAACGTTATTGAGCATACCTGGGATGTCTTGCAGCGTGCTGTACATAAGAGGTCTCCACCTCTCGAATTCTTAAACATTTATGGACAGCCCTGCAGGATTCGTGGTGTCAATTCCCTCCAGGACTACTTCAGACATTAGTCGAGTCCATGCTACGCCGTGTTGCGGCACTTCTGCGTGCTCGCGGGGGCCCTACTCGATATTAGGCAGGTCTACCAGTTTCTTTGGCTCTTCAGTTTACACATATGGGCTTTAACTGAATGCCAATACGGCGCTTCGCGGCTCTGTGCTGAAGGAAGGTGGTGTGCGTGTGGCATTGATGGCGTTCTTCCATCTCATCTACATCTACATTTCTACTCGGCAAGCCACCCAACGGTGTGTGGCGGAGGGCGCTTTACGTGCCATTGTCATTACCTCCCTTTCCTGTTCCAGTCGCGTATGGTTCGCGGGAAGAACGACTGCCGAAAAGCCTCCGTGCGCGCTTGAATGTCTCTAATTTTACATTCGTGATCTCCTCGGGAGGTATAAGTAGGGGGAAGCAATATATTCAATACCTCATCCAGAAATGCACCCTCTCGACACCTGGACAGCAAGCAAGCTACACAGCGATGCAGAGCGCCTCTCTTGCAGAGTCTGCCACTTGAGTTTGTTAAACATCTCCGTAACGCTATCACGCTTACCAACTAACCCTGTGACGAAACGCGCCGCTCTTCTTTGGATCTTCTCTATCTCCTCTGTCAACCCGACCTGGTACGGATCCCACACTGATGAGCAATACTCAAGTATAGGTCGAACGAGTGTTTTGTAAGCCACCTCATTTGCTGATGGGCTACATTTTCTAAGGACTCTCCCAATGAATCTCAACCTGGCACCCGCCTTACCAACAGTTAATTTTATATGATCATTCCACTTCAAATCGTTCCGTACGCTTACTCCCAGATATTTTACAGAAGTAACTGCTGCCAGTGTTTGTTCCGCTAGCATATAATCATACAATAAATGATCCTTCTTTCTATGTATTCGCAACACATTACATTTGTCTATGTTAAGGGTCAGTTGCCACTCCCTGCACCAAGTGCCTATCCGCTGCAGATCTTCCTGCATTTCGCTGCAGTTTTCTAATGCTGCAACTTCTCTGTATACTACAGCATCATCCCCGAAATGCCGCATGAAAATTCGTACACTATCTACTAGGTCATGTTTATATATTGTGAAAAGCAATGGTCCCATAACACTCCTCTGTGGTGCGCCAGAGATTACTTTAACGTCTGTAGACGTCTCTCCATTTGAGAACAACTTGCTGTGTTTTGTTTGCTAAAAACTCTTCAATCCAGCCACACAGCTGGTCTGATATTTCGTAGGCTCTTACTTTATCAGGTGACAGTGCGGAACTGTATCGAACGCCTTCCGGAAGTCAAGGAAAATGGCATCTACCTGGGAGCCTGTATGTAATATTTTCTGGGTCTCGCGAACAAATGAAGCGAGTTGGGTCTCACACGATCGCTGTTTCCGGAATCCTTGTCGATTCCTACAAAGTAGATTCTGGGTTCCCAGAAACGACATGATATGCGAGCAAAAAACATCCAAAATTCTACAACAGATCGATGTCAGAGATATAAGCCTATAGTTTTGCGCATCTGCTCGACGACCCTTCTTGAAAACTGGGACTACCTGTGCTCTTTTCCAATCATTTGGAACCTTCCGTTCCTCTAGAGATTTGCGGTACACGTCTGTTAGAAGGGAGGCAAGTTCTTTCGCGTACTCTGTGTAGAATCGAATTGATATCCCGTCAGGACCAGTGAACTTTCCTCTGTTGAGTGATTTCAGTTGCTTTTCTATTCCTTGGAAACTTATTTCGATGTCAGCCATTTTTTCGTTCGTGCGAGGGTTTAGAGAAGGAACTGCAGTGCGGTCTTCCTCTGTGAAACAGCTTTGGAAAAAGGTGTTTAGTATTTCAGCTTTACGCGTGTTATCCTCTGTTTCATTGCCATCATCATCCCAGAGTGTCTGGATATGCTGTTTCGATCCATTTACTGATTTAACGTAAGAGCAGAACTTCCTTGAATTTTCTGTCAAGTCTGTACATAGAATTTTACTTTCGAATTCACTGAACGCTTCACGCATAGCCCTCTTTACGCCAACTTTGGTCTACGTTCAAACGTAAGCTCAGAATCTGACTTGCTAAATATTGTTCTGTGTGTTTGGAGAGACTACCCAACGTGCTAGTCCAAGTTGTGACGTCAGAAACTCGGCACGGTCAACGCTCAACGGTGGAATGCCCGTCCCACCGATTACCGCACTACAAACGTACTGGGGACGCTTTCTGTGGATACGCTAGTAAATATCCATGTTTCACGTATTCTCTACAGAAAAGCAGGGCGATTTTGGGCAAAAATATGGAAAAACCAAAAAGGCAACACCCCTTGGCATTCAAAACAGCTTCCAGTCGCCAAGGGACTCATGTACTATCTTCCTAGTGCCAAGTTCAGAAGTAACAATGATGGAGGTGGATAGCGATCGCCACCCTTCTCTCCGAAGTAAACCCCAAAGCTAGATAATACTGAGGTTTGTTGACCGTGGTGGCCAGGGGAGTTACGATTGTTCATCTTCGTGCTCACAAAAGCTGTATTGCACGATGCGAGCTGCGTGAACAGGGGACCTGTCATCTTGGACCACTGTATCACCGACAGGGAACAAACACTGAATCACACGATGGACCTGATGAGCGAAAATAGTTGCACAGTACTTGGCAGAAATGCGACCTTGCAGAATAACCAAGGACCCCATGGAATACTACGATATGGCTGCCCAATTCATCAACGATCTCGCGCCATATTTCACTCGTGGGTCGTGGTCCCAGACAGAAGTTGGAAACAATATGAAACAAGTCGCATCCGACCAGATGGCTTTCCTCCTTTGCTCCATAGTCCGAATTCCATGGCTTCGGCACGAAGTTTTGCCGTTACGGGCATTTGCATCTTTGTTCTTTTGTGGTCCTAAAATTTTTCTGAGTATTTTACTTTCTTTCTTTTCCAGTTCTTCCAATTCATTGCTTTTATTCAGCATTAAGAATTCAAGTACGTGTACCGAGCGAAATGGTGCAGTGGTTAGCACACTGGAATCGCATTAGGGAGCACGATGGTTCAAACCCGCGCCCGGCCATCCTGATTTTGGTTTTCCGTGATTTCCCTAAATCGCTTCAGGTAAATGCCGGGATGGTTCCTGTGAAAGGGCACGGCCGACTTCGTTTCCTATCCTTCACTAATCCGATGAGACCAACCAGTCAGTTCCGTATGGTGCTTCCGGTTTAATTACTGTGACTCTTGAAGTTTTCCCGGCGTATCGAATATTCCACAAGATTTCGGGATTGCAGCCGGATCTCATCGACTTCTTTCCACGATACTTTTGTAGTGTGACCTCATGGTGAAGAAGAGCTTTCACGGTTTTTACAACATCTGAATTCCATCCACAAAAACATTCAGTTTACGATGGAAGTTGAAAATGATGGTTGCCTACGATTTCTGGACGTCATGGCTAATCGCAGGGTGGGTGGGTCATTGGGGCATTCTGTCTATCGAAAACCCACGCATACGGACCTGTACCTGCAGGCGTCAAGCTGTCATCACCCGTCACAAACTATGGGCGTCATTCGAACGTTGGTGCATAGGGCACATGTCGTGTCTGATAAAGACAGCCTTGCAGACGAATTAGAGCACTTGAAATCTGTATTTCAACATAATGGATATTCTGCACATCAGGTCAGTACTGCTTTAAGGATGAAAAAACGTGACCACCCACAAGATCAAGAGGATAAGGAGGTGTTTAAGTCCAGAGCATTTCTCCCATATGTCGGGAACATTTCATCGAAAGTAGGCAGAATTTTAAAGAAACATCGTGTGAAAGCAATCTTCCGGCCACCTACAAAGACTCGTGCGCTTCTGGGCTCAGCCAAGGATGATCTGGGATTACGGAAGGCTGGAATTTATAAAATACCTTGCGAGTGTGGGAAAGCCTACATTGGTCAGACCACACGCACAGTACACGACCGCTGCGTTGAACATGAGCGCCACACTCGCCTTTTACAGCCCAGTAAGTCGGCCATAGCCGAACATTGTATTTCCACAGGACATACTATGGATTATTCTGCCACGAAAATCTTGGCCCCATCGAGATCCTTCTGGGATTCAGTTGTTAAGGAATCCGTGGAAATACGTTTGGCGGAAAATCTCATTAATCGTGATGGCGGCTTTCAATTGAATAAGGCTTGGGACCCGTTGATTTCTTTAATATCAACCAAAAGAAAACTTTTTATGGCTTCTGACACGTCGAGCGACAAGTAATTTTAATTTTAATATTGAAATTTTGCATTTTATTGTTTTGGACACGTCTGCGTGCATGTTTTACGTGTTTCACGCATTCCTTTGCGCTCCATAGATGCAGTAATATTGTAGAGGGCCTTGGAATCGACAGGTGGCGCGCATGCAACGGTAACTTGCGCATGCGCGTCTTGCGGCACTTTTACGTATAAATAGAGCGACTTGCACTAGCAATCTCCAGTGTCAAACACTCGCCTGAAGATGTATGTAAGGTTGTCAGCCGAAATATCGTGGAAAGAAGTCGATGAGATCCGGCTGCAATCCCGAAATCTTGTGGAATAGATTTAATTACTGTTGCGTGTCGTTCAGTTTTTTGCTGGAACGTTATTGATCTTTCATTATATCGGTTTTGACTGAGTTTGTACGCTAATTCCATTTTCTTTGATCTTTCTTTACTTGTGATATTATATAATACGTTTGATTGTGTCCGTTCTCCGAAATATTAAAACTGCCAACTCTTTTAATGTTCCCGGGTTAAGTTGGTATATATTTTTCACTGCTGTCTTTATGTTCAATGTGTTGCGTTTTCTCATGCGATATTTGTAAGTCAGTTTTATCTGCAATTTTTCGTAGTGCTTCTATAGTTACCTTTGCATCTGTTTTGTCCTTACAGATAACTGCAATATCGACAGCAAAAGTGGTAAAGAAATCGCAATTCTTAAGCAAAAGTGAGAAATCTCTTGTTTTATTGAATTAGACTGTGTATTTCGTGCCAAGTGGATCTGTATGTAATTGTTTTTAATACTGCTAGTTAATTATCCAACGCTTGCACGTACTTATTAACCTCGGTCTTCTTTTAGACGATGGCTCAAATGGCTCTGAGCACTATGGGACTTAACATCTGAGATTATCAGTCCCCTAGAACTTAGAACTACTTAAACCTAACTAACCTAAGGACATCACACACATCCATGCCCGAGGCAGGATTCGAACCTGCGACCATAGCAGTCGCGTGGTTCCGGATTGAAGCGGCTAGAACCGCTCGGCCACCGCGGCCGGCTTCTTTTAGAAGAGAAAAAAATCAAATGATCTACGGTGATGATCCAAAAGTTTATAAGCGCTGCCTACCTGGGGCTCAATGCCGCCTGACGAGGTAAGGAAAGTATGTAAGCGAAGCAGAAACGAAAGGGGAACCATTCTAGCGATGGCACAGGCCACCAATGATTAAATCCACTAAAGTGAGCGTCTTTGGCAAAGGACAAATTGTTATAGCCCTGGGGCTGGGAAGGAGCGAAGCTCGTCGGCTACTCGCGAGTTCCTGTCGTGAGCATCTATGGACACAAAGTCGAAAATACTAAAACAAGTGACCTCCTTGTTAATACTACTTAACATTCAATAAGCAAAACTGGTACGTTTTGCAGACGATACTAGTGTTATAATAAACCCCATTAGAGAGAAAGCAGCAGAAGTGTTAGTAAACGATATTTTGCAAAGAATTATTAAGTGGTTCTCTGAAAATGGGCTCTCCTTAAATTAAGAAAGAAAATCTCACTACGTTGAGTTCTGTACGACAAATAGTCATATCAACAACTGATGTAGAACATGGGAAGAAATAAGTAAATTTTTTGGTGTGTATGTTGATGAAAACGAATTGGAAGAAGCTGAGCTTCTGAATCAATTAAGCTGAGCTACTTTTGCTCTTCGTGCGGTTGCTAATCTTAACAAACGTACCAACATTCTGACATACATTGCGTATTTCCACTCAATAATATCAATAATGACTCATCACTTGGAAAGAAAGTATTGATTACACAAAAGCGAACGGTAAGAATAATACGTAGTGTTCACCCTCGGACGTCATTTAGGTACCTCTTCAAGGAGCTAGGCATTTTAACTGAGCCGTCGTAATACATATGTTCATCATAACGACATTCGTCAGGAAGAATCCATCGCAATTTGAGATGAACAGCTGGCAGCGGTGGCCGAGCGGTTCTAGGCGCTTCAGTCCGGAACCGCGCGACTGCTACGGTCGCAGGTTCGAATCCTGCCTCGGGCATAGTTGTGTGTGATGTCCTGAGGTTAGTTAGGTTTAAGTAGTTCTAAGTTCTAGGGGACTGATGACCTCAGATGTTAAGTCCCAGAGTGCTCAGAGCCAATTGAACCGTTTTTTGAGACGAACATTGATGTTCATACCTACAACGCTAGAGGGAAAAATATCCTTTAAAATCCGCTGTTAAAACTGTCAGTGGATCAGAAAGGAGATCACCAAGACACAACAAAAATTGCCCAATGACATAAAATGTCTACAGGTTACGAATCAAGTTTTAACTCTAATTTAAAAACATTTTTTCTGGACAATCCTTCATACTCCATTGATGAATTTCTACCAAAAAACTGGTAACCAGTATAAAAATGTAACTGAATGAGTACGACTAAAAATAATGTGTGCATTATTATCAACACTAATTATGTACGCATATCTTGTAAACTGACTCTTTACATGCCATTTCGATAAATGATGTTTCAATGATCTATGAAACATGTAACTAACTCACTTACTGGAGAAGAAGCACGGTGAAACGACGAATAGGTGAGATGGTGTTAGACGTCCACCCCTCTTCACAGAACGTGGAGGAAGTACGAGGCTTGCCTCTCTGTAAAGCACGCTAGGCGGCGACCTGCGGCGAATTTGACGACAGAGCACAGTTCTGGTCCAGCCACAAGTATTTCGGACCACACTGTTTAGTAAGAGGCCTGTTCAAAAAATTTCCGGAACTTTGTCCACAACATTTTTCTCCGCTAACTTTTAGTTATTGTGCTTGGTCTCCTTCAAAATACTCTCCTCCGCAATTTATACGAGGGTCACTCCAAAAGAAATGCACTCTATTTTCGTAAAAATACAATTTTCATTCTGCATGTGTGAAAATTTTACAGTGCGTAGACACATCCTTCCTGCTTGATTTCAAACTTAGTTCAACCTGATCCCGTGAGAGGCGCCGTGACAGCATGTCTTGAAGATGGCTGCTACACTTGACGTTCGTCAGAAGCAACGTGCTGTCATAGAAATCCTGTGCTGTGAAAACGAGACAGTGGGAAACATCCACAAGAGGTTGAAAAATGTGTATGGAGATGCTGCTGTCGATCGCAGTACAGTTAGTCGGTGGGCAAGCAAGTTACGTGATGAAAGCGGGCACGGCAATATTGAGGATTGTCCTCGCAGCGGCAGGCCTCGTACTGTAAACGCTCCAGACAGTGTGCAGAGAGTTAACGATTTGGTGAGTGCCGACAGACGCATCACAGTGAACGTATTGTCACGCTACGTTGGAATAGAGGAAGTGTTTGCAGAATACTGGAAGTGTTGGCGTTAAAAAGGTTTGTGCCAGATCGGTTTCCAGGATGTTGACAGTGGCTCACAAAGAAACAAGAAAAACAGTATGCAGCGAACTTTTGGAACAGTACGAGAAAGATGGAGATGAATTTCTTGGAAGAGTTGTGACGGGTGATGAAACATGGCTCCACCATTTTTCACCAGAGACGAAGAGGCAATCAATGGAGTGGCATCATGAAAATTCACCCAAGGAAAAAAAGAATCTAAACCACACCTTCTGCTGGAAAAGTTACGGCTACGGTGCTTTTCGATTCCGAAGGACTCTTGTTGTGGACATCATACCAAGTGGAACCACCATAAATTCTGATGCATGTGTGACGACACTGAAGAAACTTCAAGCTCGACTGAGTCGTGTTCGACCACATCGGCAAAAGCAGGATGTTTTGGTGTTGCACGACAATGCCCGGCCACATGTCAGTCAATAAACCGTGGAAGCGATCACAAAACTCGGATGGACAACACTGAAACACCCGCCTTACAGTGCTGACCTGGCTCCATGTGACTATCATATCTTTGGGAAACTGAAAGACTCTCTTCATGGAACAAGGTTTGAAGATGATGACTCCCTTGTGCACGCTGCCAAACAGTGGCTCCAACAGGTTGGTCCAGAATTTTACCGTGCGGGTATACAGGCGCTGGTTCCAAGATGGCGTAAGGCAGTTGAGAGGGATGGAATGGTTGGTTCAAATGTTTCTGAGCACTATGCGACTTAACTTCTGAGGTCATCAGTCGCCTAGAACTTAGTTCTAATTAAACCTAACTAACCTAAGGACATCACACACATCCATGCCTGTCCGAGGCAGGATTCGAACCTGCGACCGTAGCGAAAATATTGTTCCTAAAGGATGTATCTACACACTGTAAAACTTTCAAACATGTAGAATAAAAGATGGATTTAAAAAAATGTGCGTTTCTTTTGGAGTGACCCTCGTACACCACTCGCAACGTCGTTTCCACTGCCGGAAGCAGTGTTGGTACTCCTCTTCCTGGATCGCGCGAAGAGCGGTCCGCGAATTCCTTGTATCTCGACTATCGTTGCAAATATTCGCCCTTTCAACGGGGTTTTCAACTTTGGAAACAAAAAAACGTCCGCAGGGGCCAGGTCTGGAGAGTGCGAAGGATGAGGCAGCACAGTGATTTCGTTTTTTGTGCAATAGTCACGCATGACTCATCAGCCGTGGGACGAACTTGGTGGCTACACGATGCGTTCCAAGATGCTGTGTCAGGATTACCTGACATTATCCAGCCGAAATGTTACATTCCTCTGTAGTCTTCGAACAGTCAGTCTTCGACTGGCACGCACAATTCCGTTGATGTTCCTGGCTTGAACGGCGTCGGTAGACGTTGGAGGGCATGCTGAACGAGGGTCATCTTTAACTACCGTCGGGCCATTTTTAAACCGTTTGAAACACCCCGAGTACGGCTTAAGGACTCATCGCCGTTGGCTTTCTGCATCATTTGGTGTGTCTCTGTAGAAATTTTTTTCTACATCTACATCTAAATGGATACTCTGCAAATCACATTTAAGTGGCTGGCAGAGGGTTCATCGAACCATCTTCACAATTCTCTATTATTCCAATCTCGTATAGCGCGGAAAGAATACACTCCTCTATCTTTCCGTACGAGCTCTGATTTGCCTTATTTTATCGTGGTGATCGTTCCTCCCTAAGTAGGTCGGTGTCAACAAAATATTTTCACATTCGGAGGAGAAAGTTGTGATTGGAATTTCGTGAGAAGATTCCGTCGCAACGAAAAACGCGTTTCTTTCAATGATGTCCAGTCCAAATCCTGTATCATTTCTGTGACACTCTTCCCCATATTTCGTGATAATACAAAACGTGCTGCCTTTCTTTGAATTTTTCGATGTACTCCGTCGGTCCTATCTGGTAAGGATCCCGCGCCGCACGGCAGTATTCTACGAGGGTGAGTCAAATGAAAACCTTAAATTTGTAATAACAAATCGAAATTTCGCGCCGTTATCCTGTAAGTTGGTAAGCGTGCTACAAACAGCGTGCAGAATGGCCTGTAGGTGGCAGCATAGTGCAGATGCATACATACCGTCGCAACATCAGCATAAAGATGGCCGCCCCACTTGCGACATGCACCAGGGAAGACCAGCGATTTGTTATTCGGCTTTTGCGTAGTGAAGGTGTGAAACCTATTCAGATTCATCGACGAATGAAGGTTCAGTACGGCGATGGTTGTTTGTCACATCAGCAAGTCTTCAAATGGAGTAGCAAGTTCGCAAATGGTGTGACTTCAGTGGAAGATGCTCCTCGTCCAGGTCAGGCACAACGAGTTGTGACTCCACAGAACATTGCAGCAGTTGAAGCCATAGTGAAGGAAAACCGCCGAGTGACACTGAATGATATTGCAGCATGTTTACAGATTAGTCATGGGTCAGCACACCACATTGTGCATGATGTGCTCCAGTTTCACAAAGTGTCTGCAAGATGGGTGCCACGGCAGCTGCCTCCTGAAATGAGAGAACGACCTGTTGATACTTGTGAAGAACTTCTTCGGCGCTTTGAACGAGAAAGTGGTGACTTCATTGCAAGAATCGTTACTGGGGACGAAACCTGGGTTCACTTCCACCAACCGGAAGCGAAAAGAGCGAGCAAGGAATGGCGCCATTCCTTATCATCAAAACCAAAGAAGTTTCGAACAGAACCATCAGCAGGGAAGGTTCTGCTGACTCTCTTTTGGGACGAAAAAGGCGTCATTTTGGAGCGTTACGTGCTTAGAGGGACCACTGTCACCAGTGCATGATACACAGATCTCTTAAAAAATCATCTGCGGTCTGTAATCAAATCAAAGCGACGTGGATCGCTGTCAGCAGGTGTCCTTTTGCAACATGACAATGCAAGGCCCCACACTGCCCGTACAACAGTTGCAACAATCACAGACCTGCATTTTGAGTGTCTTCCTCATCCACCATACTCCCCAGACCTTACCCCAAGTGATTTCCATATGTTTGGACCACTCAAAGACGCAATGGGAGGGAAGAAGTTGCGTTCTGATGAAGAGGTACGCCAGCGTGGTTGCGCGGAATACCAAAAGAATTTTTTTAAAGGAATTTATGCACTTTCTAAGCACTAGAGGACTTGCATTGAGCGTGGGGGACATTATGTTGAAAAGTGATACAGCTTTGTACCACTTCTGCACAATAAAATGACATTGAAATAAATATTTAAGGTTTTCGTTTGATTCATCCTCGTAAAAGAGGACGGGCAACCGTAGTGTAGGCAGTCTCCTTAGTAGGTCTGTTATATTTTCTAAGTATCCTGCCAATAAAACGCAGTTTTTGGTTGGTCTTCCCCATAACATTTTGTATGTGTTCCTTCAAATTTAAGTTGTTCGTAATTGCAACACTTAGGTATTTAGTTGAATTCGCAGCTTTTACATTAGACTGATTTATTACGTAATCGTAGTTCCTTTTAGCACTCATGTGGATGACCCCACACTTTGTTATTTAGGGTCAACTGCCACTTTTCGCACCATTCAGATATCTTTTCTAAATCGTTTTGCAGTTTGTTTTGATCTTCTGCTGACATTATTAGTCGATAAACGACAGCGTCATCTGCAAACAACCGTAGAAGGCTGCTCAGATTGTCTCCCAAATCGTTTATGTAGGTAAGGAACAGCAAAGGACCTATAACACTACCTTGGGGAATACCAGAAATCACTTCTGTTTTACTCGATGACTTTCCGTTAATTGCTACGAAGTGTGACCTCTCTGACAGGAAATCACATTCCAGTCACATAACTGAGACGATATTCCATCAGCACGCAATTTCATTACGAGCCGCTTGTGTGGTACAGTGTCAAAAGCCTTCCGGAAATCCAGAAATACGGAATCTATTTGAAATTCCTTGTCAATAGCACACAGCACTTCATGTGAATAAAGAGCTAGTTGTGTTTCACAGGAACGATGCTTTCTAAACCCATGTTTACTGTGTGCCAATACTCGCTTCCCACGCCCAGTTTCCCGGGTCTGCCTCGTGATAACTGGGTGTTGTGTGATGTCCTTAGGTTAGTTAGGTTTAAGTAGTTCTAAGTTCTAGGGGACTGATGACCATAGATGTTAAGTCCCATAGTGCTCAGAGCCATTTGAACCATTTTGTGTGCCAATAGATTGTTACACGCAAAATTTAATGCAGACACGTTGCTACTCTAACTCCGCCATCTCTAAATTCGCAAGCTTTCCGACACAACATTCTACCCAAAACATCACTGAACTGTAACTAACAACAATGAAACTTCCGGCAGTTACACATTAAACACAGGTGTCTACAGGGATGCCAACCGCATTTCGCTCCAGCGTACCATTTGCGCGAAATTATGAATATTACGGAATTTTTTGAACAGATCTCGTATTGTTGTTGAACATGGCGTTCCGTAACAGACCATTCATACGTGTTTCCATGTCGACGGAACGATATTGTCAGTTACGGTAACAATGGGCACAGAATCATCGAAACTGGATCAATAGGAACGAGCCGTCATTCCGCGAGATGCGTGACGTTTGTTGTTACACCAGGTCGATCCTCGTGTCCGGAGACGCCGTCATCCAGACGCTGTTGCACTGCATTCCGGAGGTGGACCAACATCTTACTCTAAGCAGCTGGTCATAATGTGCGAGGAGCGTTCCATAAGTAAGGCAAAACTTTTTTTCTGAGAGCAGGTTGGTTTTATTCAGGATTCCAGTAGACCATATACGAGGTGTGGCTAGAAAAAAACCGGACTAGTACTGGTGAAACAATAAAACGAATGCAATAAGGCTGAAAGTCGCGTGGCCTGTCACGTGACTCTCGCTCCGCCTACTGCTCGAGTTTCATCTGCCTCCTGCACTCAGTCTGCCCGTGGCGTCTGTTTTAAGTAGTTGACGTTTTGTCTGTGCGTCGGAAAATGTTGAGGGTACAGAAAGAACAGCGTGTTAACATCAAATTTTGTTTCAAACTAGGAAAATCTGCAAGTGAAACGTTTGTAATGTTACAACAAGTGTACGGCGATGATTGTTTATCGCGAACACAAGTGTTTGAGTGGTTTAAACGATTTAAAGATGGCCGCGAAGACACCAGTGATGACACTCGCACTGGCAGACCATTGTCAGCAAAAACTGATGCAAACATTGAAAAAATCGGTAAACTTGTTCGACAAGATCGCCGTTTAACAATCAGAGCAGTGTCTGAGTTAACAGGAGTTGACAAGGAAAGTCAACTGCACATACGGTTCACGTCCACGCTGTCGCGGCATGCTACCAGTGTTAAAGACTGCGATGGAGCTCCGTATGCCACGGCAAACTGGCCGACACTGACGGCGGCGGTGCACAAATGCTGCGCAGCTAGCGCCATTCGACGGCCAACACCGCGGTTCCTGGTGTGTCCGCTGTGCCGTGCGTGTGATCATTGCTTGTACAGCCCTCTCGCAGTGTCCGGAGCAAGTATGGTGGGTCTGACACACCGGTGTCAATGTGTTCTTTTTTCCATTTCCAGGAGTGTAAGTTTCCTTTAATTTACGTCTATAGTCACAAACTTTTTGTTAACAGATTACCGGTTTCGGTCTATAATGACCATCATCAGATTTGTTTCGTAAAAACTAAGTCGTAATGTACCGCAGCCATAGTGGCATCGTCAAATGTTAAATGCAAAATCAGCATTTGACGATGCCACCATGGCAGTTGACGATGCCACTATGGCTGCAGTACATTAGGACTTTGTTTTTATGAAGCAGGTCTGATGATGGTCATTATAGACCGAAACCGGTAATCTGTTAAAAAACGTTTGTGACCATAGACGTAAATGAAAGGAAAATTATTGTATATACGAGTCACTGTTTTATTCGCGACAATGTCGCAGTTTCTTCGACAAAAAATTGTCATGATCAGCCTGTAACGCGCAAGCAATTGTCACGTAGATGGTCGTTCGTTGCTGTTTACGGTCTTCTGTTAGGCGGCGAGGTACCGAGTGGGCACGCATCTCTGAGTACTCCAACTGATGGACGAGTGAGTCAGCACTACTCACAGAGATATCCAGTTGAGCAGTGAGCTGCTTGATTGTGATCCGTCAATCAACTCGAATGAGAGTGTCCACACGCTCCGATATTTAAAGAGTCACAGTCGTGTGCGGCCGGCCGCCACGCCAGAGACAGGACAGGTTTACGCGACCTTGTTACATTACAAATGCCTCGCCCAACGAGTCACCATGCTTTTGTTCACTGCCAGATCTCCGTAGACATACAGCAAGCGCCTATGAATGTCTGCGATGCTCTGCTCTTCCGCCAAAAGAAACTCAACGACAGCTGTCTGCTTGGAACGCACCTCCGTTACAGATGCCATTTTGAAGGCTACGTATAGCGCCGCCACCTACCCGCCAGGTTAGCCGAGAGCGCTAACGCGCTGCTTTCTGGACTCGGGTAGGCGCGCCGGCCCCGGATCAGATCCGCCCGGTGGATTAACGACGAGGGCCGGTGTGCCGGCCAGCCTGGATGTGGTTTTTAGGCGGTTTTCCACATCCCGCTAGGTGAATACCAGGCTGGTCCCCATGTTCCGCCTCAGTTACACGCGTCGCAGACATTTACAACACGTCCGCACTATTTCGCGATTTACACTAGACGCAGACAGTTGGGTTACAGTGATACTGTCCTGGCGGCAGGAAGGGCATCTGGCCATCCCTCAAACTAACATTGCCAAATACGTTGTAACCACGCTGATCTTGAGATCGCTGCGGGACTATGGCGTAAGCGAAAGAAAGAAAAAAAAAGTATAGAGCCGCCACCTCTCGAAACTACGGGACACTAAAGGGGCTAAGCGGGAATATTGAACGACGTCCCACAACATACACGGCATTTTTCGACTGAAATTGACCGAGAAATGAAATGTGGCCTAGTATTTACTGAAAGCCCCTCGTATAATGTTTGGCTCATCCGGTAGTACCTCTTACACCACGGTTTGTGAGATATTTACGTCGCCTTTCATTTGACCAATAGCTGCATAACTTCATTGGCGAGTCTTGTGCGATATTTTCTGCGTATCCATAGTGGTATTAGCAGGTGGTTGTCATAACGTATGACATTTGGCTCAACAGTGTAAGCTCAACGGGCAAAAAAATCAGAGAAATCGTTACAAGCATCATTTAATATCGTGTAATTGATGAAACGAGAAAATATAAAAACGCAGTAAATGAAGCAGGCATAAAGGAATACAAACGTCACTAAAATGTGATCGACAGGAAGTGCAAATGGCTAAGCAGGGATGGCTAGAGGACAAATGTAAGGATGTAGACGCATGTATCACTAGGAGTAAGATAGATATTGCCTACAGGAAAATTAAAGAGACCTTTGGAGAAAAGAGTACCATATGTATGAATATCAAGAGCTCAGAAGGAAACCCAGTTCTAAGCAAAGAAGGGAAAGCAGAAAGTTGGAAAGAGTATATAGAGGGTCTATACAAGGGCGATGTACTTGAGGACAATATTATGGAAATGGAAGAGGATGTAGATGAAGATGAAATGGGGGATATGATACTGCGTGAAGAGTTTCACAGAGAACTGAAAGACCTACGTCGAAACAAGGCCCCGGGAGTAGACAACATTCCATTAGAATTATTGATAGCCTTCGGAGAGCCAGCCCTGACAAAATTCTTCCATCCGGTGAGCAAGATGTATGAGACAGACGAAATACCCTCAGACTTCAAGACAAATATAATAATTCCAATCCAAAAGGAGGCAGGTGTTGACAGATGTGAAAATTACCGAACTATCAGTTTAATAAACCACGGCTGCAAAATACTAACACGAATTCTTTACAGACGAATGGAAAAACTGGCAGAAGCCGACCTCGGGGAAGATCAGTTTGGATTCCGTAGAATTGTTGGAACACGTGAGGCAATACTGACCCTACGGCTTATCTTAGAAGATAGATTAAGGAAAGGCAAACCTACGTTCCTAGCGTTTGTAGACTTAGAGAACGCTTTTGACAATGTTCACTGGAATACTCTCTTTCAAATTCTGTAGGTGACAGGGGCAAAATACAGGGAGCGAAAGGCTTTTTACAGTTTGTAGAGGAACGAGAGTCGAGGGGCATGGAAGGGAAGGAGTGGTGGGGAAGGGAGTGAGACAGGGTTGTAGCCTATCCCCGATGTTATTCAATCTGTATATTGAGCAAGCAGTGAAGGAAACAAAAGAAAAATTCGGAGTAGGTATTAAAATCCATGGAGAAGAAATAAAAACCTTGAGGTTCGCCGATGACATTGTAATTCTGTCAGAGACAGCAAAGGACCTGAAAGAGCAGTTGAACGGAATGGACAGTGTCTTGAAAGGAGGATATAAGATGAACATCAAGAAAAGCAAAACGAGGATAATGGAATGTAGTCAAGTTAAATCTGGTGTTGTTGAGGGAATTAAATTAGGAAATGAGACACTTAAAGTAGTAGATAAGTTTTGCTATTTGGGGAGAAAAATAACTGATGATGGTCGAAGTAGAGAGGATATAAAATGTAGACTGGCAATGGCAAGGAAAGTGTTTCTGAGGAAGAGAAATTGGATAACATCGAGTATAGATGTGTCAGGAAGTCGTTTCTGAAAGTATTTGTATGGAGTGTAGCCATGTATGAAGTGAAACATGGACGATAAATAGTTTCGACAGGAAGAGAATAGAAGCTTCGAAATGTGGTGCTATAGAAGAATGCTGAAGATCAGATGGGTGGATCACATAACTAATGAGGAGGTATTGAATAGAATTGGGGAGGGATTTGTGGCACAACTCGACTAGAAGATGGGGTCGGTTGGAAGGACATGTTCTGAGGCATCAGGGGATCACTAATTTAGTATTGGAGGGCAGCGTGGAGGGTAAAAATCGTAGAGGGAGGCCAAGAGATGAATACACTAAGCAGATTCAGAAGGATGTAGGTTGCAGTAAGTACTGGGAGATGAAGAAGCTTGCACAGGATAGAGTAGCATGGAGAGATGCATCAAACCAGTCTCTGGAATGAAGACCACAACAACAATAATTCCAATCTTGGACTTGAGACCAGCCTGGACTCGGTTAGGAAATGAGTCCATGAAGTTGAGCAAGTACGTCGCATCCGGGTGAAGCCACTCGTTGGGGGTTTGATCGCGCAGTTCCACCAAACTGCGGGGATGCTGGTGTTGAGGATTTACACGCGGTCTCTACATGTCCCACAGATTCCCTATAGGGTTAAGTCAGGTGATTTTTCAGGCGATCCGAGGTCTAATAGGGCGGTGAAGTGTTCAGGGAAACAGTCACATATTCTTCGAACCGTATGAACTTTGCTGTTGTAGTCTTTATGTGTCTGTGTGAACAATGGCCTCTTGCGAGGTGGCCGACTACAAATGTTCATTACATGCACTTCATGTCGCAATGTTCTCTCGCTAACAGGTTGGAATTGACCTTTATTCACTGCCTGGAGCAACGCTTTCGGGTTTGGAAGCGATTTTGATTCGCAAACCGTGAAACGCGACTCCAGCTGTTCTCAGTCAGGATCCATTCCCGACCACAGTTCTTACGTCGTGTTTCGCGACCACGGTTGTTACATCACTGCTTGTGGTCATATTAAGGCGACCTGGACGTGAAATGACTGAAATTTTCGAAAACATTTTTTTGTCACCATCTGAAAGACAGTTTTATCCCCTTTCATAAAATTTAGTTTTTACCTACTTTTCAGTTGTTGATTTGGTTTGAAACGCTCTTTGAACAAGTGTCTGCAAACCATCCACGCTCATGCGACAGGCAAGGAATAACACCATAAATATTTCTTGCCTGCCACAGTCATGGAAACAGTAAAGCCAACATACAGGTAACTTGCAGGTGCAAATGTCTACATGGCCGTACACAAAACCCTAATGAGAGTTTCAACAGCTGTTGGTGGCAACGAGTACCAAAAATAGTGTTTGTTGGGTGGACAGCACTCAAAATGGGTGTGATGGATGCTGTCATTAGCAGGACAAAAGTAATGGACAAATTAGGCATCCAGCCAGGAAATAATATAATAGCTGCTCTGACTGCCATAGATCGTCAGCGACTAGTTGAAGCTGAAAGGGCTGTGGAAGCCACCACTAAAGAGTCCAGAGGAATAGGCTCGTGAAGAAGTCTACAGAGGATAAAGAAGCAGCTGGCCAGCAAGATTATACTGCTGGAATGTTATGAAAGAGGCATATGGTGAGTCAAAAACACTGTGAACTTGTAATATTGTTACTTTATTTTGCTATGAAAGCGGTACTGCTAGACAATAAAAGCGGTTTAAAAGCTGTGAGCTGTCTGGGGAAGTTAACCTTGCATTACTGAGCAACTGTTTCAGCAGGTATCCAGTCTAGCTTACCAAATTCCCAAACAGACTAACATTAATTATAATCTTTTAACAGTCATACAACAACCGGTAAATATATATATATAAAAAGAGAATTTAAATAAAAAGAAAGAAATCATTTTATATTTGGAACTGTATTTTAAGATTGATCATTGAGATTTCAGCATATTAAACTTGATTCCTAACTAAACTGGTGCCTTATTTAGGATTGTGAAAATGTGAGATTGCAATCTTACGGAACACATCAAATATGGAGCCAAGATTGGGAGACTGCATACAACACTGCATTCATAAAACAACACACAAAGAACGTTGAAACATATGCAAGAGAAAGTTAACCACTACCAACCGATTCAATTTTCACCCAAAGAAGTTACGTTCGTAGCACAATCCTGTCCGTCATGTAATTACCACACACTGGTATACTAAATTCATATTAACTCTTTGTGAAATCTTCGCGAAAAGAATAGCTGAGGGCTACTTTGATGATTACACCACATGCTTCACGTGGTCAACTTGGTTTACACAAAGAGTGTAACTCCACAATAATTTTGATAATTAAAATAAATTAGATCGAAAAGCAATTTACAAAAGAAAAACCTCGAACTGGTTACTATCGTCTTACTATTAACCTGATGGGTCAAACAATTATATAAGCACGTGATAGTGGTCTCACAAAGTACACCCCACGTGGGTTGAACATAAAGAAAAGTTGCTATATTGAAAAATACTGTCAAGACGAGACGTTATAATCTCACAAGCATTCGCATTTAAGATTGATCTTAGTTAGAGTTACTGATCAACACGTGGTTCCACTTTACTCACAAAGTAGTGACAAAGCAACTACCGGAAAATAATCTGAACTTCACACGAGAATTACACTGCGCTGCAATTTAAGATAACATTAGATATTTTAGAGCTAAACCTGAAATAAAGGTGATTAAATTTTCAGTTAGGCTGAACTTAAGAAATCCATTGTCCTACAGACTTAGCAGACACGCGCTTAGCCGGAGATCTTACCACTTCAGACGCTCGCGACGGACCGACTGACTGGTCCCTTCCTGAGGGGTGGCTCACAAATACAAACGGAAGTGGCCAGAGGGGCAGCTTCCTATACCAACATGACAACGGACGGACAGGACCATACTAAGAATAGAAACCTCTTTGCTTTTAGAAAGCGTAGCTACCTGTTCCGACGTTGGTCCCACTGTTCTCTAGCAGACAGCCTTGTCTGCTACCCTCAAGCATGCAACTAGAAATACATTTGCTCATTCATCCTCTCACACAGAAGGGAAGGGGGATGACAGTATCTTATCATATACAGTATATAAAAGAAAGCGGATGTAGGTTCCGTATGAGACTGTGTGACATGAATTACATATAAACTGTGTTTTAAAGTGTAGTAGTGTGACAGATCGTTCTTGTTTATGTGTAAAAGTAACACGTTCCACTACTCAGTCTCCTCCAAGATAGTCAGAAACGCCACAGTAAATTTAGAAGAGGAATTTATGCCGTAAATGACAACAGATTTAAGAAATTAAACATGAAAGGAATCCAACAGAGACCTTTCAAACTTTCTTTTCTCATTTTCTCGTAACTACATCTTCAGAACATTAGGTACATATAACTTCGCAATGTTTTTATTCGTGTTCACCAAATTTCTCTCAAGTGAAGAATGGGATAGTATCTTTGTATTATGCCTAATACATCGCAGAAATGATCTATGTTTGTCATTCTGTATACAACTTTATCGGTATTTTTTTAGACACAACAGTAATGTGGTATAATAAGGGTTTTTCTATTTCCTGAGATATACTGAAAACCACAAAACGAGAGGCATAATGTGTTTCTATGAATATTGTCAGCAGCCTGCCACAGTTTCAATGCTATTAGACTGATGATGGACCAGAAAATGGCACCAGATGGGAACGTGTACTATAAAAACATCTATTAGCCAAAATACTGTAATTCTTAAATTATAACAGATATTTTAATAAATTTCCTTTCACAGCTTGAGTTAATGTTGGTAAAAAACCGCAACTTCCTCCGCATTGTAGATGAAGAGTAGTGTGCACTGTGAGCGAGGTAAAAAAAATGCAGTCCGTTCACGTCCAGGTCTCCTTAAACAGTCCGCCGCAAAACACCAACAAATCCAGCAGCTTCGCACATCGTATGGCCATGGGCACAACCAAATACGATTGGTCCTTTTTGCTACTCTGTGGTGTCCTTACATTTTCCGCTGGAAACATAAAAATGTCTCCTTGATCGTTAGTGTCTTATGCACACGTAGAACCAGTGCGCCTGCGGTTGAGCACAGGACGCGATCGCAACTCCGCCTGTACAGGCTTCACGATCCATCTGCGCACACGCACTACCGTGACTAATTTTTTGTCCGATGATCTTATATTCGGTAGTACGTCTTACGCCATGGTCTCTGAGACATTACATCGACTTTCATTGGATCAATAGCGCCATAACTAGTATGTTGGCGGGTGTTGCGAGCAATTTCGCACGTATCCTTAGTGGTAGTATTCTTGAAGAACTTTTTTTTCTGATTCGAATTTGATGCCTCAATCACAGTATTATAGTCTACCGGGGCTGTTGCTGTTGCCGCCGCCGTCCATAACAGATACGCAGCCAACCACTGTACCCTGATGGGGCACGTGTAGCCATAATAGCTTCAGTAAATAGTAATTATTAAAAATATTTCTCTCCTTTACATTCTTGTGCAGTTTTTTAATTTTCATGTATGTAATGATTTATGTTCGTGACGAAATTTTACTCTTTTGGTAGCCGTATTTCACGATGACCAGCAATTACTCTGCTGATGATGCCGCTAACAGAGCTTGAGAGTGGGAGTGCAGAAACTTTTACAGTCATTAGGGGGGAGTCCGCTACTGGAGGTCTACCGTAGGTTGTCTCAGTGCCTCCGGATCGTGATGAATTTGGGGTTTGCTGAATACCATATAGTTTACTGAACTCAAAAAAATCAAACACACACACACACACACACACACACACACACACACACACACACACATATATATATATATATATATATATATATATATATATATATATATATAACCTGGACTTACACGATTACATCAGAGAAAGTCGGAGCTCTCTGGCAAACTTCCACTTAAAACACCTACATACATTGGAACCTTTAACATAAATACATTAATCCAACCAGGAAAGCTTCTAAACCTTACAACAGAACTTGAAAAGCAAAAGATAGTAATACTAGCTTTACAGGAGACACGTTTTACAGATGAAGAAACATCAGATTATGGCAACTATCGCATCTTTAAGAGCAAGACGGATAAACGAATCGGAAGAGGAGCCCCCCATCTCGGGATGGCGTTTATCATACACAAGAGCGTGCTCAGCTCCATCAAGGAAGTTACTCCCGTAAATAATAGGATAATGACGATGCGCTTACAATGTGCCAACAAAACATACACAATGGTTAATGTTCATGCTCCCACAAACGGAGACAACAAGAAAAACCCCATAGAAACAGAAAAGTTCTGGGAAAATTTGGAGAATATAATGGCCAAGATTCCAAAAGATGATACAAAAGTTCTACTCGGCGATTTTAATGCCCAAATTGGTAGAGAGAAAATCCACCAAAAAACCGTAGGCAAATATCCTGCACATAAATTTACCAATAAAAATGGTACAAGGCTCGTCGAACTATGTAAGCAGAATAACCTGAAGATAATGTCAACATCTCTAAGAAAATGTCCAAGAAAACAAAAGACATGGAGATCTCCTATACAAGAAATTGGCGAGTTTCAAATAGATCATGTGGCGATTTCATACCCAGTACAAAAAGAAATTTACGACGTCCAAGTACGCAGAGGAGCAAACATTGATTCAGACCATTACCTAACTAGAATTAAAATCAAGTTTACAGCACGAAGAAGTCATCAGAAGAAAACAGAAATACAGAAATATGACACCAACAAGATTAAAGAATCTAAAGTAAAAGAAGAATGGGAGAAGGAAAAGGCAAACACATGGGAAGAATTTCATTCTAAAATCACGCGAATAGCTAAGGAAACTATTCCCTTGAAAAAGATATTCAAACACCCTTGGTGGGATTCAGACTGTGAAAATGCATTGGAAAGGAGAAAAAAGGCATTTCAAGAATATAACAGTAAAAAATCACAAGAAAGTCTACATTTATTTAACGAGGTTAGAAAACAGGTTTCAAAATCTATTAGGCAAGCAAAAAGGAAGTACACAAAGGCACAACTGGATGCCATAGAAGAAAATTTCCAAAACTATAATACAAGAGACTTCTACAGAACTTTCGCAGATAAAATACGAGGATATATCCCTCAAAATTTATGTTTCAGAAAACCGGATGGTAAATTAGCCCTAACAAACCAGGAAAACTGTCAAGTATTGGCTCAATATTTTTCTAACCTACTAAATTGCCCAGAACCTAGTTTAAGGTTTCCCAAAGAAATCTGTGCCAACGCTCAACCGGATTCATTACCACCAACACAGGAAGAAATCAAATGTCACATTAAAAACTTAAAAAATAATAGAACATCTGGCGAAGATGGCATTGTTGCAGAGCTATTAAAGAACCTAGGACCAAAGACGTTGCAAGAGCTCACAAAAATAATAACAAAAATATGGGAAACAGAAAAATTACCAGAGGAGTGGAAATGTGCCCTTATTCACCCGTTACATAAAAAAGGAGACAGAACAAATGTCAATAACTACAGGGGAATCTCACTTTTACAAGTCACCTACAAAATTCTCTCAACATGCCTGCTGAAAAGAACACAAGAGCAGCTGGAATGCCAAATTGGTGATTATCAAGCAGGCTTCCGCCCCGGTCGCTCATGCATAGAACAAATATTAAATTTAAAGACAATATTAAAACACAAAGCAATTAGAAATGCCCCCATAATTTGTACATTTGTAGATTTTAAGAAAGCCTATGACTCAACTGACCGGCAATCTTTGTTTAACATTTTAGAGGAACTTGGACTTGACTCCAAAACACTAAGGCTTATCAAAGAATCACTGACAGACACTGTATCTAAAGTTAAATTCAGGGGAGAAATCTCTGAACCTTTTCTCATAAAAACTGGAGTACGTCAAGGTGACGGGCTATCTCCACTTTTGTTTAATATAGTCCTGGATAAAGTCATTAAGGAATGGGAAAAAGAATTAAAAAATCAATCCTACTGGAAACCAATCCATCTTGGTAGAACCAAAGACAACGTGGAGATATCTTGTTTAGCATTCGCGGACGACTTGGCCATACTTGCAGATGATGAAGAAATCGCCACCAAACAAATAGAGATCCTTAAGGAATGCGCGGATAAAGTAGGCTTACAAATTTCGTTTCAAAAGACAGAATTTTTCTGTACGAAATTCCATATACACAGTTTGAACACAAAATATGGAAAAATAAATAGAGTAAAACATTTTAAATACCTAGGTGAAATTTTGGAGCCAACCGGAGGAGAGAAAGTTGCACAGAAGATCAGACAACAGAAAATGAAGAGAGCATATGGTATGACACATGAAATATACAATAAAAAATGCATCTCCTCGAACACAAAAATCAGACACTACTGCGCAGTAATTAAGCCAGCAGCACTATATGCTAGTGAAACGCTCACACTCCACACAAAATGTGATTTAGAAAAAATACTAAAAGAAGAACGCAAAATTATGAGAAAGATTTTAGGTCCAAAATTAACAGAAGAAGGATACCGGATACAATCAAGAAGAACCACAGAAACTATATCAAACCTGGCAGCAGACATAAGAAGGCGAAGATTAAAATTTTATGGACATGTCACTAGACTTCCCCCCACACGACTCACCAACAGAATTCTCACTTACATAGAAAAAGTCAAATCAACAACACCTTGGATTAGCCAAGTAAAATTAGATTTACAAAAAGCAAATATTGAACTTAAAGATGTCAAAGATAGAAAAACTTTTAGAAATAAGGTGGAAAAGTGGAATGTATTGTCGGAGAAGGAAGCACTAAAGAGACCAGGAACAAAATGGACAGAAGAAAGAAAAAGAAAACATGGAGAACGAATGAAAGAAGTATGGAAGAAACGACGTCAGAAAGCTTTGCGTGATTCTTCTGGGTCCATTCGCGATAAGTAAGTAAGTAAGTAGTAAATAACGAAGTTATTTGTGAAAAATAATATCTTGAAGGTGATGTCCATTATTTCGAATGCAGGATTCAAGTCTCTTCTCAAAATCCTCCATCATACGGACTAAAATTGAGAGGTGGCATGAGCCCCCTCTCATATTTCTATCTTACGATTCTCCTCTCTAATTGCATGCGGTGGGAAGTTGCTATTCCTTCACACGCGGACTTCCCACGCAGCATCTCTCGTCACCTGGGTGGTCCGGTGACAGGCGGGCTCTGTTGAACTGGAGAGGGTTAAGCCGACGGGTGTGAGGATGTCGAGTGAATGCTTTGCAGACGCCAACATTGTCAAAAGACACGCCCGGAGGGGTTTGAAGTAGCGGCTGGGCTAGAGGTTCCGTTACTTCGCAGAATCTTAGCGAAAACACTTTCTGGCGGGCTACCAGCGAGGCGTGGGAATGACTTGTGCACCCAGGCAGTTGTGGCGGGAAAATTCCCGCGCTTTCTGCAAAATAGTAACTGTGATTGGCTTGCTCAGGGCATAGCTCCGTGACGTAGCAAAATCAGCGCAGAAATTGGCGCCAAGAATCTCCATTGGTGGAATGGTAGTGCCCCGGCAATGGAGTGGAATTTTCCGTCGGTTTTCGAGTTGCTGATTGGAACGTTTAACCACGGCCACTGTCGTGGGGGCGGGAATGTTCTGTGTTCGGCCTGTACGGGTGCTCAGGTAGTCGGCTCTCGCCTTTCGGTCGAGGACGTCGAAACAACCAGCCATCACCTCCGGTACGCCAGATCGTGTTCTGGGAGATAAGAAGACAGTTTGGTAATGTATGTCCGCAGCACCGGCAGATAGGGATTTTCCTAGGTGATAATCAGAGCTCAGCAGAGCGCGCCTGTTCGTTTCTTTTAACTTTGTTCTGTGTTGAGTAGCAGCAATTATTGTTAGGTTAGCTGTCTGTCTCCCTTAAGATTTGAGTGGCAAGGAATTGACTCCACATACCACTTCGTCTTAAACCTCACGATCTAGTTTAGGGACAACTTCACCTTTACAGTGTTTGTATGAGTCTCCAATTTGAGCCAATTTGATCTATTATAAATATTTCATGTGTTTCTTTTATTATTTTGTGTTAGTCTTAATAAATCATACTGTTATTTTGGACAGAACTTTCATTCTGTTAATCGGTAGAGCAACCCATCATTTCTCACTATGTTAATGAAACCTTCGTTTATTTAACTTATTTATCAAATTAAATTATTGCAGGTGCCAAACTCTCTTCTACTCCACTGGCAGGGTTGATTAGAGTCAGTTTGTGTGTTTTTTTTATCCTTGTGCAACAGCAAAAGTCGGAGTTAGAATAGGGGGGGGGGGGCTTAGAGCATCATTTACCTATGTAGATTCTAGAAGAATTTAGTGTTAAATACACTGCTAGCCCCGGCACCTCGCATAAAATGGCGACCCTTGGCCTCGGATCTTTCCTGTGAATCTCTGATAAGCAAACAGGATTCTTAGTAGGAACATTCAATTTTTTTTCTCTACTTTTTTTTAATGATTAATACCCAACTTGTTTTTTCTGGTAGTTCCGCGTTTAGTTTTAAGTAGCGGCGCATGATTAGAGTTTTTGTTTTCAGTGTATATATTTTTGTTTGTTCATTGTTTTTGTGTTTCGTTGATGTGGTGTCCGTACCACATCGCACTTTGTCCGATTTGTGTGCGGTTTCTGTACCACATCAAATTGCATTTGTGATTACAGCGTTGGAACAGCGTTGTTGAAATTTTATGTCTATGTTTAAAAATACAGGGAGTAGATTATTTTTATTGTGTATTTTAGATAAATTTTGTTTCTCATGAATGATCACGAGAAGTAAGGCACGACTATTAGTGAGCGAAGCTAAAACAAAAGTGGATACTATAATGGATAAGAGACACGTTACTGACGAGGATAGGTTCAGAGATGAGATGGGCACATTTTTAGCAGCACAGGACGACAGGGTCATTGATGAGGAAAGTGATTTGGACGCGATCTTAGAACAACATCGCGACCGTGATTATGATAGTGAATTGGAGGATGGAACAGAGACAGGCACACAGGTCGAGACGGTAGCAGACGTTTATAGTCAAACGAACGAGTGCAGACAGAGGCCAGCTCGGTCACGTCAGAGCTCTAGCGCCCAGGTGTCCAGAGTTACATCACCCATGTGTGACGAGGATCAAAATGATGACATTAACCCAATACTGAGCTTCCTACGATCAATGAAAGAAGAAGCTGACGAACAGCGTAAGAAGGAGAAAGAAGAAGCTGACGAACAGCGTAAGAAGGACACGGAGGCAATAATTTCGCATATAGGGGAAATTCGTGGGGAATTATTAACAATAAAGAAAGAATGTGGAGAAGCAAAACAAATGTCAATGGTAGCACAAAAAGTAGCAGGCCTAGCCAAAACTGCAGCAACAGGGGCAATGAAAATCGCAAGAGTAACTTCTCAACTCGCAGGGCGCTTGCGACGTGCGACACAAGTCCACGCGAAATCCCTAGCGGCCTTAAAGACTCAAGGTAATATTGCGGTTACGAACATCACGAAACGAATGAAAGAAGTAGAGAGTCGGATAGCAAAACTAGAGCGAAACGGGCACACGAGCACTGCGCGTTCGGATACCAATGATGGAGTACACAGGATTGTGTCTCCGAGGAAAAGCCCGCCGTGCTCTAGCCCAGTGACAGCGTGCGGAACGAACAATGCACACGCAGAAACAGCGAGTAATAGCTCCAATAATTGCAGCCCACTTAGAAGAGTGAATGCTGAATGCCACTTCCACTGTGATACAGACGTAGCACATCACAGTTATCAGCAAGATAGATCAGGACACTCAGCAGACGTGCAAGTATCGGAAACGAGTGACAACACCAGTGCGAGGATCGGACAGGATTTTGATCACAATCACTTCCTGTCGATACTAAAATTCCAAAAGTTCAGAGATAATGGAGGGTCGATGCATCCCAAGAGCTGGGTGATGCAGTTTACAAATTCATTACCGTCATCATGGCCAACCCTGGCAAAATTAGAATTCATGTGTGGACACATCGAAGGCCAAGCCGCGGAAAAGATGCGGGGTGTGGCAGCGACGTGTCAGACTTATCAGGAATTTGTTGATGCGTTCCTGGGTATCTACTGGTCAAAGGAAACGCAAGACAGGATTAAAGACGAAATAATATTTTGTCCTGAACTGGAAGTGTCCGGGCATAAGAGCGCAACCAAATTTTTTGATGATTTACTCAAGAAGAATCAGTTTTTAGATAGTCCATATAGCAAGGGAGAAATCATCAAATTTTGTTTTTCCAAATTGCCTGTTAGGTATCAACAGACACTTGTCGGCAAGTGTGGATCTGACATCGAAGCATTCCAGAGTCTATTGCGCGAACTCGAAGTAGTCTTCGATAAACAAGACGCAAAGGACAGGAAGAAGGCGCAAAATAACAAATACCACGGGCCAGCAAGGGCAGACGACAACAGATCGCATAATCGCGCTCGTCAGTTAGGAAACCAGGGTTACGGAAATCAAGGTTACGCAATTCAAGATTATGGACACCAGAGACACGGAAACCAGAACGTCAGGGAACAGGGTCAATCTAGACAAGGAATCTGGGACAGGAGGAATAACGAACGGCAAAGCGACCGTAACTGGAGAGAGCGAAATCAAGGACCACAGGAGAACCAGGAGATTGAAATTAGACCTGCAAATCCTAAGGCACGTCAGAGGAGGGGGAGTCTGACAAGGGATTGGCGCTAGTCCTTAGGACTCCACCACATCTCTCACACAAAGAAGTTCGTGGAATAATAGTAGTTTAAGTGGTGTACATAGTAGAATAGGCAAATATATGAACCTTTCTTCGGGGAACAATAATCGTTGCATTAATAGGTTAAGATTGCTAAAGTATTAACACGCTGCGTTGTCTCGCATAAGAATTTACTGCTGCTATCCTTTTTTTTTTTTTTTTGTTTCTGTTCGCGACTTCCAATGTCGGTGGAGTAGGAGACACTACCTTTCTATGAGCAATGTTTTTGTCCTTCCCTATCTGGTGTCCATGTTAAGGGATAAAGATGAGTGACGAGATGTCGCACAAACGGGCGCATACAAGAACGTGCTCTTAGAAGCGTTCTGAGAAGTCGTGATACGCTCCATAGCGGACACAACCAGTTCGTGAGACGTTCATACCAATGCTTGCAGGCACGCGTCAGTGCACTGCAAGATTGTGGTATATTGCGTGATTTCGAGGATGAATATGGGCAGTATAGTTTTTTGCATAGCTGCGCCAGCATCGTTGTCTTGCAAGTCGGGGTGAACCTGTGAGCGTTTGACTCCAATGGTGCCCTAGACGAGAGAAATGCGGGCATAAAGCCTACCATGCCAATGTGCTGGTTGGGGATTTAGCGTGTTGCTCGTGACTGTCACAGATGAATAACCAGGGACTTATACTTGGATATTCGTGACACACTGTGTAGCTGGCGTGTGTTGCGCGACTGAATCCTCAACAGGAACCAGTCCGGGCTTGGTCAAATTACATTGCCTCTGGAAAGGTGCGCTTTCATTGCTAAAACTGCATCACATACAAAATTAATTCAACTATAAATTTATTGTCTTGTATAGCCGTGGCTAACCCAGTCTCCGGAGTTTCAGTGAGGCGTAATGAAAACTCGGAGGTCATGTCTTATGGCGTGCACATCACTGTCGTCAATAGCGGCGTGCAGCGAGACATCTCAGCGTAACAGGAATTATGTAAGAGTATTGTATAAGGTAAACAAAAAATAAATAAATAAATAAAATAAATAAATAAATAAAAGGGAAAGTACGATATACTAGGATAAGTTAAACTGTAGGATTTAACAATAACTAGATTATTATTGTGGGGGTTTTCTACCACAAGTGTAGCACACGCCTGTTGAGATGCTATTTTTCAGGTCACCAAACCACAGACCCGAGATGGAGGGACGACGGGCGAGCGGAAGTAGCATAGTTGCATGTTCCTTATAGCACAGTAAAACTTAGACCTGCATAACAACATAATTGAATTAAAAGACATAGAATGTAGATCGTTGGCAAATGGTAGTTAATTCTTGAGCATGTCTACTGTCGATCTATATAGTTAATAGTAATATTAGTGCGGGCCCGCACATTTAGTTCTTCATCCAATATACCGTCACACACCATGTACAATAGTGAGATCGGTCTCTACACAAATATCAAGATAAATTATTTCCATGATTTTTGTTATAATAGCTACAGATAAATAACTATAAAATTAAAATTAGAGTGTCTGAAATGACAGACCATCAATGTATCGTGATGTAAATTTATTATAACATAGAAGGTCATGAGGAAAAGTTAGGCATAAGATTTTTGTAAGAATTGTGCAGATGACGGGGATCGTGGCAATGCAGGGGCCAGCCAGAGGTCATCGGCTACCTGCAAGAAGAAAGCGTCAGCGCGCTACCTGACGTGAAGGGCGGGAGAGCATCCGGTCCTACAAGCTGACAGCACCGGGGCCGTGTACCTGAGGGATTAGGCGGCAGACAGCCCTCGCCGGGCCACAAGCGAAAGTGGGGCTGGCCGTTGACACTGACACGCGACCCACACGCGACAGCCTGCTAGCTCTCCAGACGCGGCAGCCGTTTGGAGGGATTCCCTGCGGCAGACCACGTTGTCGTGAGTACACGAAGAAGATCACATATCGTGTCAGAACCTGCGCCTCATGTGCCTCAGGACAGAAAGGGACACTCTATACTCACCTGTTTGGGTTTTTACAACTCACTAGCATTGGCCGATCTGCATACACAAAGCAGTATCGTGCCACACTAACAAATGAATGGCCTCATTTCTAACTTCTCCTCTCTATTAGAGAGCAGTTGTAGCAATCGTCGCTCCTAGTTCGATCCGGTATGGATGACCTCACACACTTGTGGAGTCACTCCACGTGCCATCATCCCTCGTCGAACTGCAATATTGGGAATCGTAAAGTACTGTCCAGCGAGAGAAGAGACCTAGACTAGTGATGTATCCCAACAAATAGACCTCAGAGACAATTAATCGACGTGAGGAGAGCCTATCACTGTGTCTTCCTACCGTACTGCCGTGATCTTATGCGTAGGTCTTGGTGCAATCTCAACAAAGTACTGCAGATGCTCCAGCACACCCTATTGCCGTTGCAACAACGTAGCAACAACACCCGACGTTTAGCCCTGTGTGATGTCAGTACTGTGGAATTTGTGAAGTGCTTCGAATATTTCTAACAATGTGATTTAGTGCCTCATTCTCAGCACAGTCGTGAACTTTGTGCAATGTGCACACACAACTTGATGCCTCATGAACCTTGTTTTTTTTCTTAAATTTCTTTCTCTAATGTTGTTTTTGTAATGTATGTTATACCTTGTATGTGTTTGTGTTTTACACTGTAATTCTTATTACAAATTACTGTATTGTTCTCCACACCATGTTTTTTTCGTATTTTGTATTTATTGTTGTGTGTATGCAAACAGTGTGCCTGAAGTCCCCATAAACTGAAGCAGATAACACCACTGTCATTGTGAATGGACCATCAGTTCAGGGAACATTTTGTAAAGGTTATTCTTGCTGCAGGGAGACAGAATGAATCGGAGGTTGTAACTAGATTCTGAAAGCTCACAAAGAGATTGTTAACTTAAATAGTATCATGTGTGAGTGAGTTCAGGTTAGTTTCATGATTCAAATTGTTGTAAAATCTTGGTCATTTAATTGCGGAGCACTCCAACTCTGATTGTAAAGAATAAACTGCTCCATATTTGGCTCACATGCCCGGGCCATATTTAGAGTGTGAATGTCTGTGTGAATCGGTGTTTGGAAGGGGCTCCCTGGGTATGCATGTGTGATGTGAGTGTTAGTGTTCCATATTAAGAAGGTGAAGTTGGCTACATCATAAATAATCCTCCCTCTATGAGCTGCATTTTTCGGTTGCAGTGATTCTTTTATAGAGTGTGGCATGTGGAGTCAGTTTGTAAGATTGTTCTTGGGCGATTGACTCACTACTTTGCTCCTAAGTGAGCCAACCGCTCACCAATTACAATCTAAAATGGCGTAGGGGCAATGAGAGGTGGCATGAGCCCCCTCTCATATTTCTATCTTACGATTCTCCTCTCTAATTGCATGCGGTGGGAAGTTGCTATTCCTTCACACGCGGACTTCCCACGCAGCGTCTCTCGTCACCCGGGTGGTCCGGTGACAGGCGGGCTCTGTTGAACTGGAGAGGGTTAAGCCGACGGGTGTGAGGATGTCGAGTGAATGCTTTGCAGACGCCGACATTGTCAAAAGACACGCCCGGAGGGGTTTGAAGTAGCGGCTGGGCTAGAGGTTCCGTTACTTCGCAGAATCTTAGCGAAAACACTTTCTGGCGGGCTACCAGCGAGGCGTGGGAATGACTTGTGCACCCAGGCAGTTGTGGCGGGAAAATTCCCGCGCTTTCTGCAAAATAGTAACTGTGATTGGCTTGCTCAGGGCATAGCTCCGTGACGTAGCAAAATCAGCGCAGAAATTGGCGCCAAGAATCTCCGTTGGTGGAATGGTAGTGCCCCGGCAATGGAGTGGAATTTTCCGTCGGTTTTCGAGTTGCTGATTGGAACGTTTAACCACGGCCACTGTCGTGGGGGCGGGAATGTTCTGTGTTCGGCCTGTACGGGTGCTCAGGTAGTCGGCTCTCGCCTTTCGGTCGAGGACGTCGAAACAACCAGCCATCACCTCCGGTACGCCAGATCGTGTTCTGGGAGATAAGAAGACAGTTTGGTAATGTATGTCCGCAGCACCGGCAGATAGGGATTTTCCTAGGTGATAATCAGAGCTCAGCAGAGCGCGCCTGTTCGTTTCTTTTAACTTTGTTCTGTGTTGAGTAGCAGCAATTATTGTTAGGTTAGCTGTCTGTCTCCCTTAAGATTTGAGTGGCAAGGAATTGACTCCACATACCACTTCGTCTTAAACCTCACGATCTAGTTTAGGGACAACTTCACCTTTACAGTGTTTGTATGAGTCTCCAATTTGAGCCAATTTGATCTATTATAAATATTTCATGTGTTTCTTTTATTATTTTGTGTTAGTCTTAATAAATCATACTGTTATTTTGGACAGAACTTTCATTCTGTTAATCGGTAGAGCAACCCATCATTTCTCACTATGTTAATGAAACTTTCGTTTATTTAACTTATTTAACAAATTAAATTATTGCAGGTGCCAAACTCTCTTCTACTCCACTGGCAGGGTTGATTAGAGTCAGTTCGTGTGTTTTTTTTATCCTTGTGCAACAGCAAAAGTCGGAGTTAGAATAGGGGGGGGGGGGGGGGCTTAGAGCATCATTTACCTATGTAGATTCTAGAAGAATTTAGTGTTAAATACACTGCTAGCCCCGGCACCTCGCAAAATCTGTGCAAGGATGACAATAATTTCTTGAATTATTGCGTTCTTCAACTCGTCCAAATTTCGTAGTTTGTGGTTATAGACACAGTTCTTAAGGTACCCCCACAGAAAAAAGTCACATACTGACAAGTCGGGAGACCTGGGAGGCCAAGGCATATTGCCAAAACGTGAGATAATCCGGCCAGGAAACATGGGTCTAAGAACTGTCATTGAAGTGTTTGCGGTGTGCGATGTTGCTCCATCCTGCTGGAACCAAACGTGTTTTAAAGGGATTCGTTGTCTTCTTAGTTCTGGTTTCAAGAATGTTTCAAGCATACGGATGTAACGAACCGAATCAACAGTAACTGTGGTCCCGTTCTCTTAAAAAAAAAGTAAGGTCCAATAGTGCCAACAGAGCCAAGAGCACACCAAACTGTTACTTTTTCTGAGTGTAGAGGACGCTGGTGGATAAGGTGTGGATGCTCTGGAGCCCAGTAACGCAGGTTTTTTTCATTCACGGTCCCGTTTAAATGAAAATGAGCTTCATCGTTTATCAATAAAATTTCATTTTCATTCGGTCCCAGAATCACTTGCATTCTGTAAGCGAAGTCTTCTCGTACAGCAAAATCAGTTTCCTTAAGTTGTTGGGCAATGAGCATTTTGTAGGGATGGAATTTTAATTCATGCAAAATTCGTCTAACCAATTCACGATTGATTCGTAACTCACTAGCATGACGTCTAGCTGACCGTCCTGGGCTTATGACTGCCGCTTGCCTTACCCTTTCACCATTTTCTGGTGTCGTTACTCTGCGTCTCGGGCCAGGATGCTTCTTATCCAGTATGTTTCCAGTTGATCTGAAGTTTTCCATCCATCTGAGGATTGTGTTATGGCTCGGAGCAGCTCCATGTCGACCGACATTAAACTGTGCACGAAACAATCGCTGCGTAGCAATAATAGACTCACCACTTTTCACGTAACTGTAATAAACAAACACCCGACGTTGCAAGTCCCACTGCTCCATAGTGACTGAGTAAATGAAATGGCGTCTTGTGTGGATCAGAACTATCCCCACCACGACCACCTCCCACCACCACGCCTTCAGTAGTACACAGTTCAAAACCGTCCATCTCCTGTGTGTCACCCTGTATATACATATGTTTGATTTTATATCATTACCGAACTGTGGCGGGTTGAAGACTAAAGATATCCATGAATGGATATGAAGACAAATGTGAATGTTACCTGCCGAAATGCTGTATAGGCGCTGTGGTGGACAGATTATGGTAGGCAAGATGACTGATCCATTCTATAAGATGTGTGGGGTTTGTCCAAAGATGGCCATACTGTGACGTCGCACTGAGGCAATAGTGTGTAATATCGTCACTGGATTAGACGAAATACCACATAAGTTTGCTGATCGACGAACCCCCTCCCCCCCCCCCTCCCCCCAATGCCAGGGCATTTCCGAGGATTTTTCAAACATTACAAACATTACGTGACTCTGAAATACTAACTAGTGTACACGTAACATCTGAACGTAAGACCTTCCAGTCAGTTGAGGAAAGGGAAGACATCATTGCAGCGGTACAACGGAGTCCCAACACCAATACGCGGGACATCAACCATCAGGTCGTTATTCGATAAACGCGAGTGTGGCATACTTTACATTCTGAGGCCTTGTACCCATTCCATGTGGAGCCTGTCCAAACTCTGCAGCCAAGCACTTAATTCTGAACTGTAGACAAATCATGTAGATGTAGACGTTGTTGTAGATGCAAGCAGAAAACAATTTTTTGAATGGTTGGTTGTACACAGAGACCTCGTGCAATACTGTTTATTTTCGGATGAGGCTACATTTAGAAACAGTGGTATCAAGAACACCTGCAATTCTCATACATGGCTGATGGAGAACCGACATGACACACGGGAAACGAGATTCCAAGTTGGGTTCTCAGTGAAGTTCTGGTGTAATAGTGTGACTGAAGACCTGATGATGAGGCCCGTGTTCCTGCCAAATCGCATGACAGCCGCAGCATACGCACGTTTCCTCATAGAACAACTTCTTGCACTTTTGGAGGACGTGACATTAGAGCAACGACGTAAACTGTACCTACAACATGATGGATCACCGATTCACTGTATCAGACAATTATCCCAATACCTGAATAACATTTCCTCAACGGTAGAACGGCCGTGGTAGACTGGCCTGCCAGATCATCCAACCTAACTTCATTAGACTTCTGTGTACGCTACGAAGGTGGATATACGCGAAGAACTCGCTCGCATCACCGACGCTGTCGTCCACATTAAAGCCCGCTGAGTGATGTTCGATGTGCAACACAACACACCGTCCAACGCGTTGACAAGTGAACTGAGATGGGTGGGGGACTTTTTGAATACCTTTTGTAGTATGGATCTGTCTCACCATTATTCTGTCCATCACAGTGCCTACGCAGCATTTCGGTAAGTAATACTGACACTTGTTCTCACAATCATTCTTGAATCTGTGTGGTCTTCAATCCACTCCAGTTCCGTGGTGATCGAAAACTGGACGTGTGTTCATAGGACTTTTTCGGTTTATTTTCACCTGTACAATCACCACACAAATTATGTGTCAATCCTCCTGAATCACCCTGTATGTAAGTGCATGTCATCGTTTCAATTTATATCATTTCAAATGCAGCCATATTAGTAAGATTTGTATTCACATAACATACTGGTTTGTTATAGGCTAATTTAAGATCAGATACTCACAGAGGTCCAGACTGGGCTGTAATTATCGTATGGCAGCGATACTTGGTAGATATTTTAATCCGTAAATGCGGAACCGAGTTACGTCGGAAAAAAAATTATTTCCAGTTTTGGCCAACGGGTGCAAATCTTGCGCTGTACAGCGTTTAGTCGACGTCTCCAGTGGTCTTATTGAACAAATTATGTAAATGGCGGTTAATACACCACTTGCCATTAAAATTGCTACACTACAAAGATGACGTGCTACAGACGCGAAATTTAACCGACAGGAAGAAGATGCTCTGATATGCAAATGATTAGCTTTTCAGAGCATTCACACAAGGTTGGCGCCGGTGGCGACACCTACAACTTGCTGACATGAGGAAACTTCCGAACCGATTTCTCATACACAAACTGCAGTTGACCGGCGTTGCCTGGTGAAACGTTGTTGTGATGCTTCGTGTAAGGAGGAGAAATGCGTACCATCACGTTTCCGACTTTGATAAAGGTCGGATTGTAACCTATCGCGATTGCAGTTTATCGTATAGCGACATTGCTGCTCGCGTTGGTCGAGATCCAATGACTGTTAGCAGAATATGGAATCGGTGGGTTCAGGAGGGTAATACGGAACACCGTGCTGGATCCCAACGGCCTCGTATCACTAGCAGTCGAGATGACAGGCATTTTAACCGCATGGCTGTAACTGATCTCTGAGTAAACAGCTGGAGACGTTTGCAAGACAACAACCATCTGCACGAACAGTTCGACGGCGTTTGCAGCAGCATGGATTATCAGCTCGGAGACCATGGCTGCGGTTACCCTTGACGCTGCATCACAGACAGGAGCGCCTGCGATGGTGTACGCAACGACGAACCTGGGTGCACGAATGGCAAAACGTAATTTTTTCGGATGAATCCAGGTTCTGTTTACAGCATCATGATGGTCGCATCTACGTTTGGCGACATCGCGGTGAACGCACATTGGAAGCGTGTATTCGTCATCGCCATACGCCATACTGGCGTATCACCCACGTGATGGTATGGGGTGCCACTGGTTACACGTCTCGGTCACCTCTTGTTCGCAGTGACGGCACTTTGAACAGTGGACGTTACATTTCTGATGTGTTACGACCCGTGGCTCTACCCTTCATTCGATCCCTGCGAAAGCCTACATTTCAGCTGGATAATGCACCACCGCATGTTGCAGGTCATGTACGGGCCTTTCTGGATACAGAAAATGTTCGACTGCTGTCCTGGCCAGCACATTCTCCAGATCTCTCACTAACTGAAAACGTCTGGTCAATGGTGGCCGAGCAACTGGCTAGTCACAATACGCCAGTCACTACTCTTGATGAACTGTGGTATCGTGTTGAAGCTGCATGGGCAGCTGTACCTGTACACGCCATCCAAGCTCTGTTTGACACAATGTCCAGGCGTATCAAGGCCGTTATTACGGCCATAGGTGGTTGTTCTGGGTACTGATTTCTTAGAATCTATGCACCCAAATTCCGTGACAATGTAATTACATGTCAGGTCTAGTATAATATATTTGTCCAATGAATACCCGTTTATCATCTGCATTTCTTCTTGTTGTAGCAATTTTAATGGCAAGTAGTGTAATAAGATTAACATCACAGCTTTTTCATTTGTTTGACCTTTCCTGCCCATGTCCCGTTCCTAATCAATCACATACGGAAACATTTCTATACGTCTTTCTCACAGTCACAGCGCCAGATTTGCGCCTGGTGGCCAAAGATTGATCACATTTTTTCCAGCGTAAACTGGTTCCGCTTTATCACATTAAAATGTCCTCTTCAGTTCCAAGGACATATTAAAATATAAGTGAGCTATCGTTGTGTTAATTGCTTCGTGTTAATCCTAGTTAACAATGAATGATCCTCGAATAATTCTTGATACAATAGTGAATTCTTTGTAGATGGCGTCGTGTACCATTCCTCCGGACTAATGCTGGACGATTATAGACACATCTTTGCAGCTTCAGTTTGCTTTATTACATAAAAATAGTCATATACACTACGAATAGTCCTCGTATTTTCTACAGATTTCAATATGGGTCAAATTACACACTTGCTATCAGAAATTTCAGCAATTTTAAGTAAACAATTCAAAATATATAAATAAAATTACCACAGCAAAATTTTTCAAAGTACTGCTACTTTTCTTGATATTACCACGTGGATCAGTATTAAATTAAAATTACTTGTCCTAATTTAATTTTTTTTGCGGAATATGTTAAAGTAATTGCTCCAGAATGAGATTTTCACTCTGTAGCGGAGTGTACGCTGATATGAAACTTCCTGGCAGATTAAAACTGTGTGCCGACCCGAGACTCGAACTCAAGACAGTTGCATTTCACGGTCAAGTGCTCTACCATTTAATTTTTCCTCTTCTGTTCGTTGTTGATCGTTGTGTTTGGTCGTTGCGGATGTCACATGATACCCGTTAAAGTTCGTTGTTGATCCTTCCACTCAGGTTTTTTTTTTTTTTTTTTTTTTTTTTTTTTTTTTTTTTTTTACAGAGGACAACCAGCTCTCTGACCGAACACGCTGAGCTACCGTGCCGGCGTCCCTCTGAGCTACCCAAGCACCACTCGTCCTCGCAGCTTTACTTCTGCCAGTACCTCGTCTCCTACCTTCCAAACTTTACAGAAGCTCTCCTGCGAAACTTGCAGAACAAGCATGATATTGCGGAGACATGGATTAGCCACAGTTCGAGTCTCAGTCGGGCACACAGTTTTAATCCGTCAGGAAGTTTCAAAATAGTTCCTGTCAGTAGAGAGGCAATGGAACACTTTGCACTGCTAACACTGCACAAAGATGCGGCCGTTGTGGCCTCCTACCTGGTATTTTGACCTGTCTTCTCAACATGGCAGTCAAGCCTCGATATCAAGCGAAAAAAATATTATACCGCTTGCACTGGCGTAAGCAAAGTTGGGATTGAGTTCCGAGGAATCAGATGTGATACCTAAAAGTTTAAAGCTTATAAATCCGTTGTAACATTAATATATAGTTAACTAATAACTAGGAATGTCTGTATAGCTTTAATAAGTTATTAAAGCATGTGAAAACACTTGTAATTAGAAAAAAGTCATTATCTTTATTTGACCTAGGCATGCTGTGCGGTTGCAGAACCTGGAGTTTGGAATCAGTGCTGCACTCTCATGGTGCTCGGAAGAAGGACGAACACATAAGCTGTGGTGAGCGCGATGTGTATCGTACATGGTACCGCAGATGGGAAAAGGTTCAGCTGCGTACGTGCCCGAGAAAAAATAAAATAAAACCTTGCGGTATCGTAAGTGATACCACGGAACTGAAGAGGACGACTACCAAGCTTCGCTGCCATACGATAATTACAGCGCACAATGGACCTCCACTACCGTGGCACGTGTGAGCGGGCCGAGAATAGATAAACTGGGGACGTTAGCAGATAACGGCACTGTCAAAAGTCTTTTCCCGGGAAACCTCTTCGGTGAGACTGCGCTCCATTCCGTGCCATTTGAAGTGTATTGCGGAATGTTTTGACGCTCCGTACCGTGACGTCCAGTTTGAATCGACCTTTACCGGTTGCCGGTGCAGCTGCACGTGAGGCAGCAGCCTGCACTGCTCTGGTATCTCAGAGGAGAGACCGTAGCTACGTACAGCGAGAGGCAAGGCGAGGTAAGAGCGGGGGCCTTGGAAGGCGCAGTCTGTTACGACGCGGCTCGCCGGCTGAGTGTTGGCTCAGTAAAGGTGAAATGCGAATGACCGCGTACTGCTGCCGGCGCTGCGCTGGCTACGTGAGAGGTCCCGGCGGAACCTGGTGGCCCAGCGCGCCGAGCTGATCTCGGAACGGGCGCGCGAGTAAAGGGGCCAGGGCGCCTGCTGGAGGCTCACACTTGCTACACGACACGCAAAGTCTCCCTCCTAACTGTCCAAGAATTTAGAAAACGGACATTCTAGTTTACGCCTAGCTCTGATGTGAGACAGAGAAGACCCAACGGAGAGCAGCGGTGTACTGTAGATCTCTAGAAGAGCGTAGAGTTCCAAAGGATTGGAAAAGGGCACAGGTCATCCCCGTTTTCAAGAAGGGACGTCGAACAGATGTGCAGAACTAGAGACCTATATCTCTAACGTAGATCAGTTGTAGAATTTTGGAACACGTATTATGTTCGAGTATAATGACTTTTCTGGAGACTAGAAATCTACTCTGTAGGAATCAACATGGGTTTCGAAAAAGACGATCGTGTGAAACCCAGCTCGCGCTATACGTCCACGAGACTCAGAGGGCCATAGACACGGGTTCCCAAGTAGATGCCGTGTTTCTTGACTTCCGCAAGGCGTCCGATACAGTTCCCCACAGTCGTTTAATGAACAAAGTAAGAGCATATGGACTATCAGCCCAATTGTGTGATTGGATTGAAGAGTTACTAGATGACAGAACGCAGCATGTCATTCTCAATGGAGAGAAGTCTTCCGAAGTAAGAGTGATTTCAGGTGCGCCGCAGGGGAGTGTCGTAGGACCGTTGCTATTCACAATATACATAAATGACCTTGTGGATGACATCGGAAGTTCATTGAGGCTTTTTGCGGATGATGCTGTGGTATATCGAGAGGTTGTAACAATGGAAAATTGTACTGAAATGCAGGAGGATCTGCAGCGAATTGACGCATGGTGCAGGGAATGGCAATTGAATCTCAGTGTAGACAAGTGTAATGTGATGCGAATACATAGAAAGAAAGATCCCTTATCATTTAGCTACAATATAGCAGGTCAGCAACTGGAAGCAGTTAATTCCATAAATTATCTGGGTGTAGGCATTAGGAGTGATTTAAAATGGAATGATTATATAAAGTTGATCGTCGGTAAAGCAGATGCCAGACTGAGATTCATTGGAAGAATCCTAAGGAAATGCAGTCCGAAAACAAAGGAAATAGGTTACAGTACGCTTGTTCGCCCACTGCTTGAATACTGCTTAGCAGTGTGGGATCCGTACCAGATAGGGTTGATAGAAGAGATAGAGAAGATCCAACGGAGAGCAGCGCGCTTCGTTACAGGATTATTTAGTAATCGCGAAAGCGTTACGGAGATGATAGATAAACTCCAGTGGAAGACCCTGCAGGGGTGACGCTCAGTAGCTCGGTACGGGCTTTTGTTGAAGTTTCGAGAACATACCTTCACCGAGGAGTCAAGCAGTATATTGCTCCCTCCTACGTATATGTCGCGAAGAGACCATGAGGATAAAATCAGAGAGATTAGAGCCCACACAGAAGCATACCGACAATCCTTCTTTCCACGAACAATACGAGACTGGAATAGAAGGGAGAACCGATCGAGGTACTCAAAGTAGCGTCCGCCACACACCGTCAAGTGGCTTGCGGAGTATGGATGTAGATGTAGATGTAAAAACGATGAATCTCACGCAAGGACAGAGATTCTTTGTTCTAGAAGAATTTGGAGTTGACACTAAAAGAACGGTCAAAACTTTTAAAAGCAAAGATCACATAAATACTTCTTTATTTATGAACAACCAGTTTCGACAGACCTTGCCGTCATCATCAGGTCTTTAAAAATTTTTGTTATAAAATGTGTTCATTTTGAGTTTTACCATACGCGAAGTTTTCTGTAGCAACTTGGTGCGAGGCCCAACTTAAATGAATACATTTTATACGAAAAATATTTGAAGACCTGAACTTGACTGCAAAGTTCTTCGAAACCGGTTGTTTGTAAAAAAGAAATATTTATGCCATCTTAGCTGTAGAAAGGTTTTACCCAGTAGGACAGATCGCGCCTTTTGATATCACAAGGAAAAAAAAATTGAATCAAAACAGTCGCAACCATTAAGCAAACTTTCATGAATACGGTTTCCCGAGTTAAATTTTAGGTGAAATATCCTAAGTCTATTAAAAATATTGAGCTGACTACTACAAATGATGATAAGAAGAATAAAATAGCCATTAAATCTGTGGCTGCTCATGTTTTTGTTGGTTGTAAACTGAATTTTAGTGTAGATACTACTGAGACTTTTTCTCATGGTAATGGTTGGTTTGCCATTCTATATTCATGAAGATGCAAAGCTAGTACTTTTTGCCGATGATACAAGTATAGCTATCACACCCAACATACAAGAATTAACTGATGAAATTGTAAACGATGTTTTTCAGAAAATCTGTAATTGGTTCTCTGTAAATGGGCTCTCATTAAACTTCGACAAAACACAGCGTATACAGTTCCAGACAGTAAATGGAATGACACCATTAATAAATATAGACTTCTATCAGAAATCGGTAGCTAAGGCAGAATATTCAAAATTTCTAGGTGTATGCATTGATGAGGTGTTGAACTGGAAAAAACACACTGAAAATCTGCTGAAGCGTTTGAGTTCAGATACTTATGCTATTAGGGTCATCGCAAATTTTGGCGATGTACATCTCAGTTAATTAGCTTACCACGCCTATTTTCATTCTCTGCTTTCGTATGGCATCATTTTCTGGGGTAACTCATCATTGAGTAAAAGAGTGTTCATTGCACAAAAGCGTGTAATCAGAATAATTGCTGGAGGTCATCCAAGATCATCCTGCAGACACTTATTTAAAGAGCCAGGGATCTTCACTGTAGCCTCACAATATATATATATTCACATATGAAGTTTGTTATTAACTATCCGAACGAATTTAAAAGTAATAGCAGAATACTTGGCTACAACTCTAGGAGAAAGGATGATCTTCATTACTCAAGGTTAAATTTAACTTTGGCCCAGAAAGGGGTAAATTACGCTGCCACAAGTCTTTGGTCACGTACCTGACAGATAGCCATATAGCATTTAAAAGGAAATTAAAAGAATTTCTGAATGGCAACTACTTCTACTCATTAGATGAATTTTTGGATATAGTGGATATAGTAAGTGGGTAATTTCCCCCACCCACCACAAAAAAAAAAAAATATTAAGTGACATGTAATATTTTGTGTAACGTAATATCTTGTACACACACGTTTTATTAACCTGACACATTCCACACCATTACGAACAAGTACTAATCTAGTACTAATCTAATGTAATCTAATCTAATGTTAAAGGACATAGTGATGGTCTAGAAAGTTCTGCTGAACGTCATGTTATTGTTTATCATGTTTATCACGTTGGGTAATAGACTAATAAGAATTTATTAAAGTCGTACCGTCTCTTCCTATCTCCTCAACTGGCCTCATGATTCTGAGTGCACCCCGTACCAGGCCGCTCACTAAGGGAAAGAATCCATGGCAGCACCGGAAATCGAACCCGTGATCTCTGCATGGCTGTCCGCTGCGATGACTACTCGGCTACGGAAGCGGATGACATGCCAACCTCCTTCGAAACTAAAAAAGACGTAAGGCAGGAGCAGGGTGGGGTTAGGGAGCGACTGACTCCATTATAATTCAATTGCGTTTTGGAGAAAATAGTACGGGACAAGAGAAAAAAAGAGAAGAAAAAGACGGATTAAATAAAGTTAAACAAGAATTATGACGTTTTTGGAAAATGATCATCCCCTCGATAAAATTCAACAAGAATTCCGCAAACAGGGATCCTACGAAACTCAGCTCGCTCTGTTAATCCATGAGATCCATTGCGCAGTGAACAACGGCGCTCAGGTTGATGCCGTGTTCCTTGATTACAGTAAGGCATTCGACACCACCCCGTATAGCCGTTTAATGAGAAAAATACGAGCTTACGGAGTATGGGAGCAGACCTGCGATCGGATTCAAGACTTTCTTGCAGATAGAACTCAACACGTCGCTCTTAACGGAACTAAATCGACAGATGTAAAGGTAATATCCGGAATACCACAGGGATGTGTGATAGGACCGTTGCTGTTTACAATATATACACTCCTGGAAATGGAAAAAAGAACACATTGACACCGGTGTGTCACACGCACCATACTTGCTCCGGACACTGCGAGAGGGCTGTACAAGCAATGATCACACGCACGGCACAGCGGACACACCAGGAACCGCGGTGTTGGCCGTCGAATGACGCTAGCTGCGCAGCATTTGTGCACCGCCGCCGTCAGTGTCAGCCAGTTTGCCGTGGCATACGGAGCTCCATCGCAGTCTTTAATACTGGTAGCATGCCGCGACAGCGTGGACGTGAACCGTATGTGCAGCTGACGGACTTTGAGCGAGGGCGTATAGTGGGCATGCGGGAGGCCGGGTGGACGTACTGCCGAATTGCTCAACACGTGGGGCGTGAGGTCTCCACAGTACATCGATGTTGTCGCCAGTGGTCGGCGGAAGGTGCACGTGCCCGTCGACCTGGGACCGGACCGCAGCGACCCACGGATGCACGCCAAGACCGTAGGATCCTACGCAGTGCCGTAGGGGACCGCACCGCCACTTCCCAGCAAATTAGGGACACTGTTGCTCCTGGGGTATCGGCGAGGACCATTCGCAACCGTCTCCATGAAGCTGGGCTACGGTCCCGCACACCGTTAGGCCGTCTTCCGCTCACGCCCCAACATCGTGCAGCCCGCCTCCAGTGGTGTCGCGACAGGCGTGAATGGAGGGACGAATGGAGACGTGTCGTCTTCAGCGATGAGAGTCGCTTCTGCCTTGGTGCCAATGATGGTCGTATGCGTGTTTGGCGCCGTGCAGGTGAGCGCCACAATCAGGACTGCATACGACCGAGGCACACAGGGCCAACACCCGGCATCATGGTGTGGGGAGCGATCTCCTACACTGGCCGTACACCACTGGTGATCGTCGAGGGGACACTGAATAGTGCACGGTACACCCAAACCGTCATCGAACCCATCGTTCTACCATTCCTAGACCGGCAAGGGAACTTGCTGTTCCAACAGGACAATGCACGTCCGCATGTATCCCGTGCCACCCAACGTGCTCTAGAAGGTGTAAGTCAACTACCCTGGCCAGCAAGATCTCCGGATCTGTCCCCCATTGAGCATGTTTGGGACTGGATGAAGCGTCGTCTCACGCGGTCTGCACGTCCAGCACGAACGCTGGTCCAACTGAGGCGCCAGGTGGAAATGGCATGGCAAGCCGTTCCACAGGACTACATCCAGCATCTCTACGATCGTCTCCATGGGAGAATAGCAGCCTGCATTGCTGCGAAAGGTGGATATACACTGTACTAGTGCCGACATTGTGCATGCTCTGTTGCCTGTGTCTATGTGCCTGTGGTTCTGTCAGTGTGATCATGTGATGTATCTGACCCCAGGAATGTGTCAATAAAGTTTCCCCTTCCTGGGACAATGAATTCACGGTGTTCTTATTTCAATTTCCGGGAGTGTATAACAGATCTAGTGGAAAGCGTCGGATGCTATTTAAGGCTATTCGCAAATGACGCAGTTGTCTATACCAAAGTAGCAACGCCAGAAGATAGTAAGAATTTGCAGAACGACCTGCAGAGAATTAATGAATGGGGCAGACTCTGCAAGTTGACCCTGAAGTAAATAAATGTAACATACTGCGCATACATAGGAAAAGAAATGCACTACTGTACAGCTACACTATTGATGACAAACAGCTGGAGACAGCGTCTGCTGTAAAATATCTAGGCGTTACTATCCGGAGCGACCCTTAGTCTAATGTCCATATAAAACAGATAGTGGGAAAAACAGACAGCAGACTCAGATTCATCGGAAGAATCTTAAGGAAATGTAACATATCCACGAAAGAAGTGGCTTATAAGGAGCTTGTTCGTCGGATTCTTGAGTATTGCGCATCTATCTGGGATCCCTACAAGGTAGGAGTTATAGAGGAGGTAGAGAAGATCCAACGAAGAACGGCGCGTTTCGTCACGGGATCGTTTAGCTGGCAAGAGAGCGTTACGGAGATGTTAAACGAACTCCACTGGCAGACGTTACAAGAGAGGCGTTGTGCATCACGGAGAGATTTACCATTGAAATTTCGGGACATCTCTTTTCAGGAGGAGTCGGACAACATACTACTTCACCCCACATACATCTAGCGTGTTGGCCACGAGGAGAAAACTCGAGAAGTTAGAGCCAATGCAGAGGCTTACCGTCAATCATTCTTCCCATGCACTATTCGCGAGTGTAACAGAGTTGGAGGGATCAGATAGTGGTACCGGAAGTACCATCCGCCACACACCATAAGGTGGTTGCGGAGTATGATGCAGATGTAGATGAAAGCAGGAAGCAAATGAGAGAACCTTGGAACTGTCTGCTTAACTTTGGATGATGATTTTGCAAAGCCAGGAGAGAAGCTACAAGATACATCAGAGCAGATTACGTTCTGCAAGCAGTAGCAGAAGAAACTGTATTACAAATTTCATTTGTAAAACCGGTATACATGACCGACGTTAAAGATGCACCAAAAGAATACATGGACTCATACTAAGCAAAATATAGACAATTGCAGAATTTAAATACCAGGTAGAAAAAATCCAGCCAAACAAAGCAGTTAACGTAAATAGACAAAAAATGGAAATGGCGTTCCATTTTAACAAAGCACCTGGGTAGTAAAAAAACCTTATCGGTTAATACAAAACAGGCAGTACTATGTGGTGATAAAAACCGGATGTTTCCATGCGTCAGGATGCCTCACCATGAACACTGCCTAACAGTTGAATAATTTGGTGCACGAATAATTAGAAAAATTTTGGGTACTAAGTCAGAAAATCGGATCTGGAAATCGAGAAATAAGAAGAAGATACATGAAAACAATGATAAAGTAATAGATGCAACGAGAAAGCGGGGGATAACTTTTAATTACTATTTAAAAAGATAGACAATTAGAGACTGACCAAAAAGTATTCGACATCTTGACAAAAATCCAAAAACTTAAATTTTATGGTTTATAGACATGAGTTGGAAATAACAAAGACTCAGAATACTGACACATTCTCAGGGGAAAGGTACAAAAAGCCTATGGTTTCAAGAAAAAGCACAAAAGAAGAGAGGAGGGACACGGATAGAAGAAAGAGCAACACCAAGTAAGAATGAATAAGTAAATCAGCTGTTTCACTTGGTCCTGAGTCAGCCAAGTTCGAATGATGGTAATAATATCAATGGTAGAGATTTTTTTTTTTTTGTCATCCGTATTTTGACTGATTTGTACGGCCCGTCACGAATTCCTCTCCTGGCTAACTTCTTCATCTCAGAGTAGCACTTGCAACCTACGTCCTCAATTATTTGCTTGACGTATTCCAATCTCTGTCTTCCTCTACAGCTCCCTCTAGTACCATGGAAGTCATTCTCCTCATGTCTTAACAGATGTCTCGTCATCCTGTCCCTTCTCCTTATCAGTGTTTTCCACATATTCCTTTCCCCTCCGATTCTGCGCAGAACCTCCTCATTCGTTACCTTATCAGTCCATCTAATTTTCAACATCTGTCTATACCACATCTCAAATTCTTCGATTGTCTTCTGTTCCGGTTTTCCCACAGTCCATGTTTCACTACCATAGAATGCTGTACTCCATATGTACATCCTCAGAAATTTGTTCCTCAAATTAAGGCCGATATTTGATATTAGTGGACTTCTCAGGAATGCCCTTTTTGCCTTTGCTAGTCTGCTTTTGATGTCCTCATTGCTCCGTCCGTCTTTGGTTATTTTACTGCCTAGGTAGCAGGATTCCTTAACTTCATCTACTTCGTGACCATGAATTCTGATGTTAAGTTTCTCGCTGTTCTCATTTCTACTACTTCTCATCACCTTCGTCTTCCTTCGATTTACTCTCAATCCATACTCTGTACTCATCAGACTGTTCATTCCGTTGAGCAGATCATGTAATTCTTCTTCACTTTCACTCGGGATAGCAATGTTATCAGCGAATCGTATCATCTACATCTTTTGACTTTGAATTTTAATTACAATCCTGAACCTTCCTTTTATTTTCATCATTGCTTCCTCCATGTACAGATTGAACAGTAGCGGCGAAAGGCTTCATCCTTGACTTACACCCTTTTCAATACGAGCACTTCGTTCTTGGTGGTCCACTCTTATTATCCCCTCTTGGCTGTTGTACATATTGTATATGACCCGTCTCTCCCTACAGCTTACTCCTGCTTTTCTCAGAATTTCGTACATCTTGCACCATTTTTCACTGTCGAAGGTTTTTTCTAAGTCTACAAATCCTATGAACGTGTCTTGATTTTTCTTTAGTCTTGCTTCAGTTATTAACAGCGTCAGAAATGCTTCCTTCGTGCCTTTACCTTTCCTAAAGCCAAACTGATCGTCATCTAGCGCATCCTCAATTTTCTTTTCCATTCTTCTGTATATTATGCTTATAAGCAACTTGGATGCATTAGCTGTTAAGCTGAGTATGCGGTAATGTCTCGCAGTTGTCAGCTCTTGCCGACTTCGGAATTGTGTGGATGATGTTTTACCGAAAATCAGATGATATGTCTCCAGACTCATACATTCTACTCACCAACGTGAATAGTCGTGTTGTTGCCACTTCCCCCAATGATTTTAGAAATTCTGATTGAATTTTATCTGTCCCTTCTCCCTTTTTGATCTCCAAAAGTCTTTTAAATTATGATTCTAATACGGGATCCCCTATCTCTTCTAAGTCGACTCATGTTTCTTCTTCTATCCCTTCAGACAAATCCTCCCTCTCATAGAGGCTTTCAATGTATTCTTTCCACCTATCCGCTCTGTCCTCTTCACTCTTAATGTTATCACCCTTGCTTTTAATGTCACCGAAGATTGTTTCGACTATCCTGTATGAAGAGTCTGTCCTTCCGACAATCATTCCTTTTTCGATGTCTTCACATTTTTCCTACAGCCACTTCGTCTTAACTTCCCTGCACTTCCTGTTTGTTTCATTCCTCAGCGACTTGTATTTCTGTATGCCTGAGTTTCCCGGAACATTTTCTACTTACTCCTTTCATCGGTCAATTGAAATATTTCTTCTCTTACCCATGGTTTCTTCGCAATTACCTTCTTTGTACCTATGTTTTCCTTCCCACCTTCAGTGATGGGCCTTTTTAGAGATGTCCATTCCTCTTCAACTGTAGTGCCTACTGAGCTATTTCTTATTGCTGTATCTATAGCTTTAGAGAACTTCAACCCTATCTCGTCATTCCTTAGTAGTTCCGAATCCCACTTCTTTGCGTATTGATTATTCCTGACTAATGTCTTAAACTTCAGTCTACTGTTCATCACTACTATATTGTGATCTGAGTCTATGTCTGCTCCTGGGTACGCCTTACAATCCAGTATCTGGTTTCGGAATCTCTGTCTGACCATGATGTAACCCAGCTGAAATCTTCCCATATCACCCGACCTTTTCCAAGTATACCTCCTCCTCTTGTGGTTCTTGAAGAGAGTATTCGCTATTACTAGCTGAAACTTGTTACAGAACTCAGTTAGTCTTTCTCCTTTCTCATTCCTTGTCCAAAGCCCACATTCTTCTGTAACCTTTTCTTCTAATCTTTCCCCTACAACTGCATACCAGTCTCTCATGACTGTTAGATTTCCATATCCCTTTACATACTGTACAAACCTTTCAATATCCTCATAAAATCTCTTCATCTTCAGCTTCTGAGACGAATAGAATGGTTGAAGATGAATTTGAAGAGAATATTATACACTTTACAGGGTAATTCTTATTACTGTTCAAAAAACTCCGAAGCGACGTTGATTACTCTGGCACAAGTAATTTAATATGGGACACATGGGGCCGCAAATGTCGGTAAATACCGTAAGGGTGGACTACAAATGTTGAACGTGTGACGTCACCAGTCGACGTACCTCGCCACAAGTGCAAGGGTTGGGCTTGTCGATCTTACCCTCGCCATTTGGGGGCAGTGCTACATATCTGTCCGCTACGCAGCTCTGTTTTCGTTCTTGCATTACGTGATGTGATACGATCTCACAAACAGGAACAAGGTAGAGATCATTTCCTACGTTGGACCTGGTCCGATAACTAACCTTGACTTCAGAACACAGCTTGTCTCACCACTGTGTTACCTTCCCTCAATACATTTTTTTCTGATTTCAGTGTTCACTTAAACGTAGCCGCGCGGGGTAGCCGCTCAGTCTATGGCGTCTTGCCACGGTTCGCGCGGCTCCACCCGTCGGAGGTTCGAGCTTCCTCGGGCATGGGTGTGTATGTTGTCCCTAGCGTAAGTTAGTTGAACTTAGATTAAGTAGTGTGTAAGGCTGGGGACCGATGATCTCAGGAGTTTGGTCCCATATATACTTCCCACAAATTTCCCCGCACTTACACGTACGGTCTCTGTTTCGCACATTCGACGATCCACAGTAGCAAACGATATGTGAGAAGGTAAAACACGCTTTGGGAAACATTTTGTGTAAGTACGTCCTGCTGCAAACACATTGGAATTAGCAGCACCATAACAGAGAGACTTGTATGCAAGCTCGTTAAATTTTAATCTATTCATCGTAATCTTTAATTAAAAGGTCCGCTAGCACTCTAGTGCCACAGCGCATAACCCAAGAGCGAAAACAGAGTAGCTAGAGGAGCGGTGTATAGCACTGCCCTCCTGCCGACGAGGGTAGGGTTACAAGTCCAGAAGCTTCACATGCGGCGAGATACGTCACTTGGTGACGTCACCGTTAACATTTGTCATCCACTTTTGAGGTACTTTCAAACATTTGCGTCCCCAAGCTTCTCGTATTAAATTACTTGACTCCGCGTAATCTACGTCGCTTCAAGGGCTTTTAAACGTTAATAAGAATCACGCTGTAGAAAAATAAAGGTAGTAGTTGCAGATGTTTTGAAAGACATGACACTGCGAGAAGAATTTGACAGAGCACTGGAATGTCTAATTCAAGGCAGGGCCTCTGAAGTAGACAACATTCCCGAAGCTTGTTTGGTCTTTTGAAGACACAGCTATTACGAAATTATTCCACCTGGCATACAAAATATATCAGACATGTAAAACACCCTCGGTCTTCAGTGTGAATCTAATAACTAGTCGTCATTATCGTTACTGTCTGAATGAAGTGAGGTATTGCAGCTGTTGTCTTCAATCCAAAGACTCTTTGATGCAGCTCTCGACGCTAGTGTATTCTATGCAAGTATCTTTGTCTCTGCACAATTATTACAACCTACATCCGTCTGAACCTGTTTACTGTATTCATGCGTTGGTCTCCCTCTAAAATTTGTATCCCTCACTCTTCCCTCCTTTTGCAAACACGATTACTTAATGCCTCAGGATATTGTCCTATTTACTAAAATTTTCTTATGGTCAGGCTGTATCATAAACATAATTTTTTTCCAGTTCGGTTCATTACCAGCTCATTAGTTATTCGATCTACCCGTCTAATCATCAGCAGTCTTCTATAACACCACATTTCTAAAACTTCTCTTATTGGCAGTCTGCATTTTATATCTCCTTTACACCATACATCACCAGTTATTTTGCTGCCCAAAGAATGAAGCTATGCCCCTTCTGGGTTTCTCATTTAATTTTCTTCACGGCTTGGTCAATGCTCAGACTGAATAACATCTGGGATAAACTTCAACACTGTTCCACTCCCTCCTCAAATGATGCTTACCTTCCAGTCTTTTGACTCTTATAACTACAGCCTGCTTGCTGTACAAATCGTCAATAACTTTTCAGTTCCTGCTGCTCTCATAATTACAATGAGTGTATTCTAGTCCACACTGTCAAAACCTTTGTCTAAAGCTTCAGACAATATAAACGTCTTTTTGTCTGTCTTTAAACTGTCTTCTAAGATGAGTCGTCGAATCAGTATTGTCTCGAATGTTCCCACATTTCTCCTGTACCCGAGCTGTTCTTCTCAAGGTTGACTTGTAGCAGTTTTTCTATTCCTCTGCAAATAGTTCGTGTTAGTATTTTGCAGCCATGACTTAAGCTTATAGTTCTGTAATATTCACACCTGTCAGCACTTGCCTTTTTTTGAATTGGAGTCGCTACATTCTTCTTGAAGTCTGGTGGTATTTGCCTTGTCTCGTACTTCTTGCACACCAGATGGGATAGTTCTGTCACGGATAGCTCTCCTCAGGATATTGACTGGCAGTATAGGCTGCCAGTGAACTGAAGAGCTTGTGATGGAGTGTGCTTTCTCTGAAGAACGCCCTACCTGTCGCAGAGGATGGCTGAGAATCAGCTTGCCATCTAGCAGTGTAGCACTGCATGCTATGATTTACGCTAATTTTGTTTATGTGTGTTTTTTGCGTTAGTAATGTTAGTAACTAATTTCTGTTGGAAGAAGCATGTTTATTGACTCTTTCATGTCTCCTCCACCTGATTTAACTTTTTCAGTGTAATATTTCTTTTACAATTGTCTCTGCTCTGAGATACTGACCTCGCCGGCTGCAATATAAATATCGAAGCTGGCAAAGTCAATATCTCAGAGGCCTTATGCTTCCTTGTTGGAAAGAAGCCAACCATTGCAATCGTGATACAGCTGTATTACATACTGTGTTCTGTCTCTTGAAGTATTAAAATGTGTCTCGATCCGGAGTTGTATTTGAGAGAGCATGCTGTTCTGAAGAAATTACGTTTGACGGCCTGTTTATGAACAATCTGTACGACATGTAAGATGACCGGTAGAATAATTCCAGTTTACGTTCAGCACTGTAATACGTTCTACAGTTAGAGGCTAATGAGTCCGTTTGTATCAGCACAGACGCTGATGTTCTTCCATGTATTCACATGCAGTGGAGTAGGCTTGAAGAGATAGCTAGTTATTAAGTATTTGGGGACTGATTAATGCATTCCACAAGATTTCGGGATTGCAGCCGGATCTCATCGACTTCTTTCCACGATATTTCAGCTGACAACCTTACAGCCATCTTCAGGCGAGTGTTTGACACTGGAGATTGCTAGTTTTTTCTTTTTTTTTTTTCTTTATTGTGATTTCATTCCCCTGCCCCATATGGGCAGGGGAGGGCTGTCAGCGGCACAATCCGCCGCTCTTCAGCCGAGAGACACGACAACTAAAACAAGAATAAAATGATACATACATAAGGAGATAAAAAAGGGGAACATAAAACAGAGTAAGGGGAGAAAATGGAGGTAAAAAGACATGGACATGTAGACGTTCATGGGGGACAGTTAAAAAAAAGTCACCAGAAAGTTAAAAAAACACAGTTGGCGATTCTTGAAACACAGAGAAGACACTGAATGCGAATGCACAGGTTAAAAGTTGGCCACAGTATTAAAAACACTCCGAAACAACACACTTAAAACCCACTTCGAGCACACACGACGAAGAGTAAAACTACCAGCTGGGATCTGCCGAGGGAAAGGTCAGACAGGATGGAAAAGGAGGGGAGAGCATGGGGCAGCTGAGGAAGCGGCGGGATGAAGAGAGGAGGGGTAACCGTGGGTTCACGAAGAGGCAGGAGACACGTGGGGCGGGAGAGGAAAAGGGAAGACAGGGCAGGAGGGAGCGCAGAGACACTGAAAGGAGGCACAAGAGATGGACGGGGAGTAGGAGGGGAAAGCCGCTCAGGAGGAGGGAGGGGGAGGAGAGGGAGTCCTGAGGAGGAGGCAGGAAGAGGGGGTTAGAGTTGGTAGGAAGGGTAGATGTCAGGGCGAAGCTCATCATCCGAGATTGCTATTTTTTTTTTTTTTTTCTTTATTGAATTTCAATTCCCCCCGAAGGGGGCGGGCTGGCAGCAGCTTACTACGCCGCTCTTCAGCCTACAGAGGTTGTGTTAAAAAGATGAAGATAAGAAAAAAATAACAGTTGGCGACAAAATCGGTGATTTAAAGGTAAAATGGCAGAAAATTCTAGAACTTAAAACATAAAACACAGGGTTGATGATACTAAGAAAATACACAAGAAGCAGAAAAATAACAGACAGACAGTTAAAAAAACACGGCGACAGTCTGGTTTCGGTTCGCAAAATATAAAATGCACACCCAGCGACAGCATGATTTCTGTTCGCATCACTGTGGAAGGACGCACAACACTGAACACTCACTTAAACACGGCACTAAAAAGTGGGCACAAACATGACATACCACAGCCGAGAGCAGGTGGGGGGGAAACAGGACAGATGACGGAGAAATAAAAAAGGGGGGGAAGGAGAGGAAAAGGGGAAGGGTGGGAGGGGGGAAAGAAGCCAGTGGAGAATGAGGACCCATAAGAGGGGTGGGGGGCGCTGAGCAGACGGGCCAGGGAGTGGGGAAGGCAGAGGAGGGGAATGCAAAAGGACTCGGGGGAGGGGGGGAGAAGGGACCTAGGGGGAGGATGGGCGGGGAGAAAACACAGGAGGGAAGGGGGGGAGGAAGAAGGAGCCCAGGGAAAGGACGGAGGAAAGGAGGGGGAGTGAGGATCAGAGTTGATAGGAAGGATAAATGGAGGGAGAGAGGGCATCATCCGGGAGGGGAAGTTGACGGAAGCCACCTTGGGAAAGGAGATGGAGGGTGTAGAGATGGAGGGTAGGGGGGACACAACGGTGAAGACGTGGCAGGGGGCGGGGATGGGAGAGGAGAGGAGCAACCAGGGGGTGAGGGGGTTCAAGACGGCGGGAGGTGTAGAGGATGCGGATATGTTCGAGGAATAGGAGGAGATGGGGGAAAGGAATGAGATCATAGAGGATCCGCGTGGGGGACGGGAGGCGGATACGGAAGGAAAGGCGGAGTGCATGACGCTTAAGGATCTGGAGGGACTGATAGAATTTGGGGGGGGGGCAGATATCCAGGCAGGACTGGCGTAACAGAGGATGGGACAGATTAAGGATTTGTAGGTGTGGAGGATGGTAGAGGGGTGCAACCCCCATGTCCGGCCAGAGAGGAGTTTGAGGAGTCGGAGGCGGTTGCGGGCTTTGGATTGGATGGAGCGGAGATGAGGTAGCCAGGTGAGGTGACGGTCAATGGTGAGGCCAAGGTAGGTGAGGGTGGGGGTGAGGCGGACAGGACGTGCGCAGACAGTAAGGGAGAAGAGATTGCTAGTGCAAGTCGCTCTATTTATACGTAAAAGTGCCGCCGGCGCGCATGCGCAAGTTACCGTAGCATGCGCGCCACCTGTCGATTCCAAGGCCCTCTACAATATTACTGCATCTATGGAGCGCAAACGAATGCGTGAAAAAAGTAAAACATGCACGCAGATGTGTCCAAAACAATAAAATGCAAATTTTCAATATTAAAATTAAAATTACTTGTCGCTCGACATGTCAGAAGCCATAAAAAGTTTTCTTTTGGTTGAAATTAAAGAAATCAACGGGTCCCAGGCCTTATTCAATAGAAAGCCGCCATCACGATTAATGAGATTTTCCGCTAAACGTATTTCCACGGATTCCTTCACAACTGAATCCCAGAAAGATCTCGATGGGGCCAAGATTTTCGTGGCCGAATAATCCATAGTATGTCCTGTGGAAATACAATGTTCGGCTATGGCCGACTTACTGGGCTGTAAAAGGCGAGTGTGGCGCTCATGTTCAACGCAGCGGTCGTGTACTGTGCGTGTGGTCTGACCAATGTAGGCTTTCCCACACTCGCAAGGTATTTTATAAATTCCAGCCTTCCGTAATCCCAGATCATCCTTGGCTGAGCCCAGAAGCGCACGAGTCTTTGTAGGTGGCCGGAAGATTGCTTTCACACGATCTTTCTTTAAAATTCTGCCTACTTTCGATGAAATGTTCCCGACATATGGGAGAAATGCTCTGGACTTAAACACCTCCTTTTCCTCTAGATCTTGTGGGTGGTCACGTTTTTTCATCCTTAAAGCAGTACTGACCTGATGTGCAGAATATCCATTATGTTGAAATACAGATTTCAAGTGCTCTAATTCGCCTGCAAGGCTGTCTTTATCAGACACGAAATGTGCCCTATGCACCAACGTTCGAAGGACGCCCATAGTTTGTGACGGGTGATGACAGCTTGACGCCTGCAGGTACAGGTCCGTATGCGTGGGTTTTCGATAGACAGAATGCCCCAATGACCCATCCACCCTGCGTTTAACCATGACGTCCAGAAATGGTAGGCAACCATCCTTTTCAACTTTCATCGTAAACTGAATGTTTGTGTGGATGGAATTCAGATGTAAGAACCGTGAAAGCTCTTCTTCACCGTGAGGCCACACTACAAAGGTATCGTCCACGGTACCGCCAGAAGACTGTTGGTTTCAACATCGCCGAATCAAGAGCCCTCTCCTCAGTCTTCCATATAAAAGTTTGCTACCAGAGGGGACAGAGGACTGCCCATGGCAACACCGTCAAGTTGCTCAAAATATTCATTATTAAATAGAAAGTAAGTAGAGGACAGGGCATGGTGAAACAGCGCCGTTATATCGGCCGTAAATTTAATGCCGATAAGTGACAATGAATCCAAAAGAGGGACCCTCGTGAAGAGTGAAACGACATCGAAACTTACTAACAAGTCCGAATCCTTCAGCTATAGTGTTCTCAGTCTGTTGATAAAGTCCGCAGAGTTGCGAATATGATGCGTACATTTGCCAACAAAAGGTCTCAGTAGCGAAGCCAGATGACTAGATAAATCATATGTTGGAGCACCGACATTGCTCACTATGGGGCGTAAGGGCACATTATCCTTATGGATCTTTGGAAGACCATATAACCTCGGTGGAACAGAACTGTGAGGTCTCAATCTTTTCACAACTTCTTGCGGCAGAGGGGTTGGGTTGTTTGGGGGCAGAGACCAAACAGCGAGGTCATCGGTCTCACTTGCGGCAGAGAAGAGGAGTTTAGCAACTCTGACGTTTTCCTTTCTACTTTCCGAGTAGGGTCTTTATCAAGCTTCCTGTACGTTGTCTCTCTCAGCAAACTATATATCTTCTGATCATACATATCACGTGGCAACAATACAGTGGCATTCCGCTTATCCGCCGGAAGGACCACCGTCTGAGGATCTTCCCGTAACTTGCGAAGCGCAGCCCTTTCCATTGAAGAAATGTTGCTCTTCTGAGGCCGAGTTCTCGTAAGGGCGCGACATGTTTCCCGCCTGATTTCTTCTGCTGCTTCACTGGATAGAGGCCTGACAGCTTCTTCAACAGCACTAATAAAATCTGTTAAAGGTAAGGTCCTAGGTGTCGGTGTGAAGTTCAGACCTTTCCCAAGTACAGACAGTGTCACGTTGTCTAAATCCTTATCTGTGAAATTTTAATATTGAAATTTTGCATTTTATTGTTTTGGACACATCTGCGTGCATGTTTTACTTTTTTCACGCATTCGTTTGCGCTCCATAGATGCAGTAATATTGTAGAGGGCCTTGGAATCGACAGGTGGCGCGCATGCTACGGTAACTTGCGCATGCGCGCCGGCGGCACTTTTACGTATAAATAGAGCGACTTGCACTAGCAATCTCCAGTGTCAAACACTCGCCTGAAGATGGCTGTAAGGTTGTCAGCCGAAATATCGTGGAAAGAAGTCGATGAGATCCGGCTGCAATCCCGAAATCTTGTGGAATATTCGATACGCCGGGAAAATTTCAAGAGTCACGATTACTGCATTATTTTAACTTACTTCATTCTATTATATCTTCAACTTTTCCGTTTTAAAGATGGAAGTATGCGAGGTCTGTTTTGTATAAAGCTTCTTCTTCTTAGCGTCGATGATAACCATCTAAATAAAGTGTAGTGCCTGAGCAAGGTGCACAGCTTTTGGACTTCCTGGTGCCAGATTCTCTTGCCTCAAAATGCCTAAGGAGATGGTACAAACGGGGCAGTGAAAGAAATGGATCATCTTCGGCTCAACACCTCACGCACAGGACACGTCTTATTTATCACAGAATCTTTATTTTAATACACCAGTTTTACATCGGCTAATGCCCAAGCGAAGCAGATAAGTGATCTCCATGTTGGCTATGACAGACGGTTTCCTCGGGGAAACTCCTCTTTTGGTGGTATCCAATCACTTTTAGCTTTTTCCTTTCCCTCTTTTCCGCCTTTCCTGCTGTTACTATTAGCCTGATATCGAATGGATTTCAAAATGGTTCAAATGGCTCTAAGCACTATGGGACTTAACATCTGAGGTCATCAGTCCCCTAAACTTAGAACTACTTAAACCTAACTAACCTAAGGACATCACACACATCCATGCCCGAGACAGGATTCTAACCTGCGACCGTAACAGCAGCGCGGTTCTGGACTGAAGCGCCTAGACCCGGTCTGCCACAGTGGCCAGCTCGGGTGGAGCTATTCCGGTCAGAACTTGGATCTTCTCGAGTGGGATTGGTGTCAAGCATCCTGTTACCTGGAGGCAAGTTTTATGAAGAGCTATATCAGCTTTTTTCGAGTGGTAGGGTTGGTACCACAGAGGGGAAGTATATTCTCCTGAGGAGTAGCTTAAGGCTAGAGCCTACGTCCGAAGTACATAACTTGTACGTTTGAGTTTATTAAGACATTGTGTCGTGCTACGACCTCCAATCTGACACTGTCACAATATTCCTTGAATGTCAGATTCCTGTCAAGAATAACACCGAGGTATTAAGGGGTAGAGTTGTTATTGAGACAAGTTCCCAGCCATGAGACTTTTAACCTGTTGTTAGCATATTTGTTACGGAGATTAAAAGCGCTGACTACTGTTTTGTTTGGATTTGAGTTCAGGATGTTGGCCTCGTAATACTTTCCCATGTCGTCAGGTGCTACGAAAGTTGTCTTTCAACGCCTTCAGATGTCTTATGCTGGGTAGAGAGGGCCAGCTCGTCGGCATAAATAAATGGGGTGCAGGTCTTGTTACGCGATTGGTCGTTAGTGTGTATATTAAATAGTGAGGGACCAAGCACACTTTCTTGGGGAAGGTATTTTTTCACCGCCGAAGTTTGGTGTCTTGAAAACTAACGCAGAATCTTCTGTTGCTGAGCAGCTCTGGTTTCTGGTTGTGTTGCACGCCTCTGGAAGAAGTTCGCTGGTATCTACCGTGTCGTAGGCCGCACTGAGGTCAACAAAGGCTTGTTCTCTAATGAGCTTATCTTCTGTGAGTGGGGCGAGCCGTGCTAGAAGAATTCGTTCAAATAGCATGAACGGATGGCAGAGTAAAAATGTTGGCAGAATGTTTTCGGGTCGTCTTGTGATTTTCTGGGCTCTATCAAAGCAACGACACGAGCTTGTCTCCAGAGCGTCGGAATGTTGAATGTTTCCAGGCACTTATTGAACATTTGAGGGAGCCAGTCATTACCTCTTTTGTCAAGGTGTTTTAGCAATTGTACATGACCATTGTCTACCTCAAGAGCTTTGCCATCTATCAGAGCTTTGATACCATTAGCGATTTCTTCTGTTGCGATGGGGTGGCTGATGCAGTCAATTACCGACACTGTATCGCGTGTTAGCTTGTCAATAGTCTTCAGACGCTTCCTGCTGCTCTTCCCATTAAGCAGAAGTTGATGGGCGGGTAATTTCTGTATTGTGGAACAGAGCTTCTTGTTGTTTTGGGTAACGTCGAGGTCTGTCATCAAATTGCATCACTCACCTCTGAGAGTGGAACCTACTCTCTGCATCACTGTCTTACCCAACTCTTTCGTTACGTCGGAGAAAGCGTCTTCCTCAAAGTTGCGACAATAATCGGCATGTAGCTGCGCATAGTTGTCCTGAGTCCTGTTACGTAGCTGGTTATGCAGCCCCTTAGGATGCTCTGATAAGCAGTTTTAAGCAGGAGCTTGATGAACGTATCATAGTTCTTTGGACTGTTTCCAACACTTTGTCTTCAACCAATATGGTGAAGAATGATCTGTGTTGTGTGGACGGTACTGCTTGGAGAACCTGTTTCATTATTATTTGACTGATGTGACAGATGACGAAAAGCGGATCAGGAATGTAACTCTTCCTCCATCGACAGCAATAAAATCTCTTTCGTTGCTTTGGGTCATGGATGAGTGTCAGTTGCTGGTACTCTGCTCACAGCACAACATCAAGTCCAACGTTGTTAAAAGTACTATAATCCATTCATTGTGGTGGTTGTTGAAATCGTCGATAATTACTCCGTTTTTCTGGTTGTGGTGATTTCCTGTGAGTCGGAAAACAAATTTAGCGCAAGAGGTCTGTAGACGGAAGCCACAATGCACTTGTCGAGTTCCACTGTTAGGATTTCGATGTCATCATCATCCGTTAGACAAGCGTATCTTATGACCAGGCTTGGTTTTCAGAATATTACACGTCCATACTATGAGAGACGTCTCTCTTGGTCGAAAGTCGTTGGTACCACGATGGGATTCTTGTATGCATAAAATATCACAATCATATTTAACGATCATATACAACTGCCCTCTCCGTACCGAAAGACTGGGAAGCCGCACAGGTCGCACCAATATTCAAAAAAGTTAGTAGGAGTAATCCACTAAGTTACAGGCCCTTATCACTAACGTCGATATACAGAAGGATTTTGGAACATGCAATATAATGTGTTATGAATTACCTTAAAGAGAACGATCTATTGACACACTGTCAATACTGATTTAGAAAACATCGTTCTTGTGAGACACAACCAGCTCTTCAGTCACACGGAATGTTGAGTATTATTGATAAGAGATTTCAAATTGATTCCGTATTTCTAGATTTCCAAAAGGCTTTTGACACTGTGCCTCACAAGCGGCTTGCAGTCAAATTGCGTGTTTGTGGAATAACGTCTCAGTTATGTGACTGGATTTGTGATTTCCTGTCAGAGAGGCCACAGTTCGTAGTAACTGAGGCAAAGTCATCGAGTAAAACAGAAGCGATTTCTGGCGTTCTCCAAGGTATTGTTATAGAACCTCTGATGTTCCTTACCTATATATACGATTTAGAAGCAGCCGTCTTATGTTTTTTTGCAGATGATGCTGTCGTTTGCCGTGTAATAAAGTCATCAGAAGACCGTAACAAATTGAAAAACGACTTAGAAAGGATGTCTGTTTGGTGCGATAATTTGCAGTTCATCCTAAATAATTAAAAGTGTGAGGTCATCCTCATGACTGCTGAAAGGAATCCGTTAAACTTCGGTTACACAATAAATTAATCCAATATAATGGCCGTAAATTCAACTAAAAACCTAGGCATTACAATTACGAACAGCTTAAACTGGAAAGAACACATAGAAAAGGTTGTGGGGAAGGCAGAACATTTAGAAAATGTAACACATCTACTAAAGAGACTGCCTACACTACACTTTTGGAGTACTGCTACGCGGCACTGGATCCTTGCCAGATAGGATTAACGGAGTACATCGAGAAAGTTCAAAGAAGAACAGCACGTTTTGTATTATCGAGAACTAGGAGAGATAGTGTCACTGACATGTTACAGGATTTGGGGTGGACATCGTTAAAACAAAGGCGTTTTTAGTTGTGGCGGGAATCTTTTCACGAAATGTCAGTCACCAACTTTCTCTTCCAAACGCGAAAATGATTTGTTGAACCGACCTACATAGGAAGAAAGGTTCATCCCAATAAAGTGAGGAAAATAAGAACTCGTATGGAAATATGTAGGTGTTCGAGATCGGAATAATAGAGAGTTATTACGAAGGTGGTTCGATGAACCCTCATCCCGGCACTTAATTGTGATTTGCAGAATATCCATGTAGATGTAGATGTAGATGAAACTTCCTGGAAGATTAAAACAGTGTGCCGGACCGAGACTCGAACTCGGGACTTCTGCCAGGAAGTTTCATATCAGCGCACACTCCGCTGCAGGGGGAGTGAAAATCTCATTCTAGATGTAGATGTTTGACGTAGTTCGGAAAAATAAAACTGATTTTATTGTTGGAAATCCCTCGATGTTGATCGACGCCGTCCTTAAGTGTGGTGTTGAAAAGGATCTATTCTGTAAGTCCTTGGTTGCATTATGGCGAGAGATTTGGCCCGGCCAATGGCATAACTACCGAGGAACCCCGGGTGACCTTAGTGGTAACACCGCACGTGGAGGCGCCGCTTTTGTCCCAGATTCCGTATGAATGAAATTGGATTACTTGACGATAGAAGTTTGGTTTTGTAAAAGAGTAATCTCACCATGAGAGTCTAATCTGTATCCTTGCTTACGAGGAATAGTAAATTTGTTATTATCAACACGTGTTTCATAATGATTTACTGGAAATGTCTTTCCTTTTATTCATGCGATACTTAAATGTGCCTCAAATAGGATGCCACCATCTTGTTGTGATCTTGGAGTGCATTCTCAGGCGGAAGTCATTCTGATGATTAAGTTTGCACACAGTAATTCATCGTTGAAAGCTAACGTAGAATTAAGTACAGTCTCTAAGCATGCTAGCTAGTTTTTCAGGAACCGAATAAGGAAAGACGTCGAATGTACCTGTGCCATGTTCGCTGGCGTATTATGTGCCGTAACACTGTGCCAAGGATTTGTTATCACTTCACTTACGAGTGGTACTGGAGCATTTCTACGATTTTTCAGATGGATAACTACTCCATTCAGTCTGAGCTGGTTAACACACGATTGGGAAACGGCCCGACAGAACAGCAGATCGGTGGAAGTGAGAAGCTAACAAATACTTGTACAATTTATGTCTTTCACAAAATTATTGACCTACGTAGTTTGTGTTATTATGAGACACACAGGCCCTTAATATCCTATTGCGTTAATTTATATGAAAGTGTGTTCTGTGATTGCTTTGAGACGTTTATTTTTAGTCAGATACTGTTAGAGACTCTTCAATAGCCACTGTATTTTCCATTTTGGATATCAGTAATATACCGGGAGATCAAAAAGTCTGTATAAATTTGAATAATTAATAAACCACGGAATAATGTAGATAGAGGTAAAAATTGGTACATATGCTTGGAATGACATGGGGTTTTATTAGAACCACCCCATATTGCTAGACGCGTGAAAGATCTCTTGCGCGCGTCGTTTGGTGATAATAGCGTGCTCAGCCATCACTTTCGTCATGCTTGGCCTCCCAGGTCCCCAGACCTCAGTCCGTGCGATTATTGGCTTTGGGGTTACCTGAAGTCGCAAGTGTATCGTGATCGACCGACATCTCTAGGGATGCTGAAAGACAACATCCGATGCCAATGCCTCACCATAACTCCGGACATACTTTACAGTGCTGTTCACAACATTATTCCTCCAATACAGCAATTGTTGAGGAGATGGTGGACATATTGAGCATTTCTTGTAAAGAACATCATCTTTGCTTTGTCTTACTTTGTTATGCTAATTATTACTATTCTGATCAGATGAAGCGCCATCTGTCGGACATTTTTGAACGTTTGTATTTTTTTGGTTCTAATAAAACCCCATGTCATTCGAAGCATGTGTGTCAATTTGTACCTCTCTATCTACATTATTCCGTGATTTATTCAGTTTTCAAATTTATACTGACTTTTTGATCACCCAGTACTAAAGCTTTCTGATTGCTACCTACCAGAATGGTTTCAGATTTTTAGGACACACACACACACACACATAAACCTTTCACTGTATTCCATATATTGTCAATTGATCCAAATGGTCAAATGGGTGTGAAATCTTATAGGACTTAACTGCTAAGGTCACCAGTCCCTAAGCTTACACACTACTTAACCTAAATTATCCTAAGGACAAACACACACACCCATGCCCGAGGGAGGACTCGAACCTCCGCCGGGACCAGCCGCACAGTCCGCTCTGCTGTCAATTGGTGGCAAACAAATAATCCCAGGCGCGTCTTAAGACTGCGTTGCCACTTATTTAAAAGGTGCGTTGCAAAAAGGCAGGCAAAACACTGCGAAACAGCCAGTGGTTGTTCCAAGCGACGTAGTTGAGTGTAGAGAGTGCGAACTCCCTCTCGCTCTTCAGTTTACAGACAGCCTACATGCCACATTGGCTGTTCCGCGATGCGGGGGAGTCCCCTGCCCTGGGCGCAGCGTAGACGGAAGCGGCCTCTGCAGTTCCGGGAACCGAGCCACCCGTCACCGGCGAATGCCAGCCGGACTGAACGTTTCGTTTCGTAAGGCGGACTTCACGGACGCCAGGCTCTGAACAGCTGATTCACGCGGCCGAGAAACCGGGGGCCGCCTTGCGACACCTGCTGTCGCCTCTGGAGTTATTCTTGGCATCCGGTGGAGGGGCCTACGCTACCTGCATTCAGGGTAAACCGCAAACTCTCACGAAAAACTTTAGTTCGATCTGGAATTTTTCTGAGCATTTTGATATGAGGGACCCGTGGCCAATACAGACATATGACATATATTCTAAAAGGTAGCTGTCAGCAAGCCTTAATGTATTACTGATAAGAAAAATGGAAAATATAGTGGCTATTAAAAAGTCTCTAAGAATATCTGGCTAAAAATAAACGCCTCAAAGTAATCACAGAACACATTGACAGTGACCGGGCCAAATATCTCACGAAATAAGCATCAAACGAAAAAACTGCAAAGAACGAAACTCGTCTAGCTTGAAGGAGGAAACCAGATGGCACTGTGGTTGGTCCGCTAGATGGCGCTGCCATAGGTCAAAACGGATATCAACTGCATTTTTTAAAAATAGGATACCCCATTTTTTATTACAAGTTCGTGTAGTATGTAAAGAAATATGAATGTTTTAGTTGGACCACTTTTTTCGCTTTGTGATAGATGGCTCTGTAATAGTCACAAACGTATAAGTACGTGGTATCACGTAACATTCTGCCAGTGCGGACGGTATTTGCTCCGTGATACATGACCCGAGTTAAAATGAACCGTTTACCAATTGCGGAAAAGGTCGATATCGTGTTGATGTATGGCTATTGTGATCAAAATACCCAACGGGCGTGTGCTATGCGCGCTGCTCGGTATCCTGGACGACATCATCCAAGTGTCCGGACCGTTCGCCGGATAGTTACGTTATTTAAGGAAACAGGAAGTGTTCAGCCACATGTGAAACGTCAACCACGACCTCCAACAAATGATGATGCCCAAGTAGGTGTTTTAGCTGCTGTCGCGGCTAATCCGCACATCAGTAGCAGACAAACTGCGCGAGAATCGGGAATCTCAAAAACGTCTGTGTTGAGAATGCTACATCAACATCGATTGTACCTGTGCCATATTTCTATGCACCAGGAATTGCATGGCGACGACTTTGAACGTCGTCTACAGTTCTGCCACTGAGCACAAGAGAAATTACAGGTTGATGACAGATTTTTTGCACGCGTTCTATTTAGAGACGAAGCGTCATTCACCAACAGCGTCAACATAAACCGGCATAATATGCACAATGGAGCAACGAAAAATCCACGATGGCTGCGACAAGTGGAACATCAGCGACCTTGGCGGGTTAATGTATGGTGCGGAATTATGGGAGGAAGGATAATTGGCCCCCATTTTATCGATGGCAATCTAAATGGTGCAATGTATGCTGATTTTCTAGGTAATGTTCTACCGATGTTACTACAAGATGTTTCACTGCATGAGAGAATGGCGATGTACTTCCAACACAACGGATGTACGGCACATAGCTCGCGTGCGGTTGAATCGTTATTGAATAGCATATTTCATGACAGGTGGATTCGTCGTCGAAGCACCATACCATGGCCATCACGTTCACCGGATCTGACGTCCCCGGATTTCTTTCTGTATGGAAAGTTGAAGGATATTTGCCATCGTGATCCACCGACAACGCCTGCAAAATGCGTCAGCGCATTGTCAATGCATGTGCGAACATTACGGAAGGCGAACTACTCGCTGTTGAGAGGAATGTCGTTACACGTATTGTCAAATGCACTGAGGTTGACGGACGTCATTTTGAGCATTTATTGCATTAATGTCGTATTTACTGTAACAGCATGCGTTCTCAGAAATGATAAGTTCACAAGGGTACATGTATCACGTTGGAACAACCGAAATAAAATGTTGAAACGTACGTAGGTTCTGTATTTTAATTTAAAAAACATACCTGTTACCAACTGTCTGTCTAAAATTGTGAGACATATGTTGTGACTATTACAGCGCCATCTGTCACAAAGCGAAAAAAGTGGTCCAACTAAAACATTCATATTTCTTTACGTACTACACGAATATGTAATAAAAAATGGTGGTTCCTATTTAAAAAATCCAAGTTGAAATCCGTTTGACCTACGGCAGCGCCATCTAGCGGGCCAACCATAGCGCCATCTGGTTTCCCCCATCAAGCTAAACGAGTTTCGTTCTTTGTAGTTTTTTCGTTTGACGCTTATTTCGTAAGATATGTGGCCCGGTAACGATCAATGGACCACCATGTATACAGATACAATAACTTGTGATGTTTAATGATTGATGAAACGTGATAAGATTGACTTGTAATACATTGAAGAGCCAAAGAAACTGGTATACCTGCCTAATATTGTGTAGGGCCCCGGCTAGCACGCAGAAATGCCGCAACACGACAGAGCATGGACTAGACTAATGTCTGAATTAGGGCTCGAGGTAACTGACACCATGAATCCTGCAGGGCTGTCCGTAAATCCGCAAGAGAATGTGTAGGTGGAGATCTCTTCTGAACAGCACGTTGCAAAGCATCCTAGATATGCTCAATAATGTTCATGTCTGAGGAGTTTGGTGGCCAGTAGAAGTGTTCAAACTCAGAAGAGTGTTCCTGGAGCGGCTCTTTAGCAATTCTGGACGTATGGGGTATCGCATTGTCCTGCTGGAATGGTCCAAGTGCGTCGGACTGCACAATGGACTTGAATGGATGCAGGTGATCAAACAGGATGCTTACGTACGTGTCACCTGCCAGAATCGTATCTAGACGTATCAGAGGTCCCATATCATTCCAGCTGCACACGCTCCATACCATTAAAGAGCCTGCACCACCTTGAACAGTCCCCTGCTGACATGCAAGGAGCATCGATTCATGATGGATTCATGACGTTGTCTCCATGTCCGTACACGTCTGTCCGCTCGAAACGAGACTCGTCAGATGAGGCAACATGTTTCCAGTCACCAACAATCCAATGTCGGCGTTGGCGGGCCCAGGCGAGGCGTAAAGCTTTGCGTTGTCCAGTCATCGAGGGTACACGATTGGGCCTTCGGTTACGAAAGCCCACATCGATGATGTTTCTTTGATTGGTCCGCACGCTGACACTTCGTGATGGCCCAGCGTTGAAATCTGCAGCAATTTATGGAAGGATTGCACTTCTGTCACGTTGAACGGTTCTCTTCAGTCGTCGTTGGTCCCGTTCTTGCAGATTATTTTTCCGACCGCAGGGACGTCGGAGACTTGATGTTTTACCGGATTCCTGATATTCACGGTACACTCGTAAAATGGTCGTACGGGAAAAATCCCCAATTCATCGCTACCTCGTGGATGCTATGTCTCATCGCTCGTGTGCCGACTATAACGCCGCGTTCAAACTCACTTAAATCTTGACAACCTGCCACTGTAGCAGCTGTAACCGATCTAATAACTGCACCAGACACTTGTCTCTTATATATGCGTTACCGACCGCAGCCCCGTATTCTGCCTGTTTACATATCTCTGTATTTCACTATGCATATCTATATCAGTTTCTTTGGCACTTCAGTGTATATATTGCCATTTTGTCATTTGAGAATAGTGAGTGGAGCTATGGACGCTAGGAAATGGAGTATCAAGTGGAGGAATTGAGTTCAATAGATGAGTGACAGCTGCAGAGACAGCCAGAAACATTTGCGCCTTATATGGAAATAATGCCATTGGACAGAGCACAGCAAGAAAGTGATTACCTCGTTTCAAGGAGCAAGGTTTTAACATTAGCAACTCTCCACGTTCAGAAAGACCTTCAGTGTTTGTTGAAAATCATTTAAACGCATTAATCCACAATGATCCAATTCGGTGTACTCGAGAACTGGAGAATGTGAAGAACTGTGACCGTTCCACTATGATGCGACATTTACATGCAGTGGGGAAGCTTCAAAAACTGGGTGTATGGGTACCGCATGCTCTAAGCAAAAATCACAAAAATCAGCGGGTGGCCCTCTGAGCATCTGTGCTTGCTCGTCATCCATCGGCTTGTCAACAACACCGGCCATTCCTACCCAGTATCACTACTGATGATGGAAATGTTATCGTTATGCTAACATAATAAGGAAAAGAAAGACTGGAACTTAAAACAAATCAGCAACTCACCGTACAAAGTTCTGCGTGCATCCTCAAAAGATAATGTTTTGCATGTGATGGGGCAGCGACGGTGTGATATACTACGAAGTGCTTCCCAGAAGCGTAACCAACAACGAGCAGGAAGACAGCATCAAGTGGTGCTACTGCACGATAACGGCCACCCGCGTTCTGCTAGAGTGACAAAAACCACTATACAGTAGTTACATTGGGAAGTCATTCCACACCCACATTATTCACCACGTCTTGCGCCCTCAGATTTTCACCTTTTCCGCTATCGAACAACCTTCAAGCAGATTTCTTTCCGCATGAAAATGCGCTCCGAACATGGAACGACGAGTTCGTCGCGTGAAAACCACGTGATTTCTAGAGTGGCGGAATCGAAAAGTTACCCAGTCGTTGGCAGACTGTTGCAAATAGTGAAGGAGAATACACTGTCGATGACTAAAACCTCGCCCGCATCTCGTGGTCGTGCGGTAGCGTTCTCGCTTCCCACGCCCGGGTTCCCGGGTTCGATTCCCGGCGGGGTCAGGGATTTTCTCTGCCTCGTGATGGCTGGGTGTTGTGTGCTGTCCTTAGGTTAGTTAGGTTTAAGTAGTTCTAAGTTCTAGGGGACTGATGACCATAGAAGTTAAGTCCCATAGTGCTCAGAGCCATTTGAACCATTTTTTTGACTAAAACCTCCGTTATGTCTATTCGTCTTGTTTCTTAAACTTATGAAAAAACGCTACGAACTTGTGCACTAACACATTAGTCAGCCAATGTCTCTCAGTTACGGTGATGACATAAATATTCTGATATCAGAAGTAATCGGTGAACAAAGTACAACGCTAATGCAGTTTCCGGGTAGCAACGTCTTTCTTTTTTAGGGCTCTATATCTCGCTACTTAAAAAAGAGCCCTTATAAGGTCACAAAGAATATAGGTATCAAATTGAAACTTATATCAGGTAATAGGGTCTACAGTCCCTTGTCAGTGTATAAAATTTAAGCTTCTGAGTCCATGAAGTCAAAAGATACGCCCACATAGCTCATATATTTGGATACTCGCAAACTCACTAATCAAAATCTTTAGAAGACCCTTTAATATACGTTGTGCCTGGTGGTCTAGGGAAAAGCGTGAGCCATGATATCTAAAGTTCACGGGATCTATTGTTAGTTAGCCGGCCGAAGTGGACGTGCGGTTAAAGGCGCTGCAGTCTGGAACCGCAAGACCGCTACGGTCGCAGGTTCGAATCCTGCCTCGGGCATGGGTGTTTTTGATGTCCTTAGGTTAGTTAGGTTTAACTAGTTCTAAGTTCTAGGGGACTAATGACCTCAGCAGTTGAGTCCCATAGTGCTCAGAGCCATTTTTTTATTGTTAGTCGTGTCACGGATTTTTCAGTTTCAGTTTTAACCTAGCCTTCCCCTCTAAAAGATGTGAGGTGGCGCCCGGAACAACACTTGATTAGGATTCTATGTTAAACTGTAGATCAACTTTTCCCCGGTCGGAGAACTGGTGTAGGTTAGGAACACGCAAATAGGGAAGTGGTTTACAATAGAAAGACTTGCACCAGGCCACTCAGACAAACGAAATTATTATTATTATTATTATTATTATCTACATGCATAATTACTTTCGTGTGACACCCTCAGAGCGCGAGCCCTACTTGCACCTGTCCGTTTTTTTATTTATTTTTTATCTTTACTGCTGTGGAACACCACCTGTAAAAAAAAATGCGTGGTTAATGTTATTCCTTTTGACTGTTACTTAGACTGGTACTGAAAAAAGGAATGTGGGATAATAGTTTCTTGTGAAATGACTTAAGTTCTTAGTCAAATCCAGTGGTGTCATACTGATGTACCTCATAATGTTTGTTTGCAGAATGTACTGCAAGCAGCAGAAGTTCTTCGTCACCTGCTACAGTATATCAGCCAGTGCTAATACTGGCTTAGGCCACTTTGTGTCACGACGAACCAAACCAGTTCCTTTCTCTCGCCACAGTTCAGTTAATCAGCGGGAGACTGGTCCGATTAAAAATAAAAACAGCGGAGTTTTCCAGAACAAGTCTGTGAATAGAGATTTCTCGAATCATTTTATGGCCCTTATATGGTGGTTACAGCAACCATTGTTTGACAGTTTACTACCTTTCGACCTCTGGAGCACTGTCCTTGCATTCTATAAGCCACAGTAACTGGGCCGATAACTGGGCAATTTATTTGTACAATGCACAGCACGGGCCATTTTACAGATATACAGCATTCGTTTCCACCTATAGTGATGTATCTTACTCATTACAACATCTTTTTAATGCAGCAGCAATTCAATTAACCTGGTTTATTGTGTTTAGTTTTATGACCTGCTCGAAATGCGCAACGCGCTAGCTTGCGTTACAGAGAGATGATTCACACCCATATCGAATCCAAGCGGCGGATTAATGGTGTGGGCCGGTACACCGGCCAGCCTGAGGGTGGCTTTTAGGCGGTTTCCCACGCTCATTTAGGCATAAGCTGGGCTCACTCCAAATTCTGCTTCTACTCAAATACACTGTCCAGTCACATTAATGCTACCATCCTGCAAAAGCCTGAATAAGGTGCCTATTGCAGTGCGGACCTATACGAAGCATGCAGGAGAGGTACCAGAAGGTACCAACAGGGGTGTGGATCCATGATAGCTACAGTGTCGTGGCTACCTGCACTAGGTTTCTAGGTTGATGATTCATTGCACGAACAGACCATCAAGGTGGTCCCACAGATTCTCGATTGGTTTAAATCCGGGGAGTTTGGTGGCCCAGGCAGTAGGTAAACTCATTCTGGTGCATTTTGGACCACGTATGTACGCTGTGAGCTGTGCGACACGTTACATTGTCCTACTGGTAGCTGGCCGGTGTGGCCGAGCGGTTCTAGGCGGTTCAGTCTGGAACCGCGCGACCGCTACGGTCTCAGGTTCGAATCCTGCCTCGGGCATGGGTGTGTGTGATGTCCGTAGGTTAGGTCTATGTACTTATAAAAATAGGAGACCTTACTTTTGGGATTACCCTCGTACCACGAGGGTCGTTCAATAAGTAATGCAACAATTTTTTTTCTGAAAGGAGGTTGCTTTTATTCATGATTCCAATACCCCACATTATTCCCCACTCTTATGGCTACAAAACCCTGTTTTTCGACATAATCACCATTCAATTACCCGGCCTTACGCCATCTTACTGAGTGGGCCTGAACGCCCGCATGGACCGCTGTACTTGTCGACGTCAGAGCTAAAGTCGTGCTGCATCCACAACTTATCCATCACCACGCAGTGCCTCCCGCGGAGTGCAACCTTCACTGGGTCAAAGAGATGGAAGTCGGAAGTGCGAGATACCGGTAGCAGGGAGGATGAGGAGAAACTGTCCAATGAAGTTTTGTGAACTTCTCACGGCAACGCAGTCTTGTTTGTAGCCTTACGTTGTAATGGAAAAGCTGAAGTTCGTTTGCATTTTTGTGGCAACGAACATGCTGAAGTCGTTCTTCAGTTTCCCGAGGGTAGCACAATACACTTCAGAGCTAATCGTTGCACCAGGAGGAAGGACATCAAACAGAATAGCCCCTTCAGAGTCCCGGAAGACCGTCACGAAGACTTTATCGGCTGAGGCTGCGACTTTGAACTTTTTCTTCGGAGAACAGATGGTGCGGCGCCACTACATGGACTGACGTTTTGTTTTCCATTCGAAGTGACGAATCCATGGTTCATCGCCTGTGACGATGTTCGACAAAAAAATTGTCACGATCAGCCTCGTAACGTGCAAGCAATTACGCACAGAGCGTCCTTCGTTGCTCTGTATTGTCATCGGTTAGGCGGTGAGGAACCCACCGGAGCCGGCCGTTGTGGCCGAGCGGTTCTAGGCGCTTCAGTCCGGAACCGCGAGACTGCTACGGTCGCAGATTCGAATCCTGCCTCGGGCATGGATAAAGTTCTAAGTTCTAGGGGACTGATGGCCTCAGATGTTAAGTCCCATAGTGCTCAGAGCCATTTCAACCATTTTTCCTACTGGTAGATGCCATCGTGTCGAGGAAAAACTGCTTCTAGGGGTGGACATGGTCCCCAAGGATAGACGCATACTTATGTTGATCCATTGTCTCTTCCAGAATGACGAGATCATGCAGGGAATGCTCTCTGGCCTGGACTCTTCCGACGATTGCTGCAGAGTCTTTGCTTTCGGCTGTTTCGCGCCATACACGCCAATGGACATCTGTCTGAGGGAGTACAAAACATAATTTATTTGAAAAGGCCACCTGTCGCCATTCAGTGGACGTCCGTTTACGGTGCTGGCGTGTAAACTCTAGCCTTCGTCACCGATCATCAGGAGTTCAAAATGGTTCAAATGGCTCTAAGCACTATGGGACTTAACATTTGAGGTCATCAGTCTCCTAGACTTAGAACTACTTAAACCTAACTAACCTAAGGACATCACACACATCCACGCCCGAAGCAGGATCCAACCGTAGCGGTATTGCGGTTCCGGACTGAAGCGCCTAGAACCGCTCGGCCAAAGCGGCCGGCGATCATCAGGAGCCGTCATAGGCGTTTGATCCAGACGTCTGTTATAGAGTCCCAGATGCAGCAACGTTCGCTGAATGGTCATTGAGGAGACACTGTTGGTAGCCCCTTGGTTCTTGTGGATGGCCAGTTGCTCAACAGTTGCACGTCTGTTCGCCCGTACACATCTCTTCAGCCGTCGTTCACCCCTGCCACTTATGGCACGTGGTAAACTACAGTTGCCTTGGCACCGGTTTTGGATAGCACCATTTTACCAGTCACGGCGTGCTTTAACCAAGGCGGAACGTTTCAGCAATGTTCCCACTATTGTCCCGAAGGCCAACGTCCATGCTCTTACATGGGATTAATGCAAGGCAGAAGAACAGAAGAAGTCTGCATTTACATCAATGCTGACAAAGTGTGTTAAATTCTTTACATGTTTACACATGTAACAATACAATTCCACCTTGCAATCTCTGCATCTTGCGATGTGCAGCAGTCAAAGGGATGTGTGCGGGGCAGTGGCTTCAGTACCGCAAGGTAGTTGTTCTGGAATACATAGTGTAACGGCACCACGAGAGCCGCTACTGGCTTGTTACAAGAGTCACATGCTCAAAACACACCTGGGAGCCCTTCAGAGGCTCAGGGAATTTTAATCCGGAATTATGTTATTATCACTCTTAGTATGGTCTGCAAATGTGAATTCGGGTCGTCTGCTGACTTATACGTGGGCTGTCTGCTGTGGGTTCTCTGAATGTGGAGATGCAGTTTAGTCAACCATTGTATCAAGTAGAGTGTGACTGCACTGGACCAGAGAGACATAAGTTCCCCGAGCGTTAGCAGGCCCCATTAGGTTGGCAAATAGCTGCTGTGCAGACTCTCTGAGCCCTTTCAGCCACCGTGTGTGGACCCCGGAAGAGGGGAGACGGTTAGGCATTCCCTGCTGAGACTCTGATGACTATAGACGCTCTGTGTGATGGCTCCTATAGTCATCTTAGTTAGGACAGATAGTCAGGTTGCATAAAATAGCTATTTTTCTTTTGGTATCACTGATGACGGGCCAGCATTCCATATAACCGTACCATTAAGTAAAGTGAGTGATCAATGAGTTATTTTCATGATTTTATTAAATAAAATGTGTTGTTATATAAAATTCTTTGTCTCACAGCAACGTCGTATTTCCGTTACCATGCCAGTTAAGTTATTCAAACTTTCAACTTAAAGTAAACCAATAATCATAAATTTTGTTGTGATATTTGCTCATGCAAACGGTCGTAGGCGTCTTTCACAAAAGATACACGTGCCATTTTCATGTTGAGGATGCTTGCCAAGGCTTTGCAGAATCATGCTCTGTCTACTAGTAGTCACAATTTGCGGTAGTCGGTGGTGCCCCTTGTAATAGACACTTTGGTGACCATAGCATTAGACTCTGACAGCAGCGGTTTAGCCCCTAATCAAAGCGCTGTGGGTACATCAGAGAGCGAAAATGATCAGTCACTTGGTCCGTCTGCTTAGCTGAGTGGTAACGTGCTTGCCTACCATGTAGCGTGTCCGGGTTCAGTTCCTGGCTGGGTTGGGGATTATGTCTGGTCGTGGACTGGGTGTTGTGTTGTCCTCATCACTAATTCATCACCGTCGCGCAAGTCGCCCAGTGTGGCGTCACCTGAAAGGAGACTTGCAACCTGGCGGCCGAACTTCCCCTGATGGGGCCTCCCGGCCAGCAATGCCATACGATCATTTAATTTGTTTTATCAGTCGCGTGGCTAGAGACAGGCTAAGATCCTGGGAAACTGATGAGTGACAAGATGTGGCCGTGGCCAGCCTGGTGTTCACAGGATGTCCGCTGAGGTTCTCTCCCGTGAACTCATGTGAGTACGAACATTTTACTGCTGGCAAGTGGATCGTCGTCAGCAGTGGTGGTGCCCCTCCACTTGGCTCCTTTGGGCACCATATAAGGTGGCTAATGGCGCTCTCTCACTGGGGGGTTCAAATGGTTCAAATGGCTCTCAGCACTATGGGACTTAACAGCTATGGTCATCAGTCCCCTAGAACTTAGAACTACTTAAACCTAACTAACCTAAGGACAGCACACAACACCCGGTCATCACGAGCCAGAGAAAATCCCTGACCCCGCCGGGAATCGAACCCGGGAACCCGGGCGCGGGAAACGAGAACGCTACCGCACGACCACGAGCTGCGGACTCTCTCACTGGGAGGTCTGTCCACACTGGGAGTAGCTTTTCCGCCCCTATTTCCTTGTTGGTGCTGGAGCTTGGTAGTGGATGTTGGGATGGAGCTGAAGGATGAGCGAAAGTTCGGGCATTCCTGATAGTGATCCACTCCACTTCTGGTAAGAAAATGTCACACAGAAGCCCAGAGCCTGCACAAGCTCTGAGATGGAGAGTCATACACGGTAGGCACCCATGGTTTGTCCGCAATCAAACGACCTGATATTGTCCTCCTTGCGCTCTCTGTGATGCTGGCGACCAGTGCAAAATTAGAGCACCTCTCAATCACGTGACAAAATCAGTCGCGAATTCAGCGGTGAAGTAATGGTACTCATGACGATTCCAGCTGCACAACTAAGATGATACTCCATAGGCACGCAATTCAATTAGAAGTCTCTTATGAGGAACGGTATCAAAAACGGACTGGAAGTCTGGAAAAGTGAAATCAATTTTAGATCGTCAGTCGATAATGCTCACGACTTCATGAGAATAAATAGCTAGCTGTGTTGGATAAGAACGATATTTTATGAATCCGTGATGATATGTGTCAAGAGACCGTTTTCTTCGATGTAATTCATAATAGTAATATAAGAAATTGAGTCCGCCTTGATGAAAAACACCTTGTTGTTCGTTTATTTCTTTATTATCCCAAACTAGTTTCGGCGACAAATATCACCATCATCAGTGGGGTCTGTTTAATCTAAAACATGCAGAAAATGGCATGGTTGTACAAACACAGTAAGACATTCTTACATTTTTACAGTTCGTCTTTTGAAATATATTTTTCTATTGATACTTTCATAAGGTAGTATGAAAGTATCAATAGAAAACTATATTTCAAAAGACGAATTGTAAAAATGTAAAAAACTAATGTTTTACTGTGTTTATACAACCATGCGATTTTCTGCATGTTTTAGATTAAACAGACCCCACTGATGATGGTGATATTTGTCGCCGAAACTACTTTGGTATAATAAAGAAATAAACGAACAACAAGGTGTTTTGCATCAAGGCACACTCAATTTCTGATATTACTGTTTTTCTATGCAAACACGGACCAAATGGAAGAGTTTCAAGATAGTATTATAGTAATTCATAATGTTCGAACACAGTGCTTTCCAAAATCAACGGCAGTGATATGGGTCTGCAGTTCAGCAGATTACGCCATTTTCCTTTCTTGAGTATTGTTGTGACCTGTGCAACTTTCCAGTCCGTAGGTACCAATTTTTATGAGGTATATGATTGTTAAATATGGAGATATTATATCAACATGCTCTGAAAGGAATGTGATTGGTATACAGTCCAGAACGGAAGACTCGCCTTCATTAAGTGTCTGGTTTTCCTGCGCTATACTGCAATTCAAATGGCTCTGAGCACTATGGGACTTAACATCTGAGGTTATCAGTCCCCTAGAACTTAGAACTACTTAAACCTAACTAACCTAAGGACATCACAAACATCCATGCCCGAGGCAGGATTCGAACCTGCGACCGTAGCGGTCGCGCGGTTCCAGACTGTAGCACCTAGAACCGCTCGCCCACCCCGGCCGGCTATACTGCAGATATTTGCTTCTTGGCAGTTGTTTTTAATTTGGAATATTTGCTTCTTCCTCTTTGGTGAACTAATGTGGGAAAACAGTGTTCAGTAACTCCGCTTTAGCGGCACTCTCACCAGTAATATTACCATTGGCAATGCGCAGTGAAGGTATTGATTGCGTCTTGCCGCTGGTGTACTTTACATATGACTAGAATCTGCCCGTATTTTCTGCCAGATTTTAAGACAGAGTTTCGTTGTCGGGCTATTGAAAGTTTCACGTATTCAAATCCGTGCTAAGTTTCGAGCTTCGGTAAAACTTCGACAATTTTGGGGATTTTGTGCATTTATAAATTTGGCACGCTTTTTTCGATGCTCCTGCCAACAGTGTTCTGACCTGTTTTGCGTACTGTTGGGGATCAGTTCCATATTTTATTAATTCATTTGGTACAAATCTCTCGATTGCTGTCGATACAATTTCTTTGAATTTATGCCACTTCAAGTCTACGCTTACTTAATTTATTCGGAAAGAGCGGAGACAGAGTCTTACGAGGTATAAAGCGAATTTTTGCTTCTTTTTTTAAATAGACGTAGTCTGCGTTTTCTTGTGGTGAACTTGGATATTGCAGTGATCAGTCTCGCTACAACGATCTTGGCTCACTAATCGCTGTATCCATCATGATGGTCCCTATTTGCTGAAGATTATTTGTCGCTAAGATATCAAGAACAGAAGCTTTCAGAATAAGTCATAGTGGAAACCAACAATCAGGGAAGAATGGAGTACTTGTTATATTAATAAAAAAATGTATGCATAATGTAATGAACACTTACCATGTGAGTGACAGTTGAAACATAACAATAACAATAACAATAACAATAATTGAAGCATACGAATTTTTTTTACGTCAGATAGTACCCATGAAGAAACAGAAACAAATGATGACTCCATTGAAGAGTTAAAGGAACTGACGAACATCGAAGACAATGTTATTCTGATGGGAGACTTTAATGCAGCAGAAGGCATACAGGAGAACCACAGATATGACGGCAAGTTCGGACTGGGAAGAATGAATTCAAGAAGTGAGACATTATGAGGACTTTTTCTGAACAACATCACATGTTTGCAACAAACACATGTTATGAACCTCCAAAGAGAATACGCTACACGGGGAAGATATCTGGTGATAATGGGAGATACACATGGTGTTCTTGTTAACAGAAGACATTGAAATATCTCGAAAACTGCACATCGGATCAAGAAAAAGTTGTATTTCCAATTTCGCTGTCTCTGAACGGGACAACCAACGATACCATACTCGAACTCCCACCCCACTCCGCCTTGGGTGAAGGGAGGAAACTTTTAAATCTTCAGTGGGAATCCCCCATGTTTTATTGTTGAGCTGTGTCCAACTCGCATTCATGTCGTTTGTTCTTCGGCATTTTGTGACATCGAGTGGCGTCTTGCTTCTTCCTCACTTACTGGCGGAACGAAGTTGCTGGCTTTCCTCCTTGAGTGGCAGCAGCAGCTCTTATCGGTACTAGTACTGTCGTACTACCTTTGGTGTGACCACTTGTATTTCCGGGTGGTGGTGGTGGTCTGTGGTGGTTAGTGTGTTGGGACGGAGCAGTGAGGAAGTCTCTGTGGCGTGAGGCCAGGCAGGGACCGCTGGCGGCGTGCACGCGCTGTCGGATCGTGAGGTGCTAGCTGCGAAAGCGACAAAGTTCGTTGCCCACCGAACGTGGACGTTGAAGTTGAGTGATCGGTTAACCTGTTGTGAAACCTCAACTATTGTGATATCTCTTCGTTCATTTGCGGGTTGTTGCTCACTGGGCCATTCAGACTAGCAGCAACATAAGATGTGTTGGAGTCGGCGAAATCTTGGAGCCGTGTTCTTATATTGTGATTAATTATTAAATTGACTGTTACTTGCCAGTGAAGTGCACCAGCGTAATTTTTTGCCCTGTGGCCGTTAACGCCCCAGTCACCTGCCCTGGTCGTTAGCGTAGTTTTCCAGCCGTGTGCCTTTGCTCGTTGTGTTGATGCTGTCTGGCATGGCATGTAGTTCAACAGCCTTTTAAATTGTTTGGTTCATATTTTGCTTACAGTGGTTATTGTTCCCTTGGTTGTTTTTAGACCACAATTTCTGAAGATGTAGTGCTGTTTGTATCCTCGTCCTCGGCCGATATTTTCCATCGTTGTGCCGTTGGTTGGACGGAAGGGAATTAGTTAAATTGTTGGTTGGTCCTTGGGCCGTCCCTAGTTTGTGTTGCCATCCGATTACTTCAACTCTTGGCTGCCTCTCTCACCTCACCTTACGTTTGAACTACCTTCTCAGGCCGCCCCTTGGAACATTTCTGAGCACCACTTGTTCTGTTTGTTTTAGATTGTGATTTTCATTTTAGTTTGAAGTACTGTGCGAGGCCTTCGGCAGTGTATTAACTCAGTTCTTTTCCATTTTACATAAAGGCCTTCAGCTGTGTTAAATTAAAATTTTGAAGACCGATTTTTTTTAAAAAAAAGGAAAAATATTTTTTCCTTAAAATTTGTGCTATCTGAAATTATTTGTAATCCAGGCCCTAAGCCGTTAGTTGTTCGATATGTTATGTGTGGCTTTCAGCCAAGGATTTAAATGAACCCCTTTCAATAAGGCCTTCAGCCCTGTGTATTCTTTAAAGGAGAATTTTTTATAAGAAGGAAGGGCTTTATTTTAATTTGTTTGTCTGGCTTGGTGTCCAGGCCTTCAGCAGTTGTTTCAAATTTGTTTGTGGCTTTCATCCATGCAATACGTTAATATTTCATTAATTAGGCTTTCGGCTGTTCTGTTGTAAGTTTAAAAAGAAATTTCTTGGTTAGAGAAAAAATTGTTTATTAATGTGTTTTATAGTTGTCCTTCAGATGTGTAGTGTAGGCCTTCAGCCACTAATTGTTTTCAATTGCATGTTTTATTTTAAAAACAGTTTTTACCTTCTACTTTTAATTGCTTTTGATTTCTAAGCCAGGCCTTCAGCCCAAAATGCATCTCAAATTTTCTTTAACTAGTCCTTCAGCCGTATTGTCTAATTGTGATCTTTTAAAGCAATGTGTAAATAAGTGGTTCTTAGAAAAAAAAAATTGTGTGTTTGATTGTGCAACTCACAGTAACTGTTTATGGCCCCATCCACAATTATAACTTTATACTGTGCGCTCTATGAGTACCTACCAACCAGGTTTCAATTGCAGATTACGATTCTACGGTAAAATCTACGTACGTTTTGCTTGAAGCATTTTCTTCGTTTCGCCACAGATGGCGCTGTAATAGGAGGAATAGAAATGGGTACACAGTCGTAATTTACGACATACTACTCAATGGCCCTTGAATATTCAATGGCACGTTGGATTCCATCTCCACGCCACGAGGGTTGGACAGACCAGTATTTCGTAACTTCTAACTGGAAGTCCCATTCCCAACGTAGTTTTCCTCCGACATATCGAACAGGGGACTGCTCGACGGCCATTTAGCGAACGATGACGAGTCATAACCAGCAGTAAACTGCGACCAGACCTCATGTATCGTGCAGCCGCAGAACAGAGAGCGACTCTAAACATTACAATACTTGCGCTGTGTTTATTGCCTGCACACCTACCTTTCATTTCGAGAACAGACGTGCAAGTGGACGGCGAATGTTGCAACAACAGAAGAAAAAGCGGAAACGGTTCTGACTTGCGGATAATGTAGGAGAAATGTTGAGGCTGGTGTTGCCTTATATGCCGAGCGTTTTCTACAGAAAGTTCGCTCTCGTTCGTTCTTTTACGAGGTTGTGAGCGCCTTAACATCTGATGCCAGTGTACAGAACGACAAAAGGAAACGAAGCAAACGTGTTACAGGAGAAGGTAATGAAATAGCTGTAGTGGCGGCAGTGCACCACAAACCAGAGGTAAGCGCATGGCAATTACGCCGTGATTCCGGTATGTCCGTATGTAGTATTGTCACAATACCGCATCGGTGTGTCACCGCGTCAAGAGCTTCATGGCGCTGATTTCCATAACCGGGTACAGTTTCGTGTATGCGCACGTCAACAAATGCAAACGCCCCCTCACGTTCTTTGCCAGGGTAATATTTTCCGATGAGTCTACAGGGTGGTCCGTAGATCGTGACCGGGTCACATATCTCACGACATAAGCGTCATACGAAAAAACTACAAAGAACGAAACTTGTCCAGCTTGAAGGGGGAAACCAAATGGCGCTATGGTTGGCCCGCTAGATGGCGCTGCCATAGGTCAAACGGATATCAACTGCGTTTTTTAAAGAGAAACCCCCATTTTTTATTACATATTCGTGTAGTACGTAAAGAAATATGAATGTTCTAGTTGGATCACTTTTTTCGACTGTAATAGTCACAAACATATGGCTCACAATTTTAGATGAACAGTTGGTAACAGGTAGGTTTTTGAAATTAAAATACAGAACGTAGGTACGTTTGAACATTTTATTTCGGTTGTTCCAATGTGATACATGTCCCTTTGTTGAACTTATCATTTCTGAGAACGCATGCTGTTAGAGCATGATTACCTGTAAATACCACATTAATGCAATAAATGTTCAAAATGATGTCCGTTAACATCAGTGCATTTGGCAATACGTGTAACGACATTCCTCTCAAGAGCGAGTAGTTCGCCTTTTCAACCGCACGCTAGCTATGTGCCGGACATCCATCATGTTGGAAGTACATCGCCATTCTCTCATGCAGTGAAACATCTTGTAGTAACATCGGTAGAACATTACGTAGGAAATCAGCATACATTGCACCATTTAGATTGCCATCGATAAAATGGGGGCCAATTATCCTTCTTCCCATAATGCCACACCATAGATTAACCTGCCAAGGTCGCGGATGTTCCACTTGTCGCAGCCGTCGTGGATTTTCCGTTGCCCCATTGTGCATATTATGCCGGTTTATGTTGACACTGTTGGTGAATGACGCTTCGTCTCTAAATAGAACGCGTGCAAAAAATCTGTCATCAACCTGTAATTTCTCTTGTGCTCAGTGGCAGAACTGTAGACGACGTTCAAAGTCGTCGCCATGCAATTCCTGGTGCATAGAAATATGGCACAGGTGCAATCGATGTTGATGTAGCATTCTCAACACCGACGTTTTTGAGATTCCCGATTCTCGCGCAATTTGTCTGCTACTGATGTGCGGATTAGCCGCAACAGCAGCTAAAGCACCTACTTGGGCATCATCATTTGTTGGAGGTCGTGGTTGACGTTTCACACGTGGCTGAACACTTCCTGTTTCCTTAAATAACGTAACTATCCGGCGAACGGTCCGAACACTTGGATGATGTCGTCCAGGATACCGAGCAGCGCGCATAGCACACGCCCGTTGGGCATTTTGATCACAATAGCCATACATCAACACGATATCGACCTTTTCCGCAATTGGTAAACGGTTCATTTTAACTCGGGTCATGTATCACGGAGCAAATACCGTCCGCACTGGCGAAATGTTACGTGATACCACGTACTTATACGTTTGTGACTACTACAGAGCCATCTATCACAAAGCGAAAAAAGTGGTCCAACTAAAACATTCATATTTCTTTACATACTACACGAACTTGTAATAAAAAATGGGGTATCCTATTTTTAAAAAATGCAGTTGATATCCGTTTTGACCTATGGTAGCGCCATCTAGCGGGCCAACCACAGTGCCATCTGGTTGCCCCCTTCAAGCTAGACGAGTATCGTTGTTTGTATTTTTTTCGTTTGATGCTTTTTTCGTGAGATATTTGGCCCGGTAACGATCAATGGACCACCCTGTATATTCAGAAACCATGGTAGCGCTAACCGGAATAACATGCATTACTGTAATGTAGACATTCCCCACTGTTACGGCAAGTTGATCATTAACGTCCTAGGCCAGTTAAAGTATGTTGTGGCATCATGTGGAACAAACTCATTTGCCCGAATTTTATCGACGGGACGTTGAATGGACACAAGTATCGATCGTTTTTGGAACGGGAATTACCGGTACTACTGCAGGATATTGCTCTGGACGTTCGACAACGCAGGCCTATGTGGTTTCAGAATGACGGTTGCCCAGCGTATTACGCAACTGAAGAGCGGGACGTAATACACTCCTGGAAATTGAAATAAGAACACCGTGAATTCATTGTCCCAGGAAGGGGAAACTTTATTGACACATTCCTGGGGTCAGATACATCACATGATCACACTGACAGAACCACAGGCACATAGACACACGCAACAGAGCATGCACAATGTCGGCACTAGTACAGTGTATATCCACCTTTCGCAGCAATGCAGGCTGCTATTCTCCCATGGAGACGATCGTAGAGATGCTGGATGTAGTCCTGTGGAACGGTTTGCCATGCCATTTCCACCTGGCGCCTCAGTTGGACCAGCGTTCGTGCCGGACGTGCAGACCGCGTGAGACGACGCTTCATCCAGTCCCAAACATGCTCAATGGGGGACAGATCCGGAGATCTTGCTGGCCAGGGTAGTTGACTTACACCTTCTAGAGCACGTTGGGTGGCACGGGATACATGCGGACGTGCATTGTCCTGTTGGAACAGCAAGTTCCCTTGCCGGTCTAGGAATTGTAGAACGATGGGTTCGATGACGGTTTGGATGTACCGTGCACTATTCAGTGTCCCCTCGACGATCACCAGTGGTGTACGGCCAGTGTAGGAGATCGCTCCCCACACCATGATGCCGGGTGTTGGCCCTGTGTGCCTCGGTCGTATGCAGTCCTGATTGTGGCGCTCACCTGCACGGCGCCAAACACGCATACGACCATCATTGGCACCAAGGCAGAAGCGACTCTCATCGCTGAAGACGACACGTCTCCATTCGTCCCTCCATTCACGCCTGTCGCGACACCACTGGAGGCGGGCTGCACGATGTTGGGGCGTGAGCGGAAGACGGCCTAACGGTGTGCGGGACCGTAGCCCAGCTTCATGGAGACGGTTGCGAATGGTCCTCGCCGATACCCCAGGAGCAACAGTGTCCCTAATTTGCTGGGAAGTGGCGGTGCGGTCCCCTACGGCACTGCGTAGGATCCTACGGTCTTGGCGTGCATCCGTGCGTCGCTGCGGTCCGGTCCCAGGTCGACGGGCACGTGCACCTTCCGCCGACCACTGGCGACAACATCGATGTACTGTGGAGACCTCACGCCCCACGTGTTGAGCAATTCGGCGGTACGTCCACCCGGCCTCCCGCATGCCCACTATACGCCCTCGCTCAAAGTCCGTCAACTGCACATACGGTTCACGTCCACGCTGTCGCGGCATGCTACCAGTGTTAAAGACTGCGATGGAGCTCCGTATGCCACGGCAAACTGGCTGACACTGACGGCGGCGGTGCACAAATGCTGCGCAGCTAGCGCCATTCGACGGCCAACACCGCGGTTCCTGGTGTGTCCGCTGTGCCGTGCGTGTGATCATTGCTTGTACAGCCCTCTCGCAGTGTCCGGAGCAAGTATGGTGGGTCTGACACACCGGTGTCAATGTGTTCTTTTTTCCATTTCCAGGAGTGTAGATCGTGTTTACACTGGTCGGTTAATCGGCAGAGGTGGTCCTATGAATTGGCCCGCTAGGACGCCGGATGTGACGTAGCCGGATTTCCTTTAGTTCAAATGGCTCTGAGCACTATGGGACTTAACTTCTGAGGTCGTCAGTCCCCTAGAACTTAGAGCTACTTAAACCTAACCAACCTAAGGACATCCATGTCCGAGACAGGATTCGAACCTACGACCGTAGCGGTCGCGCGGTTCCAGACTGTAGTGCCTAGAACCGCTCGGCCACTCTGGACGACCATTGCCCTTAGTGGAATATTTAAAAGATAAGGTGTAGTAGCAACTGGTAACAAGCCACGTAGACATGGCGGCCGCATCAGAAACGCCTGTGTTGACATTCACACAGGTAGGTTCCTGTTCTGTGTCCAGTCATTTGAAAAGCAGATCACTAAGTGTATTGAAGTCGGCGATACTGCGTTTTAACTCTTTCTGTAACCGGAAAAGTACAGTAGCATTTGCTCCGAGCCACGGCCACAGTGAAGCGTCGGAGGAATGCAACGTTGGGAATGAGGCTTAAAATGAGAAGTTATGAAATATTGGCCTTTCCTACCATCGCAGCATGGAGATGTCCCACGTGCCATTGGATATTCAGCATGAAGTAAATTACAATTGTGTACCCATTTCTATCACTCCGATAAGAGTGCCATCTGTGGTGAAACGAAGAAAATGCTTCAGACAAAAAGTACGTAGATTTTGCCGTAGAATCGTAAAGTGCAATAAAATACGAGGGTTCCCACTGAAGATTTAAAAGTTGCCCCGCCACCCACGCGCCGGGTGGGGTGGAGTGTCGACTGTGGTATCGTTAGATGTCTCCGTCCGAGACAAATAAATTGGAAATACAACTTTTTTTGATTTGATGTGTAGGTTTCGAGATATTTGGATGTCTTCACCTAAAATAAACACCCTGTTTAATTAATTATCTAATAGTAAAGCAGAGGTACAGGAAGCAAGTGAAATCTAGTCACAGTTTACTAGGTGCTGATATAAATAGTGACAACACACTTGTGGCAAAGTGCAATATTAGATTTAAGAAACAACAACTGAAATGTATTAATTGGACACTATATAAACTGAAGGTGGCAGAGGCTGTGCAAGAATTCAAGCATGCAACAAAGGAATCTAACAAGGAAAAAAGCAGGTTGATTGTTACAAAGTAAAATATAACAAAAGCACTTTCAGGCATATTAGGAATAAGTTATTAAAGCCTAGGAAACCCTGGATGACCCATAAAATATTGGAACGTATTGACGAAGGGAACAAATTAAAAGGAAACAAATGTTCATGAACAATGAAAGCAATAAAAAAACCAGGTAACGGCAATGTGTCATGTGGAGAAAGAAAAGTGTCTTGAAAATTTTAACAGGGCGTAGAAGATGACATTAAGTACGAAATATGGGATTAAACTTATTGCAAGATTAAACTGTTGCAACACAGGTCGAAAACCAAGTGCAACATAGTGAGGGACAAAAATAGGAAGCAACTATTTGACATAGATGTAAGATAAGAGATCGGAAAAGTATACTGAAGACCTGTACAGTGGTGCTGAAACTGGAAGGTTAGATGATCATATTGAAGATGAAGAACTAACTGACAAAAACAATAAAGGACCAAAAAAAAAAAGAAGAGTTATTCTTTGCACTAAACAGATCAAAAATAAATAAGAGAACGGGTATAGATGACATCACTGCAGAACTCCTACAAAACAGTAGTGTCAAACTCAAAAGTAAATTATTTACTGTGGTGTCTAAATGCTGTGAAGAGGGTATCATACTGCCTTACTTCACAAAAATGGAACTGTTGGAGTTTTTTTTTTATTTTTTTTTTTAAAGTTCCGTCTTTAGGCCACAAGTGGCCCTTCCGGGACCGTCCGGCCGCCGTGTCATCTTCCGAGGAGGATGCGGATAAGGAGGGGCGTGTGGTCAGCACACCGCACTCCCGACCGTTAGGACGGTATTCTTTGACCGAAGCCGCTACTAATCGGTCGAGTAGCTCCTCAATTGGCATCACGAGGCTGAGTGCACCCCGAAAAATGGCAACAGCACATGGCGGCGGGATGGTGACCCATCCAAGCGCCGGCCACGCCCGACAGCGCTTAACTTCGGTGATCTCACGGGAACCGGTGTAGCCACTGCGGCAAGGCCGTTGCCGGAACTGTTGGAGTTAGTAAGTTATATGTTCCACAGATCATTTGAATGATTCTTTTACTGAAATGACGCGGAACGGATCAGTTTACTGGATATACGTACATGATTAATGTTAATATTTATGAACACATTATTAATTTTAGTCCTACTCATGCAACTACACGCATTTCATTTTTTTAACTGGCAATCGTTTTATAGTAGAAATTCGTCAATGGAATATAAGGAGCTGTCCAGGAGAAATGATTTGAAATTATATTTAAAACTTACTTCGCTACCTGTTGGACATTTTATGTTATTGGGTAAAAGCTCAAAAAATTTTGTTGCTGCATGTTGAACTTGTTTCTGAGACACTGACAGCGTTAACAATGAGTCACAAATGCCATTTTACCCGTTAGTGTTGTCTGTATGGACATCACTATTCTTCTCAAATTGTGGTGGATTATTTACGACGAATTTAATTAGTGAATATATGTACTAAGACGGCGTAGTTAAAAACCTAGCTCCTTGAAGAGGTACCTACATGACGTCTGTGGGTAAACACCACGCATTATTCCTACTGCTCGCTTTTGTGCAATCAGTCCTTTCTTTCCAAGTGATGAGTTACCCCAAAAATCATTCTGTACAACATTATTCAGTGGAAATACGCGAAATATTTCAAGAGGTCGAGTCGTTTGTTTCCAAGATTAGCAATTATATGAAGAGCAAAAGTAGCTGAACTTGGTTGTTTGAGAATCTCAGTAATATGCATATTCCCATTCAAATTTTCATCAGTATGTACATCCAAAAATTTGAGGCATTGTACCCAATTTACTGACTCCTGCTCATTTACTACTTCAATTTTGGAATGAATCCATTTGTTGTACAGAGCTGAATGTAATGTGTTTTTTTGAAAATTTAGTCGATTTTCAGAGAACTACTTTACAATTCTCTGGAAAATATCATTTACCAACTCATACCTTACTTTCTCTCTAATTGGATTCGTTGTAACTCTAGTATTATCTGCAAAAAGTACCAGTTTTTATTGTTGAATGTTAAGTGGAAGGTTATATACAGGGCTATTACAAATGACTGAAGCGATTTCATAAATTCACTGTAGCTCCATTCATTGACATATGGTCACTACACACTACAGATACGTAGAAAAACTCATAAAGTTTTGTTCGGCTGAAGCCGCACTTCAGGTTTCTGCCGCCAGAGCGTTCGAGAGCGCAGTGAGACAAAATGGCGACAGGAGCCGAGAAAGCGTATGTCGTACTTGAAATGCACTCACATCAGTCAGTCATAACAGTGCAACGACACTTCAGGACGAAGTTCAACAAAGATCCACCAACTGCTAACTCCATTCGGCGATGGTATGCGCAGTTTAAAGCTTCTGGATGCCTCTATAAGGGGAAATCAACGGGTCGGCCTGCAGTGAGCGAAGAAACGGTTGCACGCGTGCGGGCAAGTTTCACGCGTAGCCCGCGGAAGTCGACGAATAAAGCAAGAAGGGAGCTAAACGTACCACAGCCGACGGTTTGGAAAATCTTACGGAAAAGGCTAAAGCAGAAGCCTTACCGTTTACAATTGCTACAAGCCCTGACACCCGATGACAAAGTCAAACGCTTTGAATTTTCGGCGCGGTTGCAACAGTTCATGGAAGAGGATGCGTTCAGTGCGAAACTTGTTTTCAGTGATGAAGCAACATTTTTTCTTAATGGTGAAGTGAACAGACACAATATGCGAATCTGGGCGGTAGAGAATCCTCACGCATTCGTGCAGCAAATTCGCAATTCACCAAAAGTTAACGTGTTTTGTGCAATCTCACGGTTTAAAGTTTACGGCCCCTTTTTCTTCTGCGAAAAAAACGTTACAGGACACGTGTATCTGGACAATTGGCTCATGCCACAACTGGTGACCGACAGCGCCGACTTCATCTTTGAAGAGGATGATGCTCCACCGCACTTCCATCATGATGTTCGGCATTTCTTAAACAGGAGATTGGAAAACCGATGGATCGGTCGTGGTGGAGATCATGATCAGCAATTCATGTCATGGCCTCCACGCTCTCCCGACTTAACCCCATGCGATTTCTTTCTGTGGGGTTATGTAAAAGAATCAGTGTTTAAACCTCCTCTACCAAGAAACGTGCCAGAACTGCGAGCTCGCATCAACAATGCTTTCGAACTCATTGATGGGGACATGCTGCGCCGAGTGTGGGAGGAACTTGATTATCAGCTTGATGTCTGCCGAATCACTAAGGGGCACATATCGAATATTTGTGAATGCCTAAAAAAACTTTTTGAGTTTTTGTATGTGTGTGCAAAGCATTGTGAAAATATCTTACATAATAAAGTTATTGTAGAGCTGTGAAATCGCTTCAATCATTTGTAAGAACCCTATATATATATATATATATATATATATATATATATATATATATATATATATATATATATATATATATATATAGGGTGCGTCAAATATGTATACACACTTTGAACCGTCATAGAAAATTTATTTCCCGTTCTACAATGTTAAATTTCTGGAAATGGAAAGCTTAAAGCCCAATTGGAAAAATAAATGTACTTTGCAAATGTGATTTATGTTCAAACTGGTGGCCTTGAGCATCAATACATTTCTGAGTACGAGTCACCACTGTTTCCATACATCGCACCAAAGTGTCTAATGAGATTTCTGCGCACACCGCCTGACTCTCATTCCAAAGTGTGTCCAGGTTATGTGGTTTACGTTTGTACACCTCATCTTTTACTGTGCCCCATAAAGAAGAGATCCAGCGGCGTGAGGTCTGGAGAGCGTGCAGGAAACTCGATTGGTCCCGTGCATCCTATCCACTAGCCTGGCACATAGTGATCCAGGTATGCTCGTACGTCCCTATGATAGTGCGGCAGGGCGCCATCTTGGAAATAAAACTCATCATTACCGTATAATGCACGAATGACAGGGATTATGGAGTCAGCTAGCATTGTTAGGTACGTTTCTCCAGTAACAGTACCTTCAAAGCGGAAAGGCCCAATGAGTCCCCTTGCAGACAAACCACACCACACATTTACACCAGACAAATTCACAACCTTTTCAACTGTAATGTGAGGATTATCTTCAGCCCAGTATACACAATTATGCCTATTGACAGTTCCATTGAGTTTGAATTGGGCTTCATCCGACCAAATTATGCTACCCATAAATCCCGGTTCACGTCTCACCAACTCCTGAATCCATTCACAAAATTCTAACCTTAGATCTGGATCGTCGTCACTTAGCTGTTGCACAAGCCTTGGAATGTACACACGAAACTTGCCTTTCTTCAGAATGCGTAGCGCAATACTAGCACTTACATTACTCTCACATGCCGCTTGCCATGAAGATTTTTGAGGCGAACGCTGAAACAGTTCCAAAGTTCCAAGACAGCAGTTGTGGAATAATCACTTGTAGCTGTACGAGGTGGCCCTGATCGACCTTCATGCATATCACCCACTGTTCCAGGAATTTCGAATTTGTCTCAGAGACGTGTAATTGTTAACCTTGAAGTGGTTCTGTACCATACTCACTTCTCCACTGTCTTCGAACCGCAGCTACATTCTCAAACTTCCAGTACCACTTAATTATCTGCTTCCGCATTTCAAAGCTCAAATGCACGTCCGCCATGTTGCAGTTACTTCCTTGCCACTGCTGCCACCTGTTGAAGAAACATAACATTACTTTCTCACAGATATTTAAGCTTGTAGAACGGGAAATAAATTGTCTATGAGAGTTCAAAGTGTGTATACATTTTTTGATGCACCCTATAAGGAACAGGAATCGACCCATAATTGAAAACCTGTGGGACTCTCTTAGTGATTTTTTTTCCCAGTCACTAAAATTTCCTACATTTCTTACATTGTCTGAATAATTTAGCACAACTTTGTTAAGCATGACTCAAACCAGCTGTGTGCAAAAAACCTGAGTTTTTATAAGAGATTAACATGATCTACACAGTCAAACGCCTTGGAGAGATCACACAAAAAAAAAAAATACCAACTGGCGATATATTATTATTTATGGCTTGTACTGTTTGATGAATGAATCTATAAATAGTTTAGCAGTTGGACAACCCCTCTGGAATCCAAACTGTGGTATACTAGGTAAATTGTTTTTACTTAAGTGTGTGACTACTCCAGAGGACAATACTTTTTACAATATTTTAGGAAAAGAAGTCAGTAACGAAACTAGATGATAAATGTTTTAGTATGTATTGTCATCTTTCTTATGCAGTGGTTCAACAATTGCATATTTCAATCTGTCTGGAAAAATACTCTGTATGATGCTCTGTATATATCATTAAGGTCACTACTTATTAACCTGGAAAAACTATTCAGAACTCTATCTGAAATTCCATCAATCCCACATGAGGTTTGATTTTTTAGAATTTTTATGATTGCATTTATGAAGAATGTTGGGTACTTTTAGTTGCTTAAAGTTTTCTGAAATGATTCTTTTAATATATTTTCTTGCTTCATTCAAACCATTTAATCGTATATTTGCTGCTACATTCAGAAATTAATTGTTAAAAGTACTTGCAGCTTGTGTATTATCAGTCACAACATGGCCATTTAGTTTAATTGTTATGGAATCAAGTACACAATCTGGTTATCCTGTCACCAATTTTACAATGTCACAAGTAGTTTTAATCTTATTATGTGCATTATTTGTTTCTGTCAGGACATGCATACTTACGGACATTTTAATAACTTTCCTTAGAAAAGTACAGTATTTTTTGTAGTATGCAAGTAATGTCGGCTCTTGACTTACTCTGTTGTTTACCTAAGTTTCCCTCTTCCTCTTATAAGAGATTTTAATTATCTTAGTTATCACTGCTTACTTTTTTTTTAATGGATCGTCTGGATAAATTTTTAGGAAAGCGGCATTTAAATATTGACACAAATTTACTATGAAATAAAGTGAATTTGACGTTAGCATCTCTTTCTGTATGTACCTTTTTCCATACCACTCATCTTAACTTACTCTTAAAATATTGTGTCCTGTTTTCGTTAATAAGTCTCACTTTTTATGAACCTGCCTCAGTGTTACCAAAGAGGGCAAATACAAAGGACTGTACAGCTTATAGAATACTAGCGGCCCTTCTGTCACATGCATAAAAAATATTAGTGTCAATAGTTAAAGAAGAAAATCGAATGAAACGTAGCCAGTGATCAATTTGGCTTCAGAACAGGGAAAGAAACGAGAGAAGCAATATTAGCGTTACATCGGACATTGGAAAGAAGATCAGAAGTAAACAGAAAAAACATGTATAGTGTTCATTGATTCAAAAATGGCATTTAATTTGATTTATTGAAAGTTATTATGAAAAACACTGCGCAAAGTAGCACTGGACTGGAAGGACAAAGGATATGCAAAAGTTAAAATACTGATGTGGATATTAACTGTAGCAGGAAAGAAGAAAAAAACAAAATGGGAGCCACGTTATTTATTTAATATGTTCGTCGAGGGGGCATAACAACAATCAAAGAAAAGACGACTAGAATCAAAATCAATTGTATTCATACTCACTGTATCAGATTTACCGATAACAAAAGTAGCAGACGCAGAGAAAGAACTAAATAAAATGTTTCAGATCTTAAGTAAAGACGTAACAACTCTAATATTAAAAATAAATAAATAAATATCAAGGAGACAAAAGCCATGGTTATAGACAAGAAACGAGATGGAGGTACGACTGACATAAAAATACGTAGCGAACAACTACATGAAGTAAACGTATCTCGGCAGCATTGTAGAGGAAAACAATAGATGCCTCAAGGAAATCAAGAGATGAATAACACTGGCCAGGAGTTCCTTCTAAAAAAGAAGAACCTCCCACTGAACGAGCACGTCAGCTTCCACACGAAGAAAAGATTTGTATACACCTTTGTATGGAGTGTCGTGATATACGGATGTGAAACCTGGACTTAAACAAAGCAGAAAAAAGCTCTCTCGAAGCTGCGGAAATGTGGATCTGGAGGAGAATTATAAGAACTAGCCGGACCGACAGTAAAAGGAATAAGGTAGTTCTACAGGAAACAGGGGAGAATAAAAAACTGCTGCAAGTTATAGGCCAACGCAAAGTAATACTTGTTGGACACTTACCCAGACATGATGATCTACTACAAAACACTTTCGTAGGCAATATCGTGGGGAAGAAAACCAGGAAACGACCGAGAACATCCTACTTAAAAAATATTATGTGTGAGATCGGATATTTTGCAAATATGGAGCTGAAGAGAACTGTAAGGAGAGGAAGCTGAGGCTGCAGAGACACGGCTCGGGCTTTTGAAAGAAGAAGAAGTCAAGTATGTTGTCGCAAACATTTACACTTCGAGGTGATTCGAGAACTGCTCAAAATAATTTTCGGAGAAAGCATTTAGTGAAAATTCTGACGATTTTGTATGCCTACCATCGGCTTTGAACACGTATTTTCGCCAACATATCGAGGAGTACTTTGGGGGCACCGCCAACTACTACTGTATGAGGTACCTATTTGAGATGATACTCAAGTTTCCTTTGAAACAGCTGTCTCTGTTAGTAAAAGTCTTCGCCAAACGAATCTTCTTTCTCCATCGGGCGCAACGACTCGTGTAGTCCATGAAAGAAGCACGGAACACTATAGGTACACCCAGTTCTTGCAATCAAATAAATCGGCGATGGCAGAGCACTGCTCCGACACCGGTCACACTATGCAGTACGAAAAATTTTGAAATTCTGTTATCTTTTTGGAAGAAGAATAAGTTGAGAATCGTTTGGCGAAGAATTTAATTAACAGATGTAGTGATTTCAGCATGAAGCAATCATAGAATCCTGGGCTTTCTTTAAAACACTTGCTAAGACGTCGCTAGAGTGCAGCACTTAATTATACATCAGTATTCCATTATGGTCCGCCCCCATAGCTGGGTGGTCAGCGCGACGGTCTGTCACGCCAAGAGACCCGGGTTCTATTCCCGGCTGGGTCGGAGATTTTCTCCGCTCAAGGACTGGCTGTTGTGCTGTCCGCTTTATCGTTTCATCATCAGCAATGGAAGGCAACGGGAAACCACCACTGGAATCGCTTCCCTAGACGGTCATGCGGTGGACCTCTCTGACGTGGCTTCCCCCATGACAAGACCGGCCGTAAGGCAGAACACAAAGTATTTTTATTCCATTATGGATCGACTGCGTAGCCACAGATTTAATTTATGCATACTTTTTTCATGGATTAACGTCTTTGGACTTGTGTTTCTGTGGGCATGTACGCATTGTCGAGTTTAAAATGACGGAGCTTGTATCGTAATTCCAATCTGTCGGCTCACTCTGAAGAGGACCGATAGTTATACGGCCGAAATATCACGAGAAGAAAAAGCCTTTTTGCAGCTGCACATGCGAAATGTAGTGGACCGAACGTTTATATGTTTACTTACATCATTTTCTGAATTTCGCACGTAACTTTCGGTGAAAAAGTATCACTGAAAATAAAGTGTCACGAAAATGCCAAAGAATCCTAGAAATTACAAGCTACGTTTAACACTGGATACTTTTCAATAGCTTGGGTGAGTGCCTGCGCACGTGGATTGGATTTTGGCCTGGCAGGTAACTTTTCAGCCAGATGAAACTATTGAAATCAGTGGAACTCATATCGTTTTTATAGTCACGGACTGCAGATCTGTGGTCATAATCGTATTACTTGATGAATTATTGATGCTGTTGACTGTAATTTTCGTTTTGTCGCTTGTTCGTTATGATACTATCGAAGTTGTTGGAGATCGTTGCTGTTAAGTTTCTAACATCATTTGATTGTCGTATGTGTTTCTCAAATTTTCGGAAGAATGCTTTCCAAATGCTATGTTCTTTTGAATTGCAATTTCTTGTATCTTATGCTAAAGCGATTTAGCATTGATGCATACAAATTATTAAAATATTTCATATATAGGAAGTAGCACGAAGGGGAGTCATTGTTTGACCTCTAGTAACTCTGGAAGTATTAGTGATAATCTGATACCATTGTGATTACATGATGCTCTCATGACTAGAGAGGTAGTCATTCATATGTTTTCGTTTGTTTATTTTCAGTTGCCAGTAACAAGAAACTTGAAACTTGTACTTGAAGCAAAGAACTTGGATTTTAAAGTGTTACTGGAAATTAGAAAGCAGGAAAGAAGCACAGAGGAGGTGCCAGGCAGAGTTTGACACTGTGCCACCGTCACGCGTAACAATAACGAAATTACGGAACAGATGTGAGAGGAAAGGAAGTGCGAGTGATCTGAAGAAGCGACGGCGAGTCACGAAGAAACCAGTCGCGGACGAAGGAGGGGTGGGCGCAGTAGTACAAGCTTTCGTATCATCCTCAAAGAAGTCCATACGGCAAGCTGCGCACGAATCACGTGTAAGACAATCAAGTGTTCACCGCAGTTTAAAGCAAGCAAAGTGGGAACCCTGCATTCCCAGGTTGCTCCATGCGATGAGTGAGGACGATCCGGATATGCACCCCGAATGTCGTGAATGGATATGCGAAAATGAACTGTTGGCTGATGTCATTGTTTGGTCTAATTAGGCGACGTTTAACTTGAATGGAACCATCAATCGCCATAACTGTGACGACTGGCCAAGAGATAATGCCCGTGTTACGGAAAAATCGAGCCGTTAATATTCTTGAGTTAGCAGTGTGGTGTGGTATGTCTGTCAGAAGAGTTGTAAGGCCATTCTTTTATAAAAGAACAGTGACAGGAGTAAAGTACCTTACCATGTTGCACGAAGGACTTGTGTCAGTTGTTCACCGGCCGTACCGAGATAAAGATTGCGGCAATTCTTGGATGAAACATATGTTGAGAGGTGGATAGGTCGACGAGGAGGTGTTTAGTTCCTGCCGAGATCTCCGATCTAACGCTGTTAGGCTTCTGTCTGTGGCGAACTCTGAAGGACACCATCTACGCCACAAAGCCACGTAAGTTGGATCACGCTGAGGGAGGCGATTGTCACTGCCTGTGAATATGTTCCAGTGACAACCATAGCACATGTGTGTCAATTTATTCCACAGCGTCACAGGCACTATTGCTGCCAACGGAGGACATTTTGAACATCTTCAACAGTAAAACATCGTCAATAATGTAGTGACCATGTACGTGATTTAAAAATGTATAGCATTTTTTATTTTTGTTGTTGTTGTTGTGGTCTTCAGTCAAGAGATTGGTTTGATGCAGTTCTCCATGCTACTCAATCTTGTGCAAGCTTCTTCATCTCCCAGTACCTACTGCAAACTCCATCCTTCTGAATATGTTTAGTGTATTCATCTCTTGGTCTCCCTCTACTATTTTCACCCTCCACGCTGCCCTCCAGTACTAAGTTGGTGATTTCTTGATGCCTCAGAATATGTCCCACCAACCGATCCCTTCTTCTAGTCAAGTTGTGCCACAAATTTCTCTTCTCCCCAATTCTGTTCAATACCTCCTCATTAGTTATGTGATCTACCCATCTAATCTTCAGCATTCTTCTGTAGCACCACATTTCGAAAGATTCGATTCTTCTCTTGTCCAAACTATTTATCGTCCACGTTTCACTTCCATACATGGCTACACTCCATACAAGTACTTTCAGAAACGACTTCCTGACACTTATATCTATACTCGATCTTAACAAATTTCTCTTCTTCAGAAACGCTTTCCTTGTCATTGCCAGTCTACATTTTATATCCTCTCTACTTCGACCATCATAAGTTACTTTGCTCCCCAAATAGCAAAACGCCTTTACTACTTTAAGCGTCTCATTTCCTAATCTAATTCCCTCAGCATCACCCGATTTAATTCGACTACATTCCATTATCCTCGTTTTGCTTTTGTTGACGTTTATCTTACATCCTCCTTTCAAGACACTGGCCATTTCGTTCAGCTGCTCTTTCAGGTCCTTTGCTCTCTCTGACAGAATTACAATGTCATCGGTGACCCTCAAAGATTTTATTTCTTCTCCATGGATTTTAATTCCTACTCCGAATTTTTCTTTTGTTTCCTTTACTGCTTGCTCAATATAAAGATTGTTATTTTATTAATAACTATAAAACACGGGGTGCCACAAAAAGGGTTTACACTGACTGAAATTTAATAACTTATTTTTGTTAGAGTTATTAAATTTCAATCAGTGTAAACCCTTTGTGTGGCACCCCATGTTTTATAGTTATTAATAAAGTCGTAGGCATTTTTTGTACACTAAAAGTGATGAAAAGTTATATTTGTCGGACGGGGAGAGACAAGAAGAAGAAATGATCCTCCCCTCAGGACCGAACCCAGGACCCGCGCGTCACGGACCGAACTATTCCATCGACCGTGAGGAGGAAGCTATGTATAATGTAATAGTTCGTGACTGTGACTTTTAGTACAAAGACATATGCCGTAGGACAGGCAAAAGGTAACGCGATTTCTCATGTTTTTTTTGGCACCATTGGTTAATAGTGTGCTTTTGGATATCGAATTTTTGATTCCATTTTCCTGCAAGATATTTCCCCGATCAACGCAGTCGTCTTCTTCAGTGGCTATCAGGCGTATAATTATTCGTATTCGTTGCAAGGACTCCAACCAGGCTGTGTAGAGCAGTTGGGTCATGCCGCTAGCAGAGCCTATTTCGAATCCCGATAAAGGCTCTGCTCTTTGCTGCTCATTTGTCGTTCACCGCATTCACAAGTCCACCTCAGTCAATTGCGGCTCCGCTATGCCGACACTGCGCAGACTACAATATCCGTAAAGCACCTTACCTTGTTGCAGGAACGAATTGTGCCAACTGTTCACCAACTGTACAAATGTCAAGATATTTTTTTTCCTTGCAACAAGACCGTGTGCTGTCGCATTACCAGGTCGTGTGTGACAAATCCGGGATGAAGCATTTGTTGAGAGGTGGACAGGCCGACGAGGAAGTGTTGAGCTGCCATCCAGACCTCCCGATCTAACGCCGTTGGATTTCTGTTTGTGGGGGCCTCTGAAAGACATCTTCTACGACACGAAGGCACGTGCTCTAGATGACATCAGAGGGGCATTTATTACTGCCAGTGAACGTTTCGATGTGATCCCGTTTTCTGAACACTTGGGAGTAATTGCAGAGTAGTTCGATGACTGTTTCAGCGAGCTCTTTTGACACTTTCTCACTTGAGCTTATTTTCTGTTAGGCGGTTCAAAATGGTTCAAATGGCTCTGAGCACTATGGGACTTAACTTCTAAGGTCATCAGTCCCCTAGAACTTAGAACTACTTAAACCTAACGAACCTAAGGACATCACACACATCCATGCCCGAGACAGGATTCGAACCTGCAACCGTAGCGGTTACGCGGTTCCATACTGAAGCGCCTTGGACCGCTCGGCCACAGCGGCCGGCTGTTAGGCAGATAATGTTACAGAAAATAGGATGATGTGGCAATCAGTGCTGCGTTATCGCCTTTCTAGCCGATTAAACAGGACGCATTTTCAAACAAAAGCTCTAGAATCCGCCAAGGTCAAGCCAACATGTCTGTGGTGTAGACACATGGAATGAAAGAACTTCAAGAGTTCTTCGAACATTTAAATTCTATACAGCATATTATAAAATTTGCAAAGGAACTTGAAAAAAGAGAGTCAGCTATCATTCCTCAACCTCATAGTTAAGAGAAGAAAAGATTTGTTTCTGGGACACAGTGTAAATAGGAAACACACGTACATTGACCGCTATTTCTACACGGCAAGCCATCACCATCAGTCACAAAGAAACGCCGTTCTAAAGACTTTTGCCCATGGCTCTCAAACGCTCCAGACAAGCAGAGCCTCACGAAAGAATTAGAGACAGCTACGAACAGCGTTCCGTAGAAGATTCTGAAAGGGCGTCAAAATCAACGACGCCTGAGGAAGAGGTTGAGACAATGAAAGAAAATAGCCAAGAATCGCTTATCTGCCTTGTGCTAGCTCAGAATCATTAAAATTTAATAGACTCATATAGAAACTGACATAAAATATATTTCCCTCTTGCTAACAATAAATCTTCTTTGTAATGTTAACAACGATATACGAGGGTCAGTCAAATGAAAACCTCAAATATTTTTTTAAATATTATTTATTATGCAGAAGTGGTACAAAGCTATATCACTTTTCAATTTAATCTCCGCCACGCTCAATGCAAGTCTTCCAGCGCTTACAAAGTGCATAAATTACCGTAGAAAAAAATTATTTTGGTAGTCCGTGCAACCACTCATGTACTGCGTGGCGTACCTCTTCATCAGAACGGAACTTCTTTCCTCCCATTGTGTCTTTGAGTGGTCCACACATATGGAAATCACTTGGGGCAAGGTCTGGTGAGTATGATGGATGAGGAAGACACTCAAAATGCAGGTCTGTGATTGTTGCAGCTGTTGCACGGGCAGTGTGGGGCCTTGCATTGTCATGTTGCAAAAGGACACCTGCTGACAGCAATCTATGTCGCTTTGATTTGATTGCAGGCCGCAGATGATTTTTTAGGAGATCTGTGTATGACGCACTGGTGATAGTTGTGCCTCTAAGCATGTAATGCTCCAAAATAACGCCTTTTTCGTCCCAAAAGAGAGTCAGCATAATCTTTTCTGTTGATGGTTCTGTTCGAAATTTCTTTGGTTTTGGTGATGAGGAATGGCGCCATTCCTTGCTCGCTCTCTTCGTTTCCGGTTAGTTGAAGTGAACCCAGGTTTCGTCCTCAGTAACGATTCTTGCAAGGAAGCCATCACCTTCTCGTTCTCGCATTTCAGGAGTCAGCTGCCGTGGTACCCATCTTGCAGACACTTTGTGAAACTGGAGCACATCATGTACAATGTGGTGTGCTGACCCATGACTAATCTGTAAACGTGCTGCAGTATCATTTAGTGTCACTCGGCGGTTTTCCTTCACTATGGCTTCAACTGCTGCAATGTTCTGTCTAGTCACAACTCGTTGTGCCTGACCTGGACGAGGAGCACCTTCCACTGAAGTCACACCATTTGCGAACTTCCTACTCCATTCGTAGACTTGCTACTGTGACAAACATGCGTCGCCGTACTGAACCTTCATTCGTCAAAGAATTTCAATAGGTTTCACACCTTCACTACGCAAAAACCGAATAACAGAACTCTGTTCTTCGTTGGTGCAAGTCGAAAGTGGGGCGGCCATCTTTATACTGATACTGCGACGGTATGTGTGCATGTGCACTATGCTGCCACCTACAGGCCATCCTGCACGTTGTTTGCAGCACGCTTACCAAGTTACAGGATAACGGCGCGAAATTTCGATTTGTTATTACAAGTTTAAGGTTTTCATTTTGACTCACCCTCGTAGATATCCGAAAGCCGCCTGTATACTGTATTTCATGCGAATGTGACAACCTTAGTGGGAACAGACCATTAGATCGGTAGAGCAGAGACGCAAGGGACATCAGCGACACACCTGCCTAAAAAACCAAGCACATAAGTCGCCCTGAGCACTGCCTTGAGTTCAGTCACGAAATAGAATACGACGTCACATCAGTTAAATATCTAGGTAAGCGATATGAAATGCAATGTGCGTGTAGGGTCGCAAATAGGGAAAACAAATAGTCTACTTTGGTGTATTTGAAGAATTCCGGGAAATTCTAGCTTATTTATGAAGGAAACCGCGTATAGAACTCTAGTGCGACCCAAGTACTGCTCGACTGTTGAGAAAATTTAGAGGCCTGGATTTGCGTCTGATTGGAGAACGATTCTGTTGACCCCAACGTACACTTTTGGAGAAAAACGAGAGGCGCAACGAAGGAGTTATGCAAATGGGACAGAAATCGGTAGATGTAATGTACATGTACAGACAAACAAATCATTACAGATTCATAAGAAAATGGATGACATTAAGTGAACTTTACGTTGGTGCTTGAGAGAACATGATAATAATATTAAAAGGAAAAGAACATGAGGAAGAGTTCCTCGTTTTTGATAAAATTGGATGATTTATTCAAGAGAAAGAGCTTCACAAATGGAGTAAGTCGATAATCGCATTGGTCCACCTCTGGCACTTATGCAAACTGTTATTCGGCTTGTATTGATGGAGTTGTTGGATGGCCTCCTGAGGGGTACCATGCCAAATTATGTGCAATTGGCGTGTTAGATGGTCAAAATCGCGAGATAGTTGGAGGGCTCTGGCCATAATGCTCCAAATGTTCTCAGTTGGGGAGAGAATCGGCGATCTTGTTGGCGAAGGTAGGGTTTAGGAAGGACGCCGTGTGTGGGCGAGCATTATCTTGCTGAAATGTAAGCCCAGGATGGATTGCCGTGAAGGGCGAGAAAATGGGGCACCGAATATAATCGACGTACTGCTGTGCTGTAAGGGTGCTGCAGATGACAACCAAAAGGAGATGAAAGGAAATGGCACCCCAGGACAACACTGACGGTTGGCGGGCTGTATGGCGGGCGAGGTTGGTATACCACCACTGTCTGTGGCGATTCCAGTCATGTCTCGCTTGTCATCAAGCAGTTCTAAGCGGAACTCATCACTGAATACAATCTTACTTCCGTCAATGAGACTCCTGTCCGAGGACGCGTCTGGAAACGCTCCGCACAGCTGTGGGTTGCCAACCTGACTGTCACTCGCCATACGGCAAGACAACCGGAAATAATGGTCTGGGACGCCATTTATTATCTTAGTTGGGCTTCCCTTTCAGTAAGATAATGCCCCCCCCCCCCTGCATACAGACAGAGTTTCTACTTCTTAACTTCCAGCTTGCCAAATCCTAACTTGACCAGCAAGGTCGCTGGGTCTCTCCTCAACTGAAAAGGATTGCAGCAATGTGGGTAGGTTCGCTCAACCTCGATATTCTGACGATCTAATACGCCTATTGGATAGAATTCAGCACGATACCCGCCAAGAAGATATCCAACAAGTCTATCAATTAATACTATGCCGAATAACTGTTTGCACGAGGACCAGAGGTGGACGAATGCGTTATTGGTTTGCTCAATTTGTGAAGCTCTTTCTGTTGAATAAATCATCCAATATTGCTGAATATGTAACCATTTACACTCCTGGAAATTGAAATAAGAACACCGTGAATTCATTGTCCCAGGAAGGGGAAACTTTATTGACACATTCCTGGGGTCAGATACATCACATGATCACACTGACAGAACCACAGGCACATAGACACAGGCAACAGAGCATACACAATGTCGGCACTAGTACAGTGTATATCCACCTTTCGCAGCAATGCAGGCTGCTATTCTCCCATGGAGACGATCGTAGAGATGCTGGATGTAGTCCTGTGGAACGGCTTGCCATGCCATCTCCACCTGGCGCCTCAGTTGGACCAGCGTTCGTGCTGGACGTGCAGACCGCGTGAGACGACGCTTCATCCAGTCCCAAACATGCTCAATCGGGGACAGATCCGGAGATATTGCTGGCCAGGGTGGTTGACTTACACCTTCTAGAGCACGTTGGGTGGCACGGGATACATGCGGACGTGCATTGTCCTGTTGGAACAGCAAGTTCCCTTGCCGGTCTAGGAATGGTAGAACGATGGGTTCGATGACGGTTTGGATGTACCGTGCACTATTCAGTGTCCCCTCGACGATCACCAGTGGTGTACGGCCAGTGTAGGAGATCGCTCCCCACACCATGATGCCGGGTGTTGGCCCTGTGTGCCTCGGTCGTATGCAGTCCTGATTGTGGCGCTCACCTGCACGGCGCCAAACACGCATACGACCATCATTGGCACCAAGGCAGAAGCGACTCTCATCGCTGAAGACGACACGTCTCCATTCGTCCCTCCATTCACGCCTGTCGCGACACCACTGGAGGCGGGCTGCACGATGTTGGGGCGTGAGCGGAAGACGGCCTAACGGTGTGCGGGACCGTAGCCCAGCTTCATGGAGACGGTTGCGAATGGTCCTCGCCGATACCCCAGGAGCAACAGTGTCCCTAATTTGCTGGGAAGTGGCGGTGCGGTCCCCTACGGCACTGCGTAGGATCCTACGGTCTTGGCGTGCATCCGTGCGTCGCTGCGGTCCGGTCCCAGGTCGACGGGCACGTGCACCTTCCGCCGACCACTGGCGACAACATCGATGTACTGTGGAGACCTCACGCCCCACGTGTTGAGCAATTCGGCGGTACGTCCACCCGGCCTCCCGCATGCCCACTATACGCCCTCGCTCAAAGTCCGTCAGCTGCACATACGGTTCACGTCCACGCTGTCGCGGCATGCTACCAGTGTTAAAGACTGCGATGGAGCTCCGTATGCCACGGCAAACTGGCTGACACTGACGGCGGCGGTGCACAAATGTTGCGCAGCTAGCGCCATTCGACGGCCAACACCGCGGTTCCTGGTGTGTCCGCTGTGCCGTGCGTGTGATCATTGCTTGTACAGCCCTCTCGCAGTGTCCGGAGCAATTATGGTGGGTCTGACACACCGGTGTCAATGTGTTCTTTTTTCCATTTCCAGGAGTGTATTTGTCTATAGATGTACATCACATCCACCGATTTCCGTCCCATTCGAATAATTCCTTCGTGATCCATCATTTTGGCGTGCGAACCGCGAAGACAAAAGAAATTAGGGCTCATACGGAGCTTAGAGACAGAAGCTTTTCCCTCTCTGAAACAGGAAGGGGAATGACCAGTAGTGGTACCAGGTTCCCTCCGCCACGCACATTGTGGTGGTCTGAAGAGTCTGTAGGCACATGTAGATGATACAAGTCTCGGGGTCCAAAGGCCACGTTTCTTCAATAACTAATTAAGGATCCCGTCGAAATAAAGACGGAAGACCTACTATACCGAGGTGGTGGTTCAATTTCAGCGGGAGCTGGGATATGGCAACCATTTTTAGTGAGACATCGCCAGCCACTCATCTGTCAGAGCCAGAGCTTGGAAAGGGAATGACTGCCCCTCAGGTTAACAGTGCGGCCTCCGAAAAACAAACGAGCATCAAAGCGCACAGCGTATGCAGTGAGGCTCACTCGACAATAAGCAGCCACGCGACGCAACAGTACTTCACAATGTGGTTATAAGCCCGGTAGTGAGTACACATAATAACTGCAGAGGTAAAAGAACCGGAAGCAGACGACTGAGTCTGTCGTGGAGTAATTTTACAGAAAACAGAATCCGTGATTCGGCTTAGTTGAGGATAACAGTACAGGGTGTATCAAAAAGAATCATCCAATTTGGCACGTCTATATTTCTGAAACTAACACACATATACAATGAATTTTGTTTTTCCAGAATGAGATTTTCACTCTGCAGCGAAGTGTGCGCTGATATGAAACTTCCTGGCAGATTAAAACTGTGTGCCCGACCGAGACTCGAACTCGGGACCTTTGCCTTTCGCGGGCAAGTGCTCTACCATCTGAGCTACCGAATCACGACTCACGCCCGCTACTCACAGCTTTACTTCTGCCAGTACCTCGTCTCCTACCTTCCAAACTTTACAGAAGCTCTCCTGCGAACCTTGCAGTTTTTTGATGAAAGGGAAATTCAAAATGTTTTTTCACAACTTTTCATAGGTGCTCAATAAGTCCCCCTTGAGATGCACGGCTTATGTAAATTGCGGTATTCAGATTGTTCCCACACTGCAGTGAGTGTGTCTTGAGCTACAGGCAGCTGCTGTTATGCGATGTCTCAATTCATTCATTGTTGTTGGTAATGGAGACATATAAACAGACTCTTTTATAAACCTGCACAAGAAATAATCGCATACAGTCAGGTCCGGTGACCTCTGAGGCCAGTAATGTAAGGTTGAATCATTTGGTCCAGTACGCCCGATCCATCGTTCAGTAATCTTCCGATTTTAAAATTCACGCACTTCCAGATGCCAGTGAGGCGGCGCCCCATCATGTCGGTAAACGAAATAGTTCGAATCAGTTTCCAATTCCGGGAAAAGAAAGTTCTCAAGCATATTGAGATATGTGTTTCCTGTGACAGTGTTCTCGGCAAACAAAAACAGACCATACACCGTTTATCGTGAAACTGGTCAAAACACGTTAAACTTTGGAGAGTCCCTCTCATGTTGTGCAACTTCATGAGGTTGTTCCTCATCACCCCCCTCACATTATGACGGTTCACCTTTCCACTTAAATGGAATGTTGCCTTGTCACTATGTAAGTCGGCTGTTTAGGTTTTTATGTTGGTAACGCCACGTAGCGCTCTGTATGAAAATCACTGACTGTGCTGTGTGCAGTCTGTGGGTGGTTTGCATTGTTGGAATATTTGCTTTTGTAGTGTTGGGCAGTTGGATGTGAACAGCGCCTAGCGTTGCGCAGCTGGAGGTGAGCCGCCAGCAGTGGTGGATGTGGGGAGAGAGATGGCAGAATTTTGAGAGCGGACGATCTGGACGTGTGTCCATCAGAAAGAGTAAATTTGTAATATTGGATATCTGTATGATAACTTTTTAACATTATTAAGGTAAATACATTGTTTGTTCTCTGTCAAAATCTTCCATTCGCTAACTATGCCTATCAGTAGTTAGTGCCTTCAGTAGTCAGAATCTTTTATTCGGCTGGCAGTATTGGCGCACGCTGTATTGCAGTAGTTTGAGTTACGAAGATTTTTGTGAGGTAAGTGATTCATAAAAGGTATAGGATATTGTTAGTCAGGGCCATTCTTTTGCAGGGGTTATTGAAAGTCAGATTGCGTTGCGCTAATATATATATATATATATATATATATATATATATATATATATATATATATATATATATTGTGTGTCACTTTAGTGATGATCAGAATAAAGAGAGAAAAGTCTGAGTACATTCAGTTTTGCTCAGCTGTTTGAAAATCAAATAACGTAGAGGTTTTCCAGCACTGTCATTTATAAAATTTTTCGAAGGGGATGTTTCAGCTAAGCATGGAAAAAAACTGCCATCCTCCATCTTGCCAAGAACGAAATTACAAAACTCCACTTGTTGTTAGTATTAGAACAACCTTTGTACCACTCCACTCACCATTGTTACCAAATTTTTTTCATGTTGGTGGATCCAAGATGGCGGTGATAGATATGGCACACTCGCAATGACATCATGGGGGGAAGTTCAAATTCTGGCAGGAAGCTAGGTCAACTGGGCTACCTCCACTAACCTAACTCCCTCCTCTCCCCCTCCCCTCCACAAGAAAATGGCAGGAAGTTCAAATTCCTTCAGGACAATGCAACACACCACGGATGTCTCCACTAGCCTAAGAAAATGGCGGGAGAATAGGTCACTTGGGGTACCTCCACTAACCTAAGTCATCCAACCACCAACTCTTCCTAGGAATTGGTGGGAAAAGGCTCAGCCTGTGCTGGATAGGATGGAAGTAAGTCTTTGTTTTACAGGCAGTCTTTATTTGAACAACTAGAGGCAGTAGCTCCATCCAGTGAGTTCACCATGAGATCCAGAGTGCAACTGACCTAGTACATGGCACTGCCACAAGGGGGCGCTTCCCTTCTGTGACGTAATACAAAATGGCGGTCTGGAGAGGAAAAATGGCAGGAAAAGGACTCAGCCTGTGCTGGGTTGCTGGAGAGAGGAAGGAGTGCACTTTTTTTTCGAACAATTTATTTAGGGATGGATTTCACATAGTATATTTATTACACTGATACAAAACTCACGCCCTGACGTGCTAGGAGTCACAATACACAACATACAGACACGCAAACAACTAATAAATTTCCGAAATAGTGCAGTACACTGATGTACAGACACGCAAATAACTCGTAAATTACCGAAATAATGCATTATACAGCATACAGACCTGAAACTACTCGTAAATTACCGAAATAATGCAGTACACTGATGTAGAGGCACTCAAACAACACGCAAATTACAGAAATAACGCAGTACACAGCATACAGACCTGCAAACCACTCGTAAAACACCGAAATAATGCAGTACACTGATGTGCAGACACGCAAACATCTCGTAAAGTAGAGAAATAATGCAGTACACAGCATACAGACCCGCAAACCACTCGTAAAACACCGAAATAATGCAGTACACTGATGTGCAGACACGCAAACATCTCGTAAATTGTCTAAATAATGCAAGTAAAAGGTTCTGCAAATACACTCACAACGCTTAAACAGCCGAAAATAATGCTGTGCACAGACACTCAGTGCACGTAAGGAACGCTTTCAAACTAGCGTCAGCCATGGCTTATCAGTGAACTGTTCCAACGTGTGCACATGTTGATGTCGCCGACACCACACAGGCACTTTGCAGCCCGCAGCCAGCATGTGAAAGTCACATCTATTTTCGGGTATACAGTTAGAGTTCGTCGAGTGTTATACTGATGTCAGATGTCTATGTAAATAGGAGCTAAGTCACCCTCTGGACGTGCACGCTGGAAGGAACATTCACGGTGCTTCCATAAACGAGATGCCTCTCGGCCCCGTGCCTGTGTTTACTGTTGCTGCCGCGATACCTCTCTACCTATACTGATGTCACAGGTTGCACTATATAAATCCGTTCCAATGCTTCCCAGAATAGAACAGGGTGTATTGTTCCTAGCGATCCTAACAGGACATGCTAGCTGCATCTAACCGTGCATGCATTTACCCCCTCAGTGTGGCAGATGCATCGCCACGAAATGTTCGCATGGGACACGAAAATAGCCCAGGGTAACACTGACTGCATTTTTCCTGATGGTCCTAATAAGGCACTCCGCCCATCACGCGTTACCCTCCCTGGAAGTCGTTAAGTCAGGCTCTCAACCATCACCTCCGAAATGCGAACATTCTCACCACTATGTAGAACCTCCTACATCCCAGCACAAAGGATGTCTTGTGAATGAATGGAGCATTTTGCTTGGCTCTTACTGAGTTGGTCCACCAAATTACTGATGCTGCCAGTGTGGAAGCACTGTTCGCCTTTTTTTTCTGCATCTGAGACTTTCAGTAGCAAAAGCTATTTTGTACAGATCTCCATATTGCACCGACAGTTAAACCCCGTAAAAGTGATCTATAGATCGTCAAATGCATCCCACAAATTCACTGAGTCATTGTGCAGCGCCAATGGGGGAACCTACCTCCGTAAACGCTGCCCATGACCATGGTCATGAAAGAGCGGGTCAACCAGTGGCAGAGGCCAGCCGGCCGTGGATGACCCTACATCCCAGGAGAAAGCTATCAATACTTCCAGTGCAAACGTTCTTCATATTGAATCTTCTCAAATATCTGCAGAGTATACACGCAACACATGCGGTCCCAGCCCGACCTGCTTGCTTACTGCTACGCTTTCTCCAGACTCACAAGAATATTGGGAACCAGACACATATTTATCAGTGTAACTAAAATTAAATATTAGGATTGCTGCCATAGTCTGACACCGAGCAATGTACTGGATATGCCTCCTCTTTACAACCGTGGTTCTGCAACGAATATCAGTATCTATAGCCCACATAATTTTCCGACGTAAAAAAAAAAACTTTCATTCCCCTTATGGCTATCGATATGCTGTATCTATACCTCCCTCACAATAGGACGCGCAGTAGTGACTACCTGACACTCGTAAATATACTGCGAATATTGTTCTACAAAGGCTGGGTTGGTTCCCCTAGGCATAAAGACGTCACTGCTTCTGGTCCCGACGTATTTGCTTGCTTGCTTTCTACACACATCTCCAGACTCTGGGATTACAGGAACACATGTATTTTCACATGGTTTGCCAGAATATTATACCATTTACGCGATACTTCTCGATATCAAGCAAATAGAAGTATCCTACCGATTACTCGCGCAACATATTTCCGAAGATATAGACTGTAAATTATTTCTCTACAAACCCGAAACATTGGCGAGGTGGAGCGTGGTGTAAACCACTGAGCAACTAGAAACGTATCCTGTCAGCGCCAAACGAAGCCCGCTCCTGCAACACGAAGTAGTATAAAAGACAGTACGGCAACTGGGAGAAGGACAAGGACTTTGCTACTGCATTGTGGTGTGTCCCCAAACTACATACAAGTACTGCTGTCCGAAGCAGATCCGCATCCCTCAGGAACCATTTACGTCTATGACCCCAAAATACTATCTTCGTTATTCTGTACCATCCAACAGAGAAAAATTACGAACAGCTCCAATAACTTCATCCGTTAGACAACTCATTAAGATTTATGCTGCATCTCTCTCCTCCCATGTAGAGCGCTGTCTGCTATATACTGATGATGTATACGTTCGAGAATTAACAATGAATGGATGTACTGCACAGTCATCTATCTACATTCGCGATGATAATTGCAAAGTAGAGAAGCGACGGTTTAGCTATCATACTGATATTGGGAAACATGCTGTCGCATCATTGGTCGGTGTTGAAATTACTGTAAAATTGTTGCATTATCAGTTGTGAAGCTTATTATTTCAGTATATTGACAGTGTCTTTTCCATCCCATTCGTCCATTGGTATGCTGTTGGTTACCACGAAATGATTGACATCGCTTGTTTGAGTTGGAGATAGAGTTTTGGTGGAGGGGTTGCCCCTCCACCAAAACTCTTTCTCCAAGTCAAACAAGCGATGTCAACCTTCTGAGGATGGCTAGCACCGAAACAGTGATCGTGTAGATGACTGCAATATGAGGAATCAGTCAAAACAGAATTCAGATCCATCAGCTATTCCAGCACTGTAACAGATCAGTATAAATGTAGAGGTCGTCAGTCACCTTCGGACAGCAGTTTGGAAACTACCCACAATGCTACCAAATTCTTCCATTTTCTTTATGTTGTCACTCTCCTTCATCTAAAATCATCGAGTGTGTGTGTGTTGCGTTATGGTAGCAGCAGTAACAACTTGACTTATACCGTGCGATGAAGAGAAAAACAAATGTATATCTAGTATTCCATACATAGGCAATGTATCACAGAAGATTGCAAATAGTTTCAAAAATCACAAAGTAGAAATTGGGTTTTCCATATCTAATGAACTACAACAAAAACTAATACATAATATCAAGTGTAAGCATGATCCATATTCAGACTCTGGAATATACAAGGTAACATATCAGGAATGCTCTATGTTCTACCTAGGACAAACAGGCCGAAATTTCAGCACCAGGTACACAGAGCACATTGGAGCCTACACACACAACAAACACACTGCGTCAGCAATAGCAACACACATACATAATACAGGACACCCATTTGGAAAAATAGAACAAAATGTCAAAGTACTCCACCGACTAAATAAAGGACGTAAACTGGATTTGCTAGAAGAACTGGAGATACATTCACATTACAGAAAATACGAAGATAAAGTATTAAACAAAATACTCTAACATTCTGCGTGGTGTCTGTTTGTTCTAAGTGGTGTCTCCCTACCACTTTCGCGCAACGACGCTCTGAGTGTGTTTTTTTAGGGAATTGACTAGTTTGAAACTGGGACCTGTTGCTGGTAAGGAGACGCCAGACCACACATGACATGTAGAGTTCAGAAGAGTTCAGTGAGACTAGCGATGATATAACCAAATACTTAATGATTTCAGTGGCAGCTCCACTGCACTCCCTGTGAAAGAATCTTAATACTAACTAAATTTAGTGGAAGGGGTTCAAGGCTTTCCTATTTTTAGTTAGCTGGTAAAATAACGTCAAAAAGCAGTTAAGTTTACCAATGGAAATTTTATTCTACTCACAAAACATTGTTCATAAATTGCACTATTGATAAAAGGAAATATTTTAATACAGGATGATAAAAACCAACTGTGTTCAACAAAAATGTGAACGAATATTCCCTGAATGGGTTTCCAAGTTCTACAATGGATCGAAGGATGACCTATGCCATATCACACCTATAATCTAGATTTAAGTTTCATAAAAGAGAAAACTATCAAAATGGTCTACAGTGACCCTCAATTATCTTTAATTACTTATCTAACTTGTCGTAAATTAAAGTGGCTGATGTGGCTTCTCAATAATTATACAACAGAAAAATCATCGTGTCTCAGATTTTTACTTCAAGTAGCAAATGTGAACACCATGAAATTTAATTGACGATCGACACTAGTATTACGTAAAAAGGGGATGTAACAGATGAGACTTCTGCACTTCTGAGTGAAGCGTTATGCACTGTTATGCGGCATTGCGTGCATTCATTACCTTGACGGTGTTTAGGCAGCGTCAGGGGGCGGCAGCCGGCGCAGCTCCACACAGCTCGCCGTCTCGGAAGCAACTCTCTCCTAACTTCTCCTTACTACAATTTACCGAAGTTGGTTTTCAACTGACCAATCAGGGTGTCAATGTTAACCTTAAGCTCTGCCTACAAAACTTCTGTCTATCCAATGAGAAACGTTATGCTTTTCGTGTTGGGGCAATGTTTTTAATGTTTGCTACGTCACAGAGACGCGAAAAAGTCTCACGCTAAAACTTGCATCTGGTGTGGCCCTTTTAGTGTTATCGTAAGATCTATACTGTTCTTCTGGATGGCTCTATCTTTTAACATGGGCTGGGGGGTGGTCCTGGCGGTCAGCCGGAGATGTGGGTGTCCGTCCCTTATCGTAGGGCCTTCTAGCTTAACACGGTTCTGCTCTCGGCGTCTGTCCTCGTTTCTTCCCTCGGAACTGCGTCTGTTTCACGGTGGGAAGGTATGACATGCATTTAGGCGTTGTTCTGTTAGTCTGTGGTATTCCATTTGCTCACTCGTTGATCGTATTACTTTGGTAAATTTAGTCAGGATTTATTCGGAGCTATGTGACATATGTGACATACTGCCGGATTTGCTTATCATGTCAGGGTTTTCATGGAAGCTGTTGGATTTGCCTGACACCTTACAAAACTTGAAAGTGAATCAGTTAATTTCTTCAGATGTTTCGATAGTATACTTAAATAAAAATAGTAAAACATAGAAATATGCACAATTGAAAAATCGATAAAGTAATTTATGTGCCGAATTGTTAAGATAAATAACCTCTACAAAATTGTTGAGGCTTTCGTGGCCACTTGTTGACAAACTGCCTATTGGCTTCTGTCTCGGGTTCTTCGGCCGACGTTCATCTAATGATTTTTCTGACGTTTCGCCAGCACGAGTGGCTGGCATTGTCAAAGCTTCACCCTCCATTGCCGGTGGTGAACTGGAGCCGAGCTCGCGGGCGCAGACTATATGTACCTGGCGCGCCAACGTCCGAGGGCTTCTCCGCGGTCATTTCCGGAAATGACCGCGGAGAAGCCCTCGGACGTTGGCGCGCCAGGTACATATAGTCTGCGCCCGCGAGCTCGGCTCCAGTTCACCACCGGCAATGGAGGGTGAAGCTTTGACAATGCCAGCCACTCGTGCTGGCGAAACGTCAGAAAAATCATTAGATGAACGTCGGCCGAAGAACCCGAGACAGAAGCCAATAGGCAGTTTGTCATAAATAACCTCTGTTCAAAAGCATATTATAATTTGTGGAAGACCTATAATGTTATCTCTGTGGACTACTTGTAAGAAGATCTTTGAAACTGTTTTGTTCATGTAAGATATTTCCGACGTGTAAAGTGCTCAACAAGTTGTGTGTGATGTTTCGTGCGTGTGAGACTGTACAAATGGACGATTAGAAAACTGTAAGTACAAATTCTTCTAAATTTCGTCACTAACTTCGCCAAAAGAATCGACGCCCAACTAAAAAATCCTATGTTTCTTATATATTGTAGTAAAAGTCAACGAAATGAAGCAGACTCTCACACATTGACAACATCAATAGAAATGTGTTAATACACACAATAAACGCACTTGAAAATGGGAATCATTTCCCGCAACGCATCGTGTGAAAAGTAAAATAAAGAAAAATCATGACTGGAAGAAGAAGATTTATTTATAAACAAACCTATTAATTCTATTTACACCCAAACCACGACACAACAACCAATTTGTCCAAATTTTCTTCACTCACGCCCATGAGTTTATCGGAAAAACGTTTTTGTTCGAATAAAATGATCTTTCTACGTCTCAAGAAGTGACAGGTGCATATTTAAGTGAAGAAATTTCAGGTAAAGTCAGATGAAATTAAAAGTTCTTTGCATTTTCACAATAAAATATTTTTTGCCAACTTAATAAACTAAAAATCAGAATTAGAACCGATAACTTGGTTCATCTTAATGTTTTGCTGCAACTTCACTTCTCCACGGGATGATTGCAAAGATTTTTCATCCTCTTCAATCATTGTCAGAGACTCCACCACTTACCTGTGGCTTCCAACTCCTTTATTGCTGCAGGAAAATGCCCAAAATTTGATCTGATATAAATCAGATATTACTTCAAATGTGTTCTCTTGAATGCCACTTCATTAGGGATTTGACCCAAAACAGAAATAAAACAGGGGGCGGTAACTTAAAGCTTTTGAATAGAATGAATCAAGCAGATGTTAACTTCAACATATTTGCGGGATTTTTGTTCTCTTACCGACTTAACTTCGTCAATATTATCACACAGATAGATGGCAGTATTTATCTAGATATCACATCCGATTAAAATACGTAGCTTATGGCCGCAAAGCTAAATCTGACAGTACATCTGTAAACGCGGCGACACGGACAGGTGTTTTTAAAAATACTTTCAATAAGAAAAAGAGTTAGCATATAGTGTGAATTGTTTAATGTTCTCATAGTTAACAAAGATTTATATTCGTGCTTCTATTTACCTCTTTCGTGGAGGATATCAGCGAATTTACATTGTCTGCTTCAGACGTACTGTTTCAAAACATGTAACGTGCTTTAGGGTAGTATGAAATACTTGTATTCTTTTGCTTTCCCTGCCTTCATCATATACGAGGCAGCATCGCTTAACAACAATAGGACCCTTTCTTATTCAAATTTATTGGCACGAAGTATACTGACGTCTACCGACATCTACCGAGTCGAACTGTGGCGCTTGAACTCACTGAAAGTATACAGACAGTAATAAAATTCGCGAAATTATTTACGTTCTGGACTTTTGGCCTAATTCGTATGAAAAAAAGTAATAAAAGGTCATAATACGCAAGTTCTTGTCTTATATGCACTACAACGAGAAAAATGATGTACTATGCATTATAAATATTTAAATTCGTGCAGGTATATCAATGAAACCTTCGAAATATGGATTTACTCCCGAAATGACCAAAACATACAAACACGCTTTTGTATGAAAGTCCGATTCTGGTCATAACACACCACATTCTGAAGAATGACTGGTGCTACGATTGTATGAGGTTTCATGTAACGGAAAAGCAATGCTCAGAGAACACACACAACACTCACATCGCGTTGGAATTTTCGAGCAGAGATAAATATACACCACGCTTATATTCATTGTCTTGTGGCTTGAGGTAAAGAAAAGCAGAGAGATATTAACACCCGTTGCAGCTGGTGTTACTAGAGACAGAACATCAACTCTGCTGCAAAACTTGTTTGAAATTACTCTGTATCACGCGTTTTACAAGGACTTCAGGAAAAGAGAACATTTTGAACACGTGACTCGCTGAACAGTGGGAGGAAACCTTCCAACCGAACGGAAGGAATAAATAGTGATCCTGCTTATGCCCGGAAATAATCGAACAATTGTAACACATTGTATATGAGGAGTAATACATATGGGTAACAGTAGCAAGTGAATTAAAGTACTGTGTCAATCTCTTTATGAAAGTTGGTAAAGATGGCATGACTGTGACGATACCAAATCACAGACTCGTCCGTCCTTAAGAAAGCTTACTCTATCCTCACAAGACAGGTGCAGGCACCTTCCAAGGTATCTATATGGCCTGAAAGTTCAACTATCCGCGTCTTGAAATGACAGTTCAATCATAACTGATTCATAATTTCAAAAAACGATAACGAACTTGTTTATGTGAGGCAGACGGCTGATCTGAAAATGAATTTACGAAGAGCCAGTTGGAGGATTGCAGGTTATTGAAAGCCATACATTGGAGAAAGTCGACGAATACGTGTACGTCAGAGGCCGGCCGGACACTGAAATAGGGCAGAGAAGAAGAGGAAACCAGCAGAGTGGCTCTTCTTTAAGGTGCGTGCAGAAAACTGAGTTTCGTTCTCAAGGATTACGGCATTCCGATGACCCTGAAGAGGAAGTTATTCAACGCGTGTATGTTCCCAGTCGCCACTTATGGTCAGCATACTGCCACACAGGCTCGGCGAACTGCCAGGTGATTATGAGTCACGCAGTGGGTGATGGAAAGCCACGTTCTAAGGACTCGCTTCGGAAGAAAATAAAACCCGAAAACGTAAAGCTACTCCGCGAAACAGGATCTGAGCGGACCAACCAACAAAGAAGGTACCATCGGCAAGCCGCAGACTTGGGGCACAGCTTACACGTTAAGGCGATTGTTTTAAAAGGTTAAAGAAGTGAATGCAGATCGCTACAAAGCCGACAGTTTTGCTTAATTTGGATGTTGCCCACACTCAAGTGAGGGTGACAATAGCATGACAAAAGAAGGAATAGGGCAAGTACGCGGTAATTGTGATCGTCGAGTCAGGAATCATAAATGAGAAGCCTGTTTTTGGCTTACAATGCCACCATCAGACTTTAACTGACTATCGTCGTCGAAGAAGGTACAATAATCGTGAACAACATCAAAAAATATGTTACACGTCAAGAGCGAGACACGAGCACAGAGCAAATGTAATCTTTGATCGTGCAATAGTAATTCAATTAAAAATATTAGAATTAATAGTTAATAAGTATAAACGAACAAAGCAGAAAAAAAAACTCGAGAAAAACCCTGCCAATAAAAGAATTTAAATTAAATTAACAATCCCAATAAAATAAAATTATCACGTCCCAGTGCTACAGAAGAACTTGAACAAATGTTTTTCATTGTTTTTCCCGATATTGTAACTTGTCTATCGACGATAGTAAAAAACTGATGACGTTATTGTAAGCTGGAAAGTAAATGACAAAATTAATGCTGTAGAGTTTATACTACATTCCATTTTCAATTGTAATTATGAAGTTGTTATACCAAGAAGCGACGGAATAAATAGTTAACATGAGTTCACGCATATCTTTGTTGTCATGAACTGTGGATAGCGCTCTCTTCAATTAATGGATTATATATTTAAACGGATTAAAGGAATATGCCTGTGACCTAGTCGAACGCTGGAACAACGCTTCCCCATGGCCAGAGAAAGTAATCGAAGACCAGAACCAGGAACTAACGATCCCTTCTTCGTACAATGAATGGAAAGTATCAATACATAGGCTTCTCTATCTGCTATTTACCTCACTGAAACCATTCTAGGTATACTGATGAAACATCTTAAAAAATACTTAAAATACTGAAATATTAAAATAAACGACATATCGAACAAGATTTCAGAGAGCATAACACCTTCTGAACTAATGGATAGTGCAGTCAAATAACAATAACTTAGGCAGGAAGACAGAGGCAGAAAATGAAGGAACAAAAGAACAGCGCGCGGTGGAGCATTTAGCTTACGTCAAGGACATGAGTTATCGGCTTGGCAAAGTGCTTCACCTAGGAGACATCAAACCATTTTTCCAAAGTGGCTGCAGGATCCGGATTTGGTAGGGTCTACAAAGGAGGCAGTGAAAGCGTTCGGCACCACAGGTGTATAAGAGATAGAGAGTGAGTGGGGTGCAACCTACACTAGGAAAACTGAAAGGCCTGTTAGTACACCTGTTACGAGATAATTTTTGGAACAGTTACACAACATATGTAAGTTCATATTAATTCCTATAAGAGACCCAACGTCTACTTGAATAATTAAGACAAATGAATTGGTATTAGGTGTATGAGTGATTGTCAGTTTCCGTAGTAATCTAAAACAGATTTGCATGCTAGTTGAAAATAAGGGAGTGTTTTGGAAGCACAATGGATGACACGGGGACTGACTAGAGTGCTGGAAGAGTCAGAGACCCTGCTGAGTCCTTCTTAGAAGGCCAGCGAGTGGAGATGCAATGGCCAGGCCTAAAACACACCTTTGTGACACGCCACGGTGTCACCATGCAGATAGACAACAGTTAGGACATCCTGTAGCTAGCACTCGCACAAGTGATTTTACGAGGTTTAGTGGCAAGGAAATCTTAACTGAATGCCCTATTGTAAGCCGATCGTAGATAGCGGAGTTTTGGAATGGACGCTGGTGACCGCTATCTTGCAGGTGAAAAGAGAGCTCCGAACTAAGCCTGCATGGAAAAAACCTTTGCTTATGGACGTAAGGCCTACAGACATTGGTTTATCTACACGTTTTCCAGAGAGACAGAGAAGCATGACAGTGCTGAAGGGAAGCTGTCTCACCGGCCGATGAGAGAGACGTTGTAGGTATAGAGATGAACGACTTTTTCAGAGGAGTATGGTAGAAAAGAAATCATCTGTTAACCAAGTAAAACATCGCCCAGGTTGGGGGTCACAGATTCTCTGAGGAACATTTCGGTCGGTCGGAACTCATAGGTTCAGAGCCCAGCCAGTGAAGTTGAGCATGTATCGGAAGATGCACTGGAGAAAGGTTTCCTTGTCAGACGCTCCACACGGGAATCACTTTATTTCACTTCTTCTTCTTGCTCGTTAGTCAACTCCAGATCTTGTTTCTCATCTTGGAGTACTGCTGCCACTGATGTGTTTGGGACCATCCAACACTTAGTCGCAGGAGAGGCCCGCTGCCACTGCCATTGATTGAGGTCGCAGTACTTCAGTCACTGACAGTTAGTTACACTATGGTGAGACCAAACCACTACTGTTCGAGATGTAGGGAAATTCAAGTCAGTCTATAATTTTACAGTCTTAGAGCCTCACTCCGAAATTTGCCTAGTGAAGTCATGAACCGTTTGCTTCCAAAATCAATGACAGTTGTGACATACTACCTTCAATAATTCTTCGTATGACACGTACCTTGAGTAGTTACGCAGATTACTTTCAATAATTCTGCATATTACGATTAATAATTCTACTTATTGTCTTCAGTAATTCTAAATATTACCTTCTGTGGGTCTACCTACAACGTTCAGTACTTAAACACACCGGACACGCATTAGGGAGGACGATGGTTCAAACCAGAGTCCGGCCATCCTGATTTAGCTTTCCGTGATTTTCCTAAATAGCTCCAGGCAAATGCCGGGATGGTTCCTTTGAAGAGGGAAGCTCGACTTCCTTCACTGTCCTTCCCTAATCCGATGAGACCGATGACCTCGCTGTCTGGTCTCCTCCCCCAAAACAACCCAAGTTCTTCTACATATTACCTTCACTACTGTAGTTCTATCCTATTCTATACAATTTCACAACAAGCACTCAGAACTTGCGCGATTTAGCCTCAGTTTTTCCCCAGATCCTCATCAGTTTTCCATTTACACGGGCTGCCATTATTAAATTTTTGCTATGAGGTTGCCACAGAGATGCCCATTATTTTATTAGCCGTAAAACTTTGCTTTTGCCGTTTCTTCTCGAAATTCGAGACTTTATTGTGAAAAACTTACATAAAATTTACGATTCAAAGTATTGGCCATCGTTGGTCACTGCTTTCTTCCAGCTGTAGGGCAGCACACGAATCCCTCAGTGAATAAACTGTGCATCTTTTGAGAGGAGCCATGAATCGATCCAATTTTGCCCTTGTTCATATTGTTGGTCAGCTAGGTCGTGTGTCATAGATAGAGAAGGGTGGCACTCAGAGGGACGAATATCTGGATAATACAGCAGGTAGGGTAGAATTTCCCATTTCAACGTTTCCAAGTATGTTTTGACGGGATTTTCGAAATGTGGTCGAGCACTGTCACGCTACAAAATCATCTTTTGATGTCTGTCGCTTCATTTGTAAGTAGGCTGTTTAGGGTTCTATGTTGGTAATGCCACATAGCGCTCTGTACGAAATTCACTGACTGGCTGGTTGGACTCACTGTTGGAATATTCGGTTGTGTAGTGTTGGGCAGTTGGATGTGAACAGCGCGTAGCGTTGGGCCGCCAGCAGTGGTGGAAGTGGACGTGTGTCCTCCAGAAAAAAGAAATTTGTAAAGATGGATGTCATGAATTGATAGATATATATATACACTCCTGGAAATTGAAATAAGAACACCGTGAATTCATTGTCCCAGGAAGGGGAAACTTTATTGACACATTCCTGGGGTCAGATACATCACATGATCACACTGACAGAACCACAGGCACATAGACACAGGCAACAGAGCATGCACAATGTCGGCACTAGTACAGTGTATATCCACCTTTCGCAGCAATGCAGGCTGCTATTCTCCCATGGAGACGATCGTAGAGATGCTGGATGTAGTCCTGTGGAACGGCTTGCCATGCCATTTCCACCTGGCGCCTCAGTTGGACCAGCGTTCGTGCTGGACGTGCAGACCGCGTGAGACGACACATCAACCAGTCCCAAACATGCTGAATGGGGGACAGATCCGGAGATCTTGCTGGCCAAGGTAGTTGACTTACACCTTCTAGAGCACGTTGGGTGGCACGGGATACATGCGGACGTGCATTGTCCTGTTGGTACAGCAAGTTCCCTTGCCGGTGTAGGAATGGTAGAACGATGGGTTCGATGACGGTTTGGATGTACCGTGCACTATTCAGTGTCCCCTCGACGATCACCAGTGGTGTACGGCCCGTGTAGGAGATCGCTCCCCACACCATGATGCCGGGTGTTGGCCCTGTGTGCGTCGGTCGTATGCAGTCCTGATTGTGGCGCTCACCTGCACGGCGCCAAACACGCATACGACCATCATTGGCACCAAGGCAGAAGCGACTCTCATCGCTGAAGACGACACGTCTCCATTCGTCCCTCCATTCAGGCCTGTCGCGACACCACTGGAGGCGGGCTGCACGATGTTGGGGCGTGAGCGGAAGACGGCCTAACGGTGTGCGGGACCGTAGCCCAGCTTCATGGAGACGGTTGCGAATGGTCCTCGCCGATACCCCAGGAGCAACAGTGTCCCTAATTTGCTGGGAAGTGGCGGTGCGGTCCCCTACGGCACTGCGTAGGATCCTACGGTCTTGGCGTGCATCCGTGCGTCGCTGCGGTCCGGTCCCAGGTCGACGGGCACGTGCACCTTCCGCCGACCACTGGCGACAACATCGATGTACTGTGGAGACCTCACGCCCCACGTGTTGAGCAATTCGGCGGTACGTCCACCCGGCCTCCCGCATGCCCACTATACGCCCTCGCTCAAAGTCCGTCAACTGCACATACGGTTCACGTCCACGCTGTCGCGGCATGCTACCAGTGTTAAAGACCGCGATGGAGCTCCGTATGCCACGGCAAACTGGCTGACACTGACGGCGGCGGTGCACAAATGCTGCGCAGCTAGCGCCATTCGACGGCCAACACCGCGGTTCCTGGTGTGTCCGCTGTGCCGTGCGTGTGATCATTGCTTGTACAGCCCTCTCGCAGTGTCCGGAGCAAGTATGGTGGGTCTGACACACCGGTGTCAATGTGTTCTTTTTTCCATTTCCAGCAGTGTATATGATGACTTTTGAACATTATTAAAGAAAATACATTGTTCGTACTCTATCAAAATCTTTCATTTGCTAACTATGCCTATCAGTAGTTAGTGCTTTCAGTAGTTAGAATCTTTTATTTAGCTGGCAGTATTGGCGCTCGCTGTATTGCAGTAGTTCGAGTAACGAAGATTTTTGTGAGGTAAGTGATTCATGAAAGTTATAGGTTATTGTTAGTCAGGGCCATTTTTTTGTAGGGATTATTGAAAGTCAGACTGCGTTGCGCTAAAATATTGTGTGTCAATTTAGTGATGATCAGAATAAGTAAAGATAAAACTGTCTGAGTATGTTGAGCTTTACTCAGCTGTCTTTGTATCAAATATCGTGAAGTTTACCAGCACAGTCATTCATAAAGATTTCTAAGGAGACGTTTCACATTGTGGCTGTTTTTCTTTCAGTGCTCGGCTCAGACGCATCAACTGCTTTCGATAACGATCTCCCGCGATTGTTCCCGTCGGCTGCAGTAGCATCGGAAGCTTTCTCTCTTTCACAACCATGCCGGTCTTCAAGTCAAAATCACCGATCTTGAGGCATAGAAACCATTTTCTGCAAAGTTCTGTCACTAATAGGTGTCTGATCACAGATCTTACCCAGCTTTTTATGAGCCTCAGCCGCAGATTTCTTCACATCAAAACAGAAAATTAAAACCTCAAGCAGATGACGAGAATTGGGCTCGTCAGCTGACATATTCAGTCGAGAATAATTCTATGATGCAATCAAAAATCGACTAATATTTTGATGGCGTTATGTTCTCAGATGCCTAAACTTACGACCTGACTTGCACCACTACTTTCCACTACTTCCGTCTATTACAAAACGGCGGAAGCAAAGTTGTAGACCTAATATATGAAGAATTGGTTGTTAATGAAGACTCAAAGGTATTAAAGAGATTAGCTGTCAGTGGGCACTGATTTACGTCAAGGGGGCAAGTTGAAAATTTGTGCCGGTCTCACTGATATAAATCAATGCACACCGGCAACTAATGTCTTTATTCCTTTGCGTCGTGATTCATTCTGGCTGCAGGAACAAAATGATAAATTGTCAGTGATAGCGTTTGAGTATCATTTTACTTCATAATTCAATCGGCAAGGGGAGGAGAGGTGAAGGTGTAAAATTTCTGATCACTAGACTTCGCGCCGGTATCCTTGTTTAAATACTAAACTTCTCTGCAGTGTCTTACGAAGTGAGGGCATCTGAAACTGTTGACAGTGATCCGTCTGTCGGATAGGGTTGTTAAACTTGGTGGCCCCCTTGGCGTTATTCGCGAGGAGTGAGCTATATGCAGGCACTGGGTTTCACTCTCTCCCTTTTCTCATCACCATCGTCATCATCATCATCATCATCATCATCATACACCACCAACATTACACTCTACTCCACACACTCACTCACAATAAATATCTATAGTATTATAAATGTTGTAAATAAAGAAACAAATAACTACAAAAAATCATTTTGCCTCAATTGTTAATTGTCTTAACTTTAATATGCAAATAATCCCAAGTAATTAGGATGCATATACACTCCTGGAAATTGAAATAAGAACACCGTGAATTCATTGTCCCAGGAAGGGGAAACTTTATTGACACATTCCTGGGGTCAGATACATCACATGATCACACTGACAGAACCACAGGCACATAGACACAGGCAACAGAGCATGCACAATGTCGGCACTAGTACAGTGTATATCCACCTTTCGCAGCAATGCAGGCTGCTATTCTCCCATGGAGACGATCGTAGAGATGCTGGATGTAGTCCTGTGGAACGGCTTGCCATGCCATTTCCACCTGGCGCCTCAGTTGGACCAGCGTTAGTGCCGGACGTGCAGACCGCGTGAGACGACGCTTCATCCAGTCCCAAACATGCGCAATGGGGGACAGATCCGGAGATCTTGCTGGCCAGCACGTTGGGTGGCACGGGATACATGCGGACGTGCATTGTCCTGTTGGAACAGCAAGTTCCCTTGCCGGTCTGGGAATGGTAGAACGATGGGTTCGATGACGGTTTGAATGTACCGTGCACTATTCAGTGTCCCCTCGACGATCACCAGTGGTGTACGGCCAGTGTAGGAGATCGCTCCCCACACCATGATGCCGGGTGTTGGCCCTGTGTGCGTCGGTCGTATGCAGTCCTGATTGTGGCGCTCACCTGCACGGCGCCAAACACGCATACGACCATCATTGGCACCAAGGCAGAAGCGACTCTCATCGCTGAAGACGACACGTCTCCATTCGTCCCTCCATTCAGGCCTGTCGCGACACCACTGGAGGCGGGCTGCACGATGTTGGGGAGTGAGCGGAAGACGGCCTAACGGTGTGCAGGACCGTAGCCCAGCTTAATGGAGACGGTTGCGAATGGTCCTCGCCGATACCCCAGGAGCAACAGTGTCCCTAATTTGCTGGGAAGTGGCGGTGCGGTCCCCTACGGCACTGCGTAGGATCCTACGGTCTTGGCGTGCATCCGTGCGTCGCTGCGGTCCGGTCCCAGGTCGACGGGCACGTGCACCTTCCGCCGACCACTGGCGACAACATCGATGTACTGTGGAGACCTCACGCCCCACGTGGTGAGTAATTCGGCGGTACGTCCACCTGGCCTCCCGCATGCCCATTATACGCCCTCGCTCAAAGTCCGTCAACTGCACATACGGTTCACGTCCACGCTGTCGCGGCATGCTACCAGTGTTAAAGACTGCGATGGAGCTCCGTATGCCACGGCAAACTGGCTGACACTGACGGCGGCGGTGCACAAATGCTGCGCAGCTAGCGCCATTCGACGGCGCGGTTCCTGGTGTGTCCGCTGTGCCGTGCGTGTGATCATTGCTTGTACAGCCCTCTCGCAGTGTCCGGAGCAAGTATGGTGGGTCTGACACACCGGTGTCAATGTGTTCTTTTTTCCATTTCCAGGAGTGTATTAATTAACATTTTTTCGACCCTTCCTAACAACGTACCTTACGTAGTGTTTACCCCAGGGACTGTTCGGAGTCTTGCTTTTCATATTACATACTAATGACCTTGTAGACAATGGTAATAGCAATACTAGACTTAGCGCTGCTACTACGGATTATGAAGTTGTATTCCCTTCATATGTATTGGACAAGGCTAGTTTTATTAACCACAGTTAGATGGATGACTATGTGTCACCCTGTAGCAACACTGTATACCTAGTAGCTTTCTCTTGACGTGTATTTTGATTTAATTATTGATATTCTGTACAAGGCACGCACGAGTGGAGAAGGAGTGGGCGTCCGAATTTTAGGGGTCTAGATTATGAACAGAGGCTGACTGGTAAAAAGTGATCCCCAAAGAGATTTACTGCAAAACGTGGGTATACATTGGTGCCTGGAGAAGGGGAGAGGAGACCAAAGTAGCCTTCAGTTCGCGAAGACGTACGTCACTGCATAGGAGAGCGGCAGAGGAGCGTTTTAACTGGATGAGCGTTGGTGGACAAGAGAGAGCTTCATTCCTGTTCAGTTCCTCGTCCGTCTGCTCTCGAGGCAACGGGTGATTCCTCTCCCGCCACGCTATTGGCCTAATAGGTTAAACAAAGCTCACCGAAGCCAACCGTTATAGAGCACTCCTCACTGCGGAAATTCTAACATGTCAGCATCTCACGCTGAAGACATGTGATAGTGGTTGCTTTCCAGAGCCAGAGCTGGTTACCGTATCCCAGTAGGGATAAATAAAGAAGATAAAATTTTCTTTTTGTAATAATACATCAGATCGATTCTCTCCAATGCCCAGCACAGTTCCAGTGAACTATGCTTCGGTTGCAGACTCACTTTTTCCAAGTATGAAGAGAATGGAAGTTATTTTTTGTATCGTTTTAAAATTTTCCGTCAAAACTGATCGTAGTTGCTAAACGAATCAACGTCGGCCGGCGGGCAATCGAACATAACTACTTCTCAAAGATACTACTGTTCATTAATCTTCGTAATTCTTCTGTGTACAATTACAAACGCTGTTAACTTCTTTTATTACTTAACATCAGTCAAAATAGAATAGTTATTTCCCTTTCACCTGGTTATTCCCTTTAAATATGACTTCCTGAATACAAATTGATTTCTCAATATATCTGCAGTCACTAACACTCAAATCCATTGTTGCACACATTGCTATTACACTCTAATATGAAATAATGTCACAACACCATATATGCCTAACATATATTTAGTGTGCACTCATCGAGGTACGGTACAGACGTGTTACAATTTCAGCACAGACTCATTCCTTTTTTACAGAATAATATTACGGTGGAGTTCATGACAATGTGCTCTCGGATTTTCTCCCAGGCGTTGGCCGTTTGCGATTTCGTGTACTGACCTCCACTGCCACTCACTGCAGTCAAAGATGATCACTGGACCACTTTATCAGGAATCCATGTGCTCAACATGTAAAAAGCGGAAGAGACACGATGCTGTACGACAACAATTCACAATACGTTTCATTTATAAAATTAAATAATTTCTTACTAGCTGATGTCACTCATCTGATGAAAAGACGACTGTCTTTTAGTTAATAAATTTGAAGCATTACATATCCCCAATCAGAACCGAGTGACATTAGGTTTTAAGATTACTAGCCAACTAATAGCCTAAAACTGGTGCATTAGCATCCCCTTATTCTATGAGAGTTAAGTATGCACTCAAAATTAAGTTTTGGTTGTTACTTGAATAACAGAAATAAACTACTCTTGACTTGTAACTTCTTAAAAATATTTAACATAAAGATAAAATTTATTTTTAAATGTGTGTTGTAGTTATTTTCACTGAATATGCTTAATGTTTTTCATTTTGTTGACAGTTAACAGAATTCTTGTTCATTTGCTGATAGTAATCAACTACATTCCTTCATCCAGAGTCATACAAGAATCATGAACAAGAATATGCATGAACTGTACTCGACATTTAAGTGCAGTTTACAAATTATAGCAGATATCAGTTTCTTAATTCCCTGTTAAAGTCGAGAAACTCTATGTTCTGTAGGTGTTTATCGTCTATTACCCATCTAACTAAACCTAATGGTAGCGCCCATTAATTGTACATCGAATGTGCCCTGTACTAGCTTGATCAATAAGTGTTTCTGTTGTACAGAACACTGAAATCCAACAGTCCAGACAGATGCTTGACCTTCACATTATATGTTGAATATGAAGTCAAATGAGCAAAACAAGTCCTGGCTATGTGTTTTATTGTATATTTGGCTTTTAATATGGTAATATGAATAATATGTTCTTCATATGTACTCATGTAATTAAGTACATCAGAAGTCCAATAATCCACATATGTGCTCTCAGTATAATCGTAGTGTTCAGCACAGCTACATTAAAACAAATATTTATTTAATCAAAGAATAGTGTTTTCTATGGTCTTTCCTTACCCTCCTTGGCAACGAGAGTACAATGCACTCTTTATTATTATATATATGATACCATGTTATACAAATGCTTTCTTTAAACTATCATACACATTATTCCTTACCCAAGCAATATGCTTTTACTAAATGGTTAGTTCTTGGTAATTTTATCAGCGTTGTACCAAATTGTAATGTTACAGACGCTTTACATAGGCAACATCAGTAATTACTTTGTCATTGGTGCCGTCTCTGAGACACAGTTACACTAGACTGTTGGCAGGAATAATCATGAACCATCAGGTTACCAATAACACTTATATTTTATCCCTGAATCACACTGTGTTGAGGGTAAATTCCGGTTTGCTTTCTAGCACATATATCGTGGAGTGATAAGCAAGGGACAACAGTATGATGACATTTGAGATGTAAATCTGCTAATAGTACTGCTGTGATTGATCACACCGATTTCCAACCATGGTGACAGATGAGAACACACTCAAGAGACTCATTATTTAACCCACAACACTGCTGTGCAGCAATGATTACTACACACATATGGGAGTTATACCATTCACTTCATATTTTCTAATAATAGCTTAGGAGTACTGATTAGCACTGTAGTGTCATTAACAATTGGAATCCAGACTTGGAGTTTAAGACATATCAGCTGTGTATATAGTTAGTCCCACAGAACCTACTTGCATCAACAAAGATCCTAATGGAGCAGCACAGACCTATTGATTGCATTGGCTCTATCATTTTTCTGAGAGAGTAACAATGGCGTCAATGCCAAAATTGCCTCAATTCACCTGTCAATTTGGTATTTGCACTTATGCTGTCGTCAAAATGCTAAATGCCAACTACACATGTGGTTGGTTAGTGCTAATTCTTTTGTCAATCTTTTAGATAATTAGAACATTACAAAATCGTTGATCCCATGAGTAACACATGTTCTTTGTATAAAATATCCTACTGATACCACATTCCTTCTGTCCCCTGAAACCTCTTCAGCCGCTATTCTCTCTCCTTTCCCCTTGTACCTTCGTTCTTATGATATAAGGCTTAACATTAAAATAATAATTCACAATAGTTACTCTGCACTTTCCTTGTTTTCCTACGAAGCCACATATCCATTGATAATATCCTAACATGCTCGTGAGACGGTTCAGAGGTGCATAAAGCTTGTATTGTAGGTGTGTTCAATTACAACATCTAGTGTAACTGATATATGAAGAGTCTTCACTACAAGAATTTAAGTATGAGAAAGAGGGAATAACCAAAGAATAAAAATGATAGACACCAAACACAGGTAACCCACCCAGCCTGCCACACCAGCAATCACCACTGCAGATAGGATTTGTCCCTGTGGATCAGAGGTGTGTTATTCATTACTCGACAGTATAGGTTTCTTAAATCATCCCTACTGCAGCGTCAACTTTTGGTTCCAATTCCTGCAACTGTAAGAATCTCACAACCTCCAAAAAGCTCTCTTTTTCCCCTCAAACATGTCTCACTTATAGTCACTTTAAGGTTATTTATTACTGATTCGATATTCTTCTTATCTAAATCGTATTTCCTTTCTCATGTATTCTGGTAACATATCTCTTTCAAACATGTAAGTACAAGAATTTTACCTCCTTATTAAATAACTACAAAAAGATTTCAAAATTACACATAACCCTTCCCTCCTTAATATTAGCAGCCAGTAAAGAACCTACAAAACTGTAACTTTCCACTGTTGTTCTGATGGTTGAATAACTGGGAGGGTTATTATGTATCTCAGAATAACTTCTGCTACAACACCCCATGATATTTTTCCACATTTGAAACATCATATAATCCTTTAGTTGTCTGACTCGTTGGACTTTGTAACAGCAATGCCTTACAATGAGTAATTTTGCTCACTTTCCAAGGTTTCAGAAAGAAATGAAAAACCTTTCCAACCTCTGTTTGAAACTTAGAGATTTGTTCATGTATTTGAATTATAACCTTCTCTCCTGCCTGGAATTTGGGTTTCAAGGAAACTTCGTTATATATTTTTAATCTGCTTTCAGCATTCCTTTTTAACTTAAGTTCTACTTCTGAAGAGCTAATATTATTATTACTCTCATTAATTATAGGCCATGTCAGAATGAAAGTAATGGTTGGCTAAGATGTCCTTGCATGCAATTTCTAACAGAAGTGAACCTTAATTACTAAGATGAGGCATTTGCTTTAAAATGGTTTCAGATTCACACAAAAGAACCACTCACCTATTATGATTTTCCGAGCAGTAGGTATGATATAGCCTTTCTAGTTCTTCCATTACTCTCGTTGCAGCATTTCTTTGTGGATGGTATTTGAAATCATCACATGCTTACATTATATCTTACCAACACAATTTAAAATACCTCTTATTGAACTGACTTCCACTGCACAATAAAAATCGTTTGAGAAGATCGCTCTTAATCAAATACACACTTTTGAGGGATCTGGAAACGTTCCTAGTGGTTGCTACCTATAGTGGGTACATACGAAGATACCTAGACCAACATTCAATCACAAGGTTCAAAAAATGGTTCAAATGGCTCTGAGCACTATGGGACTTAACATCTGTGGTCATCAGTCCCCTAGAACTTAGAACTACTTAAACCTAACTAACCTAAGGACATCACACACATCCATGCCCGAGACAGGATTCGAACCTGCGACCAATCACAAGGAAAATATGTTTTTGTCTACCCCTTCCTTTGGGGTGCATTCTATCTTTTATTAGTGATGAAGTTTCTTTTACTCTTTGACATATTTGACAATAGTGAATAACATTTTCTTACAAATCTATTCATATTTTTAAAATAATAATATTTAATCATGTGACATGAGAATTTTCAAACTCCAAAATGGCCGTTATCTTGGTCGATATATGGTACTCAATTAACTTATATGTCACATGACCTAATACAAAGATTATCAGTCTCACACTTTGATCTTTACAACACCACTATAGTATTTCATTGTCTAGTAGTCAGTTACCACTATTATTATCATTGAGCAAACTGTTTGTTTGTATTGTCAGAATAACTTCATTTTTACACTGGATCCAAGTTAGTTGAGTTAGTGTCTGGCTTCATAGCATAGTTGAGTGTTCAGGCTGGTTAACTGCCATGCAGGGGTCCTGGGTTCAGTTCCTTGCTGGGTTGCAGTTTTTATTGACTCATGGACAGGGTGTTATCCTCATCATCGTTTCTCCACTGTTTTCACGTAACTGGTATAAAAATAAAATTCCTTGCACCTGGTGACTGAACAACCCTAGATGGGGTCCCTTTGCCACACATGCCCCATCATTTCATTTCTTTTGAGCAAGCTTTGTGATGTCATTGTTATGATCACCTATTTTCACAAAATAAATTTGTAACCTGGTACCGGTTGAAATGAAGCCTGTCTTCCACAAAACCTGTAGGCAATCTGGGTAAAACATCTGGTATGTATAATACTGTATATTAATACCCTCAATATACTTAATCTCAAAATCGAATTCTTGTGGAAATAAGGACCATCTCATTACGGTGTGATGTAACAGTTTTCAGTGCATGGAAGGGTAAAGGCCAGATGATCACTGTGATTTTATTTCCTGGTTAAGATATCTATATTGTTTAAAGCCCCATACCAAAGCCAATGGATCTCACATGCGAATCTATAGTCTGAAGCATCAGATGAAATTTTCAAGATTTTGTCTGGGTTCGGATGTTTTAGCAACTTTGTCTGGACGAGGTCCACTTTTATTTGATTCAAGTCTTTCCTTTCGTCCTAACCTCAGTGCCCTGGAAATTTTTTTTAATAACTGCTTAGTGATTGGGTTGCTGGCGTAATTCCGTGACAGAAATTTCCAAAAATATTAACCATTCCCAAAAATGAGTTTAGTTGTCTTTCTTCTGTGGATCAGGACATTTAGCTATAGCCTCCACTTTCATGGGTTGGGTCAGATTCCTCTTGCATTTATAATGCATCCCAAAAATTTCGCTTCTTTGCTTCCATACGAATATTTAGCTAATTTTGTTGTAGTACCTCTTTGCTTACATTTAGCGAACACTCATTGTAGATCGCATTTTTAGAAATAAAAAGTGCATCATCAGAAGATAGGATAACCTTTTGTAGGAGTGCATTATATAAAGTCAGATCTAACGCACACATAAATACATATACCAATATTTAAACCAAATCGGTAACACTTTAAATTGATATGATTGCCCTTCCGATAAAAATCCTTACGCTGTCGTGATTCAGGATAAGCAATAAGCTGTTTTGGCCGACACCTGCTGCTGTTGGCGTAACTCCTGGGTAGTTTCTCTGGTGATGGTGATACCCGCTATTTTCATTTCTGTGCTCTCTCTGGGGACTGATCTGCATACTGAAGAAAGGTTTGTGAGTGATCTTGTGTACTTTCAACTTGTCCTACAGCAAGTATGAATACGTCAGGGCTACTTCTGAATTTATGTGCTCATTTCTGAATATATGTTCCACCAGATTACCCCGACTTTCGTTGTCTGTGGCTTTCATACTGTTCCTTTTGTAAACCAGTTTCTTACTAGGCCACGAAACACCTGCAGAAGAGACGAAATCCGACGCTCGGAACAGAAGATCCTCAGATGAGTGGTCTGCTAGGGAACATTGTCAGTCGGGGGTCCATTGCTAATCTGCTACAGTTACTTCCAACAAAAATCCAAACGCTACAAAACTTTATCTACTAATTGGCCTCTACAACGCCTAGAAGCGTGTAATAGCTTCTCTTCAGCACACTGTATATGTCAAATCGTCTATCATTGCACCAAATCGTAATCTTATCAAGATACAATTGAACGTTCGTACAGCTTTCTTCACACGGTGCTTCATTATAGAGAACTGCATTATCTGAGAAAAGCCTGAGGTTACTATGAATATTGGCTGTCAGGTCACTCATGTGCAACATGAGCAGCAGTAGTCCCAACACGCTTCCTTGGGGCACACCCGACGTTAATTCTAGATCTTTAGATAAGCCTCCATCTAATGAGGAAGCCTTTGAGTGCGACGTCGCAAGTTCAGTCTTTAGTAATGCTCACCTGAAAGAACTGTCTTAATAGTTATGACATGAAAAGTATTAGCATGTGCATAAGAAAGGCGACAGAGAATGAATGTCTCGGAGGTGTAGAGATCAATCTTCTGCGGGTTGTATGTATTACACTTCACAAAATAGACGTCGTTGGCACTCAAGAAATGTTCAGAACAAACCATTAACTTGCACCGTGAACAACGAATGAAAGTGATGTGCCACAGTGATCACAAAAGGTTCGCATGCTGCGGGTGATCTTCCATGTACGAAATTCTTTTTATTACCCGCTCCTTCCAGTCAACATTGTCAAAAGCTTTCTCTAAGTCTACAAATGCTAGAAACGTAGGTTTGCCTTTTCTTAATCTAGCTTCTAAGATAAGCCGTAGGGTCAGTATTGCCTCACGTGTTCCAATATTTCTACGGAATCCAAACTGATCTTCACCGAGGTCGGCTTCTATCAGATTTTCCATTCATGTGTAAAGAATTCGCTTTAATATTTCGCAGCCGTGACTTATTAAACTGATAGTTCGGTAATTTTCACATCTGTCAACACCTGCTTTCTTTGGGATTGGAATTATTATATTCTTCTTGAAGTCTGAGGGCTTTCCCAAGGCTGTCAGTAGTTCTAATGGAAAGTTGTCTACTCCCAGGGCTTTGTTTCGACTTTCAGCGCTCTGTCAAACTCTTCACACAGTATCATATCTCCCATTTCATCTTCATCTACATCCTCTTCCGTTTCCATAATATTGCCCTCAAGTACATCGCCCTTGTATGGACCCTCTATATACTTCTTCTACCTTTCTGCTTTCCCTTCTTTACTTAGAACTAGGTTCCCATCTGAGCTCTTGATATTCATATAAGTGGTTCTCTTCTCTCCAAAGGTCTCTTTAATTTGCCTGTAGGCAGTATCTATCTTACCCCTAGTGAGATAAGCCTCCATATCCTTACATTTGTCCTCTAGCCATGCCTGCTTAGCCATTTTGCACTTCCTGTCGATTTCATTTTTGAGACGTTTGTATTCCTTTTCGCCTGCTTCATTTACTGCATTTTTATATTTTTTCCTTTCATCAATTAAATTCAATATTTCTTCTGTTACCCAAGGATTTCTAATAGCCCTCGTTTTTTTACCTACTTGATCCTATGCTGCCTTCACTACTTCATTCCTCAAAGCTACCCATTCTTCTTCTACTGTATTTCTTTCCCCCATTCCTGTCGATTGTTCCCTTATGCTCTCCCTGAAACTCTGTACAACTTCTGGTTTAGTCAGTTGATCTAGGTCCCTTCTCCTTAAATTTCCACCTTTTTGCAGTTTCTTCAGTTTTAATCTACAGTTCATAACCAATAGATTGTGGTCAGAGTCCACATCTGCCCCTGGAAAGTGTTATAATTTAAAACCTGGTTCCAAAACGTCTGTCTTACCATTATGTAATCTATCTGAAACCTGTCAGTATCTCCAGGCTTCTTCCATGTATACAACCTTCTTTTATGATTCTTGCCTGTTTCAGTATCACTTTCCATTGCTAAGCACATATCGTCATCACTGTACTCCTCACGTACATTGTACGCACAGTAGAGCGTATACAACACAACACAGTCCACTGACTCATGATGGAGAAGTGCTAATGTTTCATCTGCCACGTCTTTCTCACTTTGCAGACCTTCTTGGGTTCCTTTCTGCCGAAATGTCAACTTCGACAACTGTTTTTGTAGATATAATGCAATGTATCCTTTGTTTATTGTTACATCGCCACTAGCACTGTAGCACTGTTGCACTGTTGTGAGTTACTCGTCGACTTAGCAGTTCGACTACACGCCGCACACTAACGACGTTCTCACCATTGGATACCTCCAGTCCCGCCCATGTTGCCATTAGCAGCCAATATTGTGGTTGCATGGTACATCTACATCTAAATCTACATACATACTCCGCAATCCTCCATACGGTGCGTGGCGGAGGGTGCCTCGTACCACAACTAGCATCTTCTATCCCTGCTCCACTCCCAAACAGAACGAGGGAAAAATGACTGCCTATATGCCTCTGTACGAGCCCTAATCTCTCTTATGTTATCTTTGTGGTCCTTCCGCGAAATGTAAGTTGGCGACAGTAAAATTGTACTGCAGTCAGCCTCAAATGCTGGTTCTCTAAATTTTCTCAGTAGCGATTCACGAAAAGAACGCCTCATTTCCTCTAGAGACTCCCACCCGAGTTCCTGAAGCGTTTCCGTAACACTCGCGTGATGATCAAACCTACCAGTAACAAATGTAGCAGCCCGCCCCTGAATTGCATCTATGTCCTCCCTCAATCCGACCTGATAGGGATCCCAAACGCTCTAACAGTACTCAAGAATAGGTCGTATTAGTGTTTTATAAGCGGTCTCCTTTACACATGAACCACATCTTCCAAAAACTCTACCAATGAACCGAAGACGACTATCCGCCTTCCCCACAACTGCCATTACATGCTTGTCCCACTTCATATCGCTCTGCAATGTTACGCCCAAATATTTAATCGACGGGACTGTGTCAAGCACTACACTACTAATGGAGTATTCAAATATTACAGGATTCTTTTTCCTATTCATCTGCATTAATTTACATTTATCTATATTTAGAGTTAGCTGCCATTCTTTACACCAATCACAAATCCTGTCCAAGTCATCTTGTATCCTCCTACAGTCACTCAACGACGACACCTTCCCGTACACCACAGCATCATCAGGAAACAGCCGCACATTGCTATCCACCCTATCCAAAAGATCATTTATGTAGATAGAAAACAACAGCGGACCTACCACACTTCCCTGGGGTACTCCAGATGATACCCTCACCTCCGATGAACACCCACCATCGAGGACAACGTACTGGGTTCTATTACTTAAGAAGTCTTCGAGCCACTCACATACGTGGGAACCAATCCCATATGCTCGTACCTTAGTTAGGAGTCTGCATGGTAGACAATATGCGGAGCGTCGAATGCCGTAAACAGCATTTGCCCTTTGCCATTTTGCACTCAATGGGTTCCTTGTAAGATAACATACTACAACCCTCCTACCGACAAATTCTCAATCCATTCAAAACCTTTCGCTCAGTACGCGGTACGATCGTACCTTCGACCTAACGGCCGGCTTAGGCACAAAGGACCGAAATTCCGCTCACTTTTTGCCGCTGGTTTCACTGGTCAGGCAGCAGCTTGCGCTACGGCAGTTTCTCCTGTCCGGTGTGACGTCACGCGGCCCAGTGGGAGTCTCGCCAAGGCGGCCGCTGTGGGCGGCATCGAGATGGGCTGCCGGCCTCACAACATCCGGTGACCAGCGCCCGGTGGCCCTTGGTTGCACGCTGACATCGCAGAGTGGGGAGCGCGCAGAGGGCGCCGACGCGATTCAGTGCTTAGCGTCGCCGGCTACCATAGCGCCGAAGCCGCCGGCTCCAGATACAATGTTCCTATGGCGGACACGAAGACCGCGAGTCATAAAAGATCGAGGAGCGGGCCATTATACCCTAGCCAAATTCCGATACTTGCTTTTGTTACGTGCCTCTTCAACGATTTGTCTTCCGGTCTAAGGCGCTGCAGTCATGGACTCTGCGGCTGGTCCCGGGGGAGGTTCGAGTCCTCCCTCGGGCATGGGTGTGTGTGTTTGTCCTTACGATAATTTTAAGTTACGTAGTGTGTAAGCTTAGGGATTGATGACCTTAGCAGTTAAGTCCCATAAGATTTCACACACGTTTGAACATTTTTGATCTGTCTTCAGATTGGACGATACAAAGTTATGAAGTACGAGGGTAGTCCCAAAACTAAGGTCTCCTATTTTTTTTATAAGTACATAGACCTGTTTATTTCTACAATGGTTTACATCAGTTTACACCTTGAACATTTAGCAATTTTTCGACATAATCTCCATTTCTGTCGATGCATTTTTGTAGACGCTGTGGCAGTTTTTATATGCCCATGTCATGCCAGCTCGCCGCCATCTGTTTAGAAAGTTATGAACTTCTTCTTTCACCTCGTCGTCGGAGCTGAATCGCTGCGACCACAATTAACGCTGACAGGTACTGTGAGAGTCTGAAAAAACTCAAACGGGCAATTCAGAATCGGAGAAGAGGAATGTTGAGCAACAGCGTACACATTCTCCATGACAACGCTCACCCACACATCGCTCGGCAAACAGTTGCCCTCCTGCAACAGTGTCAGTGGAACATAATCACCCACCCACCCTATTGTCCTGACTTGGCGCCCAGTGACTATCACCTGTTACCTATGTTAAAAGAACATTTGGCTAGCTCTCTGCTGGTAATGCACGACCTTTACCAACGCCATTTTGAAACCTATGTATAATACACTACTGGCCATTACAATTGCTACACCACGAAGATGACGTGCTACAGAGGCGAAATTTACCGACAGGAAGAAGATGCTGTGATATGCAAATGACTAGCTTTTCAGAACATTCACACAAGGTTGGCGCCGGTGGCGACACCTACGTGTGGCGCCGGTGGCGACACCTACAACGTGCTGACATGAGGATGAGGAAAGTTTCCAACCGATTTCTCATACACAAACAGCAGTTGACCGGCGTTGCTTAGTTAATCGTTGTTGTGATGCTTCGTGTAAGGAGGAGAAATACGTACCATCACGTTTCCAACTTTGATAAAGGTCGGATTGTAGCCTATCGCGATTGCGATTTATCGTATAGCGACACTGTTGCTCGCGTTGGTCGAGATCCAATGACTGTTAGCAGAATATGGAATCGGTGGGTTCAGGAATAGGGGACGCCTTGCTGGATCCCAACGGCCTCGTATTACTAGCAGTCGAGATAACAGGCAACTTATCGGCATGGCTGTAACGGATCGTGCAGCCACGTCTCGATCCCTGAGTCAACAGATGGGGACGTTTGCAAGACAACAACCATCTGCATGAACAGTTCGACGACGTTTGCAGCAGCATGGACTATCAGCTCGGAAACCATGGCTGCGGTTAGCCTTGACGCTGCATCACAGATAGGAGCGCCTGCGATAATGTACTCAACGACGAAACTGGGTGCACGAATCTCAAAACGTCCTTTTTTCGGATGAATCCATGTTCTGTTTACAGCATCGTGATAGTCGCATCCGTGTTTGGCGACATCGCGGTGAACGCACATTGGAAGCGTGCATACGTCATCGCCATTGGGGTGCCATTGGTTTCACGTCTCGGTTACCTCTTGTTCGCATTGACGGTACTTTGAACAGTGGACGTTACATTTCAGATGTGTTACGACCCGTGGCTCTACCCTTCATTCTATCACTGCAAAACCCTACATTTCAGCAGGATAATGCACGACCGCGTGTTGCAGGTCCTGTACGGGTTTTTCTGGATACAGAAAATGTTTGACTGCTCTCCTGGCCAGCACGTCTCCAGATCTCTCACCAATTGAAAACGTCTGGTCAATGGTGGCCGAGCAACTGGCTCGTCAGAATACGCTGTTATTGAACTGTGGTATCGTGTTGAAGCTGCATGGGCAGCTGCACCTGTACACGCCATCCAAGCTCTGTTTGACTTAATGACCAGGCGTATCAAGGCCGTTATTACGGCCGGAGGTGGTTGGTCTGGGTACTGATTTCTCAGGATATATGCACCCAAATTGCGTGAAAATGTAGTCACATGTCAGTTCTAGTATAATATATTTGTCCAATGAATTCCCGTTTATCATCTGCATTTCTTCTTGGTGTAGCAATTTTAATGGCCGGTAGTGTTGTAAGGCTGCTACTGATCGGTAGTTCATGAGACTATAGGGAATGAAACGGGAATATTCGACGATGTTCCATAACCAATTCGGAATTTTTTTTAACCTGCACTGGCTAAGGAAAAAAAAATTGTTGCATTACTATTGAACACCCCTCGTTCTTACTTGATGAGCTTTATAATAACGCCCACATATGTTTTTCTAATACGGAGGAAAATAAACTGATGAAGGGACTGTGAAAATTGGATAATTATCGATAATAAATGAAGTGAAGTGTCTGAACTTTAAAACATTTGTGAATGCAACATTTGACATTTTGTGTCGGCATAATTTGAGAAAACAGGTTCACAGAAGGACTCGTCCTTCATTTACACCCATTACCTTTCAAGTTTCAGCGAAGAAGAACAGAAAGACTACACGAAACAAAGAGTTTTCGTCTTTCTCAGAGACAATAGCTGACACGTATTTAGCGGAAATAGAAGAGCTGAATTCACAAAATTTTGTGTTAAAAATTCAACATTATTTTAAATACGAAGAATATAAATGTTTACGACTGAAATAACTGGTTTTTATGGTCACCGTAGTTCCGTAGTTACATGAATTTCTTTTTTCTTTCTTTTTTTTTTTTTTTTTTTTTGGTAGACGAAGATAATGATATCCAGTGATATCGTAGGATTCCTAATGTATCGTTGGCTTGATTACATTACACCCTTCAAGAAGGGAGCGCACACATACATTCATGACGTAAAAACATTACCGTTTAATGGCGTGTTGGTCCCTCTTTGCAACCCAGTACTTCAGAGAGTCTGTGAGCAAAGATTCTAAATGTCTTCGGTAGGTTTCGGGGAATACGCGGTACCAATTGTCTACGCCCAGGCCATGCAATTATCGTAAACTACGGGGCCCTGGTTTGTGAGCGCGGAGCTAGCTCTCAATACTGCTCCAGATAGTCCAAAGGGCTCACATCTGTAGAATTTGGTGGCCAAGACACCAACGTGAGTTAACCATCGTGCTCCTCGAATCACTGCAGCACAGTCCTGGCTTTATGACAATGGACAGTTATCATGCTGGGAGATGTCATCGCCCCAGGGAAGCACCAAGCGTGAAGGGATGTAGGTGGTGCGCGATAAAATTCAAGTTGATTAAAACTGTGTGCCAGACCGACACTCGATGTGGGACCTATGCCTATTGAGGATAAGTACTCTACCGACTGAGCTATCCACACGGGACTTACAACCACGCTCACAGGTTTTCTTTCGCTAGTTCATCGTCTCGTACCCTTGCTGTAGCTAACCGTGTTAAACGCAGTACCTTTTCTTTCAGAGTCCGCCCCTATAACTGAGTGGTCAGCGCGGCGGTCTGTCACGCCAATGGGCCCGGGTTTGATTCCTGGATGGGTAGGAGATTTTCTCCGCTCATGGACTGGGTGTTGTGTTGTCCTTATCATCATTATTTCCTCCCCATCGACACGCAAGTCGCCGACATGGCGTCAACTAGAAAGACTTGCACCAGGCGAACGGTCTACCCGACGGGAGGCCCTAGCCACACGGAATTTCCATTTATCACCAGCGGAAGGCAACGGGAAACCACCACTAGAATCACTTCCCTAGACGCTCATGCGGTGGACCTCCATGACGAGGCTTCCCTCATGACAAGACCTGCCGTAAGGCAGAACACATAGTTAGTTTTCTTTCCGTAGAACTAGTCCCGTGAGGTACGCAGGGGAACTTATGGGAAATATGGAAGGTAGGACGCAAGTTATCCGCGGAGTAAAGCCGTGAGTGCGGGTCGTGAGTCGTGCTTGGGTAGCTCTGTCGGTAGATGACATTCCAGTGAAAGGAAAAGGTCTGAGGTTCGAATCCCGGACAGCACCCCTATCTGATGTGTGTATTACACTCATGTAGTGTCTGGAGATATGTGGACACGGAGAACTGCGGACAGTGGAAATTCGCGGACACAGCCCGTCCCGTCCCTTGCCTCTCGGTCGATACTTTACGCACCTGCACCGCTCCTCAAAACTTGTGTAAACGTCGCGCTGGTCGAAACAGGAATCCCTGTGCCAACTTTGCTTCGAAAGAAAGGGCAGGACATGGAACTACAGAACATAAAAAAAAAGAGAGATTTTTCAAATAGTAGTCCATGTTCTCTCTCAACTCGATAATAAATTCAGTTAGGAAGGGTATACCACAGAAATGCTTAAGCGCCTAAACAAATCTGTATTTGCCGTGAAAATAATGTCAGATGTAGGAGACATAAATATAAAAAACTTGCATACTTTGCTTATTTTCATTCTATTATGTCATATGGGATCATATTCTGGGGCAACTCATCAAACCGAGCAAAACTTCTAGGGTACAAAAGCGTGTGATAAGAATTATTTATGGTGTAAATTCAAGAACATCTTGCAGAAACCTGTTCAAGGAACTTTGTATTCTAAACACTGCTTCTCAGTGTATTTATTCCTTAATGAAATTTGTTGCAAGTAATACATCTATATTTCCAATCAATAGCTTAATACATAGTATCAATACTAGGAATAAGAACAATCTATATAAAAACCTAAAATCACTTACCTTGGTCCAAAAAGGGATCCAATATTCAGGGACACACATTTTCACTACATTGCCAGCAACCATTAAATACTTGGCTACTGATAAAGCTCGGTTTAAACAGAGTTTGACAGACTTGTTGATAGGCAACTCCTTCTACTCCACAGATGAATATCTTAACAGAGACTGTTAAACCAGCTTAAGTAAAAATATCTGTTAGATTTCAGTTTTGACAACACTTGGTCACAACAATCAAGATTAGGTATTTTGTCTATGATAAATTTATTAATAGTGCATTACAGTGCTTCATCCTGACAGTGTGTTAATTCTGTAAATATTAGCTGTCCTAGTTTACTGCATTGTATTAACTTATTTTCGACTATCAGGGTAGTAAGTATTATATTCAAATGTTTTATGTTTTTATGTTATACTTTCTGACATGTTTCATACCCACGAGAATCATCTCATTTCTTGGGTCTATGGAACGAAAACCGAATCTAATGTAATCTAATCTTTAAACAAGCAGAAAGCATTGTTTGGTCTCAGATTATCCCATAAAATAGCAGTTTTTGCAGCTATGCATGTCTTCATAGCATCACGCATTTAAAACATAACAAAAACTATTACCTTTGATTGAATTTTTTGAATGGTATTTATGTACGGAATTGTTAGGTAGCAAGCAATTATGCAATAATAATTATATTCGGAAAGATTCTCTGGGACATTGCTTTCATCTTATACATTAAATTAAAGGTTTAGCTTTTCGAATGAAATCACAGCAGTATTGTACACTGCAACTGCGGAAAACTGCTTATCCTTCGAACATTCATACGATAGCTGATAGTCTGTTAACTGCACATAAATTTAAGGAAATATCAAATGATTAATCAATATGGACATCCAGCTGCATCAATACTTAATTACGTCAATCAAAATCTAAATCTGTGTATAGTTAAGACTCTTCTTTCTATTTGCTTATATTTGCGTATTACTCTAAAGTAGCATTGATCTTAGTGCCACATTAAATAAGAATCACAACAAGTAAAAATAAAATATATCTTGACTTTTCTTCAGTTAAATAAAAACTTCATTGCATGACAGATATAATTGCTTTGCAGGTTCTACTGACAGATATACTGTTGATGTACGCCGATATTACAGAACTAATTATCGCTTAAATGACCTACTGTCACCATAAATTTCAGTTGCTGCTAATCTCTTTTCAACTGCCAGTTTCTCTTTAATTATTATGTGTCCTTTCTTTATTTTGTACCATGACATCATTAATGATTTTTCATAAGCCAGAAGAGTGATCGTATTTCACTCAGCAAATTAACGCAGAGTATATCGCTCTTTTTTCTCAACCTTTCACATATCCACATTTCTTTCTTTTGTTATAGGCTTTTTGACAGCCGTAGTTAACAAAACAGCAAAAAACGCTTAATCGTTCTTCAGCGTCTTGGTGTCTAGAAATCACGTTTCCAAATGAAAATATTTACATAACTATTGATGGTGTGATGGTGGCTTCAGTATATAGAAAAACAGACGACAGATCATTGTCTTTAATTAGTGAACATGGGGAGGTCACTTATGCGCTGCCGGTATGGCGAAAAGATGAGGTCACGATGGCTTGAAAACGAAGATATGCGGACACCACCAGCTCGAGGACGGGGTGTGTGGCCCAACCACCGCGCAAAGGTGGTGTCCGAAAATTTCTAGCAAACCCTGCTGTCGGCATCTGTCTGTGTGTGCATTTCACTGTCTTTTATATCGAACCCGAAACAGGTTTCCTGTCTGTCCGATATGCATGATTTCGCAATCGTGGTAACTGACTGTGCCCACTTCCGACTCACTGTTCATCCTTGGTTAAGCTCTTTCTGTTTATTGTGTTTGGTTATTTTTTTTAAGGTTGTGTTAAGAAACTGCACGTCCGAAATCCGACTTTAACCTTCTGTCTAAGAAAATACTTTGCTATGTTGTCATTGATGGGACTTGTATATATGAGTGTAACGTAACGTTTGTTTACGTCAGATCTAATCTGACTTAAGTGTTTCTCGTTTATCGTTTTTCTTCACAGTGCAGTACACTTTATCACGTTCTCAACAACCGTTTCTTAAGGTTGTCTCATCCGTAGTATTTAGTTGCTTGGCTCTAACCTCATCACCCGCCGGAGTGGCCGTGCGGTTCTAGGCGCTACAGTCTGGAGCTGAGCGACCGCTACGGTCGCAGGTTCGAATCCTGCCTCGGGCATGGATGTGTGTGATGTCCTTAGGTTAGTTAGGTTTCATTAGTTCTAAGTAATAGGCGACTGATGACCTCAGAAGTTAAGTCGCATAGTGCTCAGAGCCATTTTGAACCATTTTCTTACCTCATCTGTAAGGGGCAACTAAAGCATCCTTTGCAACGCTGAGTAGAAATACTCCTTTTACGTTGTGTAGGGTGACTGCAATTACTACGAACTATTATTCCTGAATATGTACGCTTTCTGTACACGTCAAACGCATATGTACTCTCCGATATGCTAACGGACATATTGAAAAAGTTGGTACTACCTTCGGATTCACGTTCAAGCGTAAAGTACATTTTGGGTGGATTTAATTAAGTTCATCCAGCAGCTGCTTAGTGACTCTAAATAATATTAAAATTACGTCTACATGATACCAGTAATAAAGTATTTTCTCCTTAATATCTGGGAAATTGTCAAAGAAACGAACTCCTAAGTCACCGATAAAACGTTATCATTAACTGAATTTTACGCCAGTACTCGGTGGAACATGAGAATAATATTAAACAGGAAAACAATTCTTAAGTACTCCAACACTATATTTATTTAGCACGAACGAGCTTTCGACTTCTTGGACAATCTTCAGATGACGACTTAATATTGCAAACACAGACAGAAACAATGGGCGAGTTATACAAATCTTATTTGTAAACAAGACTCATGTGTGTAGGAGCGCTCTTACATAGGAAAACATTAAGTTTTTCTGCAATAGAAATAGTTGCATTAACTGAAAACTGAGGGAAAAAGAGCCCTTATGTGGAGCTACATTTAACAACTGATGAGAAGTAAGGTGAATTTACAATTGTACCAAAAACGTAATTTAAGCAAAGGAAAAAAAGGAAACTGCGTCTGATCATTTGATACTAAACTGGCATTCTGTGTCATGTGTTTTATTGATTTTCAGTGTTTCCAGTAGGAGCATTTTTCTGCTTTTCTTATTGTGGTCAACAATTGAACCCAGAACTACTAATGAACGGGATACAACGCGTCGGCTTTGACCAATTACGTCAGAATTTGCCAGAGAAGATTTATTATACAAATTTAACAGTTGAGACGAGTGTTCATAAACAAAGGAATGCAGGAGAGGAAACAGATGGTGGACATATATCACGTCCCGTATATTTCGACCATAATGTTAAGGATATGGCTTGTTTGAGTCCCCGTACTTCTGTAAAAAATAGAGGAAGAGAAAGGGATAGAAGTAGCGGTGCATAGAATATCTCAGTTAACATATATACGAGTTGTATCTCGAACTTCAGTCAATCTGTATAGGTTAACTGCAGTACGGCATAAAAATTTAACGTACGTCGATTTCTTCGTTTTCTTTACCATTAGTATCCTATTCTTCAGGTGAACTGAATAGGTGATGTGAAGTACGGAATACAAATTTACAGGTGTTGTTTCTTTCGTCTCCGCTACTGCTAACATTCTGTTTTTCCCTAGATAGTATTACTAGCGAAGGCGGAAAGATCTACATACATAATATTTGTATCCGATACTTCAGTTGGCCTATATAGGTCAACTGAATAATAGGATACTAGTGCTAGCGAAGGCGAAAAATAGCGACATACATAACGTTTGTGTCCTGTTCCTTAGTTGCCCTGTACAGGTAAACCACATCAATGTTACATACGTCACTTTCTCCGTCTAGCTAGCACTAGTATCCCGTGCTTCAGTTGACTTGTATACGTCAACTGAAGGACGGGATACAAATTTTACATATGTCGGTCTTTTCGCATTCAGTAGTGCTAGTAGAGACTCGAAAAAAATCGTAGTGATACTAATACTGGGAAAGGGAAAACGAGCAACAGCTGCAAAATTTGTATTCCGTACTGCAGCTGACGAACCCATATTTAATGCAGAACAGTGTAATACGACAAAGAAATAGACAAATTCAGAACAACATAAAAATAAAAAAGTAAACTTACCGCACGCAAATTCCTCGCAAAGAACCGAAGCTCGCCTTGGAAGGCATCAACAAAAATCACATACACAAGAAACACATCACGAGAAAACACACATACACACATACATACAAATATATAAACCCAGAAGTTCACATCAACGAGCTGAAGTAAAATAAATAAATAAAAAAGAACACAGAAGAAAATTACATAAAAAAAGAAAATGAAGAATGACGGATCAACCACAAAACCTCCAAATCAATATTTTTACCATCTCGTCCAAACCAAACTTCTCCTTAATTATTTAATTATCAGTCTCCCCCCCCCCCCCCCAATCCCAGTCTGAAACTAACTAACAAATTTTCGACGATACATTTGCCCAACACGTTTAAGGAAACACTTAAATGGGCAATAAGTATCAGGTACACTGTGCCTCCATGAATATTTATCTAAATGGCTCTTTAGTGTCGAAATTCGTCGTTTCCCCTCCCTACAACAGATTTTATGGCTGACCAATAACGTTCTATGCTGTTTGTACGAGCCCCAGCTGATGAATATCTGAATTCAGTGTAGTACCTGGACTCGTTTCCTGTCTTCTGGAATCGTTGCCATAATCTTGAGATCACCCTTCGTGGCACACGGAGGGCCCGTGGCGCGACCTGCTGTGTTTGACCAGCCTCCAGTAGCCCTAGTATTCTACCCCTCATAATGTCATCAATATGTGTTCTTTGAGCCATTTTCAACACAGTCACCATTAGTACGTCTGAAAACGTCTACACACCTACTCGCTGCACCGTACTGTGACATGCACCAACACACCTCTGCGTCTGTGGACTACTGCCAGCGCCACCGTGCGACGACCGCAGGTCAAATGCACCGCATGGTCATACCCCGAAGTGATTTAAACCCGCAAACCGCCCACCAGAGCGTTGTTCCACCATGTATTAGCATTATCCTTAATTTATGAGCAAGAGTGTACATGAAACTATAGCGGCTGAAGCGGAAATATTACTCAATATCCCATAACAAATTGAGCATTATTTTAACCGAAACTGGTCGAAAAAAGCCTTGCATTACTTACTGAACGCCCCTCGTTTCGAAAATTCGATGGCAATTAAAATTTGCCGAAACTAGTTATCACTGTGCAAACAATTGCGATCATGGCAAAAAGGGGTGTTAATATACGAATACTTCAACATTTATAAGAAATTATGTTATAAGAATAATATAATGTAAAAAATTGTTTCTCACTTTAAGTTTTATCACAAGTTTTTGGGCATGGAGGGCGGGGATTGTAAAGAAACTGGTTCTCTACTTCTGAAAAAAACCTCTTTTAAATAATAAAACATGACCTATGCAAGGAATCTGACTACCCCTGTTAGTCATCGACGAAAAAAAAATTGGCATAGTCTTTATCAGAACGTGCAGAATCTTAAGTGGGGCTAATAAGACGTCAATTTTAATCTAAATATGGTATGCCAATGTTTACATAAAAAAAATAAATTAGGTAATTCAGTACAATTATTATATAGATGCAATATATCACTTTAACGGTGGCCAAATGAACAATTAAAGTGAATATAATTCCAGTAAACCTGCAAAAGTAAAAAAAAAAAAAATATTACAGGGCCTACATAGACATCGCGCATCTGCAAGATGCCCACGAAATACGTAATTTTGGTTTGAAGCTGAGAGCGAATGAGAAAATGGGTGCAAAAATACTATTCGTCAGTTTTCAAGCAGTAATGGCGGACAGCATCAGCTGGTAATATACGTAATTTTATGGTAGCTAATTTTACTGAACAAAAAATAAAATATGTACTCCCTCGAAAAGAAGTTACACACAAACATTAAAATAAAATTATGATGAGCAGCAAAATGTCTGAGAAGAATTTTGAAAGAAAATTATTAATTGAACTTTAATTTGGCGGGTTTTCAACACTGTCAACAAGACGAAATAATGGAAAGAATATTTCAAATGGTTCAAATGGCTCTGAGCACTATGGGACTCAACATCTTAGGTCATAAGTCCCCTAGAACTTAGAACTACTTAAACCTAACTAACCTAAGGACATCACACACACCCATGCCCGAGGCAGGATTCGAACCTGCGACCGTAGCAGTCCCGCGGTTCCGGACTGCAGCGCCATAACCGCTAGACCACCGCGGCCGGCGGAAAGAATATTTATTGGAACTAAACAAAATTGAATCTTGATATTGTGACAGTATTTTTAAAATAGATAATTCAACTGCAATTGTCTTTAATTTTGAAATGTGAGAGAGCGTAATAATTTTATTGTAATGTCTTAACTGTTGCTGCAGGCAGTGCGATGACGTCAGCGGTGGTCCACACAGACGATCCTGGTTCGTGGCGTGAAGATAATGATGGATCCTCCTGTTTCATTAATATTCCAGTTACGGCGGTGGTCCACGTCTCCGTTGTAGTCGAATCAGCTGGCAGCACTGGCGCGATAATAATAGTGCCAGTGTGTGCGTTGTCGTTACGCGCGCCACGTTTTATTATTAAAAGTTTGTTAATCACGCGGTGCGGGTAGGTAGGAACTATGCAGTGTCTTTAATATTACGATATATAGCCGGTTAATGCCAATACTTCGCACAGTTCTTTCACCGTGTTGTCACAGAAAAACAGTCACATGTGTTCATCACTATAATAGTCCGTTAAACATCAGTTCAATTTACGTCGTCGTCTTTAAGACAGTTTGGATGATATAATAAATGTTCTTGATCAAATCACAGCACTGTTCTTTTACTTGACATTTTGGTTTGTTTCACTTTCACGCAATTCTAACAGTTAGTGTCTCCACACGACAATGGTATCTAGTTCACGGCTAATTGTCACAAGGTCACACAATACGTAAAATCGTCACCGCAAACACTCGATATACTTTTCAGGTTTTGCTGTGCACTTAATAATGCACGATCTCCTATTAACTCAGCGGACGCACTGTAATTAGTTGTTCCTCCGCGTATCACCGTCTTTCACGTCGAACTTTACGTTTCTCCACCCCAACAACTCGCACGCTCTCTATCGGTAGTCGTTCGCTCTCTCTCTGACGCAGTACTTCTCCTAGCCTAACCAAAGATTTACAAAGCATACAAAACCAGAACATTCATATTCGTACAATATTAAATATAAAACAGTAGCAAAATGAATGAAGAAACAATGTGACGTATTAACAAATAAAGAATAGTTGGAATAAATGATACATACGTACTATGACAAGGTAATGCACAAAAGAAAAAAAAATATTATCGACTTTCGGGAAAAGCACTGTCTTTACAGGATGTGGCGTTTGGAGGTTGTATGGTTGAAGAGGTGCGTTCCAGCACCTGAAATTATAGACGTTAAGCACCGCCTTGCTCCATTCTACAATCAGAAATTCCCTTATCCATGTGTAATACAAACGGCGAACACAGAGAAGTGTGTGAAGACAAAGTAGTGACAGGACGGAACCTGTCTGCTTGGTAAGCGGGCGGTTGGCTCCTCGGCCGACCACATGCTGCTGAATCACCAGGGAGGGCGGCCTCCGGAGAGCGAGGGGCCAGGCCGAGGTGCTTCTGGCACTTCCAACGTCCAGTGGCAGGGCCGACTCTGTTATCTGCTCTCACCAAAAATGCAAACGTTTAAACTGACGTTATTACCCAGTCACATTCTTGCTGTGTTCTATGGTCCGAAGCCTCTTTCGATACAACTCCCCACGGTAGCCTACCCTGTGCAAGCCTCTTCATTTCTGCATAACTACTGCAGCCTATATCCTTTTGTATCTGCTGCCTTGGTCTCAGTCAACGAACTTTATCCTCCACACTTCCTCAGTTACCACACTGAAACTTGCTTGATGCCTCAGATAGTGTCCGATTAACCGTTAGCTTCTTCTAGTTCAATTTGTCCCGTACATTTATACACTACTGGTCATTAAAATTGCTACACCAAGAAGAAATGCAGACGATAAACAGGTATTCATTGGAAAAATACGTTATACTAGAACTGACATGTGATTACATTTTCACGCAATTTGGGTGCATAGATCCTGAGAAATCAGAACTCAGAACAACTACCTCTGGCCGTAATAACGGCCTTGATACGCCTGGGCATTGAATCAAATAGAGCCTTGGATGGCGTGTACAGGTACAGCTGCCCATGCAGCTTCGACACGATACCACAGTTCATCAAGAGTAGTGACTGGCGTATTGTGAAGAGCCAGTTGCTCGGCCACCATTGACAAGACGTTTTCAGTTGATGAGAGATCTGGAGAATGTGCGGGCTATGGCAGCAGTCGAACATTTTCTGTATCCAGAAAGGCCCGTACAGGACCTGCAACATGCGGTCGTGCATTATCCTGCTGAAATGTAGGGTTTCGCAGGGATCGAATGAAGGGTGGAGCCACGGGTCGTAACACATCTGAAACGTATCGTCCAGTGTTCAAAGTGCCGTCAACGCGAACAAGAGGTGACCGAGACGTGTAACCAATGGCACCCCATACCATCACGCCGGCTGATATGACAGTATGGCGATGACGAATACACGCTTCCAATGTGCGTTCACCGCGATGTCGCCAAACACGGATGCGACCATCATGATGCTGTAAACAGAACCTGGATTCATCCAAAAATGACGTTGTGCCATTCGTGCACCCAGGTTCGTCGTTGAGTACACCATCGCAGGCGCTCTGTCTGTGATGCAGCGTCAAGGGTAACCGCAGCCATGGTCTCCGAGCTGATAGTCCATGCTGCTGCAAACGTCGTCGAACTGTTCGTGCAGATGGTTGTTGTCTTGCAAACGTCCCCATCTGTTGATTCAGGGATCGAAACGTGGCTGCACTATCCGTTACAGGCCTGCGGATAAGATGCCTGTCATCTCGACTGCTAGTGATACGAGGCCGTTGGGATCCAGCACGGCGTTCCGTATTACCATCCTGAACCCACCGATTCCATATTGTGCTAACAGTCATTGGATCTCGACCAACGCGAGCAACAGTGTCGCTATACGATAAATCGCAATCGCGATAGGCTACAATCCGACCTTTATCAAAGTTGGAAACGTGATGGTACGTATTTCTCCTCCTTACTCGAAGCATTACAACAACGATTAACTAAGCAACGCCGGTCAACTGCTGTTTGTGTACGAGAAATCGCTTGGAAACTTTCCTCATCCTCATGTCAGCACGTTGTAGGTGTCACCACCGGCGCCAGCCTTGTGTGAATGCTCTGAAAAGCTAATCATTTGCATATCACAACATCTTCTTCCTGTTGGTTAAATTTCGTGTCTGTAGCACGTCATCTTCGTTGTGTAGCAATTTTGATGGGCAGTAGTGTATCTTTTCGATTTCAGTTCGGTAACTCATCACTAGTCATTCGATCTACCCCTACAATCTTTGTCATTGTTCTATAGACCAGATTAGGTGCAGCAGTATGGTTTTGTAATATACAGGGTGTCCCATTTATCTTGACCACCCTAAATAACTGTTTGTCCAGATGCAAATTACAAAATGTCTCGTGCAAATGTTCTTTAGCTGTCAGGGGGACACCAATCAGCATGATTGCCTTCGTTGTAGCTTTGTTTTTTACAAAGATATGAACAGCGGTATGACTTTTTAAAATGCCACCCTGCATTTTTTTATTCGGTAATTCATTTCCTTTCGTAAAGTCCTACTCAAAAACGTATCACAATATACCATTCACTGAAACACAACGGTATTAATTACATAACACAACATTGACTTTGGGTCCGGGATCACAAACTAGTCCACTTGCTGGAGTTGTCAGAAAAGAAATGAAAACCAAGTAAAAACGTAACACAAAATTTATTTTGACTCTCTTGTTCATCTGACAGGATACCTTCGGTTCAGAACACAGTGTGAACGCAAGGCGTTATGTGCTAGACTTCCATTTTGTTGATACCATATAAGCATTGTGGTTCTTAGCGGCACTTCATCCAGAAGAGGAGGAAGAATTCGTCTGAAGAAGTTGGCATACGCTGTGCCGTTTCCACTACCATTGATGAAACAAGGGCCAATAATTGTAATACCAAGCATCACACACCAGACGTTAACTCTCCATTGACGCTGATGTTCCATCTGTCTGAGCCATGGTGGGTTGTCACTGGACCAATAATGCATGTGCCTTGTATTTACCTGTCCTTTGTTTGAGAAGCAACATTTATTAGTAAATAGAACATTGGAAAAGAAGTTCGGGTTGGCGAGGATTTGCTGCTGTGCCCACTGACAGAACTGTACATTATTCTGGAAATCGTTCCCATGCAATTACTGATGCAGGTGTACATAGTAAGGATGGAACCGGTGACGTGTAGGAATACGATGTACACTGGTTTTAGGAAACACAGTCTCGTGCTCAAGCTGTCGTGTGCTCACATACACTCCTGGAAATGGAAAAAAGAACACATTGACACCGGTGTGTCAGACCCACCATACTTGCTCCGGACACTGCGAGAGGGCTGTACAAGCAATGATCACACGCACGGCACAGCGGACACACCAGGAACCGCGGTGTTGGCCGTCGAATGGCGCTAGCTGCGCAGCATTTGTGCACCGCCGCCGTCAGTGTCAGCCAGTTTGCCGTGGCATACGGAGCTCCATCGCAGTCTTTAACACTGGTAGCATGCCGCGACAGCGTGGACGTGCAGTTGACGGACTTTGAGCGAGGGCGTATAGTGGGCATGCGGGAGGCCGGGTGGACGTACCGCCGAATTGCTCAACACGTGGGGCGTGAGGTCTCCACAGTACATCGATGTTGTCGCCAGTGGTCGGCGGAAGGTGCACGTGCCCGTCGACCTGGGACCGGACCGCAGCGACGCACGGATGCACGCCAAGACCGTAGGATCCTACGCAGTGCCGTAGGGGACCGCACCGCCACTTCCCAGCAAATTAGGGACACTGTTGCTCCTGGGGTATCGGCGAGGACCATTCGCAACCGTCTCCATGAAGCTGGGCTACGGTCCCGCACACCGTTACACCGTCTTCCGCTCACGCCCCAACATCGTGCAACCCGCCTCCAGTGGTGTCGCGACAGGCGTGAATGGAGGGACGAATGGAGACGTGTCGTCTTCAGCGATGAGAGTCGCTTCTGCCTTGGTGCCAATGATGGTCGTATGCGTGTTTGGCGCCGTGCAGGTGAGCGCCACAATCAGGACTGCATACGACCGAGGCACACAGGGCCAACACCCGGCATCATGGTGTGGGGAGCGATCTCCTACACTGGCCGTACACCACTGGTGATCGTCGAGGGGACACTGAATAGTGCACGGTACATCCAAACCGTCATCGAACCCATCGTTCTACCATTCCTAGACCGGCAAGGGAACTTGCTGTTCCAACAGGACAATGCACGTCCGCATGTATCCCGTGCCACCCAACGTGCTCTAGAAGGTGTAAGTCAACTACCCTGGCCAGCAAGATCTCCGGATCTGTCCCCCATTGAGCATGTTTGGGACTGGATGAAGCGTCGTCTCACGCGGTCTGCACGTCCGGCACGAACGCTGGTCCAACTGAGGCGCCAGGTGGAAATGGCATGGCAAGCCGTTCCACAGGACTACATCCAGCATCTCTGCGATCGTCTCCATGGGAGAATAGCAGCCTGCATTGCTGCGAAAGGTGGATATACACTGTACTAGTGCCGACATTGTGCATGCTCTGTTGCCTGTGTCTATGTGCCTGTGGTTCTGTCAGTGTGATCATGTGATGTATCTGACCCCAGGAATGTGTCAATAAAGTTTCCCCTTCCTGGGACAATGAATTCACGGTGTTCTTATTTCAATTTCCAGGAGTGTATGTATTCGTAGCAACGGAAGCGAGAACAGCAAAATCGGCAGCTTCGTCTCTGCGAATGCCACGACGATTGTGTTGTCGTGGATTGAAACTTCCCGTTTCCTGAAGCGTCGCAACATGACGAGAAAACATCTGTCGTGAAGATGGGTTCTTGTCAGGATATCGTTCTCTGTACTGTTCCGCTGCCTGCATAGCATTTCGCCAATTTCAACAACAACAATAGAAGAAACGTTATGTCGATGCAGATTGTAAGAAGGACAGCCTTCACTGTATGCCTACTTTACACAACAGTATTTAAAAGGACTAAACTATTGTACTAAATGTACCCGTACATAAGAAAACAGTATTACAATTACTGTTCTGCTAACTTACATTCCCCATAGATGAGTAGCATTTCTACTTTCTCTTCGTTGGTGTACATTCTACTCACACAACTCTTCAACTGACGATGGTTGACGGAATGACAGGTATGCATTCTATTTATGTTTACATTTGTCCTCTGTCAACGCCAGCACGTGGATGTGTTCCATTACCCCGAGTACGTGCACTCAGCGCTGGGAGCGTCAACGTCAGTGTTGTGTTATGTAATTAATAACGTGGTGCTTCAGTGAACGGTTCACTGTGATACATTTTTGAATAGGTCTTTACGAGAGGAAATGAATTACCGAATAAAAAATACAGGGCGCCATTTAAAAAAGTCATACCGCTGTTCATATCTTTGTAAAAAACAGAGCTACAACGAAGGCAATCATGCTTATTGATGTTCCCCTGACGGCTAAAGAACATTTGCTTGAAACAATTTGCAATTTGCTTCTGGAAAAACAGTTATTTAGGGTGGTCAACATAAATCGGAAACCCTGTGTACTGTCTCAGAACATTACGAATCACCTCGAAGAACACCATTTATTGACAAATAGTCAATGCGGAATCAGAAAGTATCGTTCTTGTGAAACACAGCTAGCTCTTTATACTCACAAACTAATGTATGCTATCGACAAAGGACGACAAATAGATTCCATATTTTTAGATTTCCAGAAGCGACTTCTAATCAAACTGCGTGCCTACAGAGTATCGTCTCAGTTGTGCGATTGGATTCGTGATTTCCTGACAAATAGGTCACAGTTCATGGTATCTGACGGAAAGTCGTCGAGTAAAACAAAAGTAATACTGCCGTTCCCCAAGGAAGGGTTGTAAACCGTCTGCCGTTCCTAATCTAAATAAACGACTTAGGACACCACTTGAGAAGTTCTCTTAGATTTTTTGCAGATGATGCTGTCATTCGCCGCCTTGTAAAGTCATCAGATACTCAAAACCAATTACAAAATGATGTAGACAAATTGTCGGTATGATTTGAAATGTGACAGTTGACTCTAAATAACGAAAAGTACTAAATGGAATCCGCTGAATTTCAGTTACACTATAAAACACACAAATATAAAGGCCGTGAATTCAACTAAAATAATTACAATTACGAATAACTCAAACTGGAACAATTATATAGATAATTTTGAGGAGAAGGCAAACCAAAGTCTGCGAGATATTGACAGGACACTTAGACAAACGCAAACAAACTGTTTACACTACGCTTGTCCGACCTGTCCTTGGGTGCTGTTGTGCAGTGTGGGATCCGCATCAGGGAGGATCGACGGACGACGTCGAAAAAGTTCAAAGAAGCACAGCTAGTTTTGTTTTATCGCGAAATATGGGACAGAGTGCAACGGGTATGTTACGTGCATTGGGGTGGAAATCATTAAAACAAAGGCGTTTTACCTTGCGGAAAGAACTTTTCACGAAATCTCAGTCACCAATTTCCTCCTCCGAGTGCGAAAATATTTTGTTGCCGTCCACCTACAAAGGGAGAACTAATGATCGAAATAAAATAAGAGATGTCACAACCTGCAGGGAAATATTGAAGTGTTCGTGTTTTCCACGCGCTGTTTCAGAGTGGAACGATAGAGAAATAGTTTGAAGTTGGTTCGATGAATACTCCGCCAGGCACTTAACTGTGAACTGCAGAGTAATCATGCAGACGTAGATGTTGCTTTCGAAAGGTTCTAGTCTTTTCTTGACCGAACTGATCCACTTCTGTACAATACTGCACTCTATACAAATACCTCCAGAAAAGACTACCTAACATTTACATTTTTGACCAGTGTTAACAAACTTCTCTTTTTCAGAAAGGCTTTTCTTGCTACTGCTAGTCCGCCATTTCTTTAACCTCTACTTCGGCGATAACCAGTTATTTCACTGCCTAAACACCAAAAGCTATCTGTTACTTTCCCTGTCTCAGTTCCGAATCTAATTCCCTCAGCTACACCTGATGTAACACAACTACAATGTATTACCTTGTTTTTTTATTTGTTGGTGTTCATATTGCAGCCGCCTTTCAAGACGCTAACCATACCGTTCAACTGCTCTTCCAGTTCCTTTGACGCCTCTGACTATATTACAATGTCATCGACAAACCACAGAGTTTTTATTTTTTCTCCCTGAACTTTAATTCCCTCTCTAAATTTCTTTTTCATTTCCTTCACACCTTGTTCAAAGCACATTTTATGATTTTATTTTAGTATCAATCGAGAATCTAAAACAGAGGAAACATTAACAGAAATAAAACAGAAATTGATCATTTCAAGAAAAGTTTATTTATACAGGGTATTTGTTCAACTTCAGACAGCTAAATATCTCGAAAGCGAAGCATCGTTCGTAAACACAGTTGTAGGTGAAAAGTTAATATCAGTAAAGAGGGCGCTTCAGTCTGGAACCGCGTGACCGCTACGGTCGCAGGTTCGAATCCTGCCTCGGGCATGGATGTGTGCGATGTCCTTAGGTTAGTTAGGTTTAAGTAGTTCTAAGTTCTAGGGGACTGATGACCATAGATGTTAGGTCCCATAGTGCTCAGAACCATTTTTTTTTATATGGCTGGACATTGAAATTTCTACCAAATAAGAAATTTGATGTAGTTTTGTGTTCCCTGTGGGGTTGATTGTGGTGTGTCCCCAAACCATCAGAATGCTTGATGTCGGTGGCCACCATCAAAGCTACCGGCGGAATACAAACTACGGCGATTATAATAAGTTAAAACGTTCATAAAGTGTTAGTGACAGGGGCACCTGCCATGGATACTCACCGAAATCCGGCACCGCAGTGGTGTGAGGAAAGGGTATCATCACATCTACGTCGTTGTTCCTGGATCACGCGAAACGTATTTGTAACCAGACGTCTAAGCGGCAATCATATTGTGCCGTATAATCAAACTGGCAGCACTAATGTAAATTTCACACATAAATATGAATCGTTAGAACACAAAGATTTACAATTACATCGTAAATGAAATGTAGGATCAAACGCGTCGGTTCTTAATTGCCAAAACAGGAACACTTGATATTTGTCGATTACAGCGCCATACAGCACGACTGGAAAACAATGGCTTGAGTAAACCATATGTAATTTTTGGCGTAGAATCCAAATCTGCAATAAAAATGAGAGGTTCTCATTCGAAAATATAAAGTTGACCCCGCCCACGCAGGAAGGGTGGTTAGGAGGTGGAAAATCGTAGCACTAACAGAAGTCCTCCGCATTAATATCAAATTTCCATATAGAACATTTTTTTCGTACGACGCGTCGTTTTTGAAATACTTAGTTTTCACAAGCTGAAAAAAAATTAAAACTAATAAAAAGTCCACTCCGTACATTAGGCTACTTCGGTCAGAACACGTCGTCAGAAAATCAAGAAGTGAAAGAAGGATGGAATTTAGCCTTTGACTGACTGGGTAACATTTTATGACCTTGAAAATAATGAATAGCTTAAAACTTTTGTTTCGTTTCGTATACAGAAAATGATCTCGTTGGTCCTTTATATGGCAGGTCTCGGAGTTAAAGAATTAACCTTCAACAGCCTTCTTACAATGTCGCTAGAAGCCGCCGAAAATAAAAGCTTTGTCGATGGGAGTTAAGAGATATGAAAGTTATTAAGTCACGTCAAATTCAAATACTTTTTATACGTTTGACATTGCATCAGTCGTTGGGTGAGATGTGAAAGTTACACTGAAGCTCCAAAGAAACTGGTGTAGGCATGCCTCTTCAAATACAGAGATAGGGCCGGCCGGAGTGGAGGTGCGGTTCTAGGCGCTACAGTCCGGAGCCGGGCGACCGCTACGGTCGCAGGTTCGAATCCTGCCTCGGGCATGGATGTGTGTGATGTCCTTCGGTTAGTTAGGTTTAATTAGTTCTAAGTTCTAGGCGACTGATGTCCTCAGAAGTTAAGCCACATAGTGCTCAGAGCCATTTGAACCATTTTGAACAGAGATAGGTAAACAGGCAGAATTCGGCGCTAAGGTCAGCAACGCCTATATAAGCAACAAGTATCTGGCGCAGTTGTTGGATCAGTTACTGCTGCTACAATGGCAGGTTATAAAGATTTAAGTGAGTTTGAACGTGGTGTTACAGTCGGCGCACGAGCGATGGGACACAGCATCTCCTAGATAGCGATGAAGTGGGTATTTTCCTGTATGACGATTTCACGAGTGTACAGTGTATATCAAAAATCTGGTAAAACATCAATCTCCGACGTCACTGCGGCCAGAAAAGGATACCACAAGAACGGGACCAACAACGACTGAAGACAATCGTTCAATTTGACAGAAGTGTAACCCTGCCACAAACTGCTCCAGATTTCAATGCTGGGCCGTCACAGTGTCCAGCGTGCGGACAATTCAGCGAAACATAATCGAAATGGGCTTTTTTGAGCCGATGGCCCACTCGTGTGCCACTGATGACTGCAAGACACAAAGCTTTACGCCTCGCCTGGGACTGTTCATGACTGGAAATACACTCCTGGAAATGGAAAAAAGAACACATTGACACCGGTGTGTCAGACCCACCATACTTGCTCCGGACACTGCGAGAGGGCTGTACAAGCAATGATCACACGCACGGCACAGCGGACACACCAGGAACCGCGGTGTTGGCCGTCGAATGGCGCTAGCTGCGCAGCATTTGTGCACCGCCGCCGTCAGTGTCAGCCAGTTTGCCGTGGCATACGGAGCTCCATCGCAGTCTTTAACACTGGTAGCATGCCGCGACAGCGTGGACGTGAACCGTATGTGCAGTTGACGGACTTTGAGCGAGGGCGTATAGTGGGCATGCGAGAGGCCAGGTGGACGTACCGCCGAATTGCTCAACACGTGGGGCGTGAGGTCTCCACAGTACATCGATGTTGTCGCCAGTCGTCGGCGGAAGGTGCACGTGCCCGTCGACCTGGGACCGGACCGCAGCGACGCACGGATGCACGCCAAGACCGTAGGATCCTACGCAGTGCCGTAGGGGACCGCACCGCCACTTCCCAGCAAATTAGGGACACTGTTGCTCCTGGGGTATCGGCGAGGACCATTCGCAACCGTCTCCATGAAGCTGGGCTACGGTCCCGCACACCGTTACGCCGTCTTCCGCTCACGCCCCAACATCGTGCAGCCCGCCTCCAGTGGTGTCGCGACAGGCGTGAATGGAGGGACGAATGGAGACGTGTCGTCTTCAGCGATGAGAGTCGCTTCTGCCTTGGTGCCAATGATGGTCGTATGCGTGTTTGGCGCCGTGCAGGTGAGCGCCACAATCAGGACTGCATACGACCGAGGCACACAGGGCCAACACCCGGCATCATGGTGTGGGGAGCGATCTCCTACACTGGCCGTACACCACTGGTGATCGTCGAGGGGACACTGAATAGTGCACGGTACATCCAAACGGTCATCGAACCCATCGTTCTACCATTCCTAGACTGGCAAGGGAACTTGCTGTTCCAACAAGACAATGCACGTCCGCATGTATCCCGTGCCACCCAACGTGCTCTAGAAGGTGTAAGTCAACTACCCTGGCCAGCAAGATCTCCGGATCTGTCCCCCATTGAGCATGTTTGGGACTGGATGAAGCGTCGTCTCACGCGGTCTGCACGTCCAGCACGAACGCTGGTCCAACTGAGGCGCCAGGTGGAAATGGCATGGCAAGCCGTTCCACAGGACTACATCCAGCATCTCTACGATCGTCTCCATGGGAGAATAGCAGCCTGCATTGCTGCGAAAGGTGTATATACACTGTACTAGTGCCGACATTGTGCATGCTCTGTTGCCTGTGTCTATGTGCCTGTGGTTCTGTCAGTGTGATCATGTGATGTATCTGACCCCAGGAATGTGTCAATAAAGTTTCCCCTTCCTGGGACAATGAATTCACGGTGTTCTTATTTCAATTTCCAGGAGTGTATGTTGCCTGGATGAACGAGTCTTGTTTCAAGTTGTGTAGAGCGGATGGTCGTGTACAGGTATGGAAACAACCTCATGAATCTATGGATCCTGCAGGCCAGCAGGGGACTGTTCAAGCTGGTGGAAGCTCTGTAAGGGTGTGGGCCGTGTGCAGTTCGAGTGATATGGGACCCCTGATACGTCTAGACACGACACTGACGGGTGACACGTGCGTAAGCGTCCTGTCTGATCACCTGCATCGATTCATGTCCATTGTACATTCCAACGGACTTGGACAATTCCAGCAAGACACCGCGACACCCCACACGTCCAGAATTGCTACAGAGTAGCTCTAGGAACAATCTTCTCATTTTAAACACTTCCGCTGACCACCAAACTCCCCAGACATGAACGTTATTGAGCATATCTGGGATGCCTTCCAACGTGCTGTTCAGAAGAGATCTCCACGCCCTCGTACTCTTACGGATTTATGGACAGCCCTGCTGGAGTCATGGTGTCATTGCCTCCAGCACTGCCACGTAGTGTTGCAGCACTTCTGCGTGCTTGCGGGGGCCCTAGACGATATTAGGCATACGACCAGTTTCTTTGGCTCTTCAGTGTATTATACACTTTACGTTCGCATGCAAAGCCACGCTCTTCTAAATACAGTATCCAAGGGATATGGTGGTAAAAATCCATTTATTTTTCTAGGCTAATGATCGCGTGAGTACATCATTTTACCACCACATAGTCATTGTAGCCCCCATATGCAACCCCTTAAAAATCGTCGCACACTGTGCAAAAACATTTAACATGGGATAAGCAGTATGACTGACATTGATTAGACCAGATATGATATTTGTAGTGTAATATCATCCTTCCCGTGCTGCTTTTTCTCTCTTTTAGCGCCAATGTTTACGTGTATATGTGCAAGTAATCTATTTGGATCAAAGACTTACTACGTCTGCAAGACTGAGAGAGAGAGAGAGAGAGAGAGAGAACCTTATCGCTGCATCGTGATATAAACTCTGTGGATATAATGTGGTTACTATGAACTTTTTTCAGATTTAGCAATTGCGGAGAGTATGATCTCAGCGGAACTGTAATTAGTGCCATTGTTGAAAGCTGCCATTTTGAATTTTGATAGCCGGCCGCTGTGGCCGAGCGGTTTAGGCGCATCAGTCTGGAACCGCGCGACCGCTACGGTCGCAGGTACGAATCCTGCCTCGGGCATGGATGTGTGTGATGTCCTTAGGTTAGTTAGGTTTAAGTAGTTCTAAGTTCTAGGGGACTGATGACCTCAGATGTTAAGTCCCATAGTGCTCAGAGCCATTTGAACCATTTTGAATTTTGATAACATTCCATCTCATACAAGAGGATGATGTATCCTGAAACGGAACTAGGAATATCATTAATGAAAGAATATGATTCCATCAATGGAAAGGGCACGTTTCATTCTTTGGTCATTTTAAACTTCTCCCTTGTCTGTGGCTCGGAACATTATTTAGTGTCGTAACTCGTAGGGAACTTTGTATCCTGGGAAATCAGTAAAGCCTGCACCACGGTCGTTTATGCTCTATTTTGAGAGATTAATTTCTGGACTTTTATCGAAATTAATACACAACTTGGACACTGACTCCCATGCAGCAGAGTGAGTACGTCATAGCACTCAAGATGGCTTTCCCACGGCGTACGACTGTACCTCTGATTGTTTTAAGAATATTCAGTGTCGATGATAGCTGGAAATACAAAGAATCATAGAATTTTTTATTCCAGGTGCTGACTAGGACATCGAGAGGCAGACAGAAAATGATTACGAACTGTAACTGCCTAATCACTTAATTTACTTGAGAATTCAAACAAGAATTAAATTTATACCTGAAAGTGTGTGAGATATTTGAGTTAAAATTTGGGGAAGCGACTTCTCTCGTTCAAAAGTTTCCATTCAAGTAACTAAATATTATTGAGTCATAATGACTTAACTTCAGTTTAATGCGGTTAGAAGTTAAAGTATCACAAATCGTTGTTTGCTTTCACCCAATGCAACATGACTACCGCTACAAAATCACGATATCTGTGGTATAAACGCAACTTCATTCTGAGTTACCAATATTTAAAAACACGTAAACTGCTCTTAGTTTTCGAATACATCTAATATAAAATAATAGAAGTATTCTCCTCAAAATATAAAGCACTGAAACAGAAAAACCTGAACCTAATCATATAGCTATTTAGCGTTCTTCGGATGTGGCTGCTCCATATTTAGGGATGGTCCAAAACGTATGAAAAAGTTGAGCGCGTTGCTGTGCAATGGTTTAAGGGAATATTTCGCCTCTTGAGGTACTTTTTTGGTAATATAGTATGCATACATCGTTATTAACTGCAGAAGATCACTTATAATCATGCGAGTCAGTCCACTATTGGCAGCATCCAAATAAGTAATTCAGTAGAGTCTCTGAATGGGTAGGTGGTAATGTATACATTCCAGCTTTTTTCCAGTAGATCCTTGACGTATGTTTAACACACAAGACAAGTAAGATTGCCCAATATCCTGCCGGGTGCTTGGCACCGCCGTACTGGGTGCATGCTTGTCATTTGGATGCTACAGAAGGTCACAGTGAAGGACGTCATGACCCTTAGCACTACCTCTATATCTTCCTACCCTTAAGACAGTTAAGTTGTAACGAGAACGAACGATATGAGCAGTGACTCGTACTGTTCGGTCGCAATGATCTACGTTTCCCATCATTTCTTAAAGTCATTTTAGGGGAATAACAAGGTAGTTAAAAGAGACGAGGGGCATGAAATGGAAGCAGAAGTTGGAAAAGGAGTGAGAAATGGCTGTAGCCTATACCTGATGTTATTCAATATGTGCACTGAACAATCAGTATAGGAAACCAAAGGAAAATTTGGAATTGGAATGAAAGTTCAGGGAGAAGAAATAAAAACGGTGAGGTTTACCGATGATACTGTAATTCTGTCAGAGACACAAATGACTTGGAAGAACAGTTGAACGGAATGGACAGTGTCTGGAAAGGAGGGTATAAGATGAACATCAAGAAATACAAAACAAGGATAATGGAATTAAACCAGGCGCTGCCAAGGAAATCAGATTAGAAAAGGAGATACTTAAAAGTAGTAGATGAGTTTTACTATTTGGGCTAGTGATAGCCGAAGTAGGGGGGATATAACATGTAGACTAGCAATGGGAAGAAAAGCAATTCTGAAAAAGAGAAATTTGTTAACATCGCCGGCCGGGGTGGCCGAGCGGTTCTAGGCGCTACAGTCTGGAACCGAGCGACCGCTACGGTCGCAGGTTCGAATCCTGCCTCGGGCGTGGATGTGTGTGATGTCCTTAGGTTAGTTAGGTTTAAGTAGTTCTAAGTTTTAGGGGACTGATGACCTGAGAGAAGTTAAGTCCCATAGTGCTCAGAGCCATTTTTTTGTTAACATCAAATACAGATTTAAGCGTTAGGAAGTTTTTTTGAAGGTATTTGTCTGGAGTGTAGCCACGTATGGAAGTGAAACATGGACGATAAACAGTTTAGATAAAAAGGGAATACAAAGTTTCGAATTGTGGTACTACAGAAGAATGCCGAAGATTAGATGGTCGATCATGTAAGTAATGAGGAAATACTAAATAGAATTGGGGAGACAAGAAATTTGTGGCACAACTTGACCAAAAGGAGGGATAGTTTGAGTCCTACATTCTGAGACATCAGGGGATCACCAGATTAATACTGGAGGGAAATGTCGGGGGTAAAAATCGTAGAGGGAGACTAAGATATGAGTACAGTAAACATATTCGGAAGGATGTAGGTTGCAGCAGTTATTCTGAGATGGAGAGGCTCGCTCAGGATAGAGTAGCATGGAGAGTTGCTTCAGACCAGTCTTCGGACTGAAGACCACAACAACAACAACAACAACGAGTTGATTATGTCAACACGATCCATTCCACATTCTTCTTCCGTCTACATTACCTCTACATCTCTTAAAAACATAAAGGCCGTCTGTACAGCGAGGGGATATTTATTTACAGCAGCACCCATTTCTCTATTCGGTGAACATGAATTAGGTTGGCTTCCCCAAAAAGGCAGATGCCATGCTGATACCGTGTTCCTTGGGCTCTGGAAGCGCTTAATACTGTTCCGTACCGTAGCCTAGAGAGCAAAATTTTAGCATACGAAGTAGCATACCAGTATCATAATTATACAGAAGATTTCCTGGCAAATAGGACACAATATGTCGTTCTTAAACAAGAAGAAATGCTCACTCATAAAAGTACCTTTAGGTGGGCAAAAAAAAGGCAAATGTGTGTGAAAACTTATGGGACTTAACTGCTAAGGTCATCAGTCCCTAAGCTTACACGCTACTTAACCTAAATTATCCTAAGGACAAACACACCCACCCATGCCCGAGGGAGGACTCGAACCTCCGCCGGGACCAGCCGCACTGTCCATGACTGCAGCGCCTTAGATATCTTTAGGTGCGCCCCAGAACTGTGTTAGAGGATAATTATTGCCCACAGTATACTGTATATAAATGATGCATAAATGATGCTGTTGTGTACGGAGAAAAGGCAACGCTAGACAACAGCAAGAAAATGCAGAAAGACCTGGAGAGGGTAGATTTTGGATGGAGAGATTGGTAGTTTATCCTCAATATAAAAGAAAAAAAGCTCAGGTATTGCTTCCTCACGAACCATGGATCTTGCTGAGGTGGGGTGTTATGCGTGCCACACGATACTGATAGCGGTACCAAAAGTGCAAACACAACGGAGGGGCGGATGTATGTGGAGAGACCAGACAAACATTTGGTTCCTGAAGGGGGATAGAAGCCTTTTCAGTGGTTGCAGGGGCAGCGGTCTGCTTGAATGACCGGTCTGGCGTTTCTTAAGGTAGTCTTCTAGACCCTCTGCTGTTTCTATTCTGTATAAATGACTTAGGAAGCTATTTGAGCAGCCCCCTAGAGTGTTTGAAGATGATGCTATCATTTGACGTCTAGTAAGGCCATCAGAAGATCAAAAGCAGTTCCAAATTGATTTAAAGAGGACACATGTATGGTACGAAAAGTAGCAGTTGTCCTAAATCATGAAAAGTTAGAGTCGTCCTTACGAACACAAGAACTAATGCTTTCAATTTCGGTTACGCGATAAATAGCACAAATTTAAAAACTATCAATTCAGCTAAACATCTAGGGATTGCTATTACGAACAACTTAAAATGGAACGATCACATCGAAAATCTTTTGTGAAAGGTGAAGCAAAGACTGCGTTTTATTGCCAGAACACTTAGAAAACGCAACAGGTCTGCTAAGAAGACTGCCTAAACTACGATTATCCGTCCTTTTCTGTAGAACTGATGCGCGGTGTGCGATCCGTACCAAAAATGGTTTACGGAGGACATCGAAAAAGTTCAAAGAAAGGCGGCTCGTTTTGTGCTGTTGCGAAATAGGCAAGACAGTGTCACGGATATGATAAGCGAGCTGGGGTGGCAGTCTACATCTACATCTACATGGATACTCTGCAAATCACATTTAAGTGCCTGGCAGAGGATTCATCGAGCCACCTTCACAATTCTCTATTATTCCAATCTCGTATAGAGCGCGGAAAGAATGAACACCTACATCTTTCCGTACGAACTCTCATTCCCTTATTTTATTGTGGTGATCGTTCATCCCTATGCATGTCGGTGTCAACAAAATATTTTAGTATTCGGAGGAGAAAATTGGTGATTGGAATTTCGTGAGAAGATTCCGTCGCAACGAACAACTACTTTCTTTTAATGATGTCTGTAGTGTCGGCAGACTTGCCAACACTACGCACACTAATTGAAAGAGGCGGCCAAGATGCACGCGCTAACTCACGAAGGATGGAGTGAGGTCTGAAACAGGAGACTTAATGAATGTGATAAAGAAAATACGTATCTTTGGAATATACTTTAACTTTTAATACATCCTTGTATATATCGTTCTTGATGAGACATCTGGAGATTGTGGCGATACAAGTGACTCTTTATATACAAGCTATTTAAGGCTAATGGCGCCTTGCTAAGTCGTAGCCATTAACTTAGCTGAAGGCTATTCTAACTGTCTCTCGGCAAATGAGAGCAAAGGCTTCGTCAGTATAGTCGCTAGCAACGTCGTCGTACAACTGGGGCGAGGTCTCGTACGTCTCTCGAGACCTGCCGTGTGGTGGCGCTCGGTCTGCGATCACACAGTGGCGACACGCGGGTCCGACATGTACTAATGGACCGCGGCCGATTTAAGCTACCACCTAGCAAGTGTGGTGTCTGGCAGTGACACCACAATGTCCAGTCCAAATCCTGTATCATTTCTGTGACACTCTCTCCCATATTTCGCGATAATACAAAACGTGCTGCTTTGCTTTGAACTTTTTCGATGGACTCCGTTAGTCGTATCTGGTAAGGATCCCACGCCGCGCAGCAGTATTCTAAAATGGGAACGGACAAGCGTAGTGTAGGCATTCTTCTTAGTAGGTCTGTTAAATTTTCTAAGTGTCCTGCCAATAAAACTCAGTCTTTGGTTAGCCTTCCCCACAACATTTTCTATGTGTTCCTTCCAATTTAAGTTGCTCGTAATTGTAATACCTAGGTATTTAGTTGAATTTACGGGTTTTAGATTAGACTGATTTATCGTGTAATCGAAGTTTAACGAATTCCTTTCACCAATCATGAGGATGACCTCACACTTTTCGTTATGTAGGGTCAACTGCCAATTTCGTCAGATTCAGACATGTTTTATAAATCGCTTTTCAGTTTGTTTCGATCTTCTGATAACTTTATTAGTCGATAAACGACAGCGTCATCTGCAAACAAAAACGTTTATATAGATAAGAAACAGCAATGGCCCTATAACACTACCTTGGAGAACGCCAGAAATCACTTCTGTTTTAGTCTATGACTTTCCGTCAATTACTACGAACAGTGACCTCTCTAACAGGAAATCACAAATTCAGTCACATAACTGAGACAATATTCCATAAACACGCAATGTCACTACGAGCCGCTTGTGTGTACAGTGTCAAAAGCCTTCCGGAAATCCAGAAGTTCGGAAACAATCTGAAATCCCTTGTCAATAGCACTCAAAACTTCATATGAATAAAGAGCTAGTTGTGTTCCACAGAAACGATGTTTTCTAAACCCATGTTGACTATGTGGCAATAGACCATTTTCTTCGAGGTAATTCATAATGTTCGAACACAATATATGTTCCAAAATCCTGCTGCATATCAACGTTAACGATACGGGCCTGTAATTTAGTGGATTATTCCTACTACCTTTCTTGAATATTGGCGTGACCTGTGCAACTTTCCGGTCTTTGGGTACGGATCTTTCGTCGAGCGAACGCTTGTATATGACTGTTAAGTATGGAGTTAATGCATCGGCATACCCCGAAAGGAATCTAATTGGTATACAGTCTGGACCAGAAGACTTCCTTTTATTAAGTGATTTCAGTTGCTTTACTACTCCGAGTATATTTACTTCTACTTTACTCATGTTGACAGCTATTCTCGATTCGAATTCTGGAATATTTACTTCGTCTTCTTTTGTGAAGGCATTTCGGAAGGAGGTTTCAGGAACTCTGCTTTGGCAGCTCTGTCATCGATAGTGTCTCCATTGTTATCGCGCAGAGAAGGCATTGATTGTTTCTTGTCGCTAACATACTTCACATACGAACAGAATCTCTTCGGATTTTCTGCCAGGTTTCGAGACAACGTTATGGAAACTGTTATAAGCATCTTGCATTGAAGTCCGCGCTCAATTTCGAGCCTCTGTGAAAGATCGCCAATCTCGGGGATTTTGATTCTGTTTAAATTTGGCATGTTTGTTTCGTTGTTTCTGCAACAGTGTTCTAACCCGTTTTGTGTACGAGGGAGGATCAGCTCCTTCGTTTGTTAATTTATTTGGTATAAATATCTCAATTGCTGCAGATTCTATTTCTTTGAATTTAAGCCACATCTGGTCTACACTAATATTATTAATTTGGTATGAGTGGAGATTGTCTCTCAGGAAGGCGACAAGTGAATTTATATCTACTTTTTTGAATAGGTATATTTTTCGCTTATTTTTCGAGGATTTGGTGAGTACAATATTCAATCTCGCTACGACAACCCTGTGTTCACTAATCCCTCAATCAGCTTTGATGCTCGTTATTAACTCAGAATTAAAACAAAGGCGTCGTTAAAACAAAGGTGTTTTTCGTTGCAGAGAGACCTTTTCATAAAATTTCAGTCACCAATGCGAAAATATTCTGTTGACGCCCCCTACATAGGGAGAAATGGTCATCGTAATCAAATAAGAAAAATCAATGCTCGCACGGAGGGTTTTAAGTGTTCTTTTTTCCTGCACGTTGTTCGAGAGTTGAATAGTGTGAAAGTGGTTAGGTGAAACCTCTGTCAAGTAGTTAAGTTTGAACTGCAGAGTAGTTACTTAGATGTAGAAGCAGATCTGACCTTGTAACATCAGCCAACTTTTAATTGCTGTTTTGGTACTGCGAACGGATGAAAGAAATGGAAAACTACAGCCGTTTTATTCCTTAGGGCATGTTACTCTAATTTACGGTTGAATTATAATGGCATCCTCTTGGTTAAGATATCACGGAGGGAAAAAAGTCCCCCATTAGGATCTCGGGGCGGGGACTTCTCAAGAGGATATCGTCCTCCGGAAAAACAAAACTGGTATTCTGCGGATTGGAGCTCGGGATGTTAGAGCTCTTAATCGAGTTGGGAGGTTAGAGAATTAAAACAGGGAAATGGACAGGTTGAAGTTAGATACAGTGGAAATTAGCGAAGCTCGGTGCCTGACGAGGAGTACTTCTGGTGAGTATAGCACTACAAATACAATATCAAATTGGCGAAATTCAGGAATAGATCTCATAATGAATGAGCAAAAAATAATGTGAATAAGTTGTTATGAACAGCTCAGTGAAGACCTTGTCGTAGTCAAGACGGACACGAAGCCAACACTTACAACAGTAGTACAAGGTTATATTTGAAATAATTTTGTTGATGATGAATAGGTCGGAAGAATGTACGATGTGATGAAAGATAGTATTTACATAGTTAAGAGAGAGGAAAATTTTATTGTGATGAGGGATTGGGACCCGATAGTAGAAAAAAGGGTGGAGGAGGAATAAAAAATAGTAAGAGGATGTGGACTGAAGGAATGGAATGGATGAAGAACCCATCTGATAGAAAGCATAATTTAATCATCGCTAATTACTTGGTTTAAAACATGAATGAAATTTATATATATATGAAGAGACCTGGTGACACTAGTAGATTTCAGATTAATCAATGGTGTGACAGATAATTCGAAAACAGGAGGTTTTAAATTGCAAAATATTACAGAATCAGATGTGGGCTCTAATCATAATTTGTTGGTTAAACCGAAAAGACTGCAAGAATGTAGAAAACTGAAGAGATGGGCCAAGATAAATTTAAAGAACCACAGTTAGATGAGGGTTTGTGAAATAGTACTGACGACGACTGACTGAACAGGGGAAAGGCATACATACAAGACGAATGGGTAGCTTTTAAAGATGAAATAGTGAAGACAGTAGAGGACTGAAGGAGCAGAAAGATAAAGACCAGTATAAACCCTTGGATAACGCACAATACTGAATGCAACTGACGAAAGGAGGAAATATAAAAAAGGTCCAAATGGAGATGGCAAAATGGAGTATAGACGTCTAAGAATTACATTGACAGAGATCGCAAAACTTCAAAGCAGAAATGGCTGGACGAGAAACGTTAGGAATTAGAAGCAAGAATAATTAGCAGAAAGACAGATCCCATACAGGAAAATTAAAGAAACCTATGAAGACAAGAAAAGCAGCTGTGTGGTTATGAAGAGCTGAGGCAGCGAACCAGTATTAAGCGAAGAAGGGAAAGCTGAAAGGTGAAACAATGTATAGAAGGGCTAGACTGGGATGAAGTGTATAAGGAACCTGATGGAAACTTGAAATATAACTTATTTCACGATACATTTTTAAGGGTATTTGAAAATTGTTTTCCCAAGAAAATAGTTAAACATAATTCCAAGAAAACATATAAAAAAACCATGGCTAACTAAAGGAATAAGAATATCTTGCAACCGTAAAAGAGAACTGTATCTAACAGCAAGAGGGAGTACTGACCCCTAAATTGTTCAATATTATAAAAACTATTGTGCGGTACTAAGAAAAGTTATTAAAAAGTCCAGAAGCATGTGTATCATGTCTGAGATCTGTAACTCTAATAATAATATTAAAGCAATTTGGAATATTATTGAAAGGGAAACAGGGCAAACAAGAGCACAGGAAGACTGTAGTGCCATAAAACTGAATGACAAGTGTACTAACAAACAATCAGAAATTGAAAATATTTTCAATACTCATTTTTTAAATGTTGTGGAGAAAATAGGATCTAGATCTTCACTAGAAGAGGCAAGGCTACTAATAGAAGAGGCCATACCTGTGCAGTTTGAAACAACTGTAATTCCACCAACCTCTCCCTCTGAAATCAGTAAAATAATAAACTCACTGAAAAGTAAAAGTCTTTCGGAATTGATGGCATATCCAGCAAGGTACTTAAAGCTTGTTCCCCACAGATAAGTAGGATTCTCAGCCACGCATGTAATAGCTCTTTGGAGCCGGGTGTTTTCCCCGATAGACTGAAATATGCCATTGTAAAACCATTGCATAAAAAGGGGAATACGTCGGATGTGAACAACTACCGCCCAATCTCTCTTCTGACAGCTCTATCAAAAATTTTTGAGAAAGTAATGTATTCAAGAGTAGCCTCCAATATTTGTAAACATAAAGTACTAACAAAATGTCAGTTCGGTTTTCAGAAAGGCTTTTCAACAGAAAATGCTATATACGCTTTCACTGATCAAATATTAAATGCTCTGAATAACCGGACATCACCCATTGGTATTTTTTGTGATCTCTCAAAGGCCTTTGATTGTGTAAATCATGGAATTCTTTTAGATAAGCTAAATCATTATGGTTTGAGGGGGGCAGTGCACAAATGGTTTAATTCATACTTAACTGGAAGAATGCAGAAAGTTGAAATAAGTGGTTCATGTAATGTTAAAACAACAGATGATTCCTCAAACTGGGGGGCTATCAAGTACGGGGTCCCACAGGGTTCGGTCTTAGGTCCTTTACTGTTCTTGATATACATTAATGACTTACCATTCCACATTGATGAAGATGCAAAGTTAGTTCTTTTTGCTGATGATACAAGTATAGTAATAACATCCAAAAACCAAGAAATAAGTGATGTAATTGTAAATGATGTTTTTCACAAAATTATTCAGTGGTTCTCAGCAAACGGACTCTCTTTAAATTTTGATAAAACACAGTATACACAGTTCCGTACAGTAAATGGCACAACTCCAGTAATAAATATGGACTTTGAACAGAAGTCTGTAGCTAAGGTAGAATTTTCAAAATTTTTAGGTGTGTCCAGTGATGAGAGGTTAAACTGGAAGCAACACATTGATGGTCTGCTGAAACGTCTGAGTTCAGCTACGTATGCTATTAGGGTTATTGCAAATTTTGGTGATAAGAATCTCAGTAAATTAGCTTACTATGCCTACTTTCATTCACTGCTTTCGTATGGCATCATATTCTGGGGTAATTCATCGTTGAGTAGAAAAGTATTCATTGCTCAAAAACGTGTAATCAGAATAATTGCTGGAGCCCACCCACGGTCATCCTGCAGACATCTATTTAAGGATCTAGGGATCCTCACAGTAACCTCACAGTATATATATTCACTTATGAAATTTGTCGTTAATAATCCAGCCCAGTTCAAAAGTAATAGCAGTGTGCATAGCTATAACACCAGGAGAAAGGATGATCTTCACTATGCAGGGTTAAATCTGACTTTGGCACAGAAGGGGGTAAATTATGCTGCCACAAAAGTCTTTGGTCACCTACCAAACAGCATAAAAAGCCTGACAGATAGCCAACTAACATTTAAAAATAAGTTCAAAGAATTTCTGGATGACAACTCCTTCTACTCATTGGCTGAATTTTTAGATATAAATTAAGGGGGGGCAAAAAAAACTTAAACATTAGTTTCATGCAATACTTTGTGTAGTGTAATATCTTGTACAGACATCTTTTATTAACCGACACGTTCCACATCATTGCGAAGTGTCGTATTCATGATCTATGGAACAAGTATTAATCTAATCTAATCTATATAGGGATACGAACTTAAAGGCAGTACTATAGAAAGAGAAGAGGAAGCAGATGAATATGACTTGGAATATATAATAAGAGCAGAAGAATTTGACACAGCACTGAAAAACCAAGCTCGAAACAAATGTACAGCAATAGACGCCATTCTCTCAGATTTACTGAAGTTCCTGAGAGAGCTAACAGTGACAAAGTAATTCCACCTTGCTTGTAAGATGTATGATACAGGCGAAGTACCAACAGACTTCAAGAAGAATGTAACAATCCCGGTTCCAAAGATTTCAGGTTCTCAAAAAATGTTCAAATGTGTGTGAAATCTTATGGGGCTTAACTGCTAAGGTCATCAGTCCCTAAGCTTACACACCACTTAACCTAATTTATCCTAAGGACAAACACACACACCCATGCCCGAGGGAGGACTCTAACCTCCGCCGGGACCAGCAGCACAGTCCATGACTGCAGCGCCCCAGACCGTTCGCTTAATCCCGCGCGGCTGCAGGTTCTCAAAGCTATGGATACTTCTGAACTGTCAATTAATAAGGAATGCATGCAAAATACTGACGCTAATTATTTAAAGAAGAATGGAAGAATTGGAAGAAGACGACCTTTAGAGAAAAGGAGACCCTTGGAGAAATGTAGAAACACACATGGCCTTACAGATTATCTTATAAGAAAGACCGAAGGACAGCGTACCTATGTTTAAAAGATCTGTAGATTTAGAGACAGCTTATGGCAATGTTGACTACAAATACACTTTTTGAAATTCTGGAGGTAGCAGGGATAAAGCACAGGGAGCGAAAAGAAATTACAGAACTTACATAGAAATCTGATTGCAGTTACAAGTGTCAAAGGACATGAAAGGGAAGCCAATGTTGAGAAGGTAGTGTGACAGGATTGTAGGCTATACCCGATGTCATTCAATCTAAATATAGAGCAAAGAAGGGAAGGCAGAAAGGTGGAAGGAGTATATAGAGGGTTTATACAAGGGCGATGTACTTGAGGACAATATTATGGAAATGGAAGAGGATGTAGATGAAGATGAAATGGAAGATAAGATACTGCGTGAAGAGTTTGACAGAGCACTGAAAGACCTGAGTCGAAACAAGGCCCCGGGAGTAGAAAACTTTCCATTAGAACTACTGATGGCCTTGGGAGAGCCAGTCATGACAAAACTCTACCATCTGGTGAGCAAGATGTATGAGACAGGCGAAATACCCACAGACTTCAAGAAGAATATAATAATTCCAATACCAAAGAAAGCAGGTGTTGACAGATGTGAAAATTACCGAACTATCAGTTTAATAAGTCACAGCTGCAAAATACTAACACGAATTCTTTACAGACGAATGGAAAAACTGGCAGAAGCGGACCTCGGGGAAGATCAGTTTGGATTCCGTAGAAATGTTGGAACACGTGAGGCAATACTAACCTTACGACTTATCTTAGAAGAAAGATTAAGAAAAGGCAAATCTACATTTCTAGCATTTGTAGACTTAGAGAAAGCTTTTGACAACGTTAACTGGAATACTCTCTCTCAAATTCTGAAGGTGGCAGGGGTAAAATACAGGGAGCGAAAGGCTATTTACAATTTGTACAGAAACCAGATGGCAGTTATAAGAGTCGAGGAGTATGAAAGGGAAGCAGTGGTTGGGAAAAGAATGAGACAGGGTTGTAGCCTCTCCCCGATGTTATTCAGTCTGTATATTGAGCAAGCAGTAAAGGAAACAAAAGAAAAATTCGGAGTAGGTATTAAAATTCATGGAGAAGAAGTAAAAACTCTGAGGTTCGCCGATGATATTGTAATTCAGTCAGAGACAGCAAAGGACTTGGAAGAGCAGTTGAACGGAATGGACAGTGTCTTAAAAGGAGGACATAAGATGAACATCAACAAAAGCAAAACGAGGATAATGGAATGTAGTCAAATTAAATCGGGTGATGCTGAGGGGATTAGATTAGGAAATGAGACACTTAAAGTAGTAAAGGAGTTTTGCTATTTAGGGGGTAAAATAACTGATGATGGTCGAAGTAGAGAGGATATAAAATGTAGACTGGCAATGGCAAGGAAATCGTTTCTGAAGAAGAGAAATTTGTTAACATCGACTATAGATTTAAGTGTCAGGAAGTCGTTTCTAAAAGTATTTGTATGGAGTGAAGCCATGTATGGAAGTGAAACATGGACGATAACCAGTTTGGACAAGAAGAGAATAGAAGCTTTCGAAATGTGGTGCTACAGAAGAATGCTGAAGATAAGGTGGGTAGATCACGTAACTAATGAGGAGGTATTGAATAGGATTGGGGAGAAGAGAAGTTTGTGGCACAACTTGACTAGAAGAAGGGATCGGTTGGTAGGACATGTTTTGAGGCATAAAGGGATCACAAATTTAGCATTGGAGGGCAGCGTGGAGGGTAAAAATCGTAGAGGGAGACCAAGAGATGAATACACTAAGCAGATTCAGAAGGATGGAGGTTGCAGTAGGTACTGGGAGATGAAGAAGCTTGCACAGGATAGAGTAGCATGGAGAGCTTTCCTTGCCATTGCCAGTCTACATTTTACATCCTCTCTACTTCGACCATCATCGGTCATTTTACTCCCTAAATAGCAAAACTCCTTTACTACTTTAAGTGTCTCATTTCCTAATCTAATCCCCTCAGCATCACCCGACTTAATTTGACTACATTCCATTATCCTCGTTTTGCTTTTGTTGATGTTCATCTTATATCCTCCTTTCAAGACACTGTCCATTCCGTTTAACTGCTCTTCCAAGTCCTTTGCTGTCTCTGACAGAATTACAATGTCATCGGCGAACCTCAAAGTTTTTACTTCTTCTCCATGAATTTTAATACCTACTCCGAATTTTTCTTTTGTTTCCTTTACTGCTTGCTCAATATACAGATTGAATAACATCGGGGGGAGGCTACAACCCTGTCTCACTCTTTTCGCAACCACTGCTTCCCTTTCATGCCCCTCGACTCTTATAACTGCCATATGGTTTCTGTACAAATTGTAAATAGCCTTTCGCTCCCTGTATTTTACCCCTGCCACCTTCAGAATTTGAAAGAGAGTATTCCAGTTAACATTGTCAAAAGCTTTCTCTAAGTCTACAAATGCTAGAAACGTAGGTTTGCCTTTCCTTAATCTTTCTTCTAAGATAAGTCGTAGGGTCAGTATTGCCTCACGTGTTCCAACATTTCTACGGAATCCAAACTGATCTTCCCCGAGGTCGGCTTCTATCAGTTTTTCCATTCGTCTGTAAAGAACTCGCGTTAGTATTTTGCAGCTGTGACTTATTAAACTGATAGTTCGGTAATTTTCACATCTGTCAACACCTGCTTTCTTTGGTATTGGAATTATTATATTCTTCTTGAAGTCTGTGGGTATTTCGCCTGTCTCATACATCGTGCTCACCAGATGGTAGAGTTTCGTCTTGACTGGCTCTCCCGAGGCCATCAGTAGTTCTAATGGAATGTTGTCTACTCCCGGGGCCTTGTTTCGACTCAGGTCTTTCAGTGCTCTGTCAAACTCTTCACGCAGTACCTTATCTCCCATTTCGTCTTCATCTACATCCTCTTCCATTTCCATAATATTGTCCTCAAGTACATCGCCCTTGTATAAACCCTCTATATACTCCTTCCACCTTTCTGACTTCCCTTCTTTGCTTAGAACTGGGTTGCCATCTGAGCTCTTGATATTCATACAAGTGGTTCTCTTCTCTCCAAAGGTCTCTTTAATTTTCCTGTAGGCAGTATCTATTTTACCCCTAGTGAGACAAGCCTCTACATCCTTACATTTGTCCTCTAGCCATCCCTGCTTAGCCATTTTGCATTTCCTGTCGATATCATTTCTGAGACGTTTGTATTCCTTTTTGCCTGCTTCATTTACTGCATTTTTATATTTTCTCCTTTCATCAATTAAATTCAATATTTCTTCTGTTACCCAAGGATTTCTATTAGCCCTCGTCTTTTTACCTACTTGATCGTCTGCTGCCTTCACTACTTCATCCCTCAGAGCTACCCATTCTTCTTCTACTGTATTTCTTTCCCCCATTCCTGTCAATTGTTCCCTTATGCTCTCCCTGAAACTCTCTACAGCCTCTGGTTCTTTCAGTTTATCCAGGTCCCATCTCCTTAAATTCCCACCTTTTTGCAGTTTCTTCAGTTTCAATCTTCAGTTCATAACCAATAGATTGTGGTCAGAATCCACATCTGCCCCAGGAAATGTCTTACAATTTAAAACCTGGTTCCTAAATCTCTGTCTTACCATTATACGAGGGCGGTTCAGAAAGTAACCTCCGATTGGTCACAGTGCGGGTTGTGGGGGGAGTAGCGACGCCATCTCTGCGTTCACGCACTCAACAGGTCAGTCGGCATCAAGCCGTGGTCGAGTGAACGTCGTACCTGCGCTAGTTTAGTTTTTGTGGCAGTTTGAAATGTGTGCTGCAATAGAAAACCCCGCCAAATGTGAAGTGCGTGCTGTCATAATGTTTTTTACTGCCAAAGGATATTCTGCAGCAGCTATTCATCGTGAGCTTTGTGCCGTGTACGGACCAAGAGTTATGAGTGAAGGAGTTGTCTGTGAATGGGTACGTTTATTTAAAAGTGGACGAGAAAACGTTCATGATGAAGAGAGGAGTGGTAGACCATCATTGGTGACTGACGAATTCGTTCAGACAGTTGATGCAAAAGTTCGTGAAAATCGACGTTTCTCAATGTCGGAGTTGTCTACTGGTTTTCCACAGATTTCTAAGACTCTCTTGTACGAGATAGTGACAGCAAGATTGGGTTACCGTAAGTTCTGTGCACGATGGGTGCCCAAAATTCTTACCGACCACCACTAAACTCAAAGAATGGCCTCTGCATTAGACTTTCTGTCACGTTATGAGGACGAAGGAGAACCATTGTTAAACAGAATCGTGACCGGTGACGAAACCTGGATTAAGTACGTGAACCCTGAGACAAAAGAACAATCAAAGATGTGGGCACATTCAAATTCGCCTACTAAACCAAGAAAAGCCTCGCAAGATTTTTCTGCCAGAAAACTGATGGCAACGGTGTTTTGGGATGCCAAAGGGGTGTTGTTGGTTGAATTCATGGAACGTGGTATGACCATTAATCAAGACGTGTACTGTGAAACAATAAAAAAGTTACGACGGGCTATACAGAACAAACGCCGTGGTATGCTGACTTCCGGTATCGTTTTTTTGCACGATAACGCCCGTCCTCACTCTGCTCGCAGAACAACGGCCCTTCTTGAGTCCTTCAAGTGGGACGTTATCAACCATCCACCTTACAGCCCAGACCTGGCGCCAAGTGATTATCACCTCTTCATGCATTTGAAGAAATGGCTCGGGTTACAGCGGTTTGATGACGACGAAGAGCTCAAAGATGCGGTCACAGGCTGGCTCCAGGCACAAGCGGGTGATTTTTATGCAGAAGGAATTTCAAAGCTTGTGAAGAGATACGATAAGTGCCTCAATCGCTATGGAGACTATGTAGAAAAATAGTGCAAAGATGTAGTTGTAAGATGTATATATTAAAATATTTTTATTTTACTTGGTGTATTTTTTTAAATCAACCGGAGGTTACTTTCTGAACGGCCCTCGTATAATCTATCTGATACCTTTTAGTATCTCCAGGATTCTTCCAGGTATACAAGCTTCTTTTATTATTCTTGAACCAAGTGTTAGCTATGATTAAGTTATGCTCTGTGCAAAATTCTACAAGGCGGCTTCCTCTCTCATTCCTTCCCCCCAATCCATATTCACCTACTATGTTTCCTTCTCTCCCTTTTCCTACTGACGAATTCCAGTCACCCATGACTATTAAATTTTCGTCTCCCTTCACTACCTGAATAATTTCTTCTATCTCGTCATACATTTCATCTATCTCTACATCATCTGCAGAGCTAGTTGGCATATAAACTTGTACTACTGTAGTAGGCATGGGCTGTGTGTCTATCTTGGCCACAATAATGCGTTCACTATGCTGTTTGTAGTAGCTAACCCGCACTCCTATTTTTTTATTCATTATTAAACCTACTCCTGCATTACCCCTATTTGATTTTGCATTTATAACCCTGTAATCACCTGACCAAAAGTCTTGTTCCTCCTGCCACCGAACTTCACTAATTCACACTATATCTAACTTTAACCTATCCATTTCCCTTTTTAAATTTTCTAACCTACCTACCCGATTAAGGGATCTGACATTCCACGCTCCTATCCGTAGAACGCCAGTTTTCTTTCTCCTGATAATGACATCCTCTTGATTAGTCCCCGCCCGGAGATCCGAATGGGAGACTATTTTACCTCCGGAATATTTTACCCAAGAGAACGCCCTCATCATTTAATCATACAGTAAAGCTGCATGTCCTCGGGAAAAATTACGGCTGTAGTTTCCCCTTGCTTTCAGCCGTTCGCAGTACCAGCACAGCAAGGCCGTTTTGGTTAATGTTACAAGGCCAGATCAGTCAATCATCCAGACTGTTGCCCCTGCAACTACTGAAAAGGCTGCTGCCCCTCTTCAGGAACCACATGTTTGTCTGGCCTCTCAACAGATACCCCTCCGTTGTGGTTGCACCTACGGTACGGCCATCTGTATCGCTGAGGCACGCAAGCCTCCCCACCAACGGCAAGGTCCATGGTTCATGGGGGGGGGGAATCTATTGGAATAAAATCATTTGACGCTGAAGGAATTACATGAGGAAATGAGACATAAAAAGTAGTAGATGAGTATTGCTATTTGGACAGGAAAATAAATAACGATAGCCAAAGTAGATAGAATATAAAATGCAGACTGGCTATAGCACGAAAATCATTCCTGAAACAGAGAAATTTGTTAACATGTCGTATGAATTTTAGTGTTAATAAATGATTTCTGAAGGTAACTGTCTGGACTGTCCTTGAACGGAAGTGAAATGTTAATAATAACCATTTCAGACAAGAAGAGAATAGAGACATTGAAGTATGATGTTACAGAACAATGCTGAATACTAGATGGGTGGGTCAAGTAATGGATGAAGAGATAATGAATCTAATTAGAGCAAAAAGAAATTTATGGTACAAATAGAATAAAAGAAGGGAATGGTTGATAGATCACATTCCAAGGCATGGAGGAATTGTCATTTTGGTAATGGAGGTTGGTGCTGCTAAAAATTGTAGAGAGAGAGAGAGAGAGAGAGAGAGAGAGAGAGCAAGCAGACTGGTATAAATGTAGATGCTGATACAGGACATAGTAACGTAGTGATCAGCAGCAAGCCCCTCTTCGGACTTTAGACAACATGCGCGAGGAGCTATTTAAAGATAAATGACTATACATATAAAAATAATTGCATTAATGCCAGATTGAGAGTCATGGGAAAAATTGATCTGTCATGTATATCTTCTTTCACCACTGGCAATATTTCTTAATGCGAAAAATTCCGAACTGCAGCGTGGTTCACAACTGACATTAAACTACGGATACCTTCATAAATGGATTAGTAAGTCCGTTCCAAGCTCGAAGGAATGCAACGATATACCACCTCCTTCCAGTAGGACCACTCTCAGTAAACAAATGCACTGGGCGTCTGCTTCCATACCTGAGTGGTCACTGCAGCTGACTGAATTTTGGGGAGCCTGGTTCGATTCCTAGCTCGACCTGAGATTTTTTTCCACTGGGCGATGGGTGCTGTGTTGTCCTCATCATAATTTCATCATCTCGACGCACATCACAATAAAGACTTGCACTAGATGGCCAAACAGCTTCAGATGGGGTTTCCTGGCCGATAATGCCATACTAACATTTCATTTCAATGTAGTGGGCAAACGAATCTTCCCACTGTTGTCGGCTTTACTTTCAGGCTAATTTTCTCATTACCTGGCTCCTCTTGAATTTAAGTCCATTGCGGTATCACGTATTGATATCACCCCACGGGCGTCATAAAGCTGGCAACAGTATTGCAAGTTTCCACCAGATGCCGATAGCGGTCGCCCGGGATCTTGTGGGCCCAATGCCACGTGCCCGCTGAGTCACAGCTCCAGCGGCTCCACACAATGAGCGCCCTCTGCCGCCGCGATGTAGGACAACTGGCCTGCTTTAGTTCACAAAGCCTAGACTCTATTCCTTGCTGCATTATTTATAATGAGTCTTGGAGAAATACAAGTTAAATAAATCTGTTTACGGTGTTAACTTGTTCGCCAGTAATTTCTGCTCGTGTCCAGCTTTCCTATGAGATCAGTAGGAGCACCAATCTGTAGTCCATCTCTCCCTACCATTGTGTATGAAGACGTACACGACACATCGAACAGAATGAATCTTTCTCTCTGCAGTGGAACGTGTACTGTTTTGATATCTCCTGGCGGGTGAAAACTGTGTGCCGGTCTGTTGGAGCTCCTGTGAAATTTGAGTAGATGAAGAAAGAAATGGGCAGAAGTGATATTGGTTCAGCTGGTAAGAGCGCTGCCCGTGTAAGGCATATACATCTACATCTACGTGATGACTCTGCTATTCTCAATAAAGTGCCTGGCAGAGGGTTCAATGAACCACCTTCAAGCTGTCTCTCTACCGTTCCAGTCTAGAACGGCACGTGGGAAAAACGAGCACTTAAATTTGTCTGTGCAAGCCCTGGTTTCTCTTTATTTCATCGTGATAATCATTCTCCCTATGGAGGTGGGTGACAGCAGAATGTTTTCGCAATCGGAGGAAAAAACTGGTGATTGAAATTTCATGAGAAGATCTCGTCACAACTAAAAACGCCTTTGTTTTAATGATTACCACTCCAATTCACGTATCATGTCTGTGACACTATCTCCCCTGTTTCGCGATAATACAAAACGAGCCGCCCCTCTTTGTACGTTTTCGATGTCTACCGTCAGTCCCACCAGATGTGGATCCCACACCGCACAGCAGTACTCCAGAACAGGGCGGACAAGTGTAGTGTAATCAGTCTCTTTAGTAGACCTGTTGCACCTTTTAAGTGTTCTACCAATAAATCGCAGTCTTTGGTTTGCTCTACCCACAACATTATCTATGTGATCGTTCCAATTTAGGTTATTTGTAATTTTAATCCCTAAGTATTTAGTTGAATTTACAGCCTTCAGATCTGTGTGACTTATCGCGTAATCGAAATTTAGCTGATTTCTTTTCGTGCTCATGCGAATAAATTCACACTTTCCCTTATTCGGGGTCAGTTGCCACTTTTCGCACCATACAAATATCTTATCTAAATCATTTTGCAGGTCGTTTTGATCATTTGATGACTTTACAAGACGGTAAATGACAGCATCATCTGCAAACAATCTAGAGGGCCTATAACACTTCCTTGGGGAACGTCGGCTATTACTTCTGTTTTACTCGATGACTTTCCGTCTATTTCTAGGAACTGTGACCTTTCTGACAGGAAATCACGAATCCAGTCGCACAACTGAGGCGATACTCCGTAGACACGCAGTTTGGTTAGAAGATGCTTGTGAGGAACGGTGCCGAAAGCCTTCTGCAAATCTAAAAATATGGAATCAATTTGACATCCCCTGTCGATAGCACTTATTACTTCATGAATATAAAGAGCTAGTTGTGTTTCCAAGAACGATATTTTCTGACACCGTGCTTACTATGTGTCAATAAGTCGTTTTCTTCGAGGTACTTCATAATGTTCGAATACAGTATATGTTCCAAAACCCTACTGCAAATCGACGTTAGCGATATAGGCCTGTAATTCAGTGGATTACTCCTACTTCCCTTCTTGGGTATTCGTGTGACCTGAGCAATTTTCCAGTCTTTAGGTACGGATTTTTCTGTGAGCGAGTGGTTGTATATAATTGATAAATATGGAGCTATTTTATCAGCATACTCTGAGAGGAACCTGACTGGTATACAATCTGGACCTGAGGCATTCCCTTTATTAAGCGATTTAAGCTGCTTCGTTACTCCGAGGATAGCTACTTCTATGTTTGTCTTCTTGGCAGTTGTTCTTGTTTGGAATTCAGGAATAATTACTTCGTCTTCTTTGGTGAAGGAGTTTCGGAAAACCGTGTTTAATAACTCTGCTTTAGTGGCACTGTCATCTGTGACTTCACCGTTGTTTTCGCGCAGTGAAGGTGTTGCTTGCGTCTTGCCAATGGTGTGATTTATGTATGACGAGAATCTCTTTGGGTTTTCTGCCAGATTTCGAGATATAATTAAGTTGTGGAAATTATTAAAAGCATCTCGCATTGAAGTACGCGCTATATTTCGAACTTCTGTAAAACTTTGCTAATCTTGGGGATTTGGCGTTCTTTTAAATTTGGAATGCTTTATTCGTTGCTTCTGCAACACCGATCTGACCCGTTTTTGTACCATTGGGGAACAGTACCGTCACTTATTAATTTACGTGGTATATATCTCTCAACTGCTGTCGATACTATGTCTTTGAAAACATTCCACAACTTTTCTATACTTATATGTTCAGATCGGAAGGAGTGAAGACTGTCTCTTAAAAAGGCGTTAAGAGGATTTTTATCAGCTTTTTTAAATAGATATGCTTTGCGTTTCTTTTTAATGGTTGGTGTTACGGTATTCAGCCTAGCAGCAACTGCCTTGTGGTCGCTAATCCGTGTATTCGTCACAATACTCATTATTTGTCCAGGACTATTTGTTGTTAAAAGGTAAAGTATGCTTTCGCAACCATTTACGCTTCGAGTGGGCTCATGAACTAATCGTTCAAAATAATTTTCTGAGAAAGCATTCAGTGCAATTTCGGATGACGTTTTACGCCTGCCGCCGGCTTTAAACATATAATCTTTTCAGCATATCGAGGGTAGATTAAAGTCACCACCGACTATAATTGTATGAGTGGGGTACTTATTTGAAATGAGACTCAAGTTTTCTTTGAATTGCTCAGCAGCTATATCTTCTGAGTCGGGGGGTCGGTAAAACGATCCAATTAATAGTTTAGTCCGATTGTCAGGTATAACCTCTACCCACACTATTTCAGACGAACTATCTACTTCAATTTCGTTACAAGGCAAACTACTTCTGACTGCAATAAATACTCCACCACCAACTGTATTTAATCTATCCTTTCTGAACACTGTTAGATCGTTTGAAAAAATTTCGACGCGCTGGATTAGCCGAGCGGTCTAGGGCGCTGCAGTCATGGACTGTGCGGCTGGTCCCGGCGGAGGTTCGAGTCCTCCCTCGGGCATGGGTGTGTGTGTTTGTCCTTAGGATAATTTAGGTTAAGTAGTGTGTAAGCTTAGGGACTGATGACCTTATCAGTTAAGTCCCATAAAATTTCACACACATCTGAACATATTTGACCGCTACGGTCGCAGGTTCGAATCCTGCCTCGGGCATGGATGTTTGTGATGTCCTTAGGTTAGTTAGGTTTAACTAGTTCTAAGTTCTAGGGGACTAATGACCTCAGCAGTTGAGTCCCATAGTGCTCAGAGCCATTTTGAACATATTTTTGAAAAAATTTCGGCTGACCTTACTTCCGGCTTTACCCAACTCTCTGTTCCTACAACTATTTGAGCTTCAGTGCTTTCCATTAGGGCTTGGAGCTCTGGTTCTTTCCCAACACAGCTATCGACAATTTACAACTACAATAACAATCGTTTCTACAACTACCTTACTGTATTTTATCTGCCCACTTTTAGACGGACGTCCCTTCTGTGGCTCCCTGAGACCCTCTAACCTAAAAAACCGCCCAGTCCCTTCCACACAGCCCCCGCTACCCGTGTAGCCGCCTCCTGTGTGTAGTGGACACCTGACCTAATAAGCGGAACCCGGAAACCCACAACCCGACGGCGCAAGTCAAGGAATCTGCAGCCTACACGGTCACAGAACTGCCTGAGCCTGTGATTCAGACCCTCCACTCGGCTCTGCACCAAAGGACCACAGTCGGTTCCATCGACGATGCTCCAGGCAATGTTCAAGTTTTGAATACCAGCTATTTTGGGCAGTTTGTTTGCTTTGCAGCGCGATCAGTCTCGTTACTTTCGAGTCATGCCGGTACGTCGCACCACATGTTGCTGTGTACATGCGGCGCAGCTGGAACGGGGAGAGGTGAGCGCCCCCGCGGTGACAGGTGGTGGAGCTGCGCCCCAGACAGGCAGGCAGCGGCCGAGGTGAGCTGTCTGCGCTCTCCGCCACGGCCGTGACCGCATTGCTGGCATCCGGCTAGCCGTCTGAATGGCCCGCCACCGTTTCTGCAACACCGCCGCCGCCGCCGCCGCCGATTGCTTCACAGCGCCAGACGCCAGACGCCAGACAGCAGACCCAGAAACGGCGTTGGCGGTCACCTGGGCACCGCTCCCTATAACGCTGACACAGGCGGCTCACCTGTGGTCGACAGGAGACCAAATCGATAGTTTTTATATGATACGGAACACATTAGGACAAGGTTGTTTTCATTCTTTGTGATTTTGATTGTATGAGCATTAGGCTGTGGTCCAACGAAATTTTCTAACATTTCCGCTTCTAATTCTGAAGGTATCTGCACAGTAGTGATGTACACTGAAGCACCAAAGAAACTGTTATGGGCGTGTGTATTCAAATACAGGGATATGTAAACAGGCAGAATACGGCGCTGCGGTCGGCAACGCCTATATGTATGGGAGAACAAGTGTCTGGCGCAATCGGTTACTGCTGCTACAATGGCAGGTTATCAAGATTTAAGGGGGGTAGGACGTCAAACGGGCCGACTTAGAGCAGGAGAGGCACCACAGGACATTTTAATTTGCACTGTCTATACGTTTACAAATAAATTCATAAAACTTGATCAGCATGACCAGGAAGGATTCAGAATTCACACTCATAGCATTGGAAGTTCAAAAACACGAAAAAATAATTTTTAAACGTGAAATTTCATGATTTTTTTTTCACTTACTGTTGGCTGCATTTGTTGCTATAGGAACACTTTTCTTCATAAGTAAGAGAGATTCTTCGATGAATTTTGCACAGCTTACAAACCATACTTACAGTTGTATTAAACTCTAGAATTTATTTAATCTATGGAAAAATGAATGGGCTGTTACGTTTTAAACCTCGTGTTTAGAGAAAACTCGAATTTTATAGTTAATTATCTCAATTTTTACCACAGTTTTTAACAGATTTGGGAAATTCTAGAGTATTCATACACCTGTAAGTATGGTTTGTATGCTGTGCAAAATTCATCGAAGAATCTCTCTTACTTATGAAGAAAAGTGCACCTACAACAACAAAGGCAGCCAATACCAAGTAAAAAAATGATGAAATTTCACACGTAAAAAAAATTGTTTTGTTATGTTTTTGATCTTCCTCTGCCATGAGTGTGAATCCTGAATCCTTCCTGGTCATGCTGGCAAAGTTTTATGAATTTATTTGTAAAAGTATAGACAGTGCAAATTAAAATGTCCTGTGTTTACTCTCCTGCTCCAAGTCGGCCCGTTTCACGTCCTACCCCCTTTCAGTGAGTTTGAACGTGGTGCTACATATTCGGCGTTCGAGTCATGGGGCACAGCATCTCCGAGGTAGCGATGAAGTGAGGATTTCCCGTACGCCCATTTCACGAGTGTGCTGCGAATATTAGGAATCCGGTGAAAATCAAATCTTCAAAACTTCCTGGCAGATTAGAACTGTGTACCTCGCCTACTACCTACCTGCTTCGCAGGAGAGCTTCTGTAAAGTTTGGAAGGTAGGAGGCGAGGTACTGGCAGAAGTGAAGCTGTGAGGACGGGGTGGGAGTCGTGCTTGGGTAGCTCAGATGGTAGAGCACTTGCCCGCGAAAGGCAAAGGTCCCGAGTTCGAGTCTCGGTCCGGCACACAGTTTTAATCTGCCAGGAAGTTTCATATCAGCCCACACTCGACTGCAGAGTCAAAATCTCATTCTGGCATCAAATCTCCAACATCGCTGCAACCGGAAAAAGATCCTTCAAAAATGGGATCAACGACCACTGATGAGAATCGTTCAACGTGACAAGAGAGCAACACTTCCGCAAATTGCTGCAGATTTCAATGCTGGGCCAGCAGCAAGTGTCAGCGTGCGAACCGTTCAACAAAACATTATCGATATGGCTTTCGGAGCCGAAGGCCCACTAGTGTACCCTTAATGACTGCACGACACGAAGCTTTACGTCTCGCCCTCGCCCGTCAACACCGACATTGAACTGTTCACGACCTGAAATATGTTGCCTGGTTGGACGAGTCTCGTTTCATATTGTATAGAGCGGATGCACGTGCACGGATATAGAGACAGCCTCATGAACCCATGGACTTTGCATGTCAGCAGGGGACTGTTCAAGCTGGTGGAGGTTCTGTAATAGTGTGAGGAGTGGGAAGTTGGAGCGATATGGGACCCCTGATACGTCTGGACACGACTCTGACAGGTGACACGTCCGTAAGCATTCTACGTCATTACCTGCATCCATTCAAGTCCATTGTACATCCCGACGGACTTGGGCAATTCCAGCAGGACAGTGCGACACCTCACACGTCCAGAACTGCTACAGAGTGGCTCCAGGAACACTCTTCTGAGAAATACGAAGGTAAACGCGAGTAACAGAAATTAGCGTACCGCTAAACCTAACAGCACTGGCAATCATGAAGTAGACGAAATGAATGAATTATTTTACCGTGGAAGCCAAATAACACACGACAGTCGATGGAGGGAGGATGTAGAAAGCAGACTAGGACTTGCAAGAAGGGCATTCGCTGCCCTAAAAGAAGTTAGTGGCATGAAATAAAGGCTGTTATTTGTGGAAGAACTTCTTAGAATGTACGTCCAGAGCGCAAGGATGTAGTAGACGCTCATGGATTGTGAGAAAACTAGAATGGAAAAGCGTTTGCGATGTGATATTACAGAAGATTGCTGAAAAGCAAGTAAACTGATAAGAAGGGAGTTTGTCCTGTTAGTCCTTCAGGCGATCAGCGAGGAAACATGAAGGGTCTCTATGAGAACCTCTTCATTAGATTTTTATTTAATGTGACCTCATTTCAGTATCTCTGGTACTTCAGTTTACGGTGCAGTTAGTAACTTTCTTCTGGCATAAAATCAGCGAGCAGCTGAGTTCATTCATATCAGCCACAGTTTAAATAATTTTTCATGTTTTGTACTAAACTTGCTTGCTAATTGTCCGATTCAGATGCGCCTGTGCAAAGTCCATTAAGTTTTGCTGCTGCTCTAAGTTCCACACTCATGATTACAGTGTCTCAGTGCCATATTTCACTGTACCTGTCCTTTCCTTTCCCTCCTGGAATAATAAAAAGAATGTGTGTGTGTGTGTGTGTGTGTGCATTTACGAGCTCTATGTGGATAACAAAGGGACTAGAGTAGTCTGCTGCTGTGACAGTGTGGCCAACTGTAGCGGATGCTTGGTGGGTAGCGTAGAGGTTTCTCTTTGCCATCGTCAAACCATTTGTGTAGGTTGTCACAATATACAGTAGGCCTGGTCTCTGGTCACTTTCGTTGGAGGGATAAACTCAGGTTTTATTAAGAGAGCTCATCACTGTCCACTGGGATCTTCGTAAGATCAGTTGCTCGTAAGAGCTTCTCCTCAATAGTTTAGTTAATGTTTGAATTTGTGTAAATGTTCAGTCTAGCTGAAGCCCTAATGCTTTTCTCTTATAGCTTTATAGTGTCCTAGCATACGTGGCGGATTTTATTCAATACCACTTTGAAATTTACATGATTTAGTGGGCTATTGTTTGATTCAACTACTTGCTTAATCGCGTGGAATTGTGTCGAAGTGGGTGATGATTCAGTTCGATCAGCTTCCCATTTTTCTGTCTGCAAGTGCATGTGAATTATATACCACTGTGATTCTGCCACCGATTTTTCAATCCCTTTCATCTGTGGCTTCCACTGTTCGCTACTAGTCTTTGTTCATTGCCACCAAGGGTAAGTAAGTGTTCATGTTTGCCTTTACCTCTCACATCTTGTTGAAACTTCCTGACAGATGACAACTGTGTGCCGGACCGAGAATCGAACTCGGGGCCTTTGCCTTTCGTGTCCAAGCGCTGTACCACCTCAGCTATCCAAGTACGACTCACAATCTTATTGCCTTTCCAATAGGTTCACTTCAATTCCATTCCGTTTATCCTGAAATTCCTGGTTGTTCGTTGTTACCACTTGCTCGCGTTCTGCTTTAAGGTATTTTCGTCCTATAGCTTCCGTAATCTTCCTCTTCTACATCGTATTTAAATTAAGTGTATTGTTTAGTTCATGTTTCGAATTTCTTTTATGTATTTAAACGGCACTTTTACGGATTCATTCCGTGTGATAAAATCGAGGGAGCTGCATGTGGTCATGCTGGAGGGCCTATAATCTTCTCTTTTCTCTTTTGTGTAGACCTCATCAACTGCATTTGGATGTCAAGTGTGTGTGGTTTATATGGTGTCCCAGCTATCTTGTCCAACCAAAATATCTCTGGAACAATAACAGCTATTGGAAAACGACTTTCACCGGTATCAATGTAGGGCTGGGGCCCATGAATGTACATATTTGGAAACATTCTAAAACGAAAGCATATGTGTTTTTTAACACAAACTTATGTTTTTTTAAATGGACCTCCTATATTTTTTCTTCAGCAATCCATAGCATGACAAAGCACATACACAAAGGCGTTGATTGCATCGCAATATTCCCATTACATCCCGAGATATTGAGACGCGAAGTTGACGCTTGAAACACCCGACAAGCGCTGCTAGCACACGTCCTGAGGCTCAGGCGTGAACCCCATGCTGTCCGTAATCGCGATGTGATTGACAAGTAAGTGTCCCTCTTGATAAGTATGGAGGTGTGATTACACATGTCAATCGCATCGCGATTACGGACAGCATGGGGTTCACGCCTGAGCCTCAGGACGTGTGCTAGCAGCGCATGTCGGGTGTTTCAAGCGTCAACTTCGCGTCTCAATATCTCGGGATGTAATGGGAATATTGCGATGCAATCAACGCCATTGTGTATGTGCTTTGTCATGCTATGGATTGCTGAAGAAAAAATATAGGAGATCCATTTAAAGAAACAAGTTTGTGTTAAAAAAACACATATGCTTTCGTTTTAGAATGTTTCCAAATATGTACATTCATGGGCCCCAGCCCTACTTTGATACCGGTGAAAGTCGTTTTCCAATAGCTGTTATTGTTCCAGAGATATTTTGGGTGGACAAGATAGCTGTGACACCCTGTATATATATATATATATATACGAGGGCCGTTCAGAAAGTAACCTCCGGTTGATTTAAAAAAATACACCAAGTTAAATAAAAATATTTTAATGTATACATCTTACAACTACATCTTTGCACTATTTTTCTACATAGTCTCCATAACGATTGAGGCACTTATCGTATCTCTTCACAAGCTTTGAAATTCCTTCTGCATAAAAATCACCCGCTTGTGCCTGGAGCCAGCCTGTGACCGCATCTTTGAGCTCTTCGTCGTCATCAAACCGCTGTGACCCGAGCCATTTCTTCAAATGCATGAAGAGGTGATAATCACTTGGCGCCAGGTCTGGGCTGTAAGGTGGATGGTTGATAACGTCCCACTTGAAGGACTCAAGAAGGGCCGTTGTTCTGCGAGCAGAGTGAGGACGGGCGTTATCGTGCAAAAAAACGATACCGGAAGTCAGCATACCACGGCGTTTGTTCTGTATAGCCCGTCGTAACTTTTTTATTGTTTCACAGTACACGTCTTGATTAATGGTCGTACCACATTACATGAATTCAACCAACAACACCCCTTTGGCATCCCAAAACACCGTTGCCATCAGTTTTCTGGCAGAAAAATCTTGCGAGGCTTTTCTTGGTTTGGTAGGCGAATTTGAATGTGCCCACATCTTTGATTGTTCTTTTGTCTCAGGGTTCACGTACTTAATCCAGGTTTCGTCACCGGTCACGATTCTGTTTAACAATGGTTCTCCTTCGTCCTCATAACGTGACAGAAAGTCTAATGCAGAGGCCATTCTTTGAGTTTTGTGGTGGTCGGTAAGAATTTTGGGCACCCATCGTGCACAGAACTTACGGTAACCCAATCTTGCTGTCACTATCTCGTACAAGAGAGCCTTAGAAATCTGTGGAAAACCAGTAGACAACTCCGACATTGAGAAACGTCGATTTTCACGAACTTTTGCATCAACTGTCTGAACGAGTTCGTCAGTCACCAATGATGGTCTACCACTCCTCTCTTCATCATGAACGTTTTCTCGTCCACTTTTAAATAAACGTACCCATTCACGGACAACTCCTTCACTCATAACTCTTGGTCCGTACACGGCACAAAGCTCACGATGAATAGCTGCTGCAGAATATCCTTTGGCTGTAAAAAACCTTATGACAGCACGCACTTCACATTTGGCAGGGTTTTCTATTGCAGCACACATTTCAAACTGCCACAAAAACTAAACTAGCGCAGGTACGACGTTCACTCGACCACGGCTTGATGCCAACTGACCTGTTGAGTGCGTGAACGCACAGATGGCGTCGCTACTCCCCCCACAACCCGCACTGTGACCAATCGGAGGTTACTTTCTGAACCGCCCTCGTATATATGGTGTTACAAAAAGGTACCGCCAAACTTCCAGAAAACATTCCTCGCACACAAATAAAGAAACGATGTTATGTGGATATGTGTCCGGAAACACTTAATTTCCATGTTAGAGCTCATTTTAGTTTCGTCCACCTACGCTCAGTGGAGCACGTTATCATGATTTCATACGGGATACTCTACCTGTGCTGCTAGAACATGCGCCTTTACGAGTACGACACAACATTTGGTTCATGCATGATGGAGCTCCTGCACATTTCAGTCGAAGTGTTCGTACGCTTCTCAACAACAGATTCGGTGACCGATGGATTGGTAGAGGCGGACCAATTCCATGGCCTCCACGCTCTCCTGACCTCCGCCCTCTTGACTTTCATTTATGAGGGCATTTGAAAGCTCTTATCTACGCAACCCCGGTACCAAATGTAGAGACTCTTGGTGCTCGTATTATGGACGGCTGTGATACAATACGCCATTCTCCAGGGCTGCATCAGCGCATCAGGGATTCCATGCGATGGAGGGTGGATCCATGTATCCTCGCTAAGGGAGGACATTTTGAACATTTCCTGTAACAAAGTGTTTGAAGTCACGCTGGTACGTTCTGTTGCTGAGTGTTTCCATTCCATGATTAATGTGATTTGAAGAGAAGTAATAAAATGAACTCTAACATGGAAAGTAAGCGTTTCCGGACACATGTCCACATAACATATTTTCTTTCTTTGTGTGTGAGGAATGTTTCCTGAAAGTTTGGCCGTACCTTTTTGTAACATACTATATATATCAGGCACCAGCAATCGTCAAATTTTATTATGTTCACAAGCGTTTTAATTAAAATATCTAATTCAATAAATGTTCAGGTTACCCGTAACTGCATTAAGGCTTTCAATAACTCAGATTCATTTCACACACCATCCACCTCTGATCCAGTTTTCGTCCTACAGCTCTTTATAGCACAACAATTGAATACAGGTCATTGTTTTAATGAAATATGAATTATTTAAATAAGCGCAAGGTTAGACAGGTTGGATTTTACATCCTTAAACACAAGCCTCCAATTTCCAAAGCAGAGCCAAGACTATTCAGGTTGCACCTTCAATCTTTAAGTGAGCGAATTCCCTCGAAGTACATGATCTTGCGGCAACAGCAGCGATTACTCGTGTTCTCTATTTAATACTGTAATCTTCCTCATGTGACATAGCAACCTTTTAAAGGAGTATTTGGAAACACTGACCAGGAGGGACAGGACGCTAGGATGTGTCAATACAACAGGGAGTACCATCGATGGTAGTGGAGACCGAAAACTGGAGAGGAGGACGGAGACAGGAATGCCTCGAAAAAATATCTAGGACGTTGCGTATAAGTGCTGAGATTAAGAGGCTGACACAGGAGAGGAAATAGTGACGGTTGGTATCAAAGCAATTACAGAACTTATTCCTGGCCTTATAACCGTGCGTTAACGGGGTCGACCTGTTATTTTGGATTTGACATTGTTAGAGTTAGAGGGTGGCCAGATGCCCTTTCTGACGCCATCACTTCACCCTGGAGAGGAATTTTGATTACTCCATCTGGCTGCGACTAGTATTATCGCATGTGCAAGTGTGATAACGTTATGTAAATGCTAGTGAAGCGTCTAACGGGGACGGGACGTGGATACCAGCCCCGTATTCACCTATTCGGACGTGGAAAACCGCCTATAACTCACATCTAGGATGGCGAGCACATCGTTCCTCATCAGTTCGTCAGGTAGATTCGATCCTGCGCCGACAACCTTACCGTATCCCAAAAGCTGGACGTTTTAATTTTCTCGGCTATTCGGACCAATATCAAACCAATCTAAGTACTAATGACACAGAAATAAAAAATAAAATAATAAGAGATGGCATTACTCTCTTGTGGAGACTCCACAGTGGTCTGTATATCTAAATCGGTTGAATAAGTAAGTCTAGATTACAATTTTTATTATGTTTTCTATAATCGGTTTCATACAGTATAGGCCGTCTTCAGATCTACAAATATTAAAACTGGTTGTTTGTTACACATAATAAATATAGTGGACTGTTAAGGCAGCCAGTCCACAGTGAAGTAGCCGAAAGGGCACGCGTCAACTCACGCCGTCTGGCGTTAAGTCTGGAACAGGATTCGTAATGAATGTGATAAAGAAAAGAACGTAGCTACTAGAACACTTAACTTTTATATTGTCCTTTGGTATACAGCATTCTTGATGATACAAGTGAGACTATCTTGAGATACATGCAATGGTACAAATGGCGCCTTGCTAGGTCGTAGCCATTAACTTAGCTGAAGGCTATTCTAACTGTCTCTCGGCAAATGAGAGAAAGGCTTCGTCAGTGTAGTCGCTAGCAACGTCGTCGTACAACTGGGGCGAGTGCTAGTACGTCTCTCGAGACCTGCCGTGTGGTGGCGCTCGGTCTGCGATCACTGCCAGTGGCGACACGCGGGTCCGACATGTACTAATGGACCGCGGCCGATTTAAGCTACCACCTAGCAAGTGTGGTGTCTGGCGGTGACACCACAATAAATTAACAGTCCTGCAAAATAATGTAAATAAAATAGATTATAAGAGGTGCGTTCGATAAGTAATGCAACACATTTCTTTTCTCGACTTATTTCTTCTGAAAACTTGCGGAATTTGTTGTGGGACATTGTGGAACATTCCGGCTTCAGCCCCCATAGTTCCATGAAGTTCCGATAGGTGGTGGCGCTATATATAACCTTCAAAATGTCGTCTGTAACGGAAGTGCTTTGCAAGCAGAGAGCAGTAATTGAGTTTCTTTTGGAGGAAAACCAGAACATCACATATATTCATAGGCGCTTCCAGACTGTCTGCGGAGACCTGACAGTGAGCAAAGACACGGTGTGTCATTGGACGAGGCGTCTCTCGTGACAGCAACAAGGTGTTGCAAATGTGTCCGAAATCCCGAGTGCCGGCAGCTGTGACTCGTGCAATACTGGAACATGCGAACAGTCACACTCGAGGTGATCAATAGATCACAATCAGACGTCTTGCTGCTCAACCGGACGTCTCTGTTGTTACTGCTGTACAGGTCGAATCACCACACTGGCCTCCTTACAATCAACATACGGCCAACACTGTCACCGAGACGCAACCAGCTTTCATCAGAAAACACAACACACCCTCACGCTGCCCTCCAATCAGCTCTTGCCTGACACCACTGAAGTCGCAAATGGCTGTGGTTTGGGACCAGTGGAACGCACGCTACAGGGCTTCTGGCTGGTAGCTGTCCTTGTAGTAACCGACTGGTAACAGTTCTCTCTGTCACTGAGGTGCTAACTGCTGCTCGTATTCCTACTGCAAGATGCGCCAGAACAATACGCTGAACACGATGGTCTTCCTTCTGGTAGTGCCAAGTGGCCGACCGGAGTTCGGTCTCCTTGCGACCGTACATTCTCGTGAGCACAATCATATACACTCCTGGAAATTGAAATAAGAACACCGTGAATTCATTGTCCCAGGAAGGGGAAACTTTATTGACACATCCCTGGGGTCAGATACATCACATGATCACACTGACAGAACCACAGGCACATAGACACAGGCAACAGAGCATGCACAATGTCGGCACTAGTACAGTGTATATCCACCTTTCGCAGCAATGCAGGCTGCTATTCTCCCATGGAGACGATCGTAGAGATGCTGGATGTAGTCCTGTGGAACGGCTTGCCATGCCATTTCCACCTGGCGCCTCAGTTGGACCAGCGTTCGTGCTGGACGTGCAGACCGCGTGAGACGACGCTTCATTCAGTCCCAAACATGCTCAATGGGGGACAGATCCGGAGATCTTGCTGGCCAGGGTAGTTGACTTACACCTTCTAGAGCACGTTGGGTGGCACGGGATACATGCGGACGTGCATTGTCCTGTTGGAACTGCAAGTTCCCTTGCCGGTGTAGGAATGGTAGAACGATGGGTTCGATGACGGTTTGGATGTACCGTGCACTATTCAGTGTCCCCTCGACGATCACCAGTGGTGTACGGCGAGTGTAGGAGATCGCTCCCCACACCATGATGCCGGGTGTTGGCCCTGTGTGCCTCGGTCGTATGCAGTCCTGATTGTGGCGCTCACCTGCACGGCGCCAAACACGCATACGACCATCATTGGCACCAAGGCAGAAGCGACTCTCATCGCTGAAGACGACACGTCTCCATTCGTCCCTCCATTCACGCCTGTCGCGACACCACTGGAGGCGGGCTGCACGATGTTGGGGCGTGAGCGGAAGACGGCCTAACGGTGTGCGGGACCGTAGCCCAGCTTCATGGAGACGGTTGCGAATGGTCCTCGCCGATACCCCAGGAGCAACAGTGTCCCTAATTTGCTGGGAAGTGGCTGTGCGGTCCCCTACGGCACTGCGTAGGATCCTACGGTCTTGGCGTGCATCCGTGCGTCGCTGCGGTCCGGTCCCAGGTCGACGGGCACGTGCACCTTCCGCCGACCACTGGCGACAACATCGATGTACTGTGGAGACCTCACGCCCCACGTGTTGAGCAATTCGGCGGTACGTCCACCCGGCCTCCCGCATGCCCACTATACGCCCTCGCTCAAAGTCCGTCAACTGCACATACGGTTCGCGTCCACGCTGTCGCGGCATGCTACCAGCGTTAAAGACTGCGATGGAGCTCCGTATGCCACGGCAAACTGGCTGACACTGACGGTGGCGGTGCACAAATTCTGCGCAGCTAGCGCCATTCGACGGCCAACACCGCGGTTCCTGGTGTGTCCGCTGTGGCGTGCGTGTGATCATTGCTTGTACAGCGCTCTCGCAGTGTCCGGAGCAAGTATGGTGGGTCTGACACACCGGTGTCAATGTGTTCTTTTTTCCATTTCCAGGAGTGTACATAGCCCTATTACACGACGTCGATCAAACTCAATGAGATGTTGATAATGACGTCTTTGTCGCCTTAAAGTCATCCTTGACGGACATCAGCTCACCACGTCTACATCTACATCTACATCCATACTCGGCAAGCCACCTGACGGCTAGTGGCGGAGGGTAGCTTGAGTACCTCTATCGGTTCCCTCTTCTATTCCAGTCTCGTATTGTTCGTGGAAAGAAGGATTGCCGGTATGCCTCTGTGTGGGCTCTAATCTCTCTGATTTTATCCTCATGGTCTCTTCGCGAGATATACGTAGGAGGGAGCAATATACTGCTTGACTCCTCGGTGAAGGTATGTTCTCGAAACTTCAACAAAAGCCCGTACCGAGGTACTGAGCGTTTCTCTTGCAGAGTCTTCCACTGGAGTTTATCTATCATCTCCGTAACGCTTTCGCGATTACTAAATGATCCTGTACGAAGCGCGCTGCTCTCCGTTGGATCTTCTCTATCCACCCTATCCGGTACGGATCCCACACCAGTGAGCAATATTCAAGCAGTGGGCAAACGAGTGTACTGTAACCTACTTCTTTTGTTTTCGGATTGCATTTCCTTAGGATTCTTCCTATGAATCTCAGTCTGGCATCTGCTTTACCGACGATTGATTTTATATGGTCATTCCATTTTAAATCACTCATAATGCCTACTCCCAGATAATTTATGGAATTAGCTGCTTCCAGTTGCTGACCTGCTATATTGTAGCTAAATGATAAAGGATCTTTCTTTCTATGTATTAGCAGCACGTTACACTTGTCTACATTGAGATTCAGTTGCCATTCCCTGCACCATGCGTCAATTCGCTGCAGATTCTCCTGCATTTCAGTACAATTTTCCATTGTTACAACCTCTCGATATACTACAGCATCATCCGCAAAAAGCAAAGCAGTGGCAAAGGTCACTCATGACCGTTACATCGTCTACTTGAAGCAAACCTAATTTTCGCCCTCATAATGGCGGTACTAGCGTTATTCTTATGTGGCTGGCGCGAAATTTGAATAGACATTATCTTTCAGATACAGAAACTTTCGTTTATGTTACTCATGTCGTTCTTGGTGCTGTGATTTATTTTCCGCCAGTGTATGTATGGATTCAGGTAATGTTAATAGGTCGGCTGATGTCATGCAAAATTGCTACCACCAATTTTTAGGGTTTATATTAATTTGTAGAAATACCGTCAGACTTCAAGAAGAATATAATAATTCCAAACCCAAAGAAAGCAGGTGTTGACAGATGTGAAAATTACTGAACTATCAGTTTAATAAGCCACAGCTGCAAAATACTAACACGAATTCTTTACAGACGAATGGAAAAACTGGTAGAAGCTGACCTCGGGGAATATCAGTTTGGATTCCGTAGAAATGTTGGACCACGTGAGGCAATACTTATTCTACGACTTATCTTAGAAAATAGATTAAGGAAAGGCAAACTTACGTTTCTAGCATTGGTAGACTTAGAGAAAGCTTTTGACAATATTGACTGGAATACTCTCTTTCAAATTCTGAATGTGGCAAGGGTCAAATACAGTGGAGCGAAAGGCTATTTACAAATTGTACAGAAACTTTGAGCTTTGCCGATGACATTGCAATTATGTCAGAGACAGCAAAGGACCTGGAAGAGCAGCAGAACAGAATGGACAGTGTCTTGAATGGAGGATATGAGATTAACATCAACAATGTCAAAACGAGGATAATGTAATGTAGTAGAATTAAACTGGATCATGCTGAGGGAATTAGATTAGGAAATGAGGCACTTAAAGTAGTAGATGAGTTTTGGTATTTGGGGAGCAAAATAACTGATGATGGTCGAAGTAGAGACGATATAAAATGTAGACTGGGAATGGCAATGAAAGCGCTTCTGAAGAAGAGAAAATTGTGAACATCGAGTATAGATTTAAGTGTCAGGAAGTCGTTTCTGAAAGTATTTGTATGGAGTGTAGTCATGTATGGAAGTGAACCGTGAACGATAAATAGTTTAGACAAGAAGAGAATAGAAGCTTTCGAAATGTTTTGCTACAGAAGAATGCTGAAGATTAAATGGGTAGATCACATAATTAATGAGGAGGTACTGAATAGAGTGGGGGAGGAGAGAAGTTTGTGGCACAACTTGGCTAGAAAAAGGGGTCGGCTGGTAGGACATGTTCTGAGGCATCAAGGGATCACCAATTTAGTATTCGAGGGCAGCGTGGAAGGTAAAAATCGTAGAGGGAGACCAAGAGATGAATACAATAAGCAGATTAAGAAGGATGTAGGTTGCAGTAGGTACTAGGAGATGAAGAAGCTTGCACGGGATAGAGTAGCATGGAGAGCTGCGTCAAACCAGTTTCTAGACTGAAGACCACAGCAACAACAAGATTACTTTGTAATCTATTTTCTGTGCTTTATGTTGTTGGCCAATACTTTCATTGTAGCTTATGCAATACGAAACTAGTTACAAATTTCTCAGCGTTCTTTTATAGGTGTGAATAGATCCTATAGTGGTTGGAACCAACTATCGAAAACGCAACAAAAATTTTGTCCTAGACAGCGTTATTCAAACAAACATAATAAATTTAAAAAATTGAGTGTATCACAGGCCTTAGGAAAGTTGTGAGTCCGCAGTAACTTACTTTCTGAACTTTGTCATTGCGCAGAAGATGGTGCATATGTAACATAGTCTTGCAGGTATTCTTCGGAGTAGGAGAGCTTAAGATACTGTGAGGTTCGAACGTAGGACCGTTGGAGCACTGGTGAATGAACCAAGTGAGAGCCCCGCTGTGTGGGTGCCCACCTGCCTCCCGGAGACTCGCAAGTCAGTGCGTGGGAGGACGGACTGCCTGGGAGCGGGTGGGCCGCTAACTGCATTCCTGTTAGCGGCCTCTGTGGACACGCGGCACCGGCTTCAGTCAATACGGCGGCGTCCTCTCGAAAGAAGGCCTCACCACATTACACTACAGTAGTTTCAATGGTGTGCCGTACAGAGGCACGAGCACAAGTCCTTGACCTTTGTAGGCACTTCACTTACAGTTCTGCCGTCAGAACGTACCTCACAGACCTTTGCAAAACCAAACGTTTGCCCTAGCAGGTCGGCTTGCACTCTAAGAAAATAATAATAATAATAATAATAAGTTCCTAAACATAGTAATGAAAAATTGGAAAACAACACTTAATATCCAAACAAATCCAAATAATATCATATCACAGCCAATACAGATTAAGCTGAAACGTCCCCTTTCAATAATTTTACAAGACTGTGCTTGAACTGACGCACAATATTTTTAGCGCAACGCAATCTGACTTTCAAAAAATCCCTACAAAAGAATGGCCCTGACTAACATTAAACTATACCTTTCACAAATCACTTACCTCACAAAAATCTTCGCTACTCAAGCTACTGCAATACAGCGAGCGCCACTACTGCCAGCTAAATAAAAGATTCAAACTATGGAAGGCACTAACTACTGATAGGGATAGTTAGCAAATGAAAGATATTAATAGAGAACAAACAATGTATTTACCTTAATATCATCATATATAGAGCAGTTCATGACAAATTACAAAACTCCGCCATCTCTCTCCCCACATCCACCACTGCTGGCGGCTCACCTCCAACTGCCCAACGCTATGCGCTGTTCACAGCCAGCTGCCTAACACTACAATGGCGAGTATTACAACAATGCAAAGCAGCCACAGACTGCACACCGCACAGCCAGTGATTTTCTACACAGAGGTGGCATTACCAATAAAAAAAAACCTAAACAGCCTACTTACAAAGCGTCTAATATACCAAGGAGACTCATTAAGTCCTTTCTGGTTCTGCCTTGCTCTGAACCCACTATCCAACATGCTAAATAATACAAATTATGGATATAATATTACTGGAACATACCAACACAAAATCACACATTTGCTATACATGGATGATCTAAAACTACTGGCAGCAACAAATCAACAACTCAACCAATTACTAAAGATAACAGAAGTATTGAGCAATGACATAAATATGGCTTTTGGAACAGACAAATGTAAGAAAAATAGCATAGTCAAGGGAAAACACGCTAAACAACAAGATTACATATTGAATAACCACAGCGACTGCATAGAAGCGATGAAAAAAGACAGATGCCTATAAATATCTAGGATACAGACAAAAAATAGGAATAGATAACACAAATATTAAAGAAGAACTAAAAGAAAAATATAGACAAGGACTAACAAAAATACTGAAAACAGAATTGACAGCACGAAACAAGACAAAAGCTATAAATACTTACGCTTTACCAATATTGACCAACACATTTGGAGTAGTGAAATGGAGTAACACAGACCTAGAAGCACTCAACACACTTACGCGTTCACAATGCCACAAATATAGAATACATCACATACATTCAGCAACAGAAAGATTCACATTAAGCGGAAAGGAAGAAGGAAGGAGATTTATCGACATAAAAAAACCTACATTATGGACAGGTAGACAATTTAAGAAAATTCTTTATAGAACGAGCAGAAACTATCAAAATACACAAAGCAATCACTCATATAAATACATCGGCTACACCATTGAAATTTCATAACCACTTTGAAAGGTGGCTACACTGAGCCACAGCGCCAGAGATTGCGCCAAAGAGTATTATTCAGCCGCTTCCACTGGCAGTTCTTATCGAGAAGTCGTGGTGGAGAGTGCTTGTTGAGATGTAGCAAGTTAGGTTTAATTAGTTCTAGGCGACTGATGACCTCAGAAGTTAAGTCGCATAGTGTGCATGGGGGCTTAATTATATTTTATATAATGCAAATAATTTTAATTTTTAGTAGCTAACTGTCCGGTTACGCAGTCTCGTAACCGGTTGGCCCTGACTAGTTTTAGTATGCAATCTGACTGCATAGAATAACAACAAAGAATGAAAGAAAATTTCCGTTAACACAATTAATTAATTAAGTCCCCAGCAACTATAAAACCTACGAAACCAAAGCACAAGTGTAACTGTTCTGTGTGTGGAAGTGTGATTCAACGTACACATCTGGCACGGTTCTTCTTCAATAAGACAAGAAATTTTAAATACCATTTATACTGAAGTAATTAAAAAAATAGAAATACTATAATTGCGTAAGGAAACCAGAATTACACTCTAATAAAAGAACACAAGCCAGATGCTTTGTTGACTGAACCTGTAATGACGCATTATTTAAGACATTGAAATAATAAAAAGAAAAGGGAATTTTTTTACCTTCATATATATTGACGAAAAGCACTCTGATTATTACAATATCTCCATTCGAACAACATCCGCTGTCTATCCCATCAAACAACTGCATAAAACATGGAACAAGCACTCCCTACTACAACATCTCAACACCGACTCACTACTACCACATCTCGATAAGCACTGACTACAGCCATATCTCGACAAGCATTCTCCACCACGACTTCTCGACAAGAACTGCCAGTGGAGGCGGCGGAATAAAACTCTTTGGCGCAATCTCTGGCGCTGTGGCTCAGTGTAGCCACCTTTCATATGCCCTTCCTCCACGGGCCAGAATTTGATGGTATTTTTGCCAGCATTGGTGGGTGAAAATACCACCAAATTCGTCCACAAAAATACAGACAAAAATAAAAGATAATATTAATACGTAAATATCACATAATTAGATAAAATTTTGGCTTTGCACTGACCTTTCAATAACCTAATATATAAAATACAGTAAGCAATACAAATTCTTTCATACATTTGACTTTACATAATAATTTACACAATACACAAAAAATCAGTTTACACAAATGTTCACATAAAATGCTTTCAATGATTAAAAAAAACAAGTAGTTGATAGTTCCAGCAGTAGCACCCAGCAAATACCAAGAAGTAACATCATTTCAGTAGAAACAGTTCCAACAGTGGCACCCAGCAATGTTGAGTAGGTGCAGACACCGACAAGTGACATCATTTCAATAGAAGCAGTTCCATTAGTGGCACCCAGCAATGTTGAACAGGTGCAGACAGCAACAAATGACATTATGTCAGTAGAAGCAGTTCCATCAGTGGCACCCAGCATTGTTGAACAGGTGCAGACAGCAACAAGTGACATCATTTCAGTATAATCAGTTCCACTAGTGGCACCCAGCAATGTTGAGCAGGTGAACACCAACAAGTGACATTATTTCAGTAGAAACAGTTCCATCAGTGGCACCCAGCAATGTTTAGTAGGTGCAGACACCAATAATTGACTTCATTTCAGTATAAGCAGTTCCACTAGTGACACCCAGTAATGTTGAACAGGTGCAGACAGCAGTCCGTAATATTCACTATCACTAATCACACTGTTCATCAGAGTTTATCAGCAGAAATTAAACATGTCCTAGTGGCACCAATCATGTAGAAAAAGTGCAAGTAACAGTCCATAATATTCACCATCACTAATCAGACAGTTCATCTGAGTTTATCAGCAGAAATTAAACGTTTCTAAGTGGCACCCATTAATGTTGAACAAGTGCAGGTAACAGGCCATAATATTCACCATCACTAATCAGACAGTTCAGGCATGAACAATAGTTTGAATGCACACACAATTGCTTTTACAAAATTATTATCAATGCTCTTACACTAAACATACAAATTATAACAAACACACAAATGATATCAGATAATTGTCATATTAACTATTACAAATACACAAATATCAGTAAACCTATAATATTTATGGGTGTCAGTGCAAGCCACAACAAACAAGTAAAATAATATTTAGGAGATAGGTCGGTACCAATTATTTGGGATTAGGAAAGGAAAACACACAAAACACACTCACTCATCTTTCATCCACATTAAGTGCTACTGTGTAATTGAATAGTGTTAACTGTGTAAATGCAATTCTGTCAAAGAATTGATGTTCGACATGTGTATCAAGTAGTACTGGCAGCAGTGTATAACAGTCAATAATAGTCAGTCAACGTCATAGTCATCATGTCAAGACCAATGTTTGCCAAGCCAGATCAAAACGTACGGTTGCTGAACAACTGTCAGTGTGCCAAGATATGCAATTACTTCCTCTCTCCAAAAAAAATATATACTGCTTAGTGATTTAACAAAGTGTGTGTGTAGACAATCTTTCTTCTACTTAAGTGTTCTAGTCTGCCATCTTCATCCTCCTTGTTCCATATAAACCAACAAAAAAAAACTATGCTCCTCACTTACTTTACCTCTTATCCATCAAAACTCCAATAATCATTATCATCACATAATCTTAATACTTCAATAATACCTCTTACGTAGATACATATAAACCTTATCATCAATATCATTTACCTTACTCTTGTCCACCAAAACTCCAATAATCATCAACTTCACACACTCTCAATACCTCAATAATACCTCTTCAATACGTCGACACATATAAACCTTAGCGCCAATATCATTTTACTTCCATAAGAACTCTTTCCTCTAGTCAATCTCCTCGAACAAGTACAGATAAAATCCTAATGTAAACTTCATCATCCCATACAATCCGAAGACACAATGTCCACACACAACCTCTGTGTAGTCCACCTGAGCCAAATCTTCTACTCATTATGAATTATAAAATACATTTTGATTACCTTGTCCATCATAAAATAAATAGAAATGCATACATGACCTCTAACAGCCTTCAGTTTGAATAACTTTCAGTAAATAAGTACGAGTACGGAGTGTGAATGACAGTAATAATTCACAGTGTGTACACCACTTCAAGGATAATGGCAAAACAGAAGCAAACATGTGGAGTATTTCTTGTGTCACGTGTCATTTGCTATTTCAATTGCTCACGAAGAATGCAGTGTAATAACTGTCAATGGTCTAAACCTAGTGTTGGTATTTCATGTCGTTAGCTTCCTTTCTATTAGCATAAATTTATACCGCTTCCATAAAACATCCAGCTCATGTGACTTCTATGAAGTTTCTTGTACCAATGTCATTGTAGCATTATAGTAGTTCATTTTCTTATCTTAAAATAAAGCAAAACATGCAATAGCGAGTAAATATACAAGTAGAGAACAGAATGTCAAGCACAGTCCCTACAACGAGGCTCTGCCAAGCGAACAATCTATAATTAATACCATAGTGTGACCTAAACTCCATGTTTGTACACAGTATATCAGCATTTCTATATACCAAAATAAAGAGTACTTATGACAACAAAACAAAAATGTATAAATATGCAATCCATACGCACAGCAGCAAATATATATCTTACACGATAAACAGGTCATTAGTATCATATCAGCATAAGCAAATAAATGTTCATATGTAATCTTAATAAGTAAACATGAAGGCGCAAGCAGATACATCACAAAGTATAACCTACATACATAACCATATCAGCACAACTAATTAGGTGACAATTATAATTTAAATAAATAAGCACAGCAGGCACATAAAAAAAGTGACATCAGTGAAAAAGCATAGCAGCCAAGCGATGCATAATATACACAAGTAACAACCCTGTTCTTTAATCAATCATCGTCAAAATCAGTTAATGTACTCAAGCACGTCGCTTCACAAGTAAATTCATAGAACATGAAATTTAGCGCAAAGTATGAATCACATAATCGCGAGCAGCAAATTACGTCTAAAGTACGTACCTAAGTGGAATTATGTTACCTGAAAAATAAACTCAATTAATAGTTACCCTTTTAAGTTTATTACTTTTTTCTTCGAAATTACATTTTTCCTGAAATTTTCTCCATAGCAAGTCGTCTTAACGTCGGACACGCATAGAATTTACCTGAAGTTCTTAAATATTTTATAGAACCGTATCCTGAAAAATACTGAACGTTAATAACATAATTCATCAAGTCACTATAGCTTTATACTGAATTTAATCGGAGAAATTAGACTGTGTATTTGTTTACGGCTGTCAGTGCATTCGCACTGAGCGCTCGATCAGCTGTAGGCGCGTGACGTAGGAAGTAATTGTTTGCGGTCAACGACTGCCTTGTGCAGCGCGCAGACTTGACTGTTGCTTTGAGTATGTGCCGCCGCCGGAACACGGCGCGGTATCCTTGTACTCTCCGTATGTTTACATATAACTGTTGGTTTCTCGAAAGTATGTCATTCCACAAAAATTTTAACGTTCGATATATGATGTAATCCCTTAGAGCGCCGAGATTTAGGAGTTTCTACTTCAACAGTGTTATCATGAATAATTTTGCGAATTCTATATGGACCGTTATAAAGCAGAAAAAATTTGCGACACAAGCCCTTTCCTTTGTGAGACAAACGGTGAGATTTAATTAACACCTTTTGACCAACTGACAAGGTTTTTAAACGACCAGGACACTTAGCTGATTTCTCTCTTCTAGCAGCCGCAGACGCAATATTTTGTCGAGCCAGGTTGACAACTTCAGAATGCCGCAGTTTCCGTGTAGGCGGAAAAGGAACGATATTTCAGAAATGCGATTTGTCGGTGCTTTATTTTTTAGTATCAATATAGGCGGTAAAGAAGTTGAATCATTAGGGAGTTCATTCAGAATGTTTTGAAAAATATGAAGATACCGATCCCACGTTCTGTGATTCTGATGACAATAAAGTCGACACAATTTATTGATTTCCTTCATCCATCTCTCTGAAGCATTAGATTGAGGGTGAAAAAGTGGAATGAAAACTGGTTTAATCTTACGACGCCGTAGAGTACGAAGCCAAATTTTAGAACGAAACTGTGATCCATTATCTGATATAACCTTATCAACATGACCCACTTCTTTAAGAAAATGTTTGATGAAAGCATTAGATACTGAACGAGCTGTTGCTTTGCGTAAATGTGTAAAACACACATATTTTGATGTCAGTTCCACTGCTACGAAAATGTACGCAAAACCATTAGTAGAACGAACCACTGGACCGAACAAATCGACTGCAGCCATCTCCTTTAATTTCGCTGGAATGATAGGAAACAACGGTGCTCTGTGAGAAATCGTTGGCGGCTTAGCCTTTTGACATAATTTGCATTTGGCAAGAACAGATCGAATATGTTTTTCCATATTACTGAAGTAGCAATTTTCTCGTAATTTATGAAAGCATTTTCTGGGACCAAAGTGTGCATAACTGAAATGCGTATACCAAATCAATTTATTGACCCACTCATCAGGAATACAAACTAACCAAACACAGTTGTTGACCGATTTTCGTTTAAAAAGAATATCATTGCGAACTAAATAATGCTGTCTAATCGCTACGCTTTCCTTTCTCCTCCACTTCTCCTTAATGTCCTTCCAGATTGGATCCTTATTTTGCTCCTTAGCGATGTCCTGGAGCGAAGACGGAATAAAATTCTCAAACGCAACACCTTGAATATACATCAAACAATAATGGTTTTCCTTGCAGTCCTCTTCAGCTCTTTGTTTCGAACCCATAGGTGCACGTGATAAAGCATCAGCAACAATATTTGAAGAACCCTGTATGTAAACAATACTAAAATCAAATTCCTGTAGATACAGCGCCCATCGTGACAGTCTGCCATGAGTTAATTTTGTTGACATAAGAAATTCCAGAGCTCGATGATCGGTGTAAACCTTAGTGTGTCTGCCAAACAAAAATGTGAGAAATTTTGTGAAAGCCCAAACAACAGCCAAAGCTTCAAGTTCCGTAATCGAATAATTCTTTTCTGATTTAGAGAGAACACGACTTCCAAATGCAATAGTTTTCTGTACTACAACGCCGTTTTCTTCTATCTCTTGAAATAAATGTGCACCTACGCCTTTGTATGATGAGTCCGTCGCCAAACAAAAATCTTTAGATAAATCCGGATGTGAAAGAAGTGGAGCAGCAACTAAAGCATCACGAAGTTGTTCAAATTCTGCTTGAGCTTCCTGATACCAACACCAATTAGAATTCTTTCCAGATAGTTCACATAAACGAGGTGTGGCCAAATCGTCCAATCTAACAAAGCGTCTAAGAAAATTACAGACACCAAGGAAACTACGAACATCACGTTTTGTGGTAGGAACAGCATAATTACGAATAGCATCTAGTTTCTCTGGATCAGGAAGAATACCTTCTGTAGAAATAATATGACCAAGAAATTTCACCTGAGAACGACCAAATTCAGATTTTTCCAAGTTCACTGTAATGCCAACTCTTGCAAAAATACGTAATAATGAATCCAAAATTTTGTTGTGCTCACTCCAGGGACGTTTAGCAATAAGAATGTCGTCAACATATGAAGTAATATTGTCACGAAGATAAACAGGTAAAATTTCGTTTAAACTACGAATGAATGCTGCAGAAGATACAGTTAGTCCAAACGGTAATTTCCGAAACTGGTAACAGTTACCAAAGGCTAAAAAGGCAGTGTATTTTCTACAATCAGGGTGGAGTTCTATTTGCCAAAAACTTGCACGCGTATCAATCGTGGATAAAACTTTAATTCCATGGAAATGTTGAAGAAGTTCATCTAAATTTTGTGGACGGTCAGTTTCAAGAATGATGATATTATTTGTCTGTCTGGAATCCAGAACCAAACGAATTGATCCATCCCTTTTAAGAACGACGTGTAATGGGCTGGTATAAGGACTGACCGCTGGCTCAATAATGCCTTGATCTAACATGTATTGAAGTTCACTCTTAACCTTGTCTCTGTACGCCAAAGGAATAGCGTACGTTTTCCCGTGAAATGGTGTGTGTTCTTTTACTTTAAACAAATATTGTAAGCCTTGTATAGTTCCTGTGTGATGACTAAATACTGTAGCATGTGAAGTCAAAATTTGGTGCAGTTCTTCTCTTGCAACGTCATCTGGCACTTCAGCTCTCTTAACCTTTTGATTGATTAATTCTTCGCTATTAATTATATCATCCATCCCGTCTCTGTATCTATTGTCATTGTCATGAATGAACACATTGTCGTCATAATGCTCAGCGAAAACATCAGAAGTAAGAAACCTTAAACATTTTGTGTCTGATTCAGATTTTGTTAAACACTCGAAAATTTCAAACATTTCGGCAGTCCGGCAACAGTCAAATTCACACTTCCTTCTTTAAAGTTCAAAATTGCCTTATGTGTGTTAAGAAACTCCATACCTAATATAATTTGTGTACTGAGTAATGGAACAATAATAAAATTAGCAGAAAATTCGTATCCTTGACAAATGAAATTTAGGTTGGTCTGTTGTTTGACTTCCACACTTTTTCCAGAAATAGCGCCTCGAATTGTAGTTTTAGAAACAGGTAACACAGGACAAGCAATAGTTCTTACACATATACGAAAAACTGATTCACTAATGACATTCAATGAGCTCCCAGAATCTAAAACTGCAGTGAACTTATTCTTACCCACACATACTTCAATAACAGGATGTAAAAATGCGTTCACATTATTTTCCTTTTCGTCTAGCAAAATGTCTCTCATGTCTTCCAGGCGTACGTAGTGTAAAGTCGTAGTGTCATTACTTTCTGAACCGTCTATATTGCTGCCAGAAGCCGAAGCTACAAGTCATTGTCGATTGTTTGCGTCACGTCTTTGATTATTCGCGTCATTTCGCGGATCAATTTCTACGATTTGCACTTGTCTCTCGGAATTTCTGTCACGTGGAGGATGCCAATTAGGTCCTTCCTGTCTGTTAGATGCAAATTCTTGGTTGTGTCTGTTATTAAAATTTCTATTTTCCTGTCTGTCTGCATGACTACTTCTTGTGTAATTTCGACTGTCACTTCTGAAATTACTGTTAGATCTACTACCCTTGTTATTTCTGTAGTAAGAATTTCTACTATTGTATGAATAATTTCTGTCTTGATGATACCGATTACTGTTTCCGTATGATTGATCATTCCGGTACGAATTACCGTTATTATAATTGTCTGTGTAATTTCTGTTAGAACGTCTGTTATTGTCATAAGGCTGGTATCTATTGTCTTGTCTGTTAAGTCTGTCATTCTCAAAATTACCCATATAACGCCCGTTCTGATCACTATCCCTTTTCTCTGAAAATCTATTGTAATTACTGTTACTGAAAAAATTACAAGAAATCCCGTCGTCGTTGCAAAGTCTTAAAAGTCTCAATGTCGTCTTTACATCTTCCAGCTAAAGCAATTTGTCTTATGGATTGTGGCAGCTTAGTTAAACAAATGCGAATTAATTCAGTCGGGCTATAAGGGTTGGACAGGAACTGATTCTTTCGAATCATGTCTTCAAAGTATTCCGCCGGCGTGCGGAACTCAGACTGTTTTAAAATTACGCTGCATAATAAGACTATGTTTGACTCTGTCTTGCGTGTTTTCGGACCAATATGCCGATAGAAATGCATGATAAAAATCATTTAGATTATTACAATCTCTAATAAGTGCACGCATCCGCGTCGCCGGTTCGTTTTCTAAATATCCACACATAAATTCCAGTTTGTGACTTAGTGGCCAATTTGGTGGAAGTGCGTACATAAATTGATCTAACCATGAACATGGATGTATGTCGTTCTTAGAATTGCGAAAGATCTTAAATTTCCGAACAGTTAAGAAGTGTTTATAGTCAAAGTTTTCTCCTCGTGGCGACAAAGACCTACCGCGTCTGTCCCAGTCCGAATGTCGATTATTGTCAAGTTCGCGCGCCTGGCGCTCTCTTGTTGCATCCCGTAAATGAAACAAATTTTTTTCTTCAAACCATTCTGCTATCTGTGATTCTAAATTTCTTCTACTGTCTTTTGCTACGATTTCACCTTCAATTTGTTTGACTTGCTTTTGTAATGCCTCAAATTCCCTTTTAACGCGTTCATTAAATTTTCCCTGTTTTTCAACATGTTTATTTATGTTCTGGTACTCTTCGGTTTCTGCAAATGGCAATGGAGCTGTATCATCTGAATCTCTGTCCCTATGTAAACTAAGATTTGTCAATTTATATGAAATCTCCTCAACTCTTTCCGATAAGTCACCTATTTTTTCTTTCTGTTTATTTACGTCTTCCGTAAGTGTCGCGACTCGGGTTTCAGTATTGACACATTTAGTAGTTAACTGTTCATACTGTTGTGTTAGTTTATTTATTCTGTCATTTGGTACGGATTCCTCGATTTTCTCAAATATTTCTTCCCTATCATGTGCACGTTGTAAATTTAACTCTGAAAATTTTTGTACTATCATGTGATCTCTTTCTTCCTGTTCTCTATCCTGTTCCTTTTGTCTAATTTCTATTGCAATTAATCTATTATTGTGAGAATTCAAAATCGGTTGTACTTCTTCTCTAATTTCTTTCTTTAATTCATCTTTCATGTTTTTGAAACATGTCCCTATTCGTGAGTCTAACCGTGTTTCCATTCTTCCCATATCAGTTTCTAACTGTGTTGCCAAAATTCCCATCTCTGTTTTTAATTCAGATCCTAACTGTGATCCCAGTGAGTCTAACCGTGTTTCCATTGTTCCCATATCAATTTTAATTGTTCCTATCTCTGTTTTAATTGTTCCCATATCAGTTTTAATTGTTCCTATTTGTGATCCCACTGTTTTTAATTCGGATCCCAAATTTAATATTACACCCATCAACTGCTCCATATTAATTGGTTCAAAATTCTTTTCGCCCCTAACATTTCCCGCAAAAACAGTTTCCTTCGTCACAGCTGTAAAGCTATCTGTGTTCGATACTACTCCAGAATCTTCTGTCATTAATCTCGTATTCGGAAAATTTTTTGATTGTGAAAAATTTTGAAATGGTTCTGGACTATTTTCCCGACTTATTAAATTGTTTTCAACTTCATTATCCATCACACTGTTCTCCTGTGTTGGCGAGTTCGCCATGTTAACAATTTCGTCATTCTCACTATCCATCATTTTCGCCTTTTTCATTGATCGCGTAATCATTTACAAAACATACAAAACTCGTCACTATACGAAAATTACACACAATGATACTATATCTCCAACAATACCATTCACACGAAATGTTTCCCTCAAACACGATTAACGAACAATTGAAATAATTGCACTAAATTGTCAAACCCGTAGACAAGACAACAAAAATTAAATTCTGCAAAAAAAAAAAAATATATCATTAGAAGAATGACAATTACCAAATCTACACATGCAATATAGACTACAATTACTAAACTACAAATTACTACAACAATACTACTGTCTGCTATTTTTACAATCATAAGAATTCCAAGGGACGATCCTGGCAGGGTCGCCACAACTGCCAGTGGAAGCGGCTGAATAATACTCTTTGGCGCAATCTCTGGCGCTGTGGCTCAGTGTAGCCACCTTTCAACTTCTGCAAGCCTTTAGATCACATAACATCAACAGATACAAAGAAAGTAAATTGGAAAAAGAAAACACTACATGGAAAGCACCCGTATCATCTAACACAGCCACACATTGATCAAGACGCATCCAACACATGGCGAAGAAAAGGCAATATATACAGTGAGACGGAAGGATTCATGATTGCAATACAGGATGAAACAATAAACACCAGATATTACAGCAAGCATATTATTAAAGATCAAGGTCCGCGTCACTTTCCATTTTTAACCAGACATAACGTCTGAGAAAGACAAGAAAACAATAATAATAATAATGACGCACCACGAGGGAATGTCCGCCCCTGGTAGCTAAGTGGTCAGCGCGACGGAATGTCATACCTAACGGCTCGGGTTCGATTCCCGGCTGGGTCGGAGATTTTCTCCGCTCAGGAACTGGGTGTTGTGTTGTCCTTATCATCATCATTTCGTCCCCATCGACACGCAAGTCGCCGAAGTGGCGTCAACTCGAAAGACTTGCACCAGGCGAACGGTCTACCCGACGGGAGGCCCTAGGCACACGGCATTTACCACTAGGGAATTATCGAATGGGACGGAAAACGGAAGATGAGATGTACATCGGCAGACAAACAAATAGCTACAACTTCAGAAAAAATGGATGAAATACTCAAAAGAATAAGCTTTACAAAATGAGCAGGTGAACAACGTGTTGGTCCACCACTGGCCCTTATGCGAGCAGTTATTCGGCCAGGTGATGACTCATAGAATTGTTGGATGTCCTCCTGAGGGGATATTTTGCTAAATTCTGTCCACTTGGCGCGTTAGATTGTCAGAATTTCGAACTGGTTGGAGGACGCTGCCCGTAATGCTCCAAACTTTCTCAAATTGGGAGAGATCCGGCTGTCTTGCTGGCCACAATAGGATTTGACACTTATGAAGACGAGCAGTACATACTCTCGTCGTATGCGGGCGGGCTTTATCTTGCTGGAATTTAAGCCGCAAACGGCTTGATGTGCTGTAATGGTGCCGCGAATGACAGTCAAAGGGTACTGCGAATGAAATGGCTCCCCAAAACAGTCCTGGTCGTCGAGCCGCACAGCGGCCAGCAGTCGGTTTGGTATCCCACCGCTGTCTGAGACGACTCCATACACGTCTTTGCTGGTCCTCTGGGCTCAGTTCGAAACAGGACTCGTTACTAACTACTGTTCTACTCCAGTCAATGAGATTCCAGGTCAGATTGTATACGTCAGGTTCCTCTCAGAGTATGCTGATAAAATAGCTCCATATTTAGCAATTATATACAACCACTCGCTCACAGAAAGATCCGTACCTAAAGACTGGAAAATTGCTCAAGCCACACCAATACCCAAAAAGGGAAGTAGGAGTAATCCGCTGAATTACAGGCCTATATCACTAACATCGATTTGCAGTAGGGTTTTGGAACATATACTGTATTCGAACATTATGAAGTACCTCGAAGAAAACGACTTATTGACACATAGTCAGCACGGTTTCAGAAAATACCGTTCTTGTGAAACACAACTAGCTCTTTATATTCATGAAGTAATAAGTGCTATCGACAGGGGATGTCAAATTGATTCCATATTTTTAGATTTCCAGAGGGCTTTCGGCACCGTTCCTCACAAGCGTCTTCTAACCAAACTGCGTGCCTACAGAGTATCGCCTCAGTTGTGCGACTGGATTCGCGATTTCCTATCAGAAAGGTCACAGTTCGTAGTAATAGATGAAAAGTCATCAAGTAAAACAGAAGTAATATCCGGCATTCCCCAAGGAAGTGTTATAGGCCCTCTCTTGTTACTGATCTTTATTAAGGACATAGGAGACAATCTGAGTAGCCGCCTTAGATTGCTTGCAGATGGTGCTGTCTTTTACCGTCTTAAAGTCATCAGATGATCAAAACGACTTGCAAAATGATTTAGATAAGATATCGGTATGGTGCGAAAAGTGGCAATTGACCCTAAATAAAGAAAAGTCTGGAGTTAATCACATGAGTACTAAAAGATTACGTGATATGTCACACAAATCTGAACGCTGTAAATTCAACTAAATACTTATGGATTACAATTACAAATAATCTAAATTGGAACGATGACATAGATAATATTGTGGGTAGAGCACACCAAAGACTGCGATTCATTGGCAGAACACTTAGAAGGTGCAACAGGTCTACTAAAGAGACTGCTTACACCACGCTTGTCCGCCCTATTCTGGAGTACTGCTGTGCGGTGTGGGATCCACATCAGATGGGACTGACGGTAGACATCGAAAAAGTACAAAGAAGGGCAGCTCGTTTTGTATTATCGCGAAGTAGGGGAGATAGTGTCACAGACATGATACGTGAATTGGAGTGGTAAACATTAAAACAAAGGCGTTTTTTGTTGTGACGAGATCTTCTCATGAAATTTCAATCACCAGTTTTTTCCTCCGATTGCGAAAACATTCTGCTGTCACCCACCTTCATAGGGAGAAATGATTATCACGATGAAATAAGAGAAACCAGGGCTTGCACAGACAAATTTAAGTGCTCGTTTTTCCCGCGTGCCGTTCTAGACTGGAACGGTAGAGAGACAGCTTGAAGGTGGTTCATTGAACCATCTGCCAGGCACTTTATTGTGAATAGCAGAGTAATCACATAGATGTAGATGTAGGAGGAGCCCCAGACAGCCGTTGGATACCAACCTGATTGTTGCCCGCCATACTGGCCGGCAGCCAGGTGTGATAGTCTGGGATGCCATTTCGTTTCATAGCAGGACCCCTTTGGTTGTCATCCGCGAGACCAATATAGCACACCGACGCCTCGACTACATTCTACTCCCCGTTTTGTTGCCCTTCATGGCAAGCCGTCATGGGCTTACATCTCGCCAAGGTAATGCCCGTCCGTACACGGCGAGAGTTTCTACTGCTTGTCTCCGTGCTTGACAAACCGTACCTTGGCTAGCTAGGTCACCGGATCCCATGCCAATTGAGAACGTTTCGAGCAATATGGACCCCCCAGCCAGCTCGAGGTTTTGACGGTCTAACGCGGCAATTGGACAGAATTTGGCACGATATCCCCTCACGAGGTTTTCTAACAACTCTATCAATCAATGCCATGCCGAATAACTACTAACTGCTTGCATATGTGTCGTGCGTAAGTGGACGAAACTAATTATTGAAAAATTTGATTACTTAAGCTCTGTCTTGTGCAGTCGAATGAACAGCCGTGTGTTCCCTGAGGTCGCAGTGGATAGTTTTCAACAATTCGAAACTACGCGAAAATAAAACCGATAAATTCATCATTTGGACTTGCAGTTCCTTGTGTTGATCGTGTTTGCAGTTAAAATTGTAGGATGTGAGGTCCGCCAGTTATGTAAAACACCGTTTTTTCTCAGCACCCAAACATATTTCAGCACCACTGTGCCATCGTCAGTGGGTTTCCGTTTTACTTATTCTTCACTCTTGGTGTGCATGATTTTTCCGGATCACTTGTGTATTATTTACTACAGGTAGCTTGTCATGTTTTCGTGTGGCAAGCCCTTTTATTCTCCACATGATGCTGAGGTGTTTTGATGCACACGTAAATATAACACGTATTTTTCACAAACAAGGTCGTAAAAGCACTTTTCACTTCACCAAAAACACAGTGTAATTGTGGTTGGTGTGTGTCCCAGCCCAGTCAGTCAGTCTGACTGGACACACACCAACCACAATCACACTGTGTTTTTGGTGAAGTGAAAAGTGCTTTTACGACCTTGTTTGTGAAAAATACGTGTTATATTTACGTGTGCATCAAAACACCTCAGCGTCATGTGGAGAATAAAAGGGCTTGCCACCGAAAACATGACAAGCTACCTGTAGTAAATAATACACAAGTGATCCGGAAAAATCATGCACACCATGTTTAAAAAAAAACATAAAACGGAAACCCACTGATGATGGCACAGTGGTGCTGAAATATGTTTGGGTACTGAGAAAAAACAGTATTTCGCATAAATGACGGACCTCACATCCTACAAAACCAATGAGAATTACACATTAAATGAACTACGAAATTTTGTCTGGATAAATTACCCAAATTACTTCTGTTAAAGTAAACATCAGATTTATGTACCTAGCTTGCGAAACCAAACTCAGAATACGAAAAATGTTTCACATATGGATATATCACACTGTTCACTGAAACTCGCTCTGTATAACAAGAAAATAAATTCCCAGGTGAATATAAACTATCTAACCTAATCACTGTTTAACCGTGTAATGACATTGTTCTGTATGTGCTGTGTAACTGTATGACTATGGCCCTGAACTATTCCTGCACTTACCTCGATACAATAAAAGTTCTCTCTAAATTGTAGCACGGCAAGCAGCGCCCCAGCAAAGCTAATTTAGTAAACTAAACATGATACTCTAAAGGTTGTGTACCGCTACGAGCAAAGCGTCTACAAGTAGCATAGTATTACTTGCATGGTAATGATTTTGGGTGCTAATGTTATACAAATGACTTTTCCGAATCATTTTTATAGCAAAGAATTACTTTATAGCTTGACTTGCAATATCGTGAGCAATACTGACTTTATACAAAAATAACTGTTTTTTTGATAGGTCGATTATTCAAAAATTTTACTTTACACAAAGATTAACATACCCAAAATGATTCCTATTCTTTCACAAAAATGTATGTTTTGGGGAGGATAAATAACAACCCCCACCCTCCCCCCTACGAGCCATCCATGAGATGTTTTTGACAGTTATTTTTACAACAGAGTGCTAACTACGCCCAGGTATGCAAAGTTGAGGATTTATCATAAGTCTTCAAAGCACTCTTTTCAAAACACATAAACACTCTCGTCATCATCTTATGGGGCCCTTTACAGGAAATCTCTACTCCCTATTTAGTAGCTCAATTCCAGGTAAAAAATTTCCTGAGCATTCAGTTCCACGTTTTCTTCCAGGCACACCTCGACTAATAATAATGCTCTCACTGTGAGCGCCCTCAGGCAGAGATGGCGTTACAACACAACCAAAGATCGAGGATCAACATGACTTGCTCTCAGATATGTGCACATCGATATATACAGGGTGCTCCATTGATCGTGACCGGGCTAAATATCTCACGAAATAAGCGTCAAACGAAAAAACTGCAAAGAACGAAACTTGTCTAGCTTGAAGGGGGAAACCAGATGGCGCTATGGTTGGCCCGCTAGATGGCACTGGCATAGGTCAAACGGATATCAACAGCGTTTTTTCAAATAGGAATCCCCATTTTGCATTACATATTCGTGTAGTACGTAAAGAAATATGAATGTTTTAGTTGGACCACTTCTTTCGCTTTGTGATAGATGGCGCTGTAATAGTCACCAACATATGACCCACAATTTTAGACGAACAGTTGGTAACAGGTAGGTTTTTTAAATTAAAATACAGAACGTAGGTACGTTTAAACATGTTATTTCGGTTGTTCCAATGTGATACATGTACCTTTGCGAACTTATCGTTTCTGAGAACGCATGCTGTTACAGCGTGATTACCTGTAAATAACACGTTAATGCTATAAATGCTCAAAATGATGTCCGTCAACCTCAATGCATTTGGCAATAGGTATAACGACATTCCTCGCAACAACGAGTAGTTCGTCTTCTGTAATGTTCGCACATGAGTTGACAATGCGTGGACGCATGTTGTCAGGCGTTGTCGGGGGATCACGATAGCAAATATCCTTCAACTTTCCCCACAGAAAGTAATCCGGGGACGTCAGACCCGGTGAACGTGCGGGCCATGTTATGCTGCTTCGCCGACCAATCCACCTGTCATGAAATATGCTATTCAATACCGCTTCAACCGCACGCGAGCTATGTGCCGGACATCCATCATGTTGGAAGTACATCGCCATTCTGTCATGCAGTGAAACATCTTGTAGTAACATCGGTAGAACATTACGTAGGAAATCAGCATACGTTGCACCATTTAGATTGCCATCGATAAAATGGGGGCCAATTATCCTTCCTCCCATAATGCCGAATCGTACATTAACCTGCCAAAGTCGATGATGTTCCACTTGTCGCAGCCATCGTGGGTTTTCCGTTGTCCAATAGTGCATATTATGCCGGTTTGCGTTACCTCTGTTGGTGAATGACGCTTCATCGCTAAACAGAACGCGTGCAAAAAATCTGTCATCGTCCTGTAATTTCTCTTGTGCCCAGTGGCAGAACTGTACACGACGTTCAAAGTCGTCGCCATGCAATTACTGGTGCATAGAAATATGGTACGGGTGCAATCGATGTTGATGTAGCATTCTCAATACCGACGTTTTTGAGATTACCGATTCTCGCGCAGTTTGTTTGCTACTGATGTGCGGATTAGCCGCGACAGCATCTAAAACACCTACTTGGGAATCATCATTTGTTGCAGGGCGTGGTTGGCGTTTCTCATGTGGTTGAACACTTCCTGTTTCCTTAAATAACGTAACAATCCGGCGAACGGTCCGGACACTTGGATGATGTCGTCCAGGATACCGAGCAGCTTACATAGCACACGCCCGTTGGGCAGTTTGATCTCAATAGCCATACATCGACACGATGTCGACCTTTTCCGCAATTGGTAAAAGGTCCATTTTAACACGGGTAATGTATCACGAAGCAAATACAGTCCGCACTGGCGGAATGTTACGTGATACTACGTACTTATACGTTTGTGACTATTACAGCGCCATCTATCACAAAGCGAAAAAAGTGGTCCAACTAAAACATTCATATTTTTTACGTACTACACGAATTTATAATAAAAATGGGGGTTCCTATTTAAAAAACGCAGTTGATGTCCGATTGACCTATGGCAGCGCCATCTAGCGGGCCAACCATAGCGCCAGCTGGTTCCCCCCTTCAAGCTAGACAAGTTTCGTTCTTTGTAGTTTTTTCGTTTGACTCTTATTTCGTGAGATATTTAGCCCGGTCACGATCAATGGACCACCCTCTATAGGTAAGTAGTTAACAGTTATGTAGTGACCAAGATGAAATGCACACCTCACAACCGTCGTTGCGCTACACTTTCATTGCATTCAATGAGCCTATACACAAAGTGCACATCGCCCAACTCACCGCCAGTAAGCCTATCCACATTGCTGTGTATCTCTGCTAACGTACAACTGAGACTGCCGTTAGAGTATCAGAGACGGAACTGACTGGTACTGAACGCATTAAGGAATAAATATAGTGGGAAGTAATGATTAGAATACAAAGTTCCTTGAAGGGGTTTCTACGTGATGTTCTAGAATTTGCACAACAAATGAGTCTTATGACACGCTTTTGCACGCCACAAACATTTGCTCGGTTTGACGAGTCACCCCAGAATATGACTTCGAATGACGTAACAGAATGAAAGTAAGCAGAGTATGGAAGTTTTTTTCTACTTATATCTCCTACATCTTACATCTTTCTCACTGCAAATACAGACGTGTTTTGGCGCTTCAGCAAGTCTGTGGTACGTCTTTCCCAACTAAATTTACTGTCGAGTTCTAATCTCACATATTTAACGCTGTCAACCCCTTTGATCTGAATGTCTACATATGCTACACACATGCTGAAAGGACATCTCTCACTGCTTCTGAACTGCATTTAGTGTTTTTTTTAAAGTTTAATGACAGTGAGTTAGCTTTAAACTATTTATTAATATTAGTCAAAATTTGATTAGAAGCCATTCATAAATCTGTACTTGACGTAGTACTTATTTCAAAGTTTCTATCATCTGCAAACAAAACCAACTTAGCTTCTGGCAATGTGACAGACGAGAGATAACTAATGTACATAAGCGAAAGCAACGGACCAAAGATGGAACCTTGAGAAACACCACATTCAATTAATTCCCAGTCAGTTGAAGACTGACTGCTTACTGCACAGGTATTTCGCAACAACACCATTTGTTTCCTGTTGGTTAGGTGAGACTCGAGCCATTTTGCAGCACTGCCGATGACTCCATAATATTCTAATTTACTTAAGAGAATGCTGTGATTCACGCACTCAAAGGCTTTTCACAAATTACAGGAAATGCCAGTAGCCTCTGATTTGTTATCTAATGTATTAAGTACATTCTTGCTGTACGTGTAATCTCTATATCGGAACCCTTAAGGAACCGAAACTGAGACTTGGATAATACGAGGGGCGTTCAGAAAGTAAGCTCCGATCGGTCGCGAAATGGAAACGACTGTGAAAATCCGATAAAGCTTTGCACAGATGTGTTGGGTAGTGTCTCTAGTATAACCCCAGTTAGCATCACGTCGCTCTTCTCATTTCTGAGCTCGCAGTGAGTGCGTAAAGATGTCTAGAATATAGTGTCTGCCGCCAAGTACGAGGGCCTGGTGAGAAATTTCGCCTGAAGCTATGCAGCTAACATTACATAACTGTCATGCTGTTTCTTCTTCAAGACAATTCTCAGCCGCATTCTGCAGGGGCAATGAAGATGCTCGTGCATCGTTTTGAAATGGAAATGTGAGATTACCCACAATACAGTCCGCAATTGTCTCCCCCTGAGTTTCATCTCTGGTCACATGAACCGCTGTCTTTGAAGACATTTTGACACAGACAACGAGGTGTAGGCCAGCGTGGAGAATTGGCGGAAAGCACTGGCGGCTGCCTTCTATGATGAGGCTATTGAAAAGTTGGTACAACGCTATGACAAAAGTCTAAGTCAGAACGGCGACTACGTAGAGAAGTAGCTGAAAGGTGTAGCTAATTGTTACAAGTAAAACATTTCTGATGTTCACTGTGGTTTCAATTTGGCAATCAATCGGAGCTTACTTTCTGAACAGGCCTCGTATATTAATGCAGTCAGATGCTTAAGATACCTAAGATGGCGTAAGAAATCAAACGAAATGGAATTACTCTGTAATGAGACATCGCAGGCCAGCTGTCCTTGACACCAAAACACTTAAAAAATATTCCTGAACCACCTCCTATATTTTCCGTTCTTAGTTAATCATTCTCAAAAACTAAAAACACTAAAGATTCCTTCCGAGCAGTTTGGGAACCAAGTCGCTCCCAGCATTTATAAATGCGATGCTTTTTGTCTGCCAGACACTTGTCGAATACAGAAGAGCGGCCGATTCTAATGGCAGTGCAACAAGAGGTTTTCGGGCACAGTGTCTCCTAAATCTAGTTTCATTCCAAACGATGGGCGTATAAACTGCTGACCTACATGTGGGCGGCAGCAGGAACGATGTGAGTCTTTCTGAACGTCGCACCCTACAGATGCAAGAAACGGCGTCGTAAAATGTGTGTTACGTCTTACGTAAACATGCGTTGGTAGCGGACAGCTTCGTATTTTATCCGCAGAGAAGGTGCGTCCACCAAAGTTTTTAAAGCTGCGGAATATCATATTTTAATCATAATACAACATTATACATTTCGTTTCTTGTCTGAAAAACACAACTCACAAAATTTTTGCCCTTTCAGAGCAATTTAGTATCAGCAAAGGCAATAGCTATTATGTTAAAGGCAGCATTTTCTGATAACTAGAGGATACAGGTTCTGTTACTACCTAACGGTCGGTTTTGGACTGGCAGAGAAGTGAGAGAATTAAACGACTAATGATTGTAGGGAAATGTCTGAAATCTAAATTACCACATGGTGGAGAAGTGACAAAAACAATGCAAAATGATAATTGGAAAAGTTTTGCAAGTAACTCAATATAATTTTACAGGAATGCACAGTGCAGTTGTAAATATGCTTTTTATCGACAGGTGTCGTAGTACTGATCCCTGAATTGCCGTCCATTGTTGATAAGACAGATTTTCTGGCGTCCAAAAATGGAAAATAATGAGACGTCTTGTTAAAAGACTTCTGAACAATCGAGGAGCGTTTCTCACTTAATGAAAGAGTTGAAGTTTTATCGGTAGGATTACGTGTAAAAGAAAGTGTATTCTTTAGTTTATTTATGCGCAGATCGCATTTATCTAGTGGCAGTGCTTAACGAATTATTGATTTTTCACACGTCCATCTATTGCCACAAAAATATGCATCGTCACATCTCTTCCAGACGACTCGTCCGAACAGCCGTACGTGTTAAAGCACCGCTTCCAGGTCGGGGAGATGCGCCCGCCAATGATTGGGTCGGCCAGCCAACATCACAGCATTATAGCATTACAGAAGCGTCCGATTCCACCCGTCTACTTTGAACCATGTCGTCATCAATATGACGGAAACGGCCAACTTCCAGCGTATATAATATGAGGACAATGATGTCACTACATACAAAAGCCAATAAACGTGAACAAAAGTAAAAATGACACAATAATGTCTTACTGCATTTTATTTTTGGAATTATTAACGGGACAATCGCGGAAAACTGGGAGTTCAGCGCGGGGACAAACTAAACAATAAAAAAATATCGCGCCGTCCTAAAACGAATAATATAAAAAAAATTAGATTACAACATTCCGCTACAACAAAAAAACATTTCCCTTGACCAATATTGCTCAACCACAAATATCGATACCAAAAAACCAACGCCTACAACGTCTAAAAGTGGAATCGTACTTACCCTTGCCATAGCTCAACCGCAACTATCGACACCAAAAACCGGACATCTACAGCTCCGAAAGGTGGAATCGGACGGTTCCCTTGACTATGGGCAACGGAAACGTCCGATTCCACCCGTGTGCTTCGATCCCGTGGCGTAATGGTGCTGTGATGTGTGACGTCACTACGGCGCAGAGTTTTTGAGTTGGTTTTGTTTGCAGATGTCACGTTGTTGAATTTGTTGGTGCTCTCTGGTGGTGGATGTAGACGTGCTGAGTTTAATGTCTGGCATTGGATTCATTTGAGTTTTGGTTGTGATAGCGCTAACGTGGTTTTAAGTTTAGGTAGTTCGTGCGGTAACGTGGGTTGTGGAAGTTTTTTCCTAAAACACCCGCTCATGAACTTCACTGTCATATCCGCACCTAACTAAAAAACAATAAAAAAATTTGACTTCTTTCCACGCAACAAACACCAAACTAATTAGGCCTAACAAAAACGCCAAATACGCAACCAAAAAAACCTTAGTAACTCACTGAAAATACTTTCAGAACCCACGATACCGCACCAACTATCTAAACTCAAAACCACGTTAGCACCAGACCTTAAACTCAGCACGTACACATTCACCACCAGAGAACACCATCAAATACAGCAACGTAACATCTACAAACACAACCAACTCAAAAAACACCGCACCTTAGTGACGTCATACACCACACCACCATTACGCCACGGGTCAAAGCACACGGGTGAAATCGGACGTTTCCGTTGACCATAGTCAAGGGAACTGTCTGATTCCACTTTTCGGAGCTGTAGATGTTCAGGTTTTGGTGTCGATAGTTGCGGTTGAGCTATGTCATCGGGTAAGTACGATTCCACTTTTAGGCGTTGTAGGCGCTAGGTTTTTGGTATCGATGTTTGTGGTTAAGCTATATAGATAAAGGGAAATGTCTTCTCGTTTTAGCGGAATGTTGTAATCTAATTTTTTTATATTATTCGTTTTAGGGCGGCTTGATTTTTTTTATTGTTGTATCTTTAGTTTGTCCCCGCCCTGAATTCCCAGTTTTCCTCCATTGTCCCGTTAATTTCATTTTATTTTTGGAGTGAGACATTATTGTGTCATTTTTACTTTTGATCACGTTTATTGGCTTTTGTATGTAGTGACATCATTGCCCTCATATTATATACGCTGGAAGTAGCCGTTTCCGCCATATTGATGACAACATGGGTCAATGCAGACGGTTGGAATCATACGCTTCCGTTGACTCTGGCCGGTGTGCCAGCTAGCCTGACTTTAGTTTTTAGGGGATTTCCCCCCAATAGGTGAATACCTGCGTGGTACCGAAGTTCCGCATCAGTTTCACTATTCGCAAACATTTAGGACAACGATAGTGATATCGGAAGTACCGACTGCCACACACTATAAGATACATTTCGGAGAACAGATAGAAAAGAGTGAAGGAAGATTGCGTATATATATATATATATATTATAATCAGATTAAAATAATGTGGAACGAACCTATGGAAACGAATACAGGACAAATTAACAGAGAAGTGATACCAAGTTACAGCAGCTGAAGACGATGACTAGTTGGAAATCGGAAGAAAGAAACAGGGGAGTACGCCTGAAGTGTTTTTGATCAACTTGAATGACGTCTTCTTGTGTACACAATATCTTTCATGGCGCATGTTCGTGTGCGCGACGACATCTACTTATCCGCCTCAAAGATATGTAGTCACTGATCTGTCTGCTGGGGCAGTTCATCCCTGGGTGGAAACGGTAAGGTTTGCCTTGACTGGTCGGGAGAGATTCGACTGAGTCCGGCCAATAGGACAGCTAGGAGGCACAATATGCTTTCACGGCCTACACATAAAGCACTCTGCTCTTCCTCCTTCTTCAGTGATGTCTGGACGTGTTGATTCGTCTCATGATACACTTCGTCTTGCGTTAGTGAAATGGTCACATTCATCCGATTTCGTTCTGAATTGTGGTGCGATTGCTGCTGGCTTTGCACATTTGGATTGCGTTTATGAAGTTATAAATTATGTTGTTTTTCGGATTGGTAAGCATTATTCTGTCCATGATCCTATTTAACGTAGGGAAAGTTAGGTCTTTCTCAGTTGAAGCTGCGTAAGCACATGAAGATACTTGTACACAGAATGCCATCAACACGTTATACCCGAACAGACGGTCATTTGTGTGTAACACTCAGTGTCTTTCAGTTGCATACTATTCATATATACATTCAGTTCCTAGCTATGGTATTCTTTTCTGGGTAACAAATGCACAAAACTTGAACTCAGCTTTCAAACTGAAGAAAAGGTTCATAAGAATAACAACCAATAATAGTCGTAGAGCTCATTGTAAAGATCTCTTCAAAACAATGGGAATTTTAACTATTAGGTTAGTGCAGAAGTACGTAGCTTCTATCAGTGAGTTTAATAAACACACAGATACCCATAACAGAGACTTTAGCCACCAACAATACATTATCTTCCACTATTTACAACAGTCTGTCAACACTGGGGTAACTTTTCGATTCCGCGACTGTAAAAATCACATGGTTTTGGGGCGAAAAACTCGTCAAGCCTTGTTCGAAGCGAATTTTCATCTGGAAAGCAAGGTCCTTGAAGGGCGTTTGATAGCGAGGGGAAAAGGTGAAAATCTGAGGGTGCAAAATGAGGTCGATAAGGTGGATGCGGCATGACTTCCCAATCCAACTTCTGTACAGTGTTTTTGTCCGTCTAGCAGAATGCAGGCGGAAGTTATCGTGGAATAGCATCACTTCAAGCTGAATGGTCAGCGTAACGGCTTGTCAGTCCTCTGGGCCCGGGCTCGATTCCCGGCTGGGTCGGGGAATTTTCTCCGCCCAGGGACTGGGTGTTGTGCTGTCCTCATCATCATCCTTTCATCCTTATCGACTGACCGCAGGTCGCCGAAGTGGCGTCAAATTGAAAGACCGGCATTCGGCGAACGGTCTGCCCGACGGGGGGCCCTAGCCACACGATAAAATAAAATAAAAATAAACTTCAAGCAGTCTTCCTGGTCGTTGTTCTTGGATTGCGTCAGCACTGTCTCAGTTGTTGACAATAAATGTCAGCAGTGATGGTTACACCTCGGGAAATCAACTCGTAATACACCAAACCGTCGCTGTTCCATCCGATGCGTAACATTATCGTTTATGGTTCCGCGGAGGTCTTTCTGCTGGGTGTTGCTGCTTCGTTTGGGCTCAGCCATTCCTTTCTTTTCCTTATGTTAGCGCGAAGGCAGCATTTCTCGCCACCAGTAACGATACAGGACAGGAACGGACGGTGTTGCTCACGAGCCGGTGATGACGAGCAAGCAGACATGCACATATCGTCACTCGCTGATTTTTGTGATTTTGGCTTAGAGCATGCGGCACCCGTACACCCAATTTTTTAATCTTCACCACTGCATGCAAATGTCGCACGATGGTGGAATGACCACAGGGTATCATATTTGCCAGTTCTCGAAAACGTTGATGTAATCATTGTGGATTAACGCGTGTAAACGATCTTCAACAATCCTCAAAAGTCTTCCTGAACGTGAAGAGTCAAGAATGTCAAAAGATCCTCTTTAAAACGAGAAACAATTTTCTTGCCGTGCCCTATCAAATGGAATTATCTTCATACATTGTGGAAATGTTTCTGGCCGCCTCCGATGCTGTCACCCTCCTGTTGAACTGAAACAGAAGAATATGTAAGAAATGTTTTTATTTTTTAGGTTAGAGTCAGGTTACAGACAGAGTTTTGAAAGAGATTAAAATAGTACAGTGCGCCGGCCGCGGTGGCCGAGCGGCTCTAGGCGCCCCAGTCCGGAACCGCGCTGCTGCTACGGTCGCAGGTTCGAATCCTGCCTCGGGCATGGATGTGTGTGATGTCCTTAGGTAAGTTAGGTTTAAGGACGTCTAAATCTAGGGGACGGATGACCTCAGATGTTGAGTCCCATGGTGCTCAGAGCCAGTATAGTGCCATAATATCTGTAGCAGCATACAAAGAAATAAAATTTGTGTGTTTCATCAGAACATTAGAGGACTAAAAAATGACATAGATGAGCTTCTTGTATGCCTAGAAAATGGGGTAAATTCTGAAGGTATAGATGTTTTGTGTCTCTCTAAAAATCATGTAACCGCAGGGATGGAGAAGGGATTACAGATTAGCATCTTATTCATGTAGAGTCAACATGGAAAAAGGAGGAGTTGCTGCTTATTTAAAAACTGGACACAAAGTCAAAAATATTGAAACAAATAGTTTTGTGTAGATAATATCCTTGAAGCATGTGCTTGTGAGTTGCTACTGCAATATACTTTGTAAGTAGGCTGTTTATGTTTTCTTATTGGTAACGCCACGTAGCGCTCTATATGAAAAATCACTGGCTGTGCTGTGTGCAGTCTGTGGGTAGTTTGCATTGTTGTCTGCCATTGTAGTGTTGGGCAGCGGCAGCTGGATGTGAACAGCGCGTAGCGTTGCGCAGTTGGAGGTGAGCCGCCAGCAGTGGTGAATGTGGGGAGAGAGATGGCGGAGTTTTGAAATTTGTCATGAACTGCTGTATATATTATGACTATTGAGGTAAATACATTGGTTGTTCTCTATCAAAATCTTTCATTTGCTAACTATGCCTATCAGTAGTTAGTGCCTTCAGTACTTTGAATCTTTTATTTAGCTGGCAGTAGTGGCGCTCGCTGTATTGCAGTAGCTTGAGTAGCGAAGATTTTTGTGAGGTTAGTGATTTGTGAAAGGTATAGTTTAATGTTAGTCAGGGCCCATTCTTTTGTAGGGATTATTGAAAGTCAGATTGCGTTGCGCTAACAAAATATTGTGTGTCAGTTTAAGCTCAGTCTCGTATAATTGTTCTAAGGGGACGTTTCATATGTCGACCCTTAGCCGAGGATACCTCACTGGAATCTTCTGATTTTTTCTTGTAGTTTCTGTAATTAGTGTAGATTTTGTTTATTGCTAGCGCGTAATTGTAGAGAGAATCTCCTTTGTAGTTGCAGTCTTTCTTTGTTGTACAGTAAAACAGGTGTGGCACGCATGTAGATTTGCACCAAGTATTTCGCTGCTGCAATTAACTAGATATTATTTTCAGTTTTATGTTAATGTGTTCTCTTATTTTTGCTCTTCAAATTGTGCTTTTCTGTCTTATCGTGTGAAATATTGTGACAATAATGGCGTGTGGAAAACGTAACACTAGGCTCCAAAGTAAACTGAGAAATAATAGTGATGACGAGCGTAGCTTATCAGCACCACTGTGTAATGAAGTAACAGACATTCAAAGTAGTAATTTGGTAATAGTGCATAGGGAAATGGAGCGGGCGGCAAACAATGGCGTAGACAGTGAAACAATTAGTGAAGAGGGAAGCATTATCGATCGATCGGTCGGCAACAGCTCGCCTCAGGAATCGGGAATGACAGAACACAATATTGCAACTACTGTAGACTCAGGATTTGGGTTCTCACCGTTTTCTCAAATGAGTCAAGACACATTTTCCGCTTGTCAAAATGTGAATGTTGCCGGTGCAAATTCACTGCCGAAAAGCACTGAGGAATATGTTTCAGACACCAGTGCACTGTTATTACAGTTAATGCAACAAATGGGACAAAATCTTAAAAAGTTAGACACAGTGGAACAAAATCTTAAAAAGTTAGACACAATGGAACAAAATCAGAGACAAACACAGCAACAGTTAGACACAATGGAACAAAATCAGAGACAAACACAGAAAAAGCTTCAAAAGTTAGACACCACACTTGAACAAACACGTGAAGATTTAACTAGTGAGTTACATAACATTGAATCGACATGTCAAAAAGTCTGTAATGACGTAAAAACACAAATTTGTGAGCATTTTCAACCCATTTTTTCGCGGGATGAAAATGCATTCCAGAATCACGAAGCAGCCATAAAAGAACTGCAAACCATTGTTCATGAAAATCACGACACCTTGCAAGCTAAAATTGACTCAGTTGCATCTACCGATTCGGTTACGCAACTTGCAAAAACTCAGGAAAACTTAAAGGACACAGTAGATACTCTGAAACTTGGTTCAGAAAAACACACTGAGGAAATAAGTACACTATCGGAGAAAGTAGCTGAACTTTCGGATCAGTTCACTAACTTATCTACAAAGGTAGATGATGATCTGAATGACACAAGACCTGTAGCCATCACTGACACAGAAGAGTATGAACAAATTAAGAAATTCAAACAAAATCAGAATCAGATTAATACGCAATACAAAAGAGAAATCCTGGAAGTACAAGATCAGTTGGCGCAAGTAATACAAAAATTTCATATTTCAGAGGACACTCGCGCTCCAACACGGGAAGAGGGACTTAGAAATACGGAACACCCACAAAATAATAACACAGGACATTTCGGAAGTTATGAAAGAAATTGGCAAGGTGCACCGAATTTTGAAATGGAACCGCCGACACGACCTAACAATGACCGATATGCGACTCGCCGACATGATGATTTTGACTATAAGCTGTTCATTACTACACGTAAATTCAAAACATTTAAGAATTCAGGCAACGACATTCATCCACAAGCATGGCTCCATCAATTCTCTCATTGTTTTCCTCCCAACTGGTCGTTAGAACACAGATTAGAATTTATGTGTGGCTACTTAGAGAATGAACCAGCCGTAAGAATGCGATCGGTCATTCACGATTGCCACAGTGAAGGAGAATTTTACCATGCCTTCCTCTCAGCACATTGGTCTCAAGCCACACAAGACCGAGTAAAACATGGCATCATAATGATGAAACATTTCGAACAATCTGAATTCTCCAGTCTTGTGAAATATTTTGAAGATATGTTGCACAAGAATCAGTACCTGTCAAACCCATACAGCCCCTCAGAACTCATCCGCATTTGCTTAATCAAATTACCTGAACATTTACGACATATTATTTTAGCAGGACGTTGCAAAGAAGACATTGAGGCTTTTCAGGGACTGTTACAAGAACTGGAAATTGACACTGACAATCGGGGAACGCGGAAACAGGAGCACAACAATTACAGGTCACATCTGTCACAATTCCGCAATGAAAGAAATAATAACTGGACACGACAAGGCTATTCTCACAACACATATCATGACCAAAACAGACACCACCCGTATGACAACCGTTGGCAGAGTAGTAATAATTACAGGGAAAGATCACCTCTCCGCGGTAGTGACTATCACAGAGACAATCAGAGAAACAGACAATTTGGGAACCAAAATAATTATTATCAAGGGAGACAGAATAACTTTAGACGCAACGGTCCAGCGCGCAGTTACGATTCAGGGAGAAATTCTCCACCACGTGACCGACAAGAAAGAAACTATGGCATCTACCGACATGATGACAGATGATATGATCGTAATGACAGACCTGAATTGCATGAGAACTGGCGGGATTCAAACAGAGCAGGGCCCTCTCGAGGAGGTGAATTTATAGAAGTTAGGTCTCCAAATCCCAATAACGACACGCGCCAACGAAGAGACAATAGGCAATGACTCATACCGCTGGCAGCCACAAAACGTACGTATGAAACTGACGACGCAGCTGCCGTAGCTAGTAATTACGTAAGAATGGAAGACATTAGAGACATCTTACTCCAGGAACACGACGTTAAACAGAACAACATTGCATATCCTGTGATTCACATTACAGTAAATGACGTAAAATTTACGGCAGTACTTGACTCTGGCAGTCCCATTTCAGTAATTAGTAAAACAGCCTTTAGCAAATGTAACAAATCGAACGATTGCCCCACACTTCCGTTACGTAAGATTAAATTACAAGGTGCAATCTTTGGAAGAAGTGTAGATGTACGCCGACAAACCAATTTAGAATTCTTTTGCCAAAGCCACAGCTTCTCTATGAACTTTCTTATTGTTCCATTATTGTCGACGGAAATTATATTGGGAATAGAGTTTTTGAATGAATACAAAGCAGTCTTAAACTATCACGATGCTGAAATAAGTTTAGAGAAGGAAGGTCAGTCAATAGCTTTGAAATTTGAAGATTGGCTCTCAAACCATGATGAAGAAATTAATCGGCTTTACCTTCTGTTGGACAACAGTTCGGAATTTTCTACTGAACTAGACACTAACAATCACTCTGCAAGTACTGACAGGGCTGATATCGACGGCATATTTGAAATTAATGAGTTAATTCAGAATAAAATTCAAACAATTGAGAATTGTAATGACACTGATAGGCAGGACCTTTTTGAGATTTTACAAGCACATTCCACAGTTTTTACTCACAAAACAGGAACAATCAAGGGATTTCAATACCAATTTCGTGTTCGTGAGCATACTAAATTTTGTGTTAGACCATACGTAATTGCAGCACATTATAGGGACCGTGTTAGAACAGAAATACAATCTATGCTTGACGAGGGCATTATTGAACCTGCAGTAAGCTCATACAACAATCCATTACATGTTGTTGAGAAGAAAAATGGATCGATCAGGCTTGTCTTAGATTCGAGACAAATCAATACTATCATTATTCCTGAAACAGACAGGCCGCAAACGTTGGAAGAACTTCTTCAAAATTTTAATGGTGTAAAAGTGTTGTCTTCCATTGATCTCAGATCCAGCTTTTATCAGATCGAACTTCATCCAGAATGTAGAAAATACACAGCTTTCCTTTGTTTCGGCGTTTGTTATCAGTTTCGGAAACTTCCTTTTGGTTTGAACATTTCTTCGGCAGCATTCATTCGCGGGCTAAATTCCATATTACCTGAGTTCTTAAAACGTCACATCACCTTATATGTGGACGATATTCTAATAGCAGAAGCTTCATGGGAACAACATAATCGCATCCTCAACAGTTTGTTACGTATTTTTGCAGAATCTGGAATTACAGTTAACTTGGAAAAGTCTGAATTTGGTAGGTCAAAGGTGAGGTTTTTGGGACATATTATTTCTTCTGAAGGTATTCGGCCGGATGCTGAAAAGTTAGAAGCAATCAGAGCCATTCCAGTTCCATCCACAAAAAAACAAGTCCGCAGTTTTCTAGGTCTCGTAAATTTTTACCGTCGTTTTCTGAATATGCAAATTCTTGTTACACCAAAACTTTGTTCTCTCACTGGAAAAAATACTATTTGGAACTGGGACGAACAAGCACAGTTGGAATTCAATTCTTTGAAAGAATCTCTACTTAACGCGCCAATACTAGTTCATCCAGATCTGTCACAAGATTTCTGCCTTAGCACGGATTCTTCTAAAGTCGGTCTTGGTGCCCATTTATTTCAAGAAGCCACAGAAAATGACAGTACTGTTCAGAAAACCATTGCTTTTGCTAGCCGAGTGCTAACCAAATCTGAAAAAATTATTCCGTTACTGAATTAGAAGCTTTAGCTATCGTTTGGGCATTTAACAAATTCCGTTTCTTTCTTTCTGGTAAGCACGTAAAAGTATACAGTGATCATCGTGCATTACAATTTCTTATGTCTTCAAAATTAAATCATGACAGGTTAAAACGTTGGGCATTGTTTCTGCAAGAATTCCACTTCACAATAGTCTACATTCCCGGCAAGGAGAACATTGTTGCGGACGCACTGTCACGCGCACCGGCTGGGCTTGAGAAAAGTAACACAGAAGGCAACCTCGAGAAAAATTTCAATATTCTTTACATTCAGAAAGTCGCCTTTGAAAACTTCATCACCACATCTTTAAAGGACACTGTTCATGAACAAGATAAAGATCCGATTTGGAAAGACATCAAAAGCAAATGGCATGAAAAGACACACACACAGATTCGGCATTATTATCTGGTTAGAAACAACATACTGTTCAAACGCTGCACTGTTGATGACAAGCTATGGGTACTTTGCATTCCTGACGATTTTGTTAATAAGCTCATTTGGTACACTCATTTCAGCTATGCACATTTTGGTCCACGAAAATGTTATCATATTCTTCGAACGACTTGTTATTTTAACAATATGGAAAAGAGAATTCGAAGAGTCCTTTCTATTTGTAAACTTTGTCAAAAGGCGAAACCATCTACTATCTCACATCGTGCTCCGTTGTTTCCTATCATTCCTTCTAAATTAAAAGAATTTGCTGCAGTTGATCTATTGGGACCCCTTGTCAGAACATCGAATGGATTTTCGTACGTTCTAGTCGCTGTTGAACTTACTTCAAAATTTGTTTCTTTCACACCATTACGTAAAGCCACTGGACGGTCTGTATCCAACGCCTTTGTTAAAAATTTCTTACGTGAAGTTGGACACGTTAGTAAAGTCATTTCAGATAACGGACCGCAATTCAGATCTGCTGTTTGGTCACGCATGCTTCGCAATCATAAAATCAAACCTGTTTTTATTTCATTGTACTCACCACATTGTAACCCATCTGAACGGATTATGAAAGAAATCAATAAGCTTTGCAGACTTTATTGTCACAGAAAGCATCAGCATTGGGACAGATATTTACACTTATTTCAAAACGTGCTGAATGAAATGCCTCATGACTCCACTGCTTTACCACCTACTCTTGTACTGAAGAATGAAAAACCACCGAACAGAATCAGAGAGCTTGTACCTTTCCCGAATACACGTAAACTTCGACACAAAGACATAATTGATTTGGCTATTAAAAATATAAAATCTGCAGCAGACAAAAGGAGAAAACTACACGGTAAAGCAAATGCAAAGAAATTATGTATTGGTCAGAAAGTTCTCATTAAAGCTCATTCATTGTCACATAAGAAGAAACACTTGAGTCACAAATTCTTTCTAGTTTACAATGGACCTTACAGAATCCGACGTATACCACATGATAATTGCGTTGAAGTTGAAACTCTGCGTACTAGGAAGAGTAAAGGTTTACACCACATTTCACATGTAAAACCGTTTATTGAAAAATAATCTGCTTTTTAACTTTGTCTTTGCCATATAACTTTTCACTTTACATTACTAGTATGCTTTGTAAGACTTAAGAAACTGTTAACATGCAACAATGTTGTTAAATATCCAGTCAAGAACCAAGAGAACTTATTTAAACAGAAATTACGAATGCATTGTTATTGTGAACAGACAACACAGTGTTATTGTGTGTGTGCATTCTTGCTTGTTTGTTGCACGATTACGTAACGACTATAAGGCTCACATACTTAGAACATTTACCAGGACTGCTAATGAGATTTTAATGCAACAGTTTGGTTTATTTGAAAAAACATTCTGAATTTAAAGTGCTTTCTGAGAGATACCAGATGACACAGAGGTTAGTTTATGTGACAGCTACACGATTTTTATCACGACGCTACTAATGAGTGACAATTTACAATGTTGCTTTTGCGGTGTATCTGTTTTATATCTGCACAGTTTTCTGAATTCTTCTGGAAAGAAAAACATGTTTTAGTAGTAACTTTTGTGGTATAGCAACAATGAGACAGCCTTTTTCGTGGCACAACAATACGTTACTGTACAGTACTTTCTTCATCACGCCAATAAGCATAATAACTACGATATCTATACGCAAAGCATTTCACTTTTGTTTATCATGAGGTAAGTACATTGACTTCTGCAGAACTTAGCTTTCGGAGGACAATAACTACGACACTTCCACAGAGATTATGTTACAAGACGCACAGTTTAGCGCTACAGTACACGTATTTGAGTGATTAATTTTATACTTAAAACATTTATTTTTAAAGATTTTTGAATTACAAAGAAAGTTTTCCGTGATACATTTCATTCTATTGGTGTAATCTGTAACACCTGAGGGTATAATTACATTAATCCTCAGGGGGTACACGCTTACTTTGTGTACCATGTGTTTCGCAAGCACAAGGAGCCCTAGCTAATATGGTACTTGCTTATACAACTTTACACATCGGTACCATATTTCTCTAACACATAAATTACACAGCTACCTGATCATTTAACAGAGAAAGAAACATTTTTTTTACTACGTCAGTGACAGATGTTTACGTAATTACACAGTTGGATAACTTCACACTTACGAAATTGTATGTTGTTTGTACTTTGTGAACTGTTCATATTTTTTTGGAACCATTGTGATACTATGAGAGCTTTGAATGATATATTTGGTATGGGATCACGATTTTTAAAGTACGTTTGAGGCAGATGACACTTTTGACATGAGCAGAGAATTTTTTTTTTAGGTTTTGAAATTATTGGAGGAAGCTACGACGATTTTGAGAGTTGACTGAGGTGTTATGATATTATTACGATGACTATGTGTATTATGCTGTTGCGGTATGTTTATGATCAATAAGCTGATGCTATATTAGCTATTTGAGTATGCTACGTCTCTGTTATCATAAAATGTTGAAGAAGTGTTGACGAATAAGGAAAGGAATAATGAGTAGTGGTTAGGGACTCACTCTGGTTTGTGAAACAGGTTGTTGGAAACCAAGAATCGTACTTTAAGAGTTATGAAATGTATGTAAATGCGTGAATGTATTACAATGGCGACGAAACCTTTTTGGACACTGTTATATCAATAGGATTTTGTTTCTACAGATTTGTAACGCAAATTCTTGACCTGTGAAATATTTTTATATGAGACTGCCACTGTAGCGGAAACTGTTGTTGTAAATATTTCGGTAAGAAAGGTAAGTGACCTTGACGTAATGCGTCTTGAGCGGCCACCTGTGCCAGCCACCTGGAGAAACAGCCATTAGGTAAAAAAAAAAGAGGCCATTAACCTCGCTATTGACATTCCTTTGTAGAAAGCATCGCAAATACGACATGCTCATTACTTGGAAACATATGATTACTCGTATTTTGTGCTACTTACTGAAATGCTTATGAATTGATGGGAAATATTCGTACAACTGCACACCTGATTAGGAAAAGTGTCTTTCTACAAGAGTTGAGAGAATTTCTACTAACTTATGAAATGTCACATGACTATTGAATGATATTTTTATGCTTTGTTTTTCATAGTTGCTTATTTCATTTGATATCTAGTTTCCAGCTGTGTTGCAGCATTGCTTTTATAAAATAAAATGCATTTGCTAATGTGAACACTTTTTGTCAACAGATCTGTTAAATAATAATTTTGTAATCCACATTCTTAAAAAAAGGAGCTCTTGGAATGGAAAGAACAATAAGAAGGGACTAATAACAGCAACTGCATATATAATTTTCTTTTCGAGTACTTGGTAATTTTTGTAGAACTAGTTTTTGTGGTGCACCTCTTTAATTACTTAGACATTAAGATGTGAATAGACATTTCCCTTGTCTGCGTTGTTATCTTTAGTGTACTATTTTTTCTGCTTGAGCTATGTCATGTTTAGGTATAAGATATTTCATTTTCTGCTTCTGCTTGCCAGGCATAGTGCTACTAAATTTCACTTTGTATTACTCTGTTAAGCCAGTTTACTACTGATTTATTTTTCTTGTTTGCTGCTCATTGCCTTATATTAGTTGTAATTTATGCTGCTTGCTTCGCCATTTGTATTTTTGATCATTGGTGTTTGTGTTAATTGTTTTGTGCTGCTGCATTGCCTCGTCCCTTAGCTTAGCATCTGAGCTCAGTAGATTTAAGTTAGCTTAAGAGGGGATAGACTATATAAGGAACTGACTATGGACAATAGGGAAAAAATGCATTGAGAAGTTATATGAAAAAGATTTGGGCCAAAATGAGTATTGTACACTGAGACATAATTATTTTGAAAGAAATATGAATAGAATACAGAAAGCAGGTATAGATAGGACTTTTTGGGAATAATGACGAATGAAGGGAGATCTCCGAGAAGTAAAGAAAGTTTTGTTTGCAAAATACTGCAGTAAAAGAAACCCTGTCCTTTCCTTGTGTTATCCCACTATGTGCTTGTGTTCCCTTGTGTATTCGTGTTTTTCCTGTCTTTATGTGTTTAGCTAATAAGATTTATGTTGTAGAATTTTTCAAATACTATGTTATTTTCTTCATAAAGGTGTTTAGACATTATTTATTCTGTTTTGTTTTAATGCTCATGTGTGAAGTTGATGTTTCGAAAGTTATTCTGATCTTTATGTATGTACTTATGTCATAATTCCTGTAACACTGATGTATATGTTATTTCAATTCTTTTATAAAGTTTGTTACTACAAATGTTATCTGTATTGTTATGTTCTTTAATGATGTATTTTGTACCTTTGTAATTGTATTCTTATGTTATAAAATTGTAATTGACACCAGTTCATCATATTATTAACTTGTAAGTTCCATTTCACTGCACACGTTTCTGTTGGTCATGGTATATGGACAATATGTGAGAAGTAGGGACTGTTAGTGTTTGCACGTGTGTTAATAATTCAGCTAGGGACTGGATAACAGCATTGCTGGTTCTAAGGACAATTAAAAAACTTTGTGAGTGCACAAGTGGTGGTTTATGGACTTGCTATATTGTCCGCAAGACTCTTCGATGGTTATTGTGCACCTGCACAGTTGCAGCAGATGGCTGCTGGCCGTCTCTACAAGGACTACAGTGGGTCTACACCTTTGATGACTCACCAGTACCATTATTTCTACCAGGACTGCAGTGGGTCTGCACCTCTGGTGGCCCACCAATACCACAATCTCTACCAGGACTACAGTGGGTCTGCACCTCTGATGGCCCACCAATACCGTATTCTCTACGAGGACTACAGTGGGTCTACTCTGTTATGACCTACCTACCAATATTCTTCAAAACGTCGAATGACTCTGCTGTGGGTTTGCTCTGTTGTGGCCCATTACCTGTCAGCATGTCAAGAGTCAGCATTGTCTTTCTGTTCGAAGGACAACACAACTTCTTCAAGACTGCATGGAAATCCACTACTTCCGTGTGCATTTTCTTTTACTGATCAGACTTTGAGAAAAACACTGCAATTTTACTGTAATGAACAATCTGGACTGTCTTTATGGACTGTGAGAAAATTTTAGCTTTTGACCAACATTGTATTAATAAGTGTGTGCATTTCATATCTTTCTTACTGTAATTATGAAAAATTTTTTTCAAATCTGTATTGGCCAATGCCCAAAAAAATTTGTAAAATTTTTTGTGGGGCGCATGGGGGCTATGTAAATAGGCTGTTTATGTTTTGTTATTGGCAACGCCACATAGCGCTCTATATGAAAATTCACTGGCTGTGCTGTGTGCAGTCTGTGGGTAGTTTGCATTGTTGTCTGCCATTGTAGTGTTGGGCAGCGGCAGCTGGATGTGAACAGCGCGTAGCGTTGCGCAGTTGGAGGTGAGCCGCCAGCAGTGGTGAATGTGGGGAGAGAGATGGCGGAGTTTTGAAATTTGTCATGAACTGCTGTATATATTATGACTATTGAGGTAAATACATTGGTTGTTCTCTATCAAAATCTTTCATTTGCTAACTATGCCTATCAGTAGTTAGTGCCTTCAGTACTTTGAATCTTTTATTTAGCTGGCAGTAGTGGCGCTCGCTGTATTGCAGTAGCTTGAGTAGCGAAGATTTTTGTGAGGTAAGTGATTTGTGAAAGGTATAGTTTAATGTTAGTCAGGGCCCATTTTTGTAGGGATTATTGAAAGTCAGATTGCGTTGCGCTAACAAAATATTGTGTGTCAGTTAAAGCTCAGTCTCGTATAATTGTTCTAAGGGGACGTTTCAACTTCTATAGTAATTGTAACAATCTACAGATCCCCTCAAGGTAACTTTCAGCTATTCGTGAAAAATCTTGAGGCATTATTGAGCTACCTACCAGACCAAAAGAAGCAGTTAGTGGTTTGTGGTGATTTTAATGTAGATTTATTAAAAGACACAGATAGGAAAAATAAGCTAGAATCTTTGTTTGGTTGTTTCAATCTAGTATCTGTTGTAAATTTTCCAACTCGTGTGCAGCAGGATAGCAGCTCACTTATTGATAACATTTTCATAGTGTGTTCAGGTAGAAACAATTAATGTTCACCCAGTTGTTAATGGGCTATCTGGTCATGATGAACAGTTCTACATCTACATCCATACTCCGCAAGCCACCTGACGGTGTGTGGCGGAGGGTACCCTGAGTACCTCTATCGGTTCTCCCTTCTATTCCAGTCTCGTATTGTTCGTGGAAAGAAGGATTGTTGGTATGCTTCTGTGTGGGCTCTAATCTCTCCGATTTTATCCTTATGGTCTCTTCGCGAGATATACGTAGGATGGAGCAATATACTGCTTGACTCTTCGGTGAAGGTATGTTCTCGAAACTTTAACAAAAGCCCGTACCGAGCTACTGAGCGTCTCTCCTGCAGAGTCTTCCACTGGAGTTTATCTATCATCTCCGTAACGCTTTCGCGATTACTAAATGATCCTGTAACGAAGCGCGCTGCTCTCCGTTGGATCTTTTCTATCTCTTCTTTCAACCCTATCTGGTACGGATCCCACACTGCTGAGCAGTATTCAAGCAGTGGGCGAAGAAGCGTACTGTAACCTACTTCCTTTGTTTTCGGATTGCATTTCCTTAGGATTCTTCCAATGAATCTCAGTCTGGCATCTGCTTTACCGACGATCAGCTTTATATCATCATTCCATTTTAAATCACTCCTAATGCGTACTCCCAGATAATTTATGGAATTAACTGCTTCCAGTTGCTGACCTGCTATTTTGTAGCTAAATGATAAGGGATCTATCTTTCTATGTATTCGCAGCACATTACACTTGTCTACATTGAGATTCAATTGCCATTCCCTGCACCATGCGTCAATTCGCTGCAGATCCTCCTGCATTTCAGTACAATTTTCTATTGTTACAACCTCTTGATATACCACAGCATCATCTGCAAAAACCCTCAGTGAACTTCCGATGTCATCCACAAGGTCATTTATGTATATTATGAATAGCAACGGTCCCATGACACTCCCCTGTGGCACACCTGAAATCACTTTTACTGCGGAAGACTTCTCTCCATTGAGAATGAATGCTGCGTTCTGTTATCTAGGAACTCTTCAATCCAATCACACAATTGGTCTGTTAGTCCATATAGCACCTTATAGAATTCAGGCAGGTTCATACAAGGCAAGGAGGCTTATTAATGTGAACAGGATACAGAGTTTTAAGTGCAGCCTAGATGTAGAATGGGATGAAGTGTACACAGAAAATTATGCTGATGCCAAATTCAGTTTATTTCACCGTAAATTTGTCTCAATATTTGAGAGTTGTTTTCCTTAAACGTTATCCAAAAACGCCATTGCAAAGTCAAGTGAGCCATGGATTACTAAGGGAATTAAGATATCGTGTAAGATGAAGAGGGAAATATATGGACAGGCCAGAATAAGTCAGGATCCTACGTTACTTGCTTACTACAAAAGATACTGTAATATTTTAAGGAAAGTCATTAAGGAGTCAAGAAGCTTATGTGTTCCGACAGAAATTAATAATGCGAATAATAAGATTAAAGCTGTATGGAATATTGTCAAACAGGAGACGGGGCAGCCTGACAGTGCACAGCATACCATAGCAATAAAGCTAGATGATGATGTTGTGAGTGATAATTCACAAGTTGCAAGTATTTTTAACAGTCACTTTCTGAATGTAGCAGCTAAAGTAGGGTTAAAGTCTTCAGTTGAAGAAGCAAAAAGTATGTTAAAAATGCCATTCCCCAGGACTTTAGGCCTTTAGAAATAGCACCAACATCCCACACTAAAATTAAGGGGATTATAAATATACTGAAAAACAAGAGCTCTTGTGGTGTTGATGGAGTCACTAACAGGATTTTGAAGTGTTTTTCTAATTAAATAAGTGGAGTCCTTAGCGATATATGTAATGCTTCGCTGGCACAGGGAATTTTCCCAGACAGATTGAAATACACAATTGTCAAACCTCTTCATAAGAAAGGGGGCAAGAGTAACTTAAATAATTATAGACCAATCTCATTGCTGAATTCATTTTCTAAAATATTCGAAAAATTTATGTATTCAAGAGCAGTCTCATATTTAAGTAAAAATAATTTACTCAGCATGTCACAGTTCGGATTCCAGAAGGGTTACTCGACTGAGAATGCTATCTACACATTTACCCATAAAATAGCACAAGCCCTAAATAACAAATTATCGCCTGTTGGTATTTTTTGTGATCTTTCCAAGGCATTTGACTGTGTGGATCATGTCACACTCATAGAAAAACACAGGTTTTATGGAATTAAAGGTTATACACACAGCTGGTTTGAATCACACTTAAAGAACAGAAAGCAAAATGTTGTGCTGAATAGCACAAATAATGTTGGGAGGGTGGTAAATTCTAGCGAATGGGGAGTTATCACAAAGGGAGTCCCACAGGGTTCAATTTTGAGTCTCCTGCTGTTCCTTGTTCTTGTGAATGACTTCTCACTTAACGTTCAGCATGCAGACTAGTACTTTTTGCAGATGACACGAGTGTTATAATAAATCCCATTCCAGAAAAAGCAGCTGAAGATATTGTTTAGGATGTCTTTCAAAGAATTATTAGGTGGTTCTCAGAAAATGGACCTTCCCTTAACTTTGAAAAAACTTACTATATCCAGTTCTGTAGACCGAATAGAGTCATACCGACAATTGATGTAGCATATGAACAGGGCTCAGTTAACAGGGCAAATTTCTCCAAATTTTTGGATGTTCACATTGATGACAACTTGAACTGGAAGAAGCATATTACTGAGCTTCTCAAATAATTAAGTTCAGCTTCTTTCGCTCTTTTTACAGTCGCTAGTCTTGGTAATAAACAGATCACCCACCTAACGTACTTCGCGTATTTTATCTCAATAATGTCTAATGGAATAGTTTTCTGGGGTAACTCACCACTTAGACATAAAGTATTGATTGCACAAAAGAGAGCAGTGAGAATAATTTGTGGTGTTCACCCAAGGAAGTCATGTAGGCACCTTTTCGAGGAGTTAGGTATTTTAACTGCACCATCAGAGTACATATATTCGCTAATGAAATTCGTTACAAATAATTCATCTCAATTTGCAAAGAACAGTGATGTTCATACGTACAACACTAGAGGGAAAAATGACCTTTCCTATCTGTTATTGAAGCTGTCAGTTGCTCAAAAAGGAGTACATTATTCAGCAATAAAAATCTTTGATCATTTGCCCTACAACGTAAAGTGTCTGGCAGATAGCAGATCAAATCTAGCTTAAAATCATTTGTTTTGGACAACTCCTTCTATCCCATGGACGAGTTTCTGTTTCAGAACCGGTAAAAAAAAGAAAAAGTACCTCTAAATGTAGTTGCATGTGTAGAAGTAAAAATTTAAGTAATATCAATATTAGCACTATTCATTCTTTTAATCTGACTTGTTCCACATCATATCGATAAAATAATCGGAAAAATGATCTACGGAACATGACATAACTAAAACTAAACTAAACTGGCATTCATTTTCTATCGTCGATAGTTCCCCACACGCTCTTCATATGACAAAATAGCAATTTGTAAATTCAAATAGGAACAGTGAACAACAAATAAAAAGCGACAATAGTAAGTAAACCTATAGCAACCGGAATATCAACATGGAAAACAAAGCCGCTACGAGCTTATGCAACAACCTAATACATCATGTGAGTTCACCTTCTGAATAGTTATACACATCAAACATAACTGCACAGACAGCTCTGTCCATGGCCATGGAACATGATCTAGACTGAATAAAAAGTGTAAACCTAAATAAAAATAACATTGATATTATTACACAAACAGCTCTGTCCATGACCATGAAACAAGATCTTGCCTGACCTGAAATTTACGAAGAAATAACAAACATACAACTCAAAATAGCATTTTCTACCAAGGAATAAAACTGTACAATAAACTGCCAAAGGAGGTTAAAAATTACTAAAACAAGCTTATTTAAAAAGTCATTTAAAAGTGCATGTTAAACAATATTCTTTACATTAAAGGATTACATAGATAACACAGAGTAAGAGTTTGGCCAAAGGATGTAACACAACTAAATAATAATAACTATAAAAGTCATCTACCATTCTAAATAACACTCTCATACTACATTTTAGCCTCCTTTTTTTTCTTTTCTGGAAAAACTTACTCCCAAAGCTATGCAGTTTATAATACCAACGCCGCGCGGGATTAGCCGAGCGGTCTCAGGCGCTGCAGTCATGGACTGTGCGGCTAGCCCCGGTGGAGGTTCGAGTCCTCCCTCGGGCATGGGTGTGTGTGTTCGTCCTTAGGATAATTTAGGTTAAGTAGTGTGTAAGCTTAGGGACTGATGACCTTAGCAGTTAAGTCCCATAAGATTTTACACACATCTGAACATTTTTTATAATACCAACACCTTATTCTCTTTCTGAACTCAGCATCTCATTCGTTGGAGAGGGATGCTGACTCAGTATTTCAGGCTTGCCAATGGGACGAGGTGCTGCACAAATGGCCCTAACGTCAGCTGATAGTGTATGTAGTGCTATGAAACAATCTGTGTTTAGTATTAGTATTATCTGCGTTTTCAACTCCTTTAGATCGATGTCGATTTTTTATTCAATCATACGAGGTTTCAAGTGATTTATCTCAACGCGTTCCCGCTTGTAAAATAATGTTTCAGGAATTAATCGCAATGTGTTGTGATTTTCTGTTGTCTGTCGTGTTCGATTAAATGTAAAGGCACATGGTCCGTTGCATTGTATATACACATGAGGAATGTTTTTGTGTTTTGAAATATTGGTCCCTATATTACGTTTAAGGATAGCTAGATTTTCACGAACATATTATCCCGAAGGTCCTTGTTTAATTAATTTTTTCACGTGTTCCATGCCTCCACATGTGTTTATTGAAGAATCACGTTCTCGAAAAGTACCCCATTGATTCTAATTGTGTCCAAACCTCTGGTGAAGTATAGCACGAGTTAAGCAGAGATTGCAACTTTATTAAACAAAAATTTCGGCTGTGCACGTGTGTGTGTGTGTGTGTGTGTGTGTGTGTGTGTGTGTGTGTGTCACTGTCAGACTTCGAGACGTGTGCCAGTTGAGACTCCGCCAGTGAGACAACTACCGGTACCACAATAGGTCAGGGTTTTCAGTTTATTTGGTAATCTGGTTCACAGATGGGAAATATCTGCAGTGTACAAGCTGTAGGGTAAGATGCAATATCTTTACACGTAGAGTTATTAAGTGGATAGAGTTACTAAGTGCATAAGGTCCACAATGAGTATTATAATTTCAGTTTTGCCTTGGTTAATTCTAGTTAACTCCCCCTTTTCTCATTCCGTTACGCTCTGCGAAAGTCCTTGCCACTCCGAAAGGAAATAATTTCAGTCAGGTTGCATTTACTTACACGTGAGTCAGATTTGATATAAAAGGGTAACGTTTCACGGCATAAAGCCAAATTCATATTCTCTTATGAACTCGCAGACTAAAATAAGTAAATGAGGCGCAGGCTTTCTAACGAAACGTGTTTTTCAAAACAAAGCTTCCAGTGTTTCCATCACGGGAAGTATACAATTATTTTGTATCACGTGTTTGAAATTTTAGTGCGAGAATCAGTGAAAAACTATGGGTCGCTCAGCGATCAACGGATAATTGCATTGTGAGAATTACTGCCAGAGACGGAAGGGAAATAAATGGATCAGGGAACAAACTGTAGTAGAAGGCGTAATCGTGATTATAAAATATGAAGCGAAGGTGGGCTGGAAATGTAGCGAAAAGAATGGATGCTAGATGAACCAAATAAGCACTTTGTTGTATTCCAGGGACTAAGGAAAGACTGAAACTGCATCCTGCTAAAGGTGGTTACATTAAACTACAAAGCGGGCAGTAACAACATGATTACGTGCGCGTACCTAAAGACTGTGATGCATGGAGAGGCCTGGAAGAAGTAGTAGTTGGTTTCAAATGACCCATGACGATCCTGAGATATTTTTGAAATTCAGAGAATGTTGGAAGGATCCAGTGACGAAATTTAGTGCACACTTATCGTGAAGTGTTGTTTTCGGTGCAGCGTTAGCCTCAGGATAATCTCTGAGTAAAGTAAGATGTGTGCAAACAGGAATAAAGTCAGTGGTGCAGATGCTGCCATCATTTAACTTTGACGTGCCTGTCAAAATAAGGCTGGTGACCCTTTCATAAATAGTTCACAAGTATAGCGTAGTAGCAAGATGGCAATAAAATGTTCCTCTTTTCCGACCATAGAAGTCACTACATGCCAGACCGTATGCGCTGTCCATCCCGTGGACCTAATGGATGACAGCGGTTGCTCTATGGATTTTTCATGGATAAGAGGAGAGAGAGACACAACAGCTTGATAACAATGAACTGAATGCGAAACTGAGCTCGTACTCTTCACATTGGGTATGTTGAGTGACATGTATGGAGCAAGCCAGGTTGATTCGATGTTTCTAGATTTTCGAACAGCTTTTGATTCACTGCCACCTCCACAGCGTCTAAATAAATACGTCCCGATGACATATCTGACCAGGTTTGTAACTCAACTGAAAATTTCCTGACGCTGTCCTTTGTCGTGGACAGAGGTTCATCTACTGACACTGAAGTAAAATCTCGATGGTTCCAGGGGTTCGTAATAGGACCGTTGCTGTTCATATTACACATTAATGACCTAGTGGCTTGCATTGTTTGCAATTCCAGATTTTTTTTATACAGTCGATGCATTTACTTATTAGCAAATACGGATTAGTAAAAGTTACAGTGACGTCCAGTTAGATCTTGACAAAATATCAGCCCGATACAAAAACTGCCATCTTTGTTTTAATTCCGACAAATGAAAAGTGGTTCGCTTTATTAAACGTAGAGTCATGATATCATTTTATTAAAGGATTAATTATTGACATCCTGACTCATTCGTGTTATAGAAATGTTTCAACTCATTCCTCCGTAAAAAAAAAAAGTCTTCGATTTTTTTCTACAATGGTTGCTTGTGCGTCACAATCACACATTACCAACAGAAATGACTGTTTATGGCCATCATCGGCCATCTTCAAATCACAAGAGGAAGCACGAGTACAATGACAAAATCACAATTTTACATTGTGGTGTGACACCTCACACGGTTGCTGCTAACAAGTGGACTACAATGATGGTGATGCCAAACTGTGGGTCCTAGAAAGCATCTGACTCAATCCTGCTTGCGGCTGTAAATCAGGCACTAACCCTGAGGACTGATTAATCGAAGCTGATCATGCAGATGTAGATGAACAGGAAGAGAAGTACCACAGTCACATCAATGGGAGGAGCCCAAATTAGACTCCTGAAGAGCAATATGTTCCGCATTAAAAATGTAAAAGGCAAGGGAAAACGAACCCTACGCTCTGAAATCGGAACGAAAGTGTGCACTAGTGCTCAGTATATAGTTCACATATTATTAAGCATCGGTTAAAACGAAAGTTGCAGAAATGTGATAGATGAAACCCTCATGGATGAAATGAGCGTGCGAGAGAGAAATGCTAGCCACGAAGAACAACAATGGAGCACGGTGCCGTGTTGCGTAACATGTAGCTCTGAACATCTCGCCGTGTTGTACCGACAGCGGCTGGTGGTTGTCCTCTTTCGCAAGTTTTGCTTCAGTTGTTTTTTCTGTGACTATATGTGTGCAGATGTAAGCTCTGTGTGTGTGTAATTTTTATTTTACTATTTTTTCCACATATAAAAATAAATATAATAAAATAAAACAAATAAAACAGCACACACACACACACACAGATCTTACATCAGCACACATATAGTCAAAGCAAATACAATCGATGCAAAACCTAAGAAAATTGGCAGTGCTTACAACAGCAATGACACTTAACACACAGAAAAATGTTACATGTTGAAAACAGTGACCAAAAGGGAAACTATGTACTTTCAACCAGTTTGCTACGTGAGAATAAGCTTTCTGGCTTAAAAATAATGAATTAGTACCCTGGCCTGTAAGTACTTTTGAATTTTGTTATAAAAACCTCAATGAACTGTTTTAAATTTATAGCCTATTTGTGTAAACGGTAACCTGTATGTGGAAACGAAAACATCGTGTAATATTTCAAGACAACCAATGAAGATATCTTGTAAGTAAAGATAGACGCGTCTGGGCATGTAAGATAAATAAAAAGAACTTAATGTGCAGCATACAAAAGGCGTTTTTCTTTTGAAATACTGTGATTTATACACAGCTGCTGCGAAAATGGCCAGCACAAGGAACTCATTTTTAGTTTACTTTATAGCTTCACTAACTGACAAATCCGATATTGGCCGGATATTCATTTTTGAAAATTTTCTATTAAAAACGAAACCTTGTATGTACTCCTGCAGTAGGCCGGCCGAAGTGGCCGTGCGGTTAAAGGCGCTGCAGTCTGGAACCGCAAGACCGCTACGGTCGCAGGTTCGAATCCTGCCTCGGGCATGGATGTTTGTGATGTCCTTAGGTTAGTTAGGTTTAACTAGTTCTAAGTTCTAGGGGACTAATGACCTCAGCAGTTGAGTCCCATAGTGCTCAGAGCCATTTGAACCATTTTTTTACTCCTGCAGTAGGCTTAGTGTGATATGATCCCGGACAGTTTATGTATAAAGGGTGCAACTGCTTCACGTGTCTCCAACGCGATTTTGTAAACGTCTCTATGGTAACGCCTCCGCATACTTCTATAGACGGCTATTGTTTTCGCCTACTGCCGTTTGCGCTTCGCAGTTAAAAGCTGTCAAAGGCGCTGCCAGGTGTCAGGGGTTTCCGTAAGCTTATTCGACTGTAGGAGTTTCTAAGTAGTATTCATGCATCATGCAGCATTTTTCGAGCATCTCAGTGTTTATGATGTGATATCTCTTGAACTATGTGTCATACAATGATTTATTTGTGTATTCATCTCGGTCTCTCTCTACGATTTTTACCCTCCACACTGCCCTCCAATACTAAACTGGTGATCCCTTGATGCCTCAGAACATGTACTATCAGCCGATCCCTTCTTCTACTTAAGTTGTGCCACAAACTTCCCTTCTCTCCAATTCTAATCAGTACCTCATCATTAGTTATGTGATCTACCCACCTAATCTTCAGCATTCTTATGTAGCACCACATTTCGGAAGTTTCTATTCACTTCTTGTCCAAACAATTTATCGTGCAAGTTTCACTCCAATACAGACTACACTCCATACAAATACTTTCAGAAACGACTTCCTGAACCTTAAATCTATACTCGATGTTAACAAATTTCTCTTTTTCAAAAATGCTTTCCTTGCCATTGCCAGTCTACATTTTATATCCTCTCTACTTCGACCATCATCAGTTATTTCACTCCCCAAGTATCAAAACTCATCTATTACTTTAAGTGTCTCATTTCCTAATTTAATTCCCTCAGCATCACCCGATTTAATTCGACTACATTCCACTATCCTCGTCTTGCTTTTGTTGATGTTCATTCATATCCTTCCTTCAAGACACTGTCCATTCCGTTCCACGTCCTTTGCTGTCTCTGACAGAATTACAATGTAATTCGTAAACCTCATAGTTTTTATTTCTTTTCCATGTATTTTAACTCCTAATCCGAATTTTTCTTTTGTTTCCTTTACTGCTTGCTCAATATACAGACTGAATAACAGCGGGGATAGGCTAGAACCCTGTCTCACTCTCTTCCCAACCACTGCTTCCCTTCCATGCCCTCCAATCTTATAGCGGCCGTCTAGTTTCTGTAAAAATTGTAAATAGCCTTTTACTCCCTGTATTTGACCCCTGCCACCTTCAGAATTTGAAAGAGAGTGTTCCAGTCAACATTGTGAAAAGCTATCCCTAAGTCTACAAATGCTATAAACGTAGGTTTGCCTTTCCTTAATCTATCTTCTAAGATAAGACGTAGGGTCAGTACTGCCTTACGTGTTCCAACATTTCCACAGAATCGAAACTGATATTCCCCGAGGTCGGCTTCTATCAGTTTTTCGATTCGTCTGTAAACAATTCGCGTTAGAATTTTGCAGTCGTGACTTATTAAACTGATAGTTCGGTAATTTTCACACGTGTCAACATCTGCTTTCTTTGGGATTGGAATTATTATATTCTTCTTGAAGCCTGAGGGAATTTCGCCTGTCTCATACATCTTGCTCACCAGATTGTAGAGTTTTGTCAGGGTTGGTTCTCCCAAGGCTGTCAGTAGTTGTAATGGAATGTTGTCTATTCCCGGGACCTTGTTTCAACTTAGGTCTTTCAGTGCTCTGTCAAATCTTCACGCAGTATCATATGTCCCATTTTATCTTCATCTACATCATCTTCCATTTCCATTATATTGTCCTCAAGTACATCGCCCTTGTGTATACCCTCTTTATACTCCTTCCACATTGATGGTTTCCCTTCTTTGCTTAAAACTTGGTTTCCATCTGAGCTCTTGATATTCATACAAGTGGTTCTCTTTTCTCCAAAGGTCTCTTTAATTTTCCTGTAGGCAGTATCTATCTTACCCCAAGTGATATATGCCTCTACATCCTTACATCTGTCCTCTAGCCATCCCTGCTTAGCCATTTTACACTTCCTGCCGATCTCATTTTTAAGGTGTTTGTATTCCTTTTTGCATGCTTCATTTACTGCGTTTCTATATTTTCTCCTATCATCAATTAAATTCAATATTTCTTCTGTTACCCAAGGATTTCTACTAGCCCTCGTCTTTTTACCTACTAAATCTTCTGCTGCCTGCACTATTTCATCTCTCAAAGCTACCCATTCTTCTCCTACTGTATTTCTTTCCCCTGTTCTTGTCAATCGTTCCCTAAGGCTCTCTCTGAAATTCTCTACAACCTCTGTTTCAGTTTATCCAGGTCCCATCTCTTTAAATCCCCACCTTTTTTCAGTTTCTTCAGTTTTAATCTACAGTTCATAACAATTTAAAACCTGGTTCCTAAATCTCTGTCTTACCATTATATAATCTATGTGAAACCTTCTAGTGTCTCCAGGCCTCTTCCATGTATTCAATGTTCTTTCACGATTCTTGAACCAAGTTTTAGCTATGATTAAGTTATGTTCTGTGCAAAATTCTACCAGGTGGATTCCTCTTTCATTCCTTACCTCCCAGTCCATATTCACCTTCTACTTTTCCTTCTCTTCCTTTCCCTATTATTGAATTCCAGTCACCCATGACTATCAAATTTTCGTCTCCTGTAAGTATCTCAATAATTTATTTTATTGCATCGTACATTTCTTCAATCTCTTCCTCATCTGCAGTGCTAGTTGGCCTATAAACTTGTACTACTGTAGTAGGCGTGGGCTTGGTGTCTATCTTGGCCACAATAATGCGTTTACTATGCTGTTTGTAGTAGCTTACCCGCACTCCTATTTTTTTATTCATTATTAAACCTACTCCTGCATTACCCCTATTTGAATTTGTATTTATAACCCTTTATTCACCTGACCAAAAGTCTTGTGCCTCCTGCCACCGAACTTCGCTAATTCCCACTACATCTAACTTTAACATATCCATTTCCATTTTTAAATTTTCCAACCTACCTGCCCGATTAAGGGATCTGACATTCCACACTCCGATCCTATAACGCCAGTTTTCTTTCTCCTGATAACAACGTCCTCTTGAGTAGTTCCCGGCCGGAGATCCGAATGGGGGACTATTTTACCTCCGGAATATTTTACCCAAGAGGACGCCATCATCATTTAACCATAGAGTAAAGCCTCATGCCCTCAGGAAAAATTACGGCTGTAGTTTCCCCTTGCTTTCAGCCGTTCGCAGTACCAGGACACCAAGGCCGTTTTGGTTGATGTTACAAGGCCAGATCAGTCAATCATTCAGATTGTTTCTCCTGCAACTACTGAAAAGGCTGTTGCCCCTCTTCAGGAGCCACATGTTTGTCTGGCCTATCAATAGATACCCCTCCGTTGTGGTTGCACGTACAGTATGGCGATCTGTATCGCTGAGACACGCAAGCCTCGCCACCAACGGCAAGATCTATGGTTCTCGGGGGGAGGGGTCTCCGATTTATTGCAGGGATACTGGGAAACTAATTCATCTACAAAAGAAATTGCCTCAAAACTACTGTAGTAGTACAACAGTGCTCGAGTCAATGAGACGGACATCATGTCGAACTACCTGGAGAAGACGAGTGTACGGTTAGATGAATGGAGCGAATGACCACAGGTCTAGTTGAGTGGCGAGAGCTGGAACTGAAATAAGAGAAGTTTCAGTTGCTCTCTGGAACACGCCTCATGTCTCGCGAAATCCTGCGTATAAAACTCCGAGAACCGAATTTGAGGTTTGTAACTATATCTATTCCTGTCGTAAAGAACGCACAGATAAAATCAGGCAAACAGCGTCTCGCACAGACTAGAGGAAACAGTCGGTTTTTTCACGCTCCACCCATCAATGGAACGAGAAGAAAGTTTATTTTTTTATTTTTTTACTGCTACATGTATTCTTTACAGACGAATGGAAAAACTAGTAGAAGCCGACCTCGGGGAAGATCAGTTTGGATTCCGTAGAAATTCTGGAACACGTGAGGCAATACTGACCTTACGACTTATCTTAGAAGAAAGATTAAGGAAAGGCAAACCTACGTTTCTAGCATTTGTAGACTTAGAGAAATCGTTTGACAATGTTGACTGGAATACTCTCTTTCAAATTCTAAAGGTGGCAGGGGTAAAATACAGGGAGCGAAAGGCTATTTACAATTTGTACAGAAACCAGATGGCAGTTATAAGAGTCGAGGGACATGAAAGGGAAGCAGTGGTTGGTAAGGGAGTAAGACAGGGTTATAGCCTCTCCCCGATGTTATTCAATCTGTATATTGAGCAAGCAGTAAAGGAAACTAAAGAAAAATTCGGAGTAGGTATTAAAATCCATGGAGAAGAAATAAAAACTTTGAGGTTCGCCGATGACATTGTAATTCTGTCAGAGACAGCAAAGCACTTGGAAGAGCAGTTCAACGGAATGGATGATGTCTTGAAGGGAGGATATAAGATGAACATCAACAAAAGCAAAACGAGGATAATGGAATGTAGTCGAATTAAGTCGGGTGATGTTGAGGGTATTGGATTAGGAAATGAGACACTTAAAGTAGTAAAGGAGTTTTGCTATTTGGGGAGCAAAATAACTGATGATGGTCGAAGTAGAGAGGATATAAAATGTAGACTGGCAATGGCAAGGAAAGCGTTTCTGAAGAAGAGAAATTTGTTAACATCGAGTATAGATTTAAGTGTCAGGAAGTCATTTCTGAAAGTATTTGTACGGAGTGTAGCCATGTATGGAAGTGAAACATGGACGGTAAATAGTTTGGACAAGAAGAGAATAGAAGCTTTCGAAATGTGGTGCTACAGAAGAATGCTGAAGATTAGATGGGTAGATCACATAACTAATGAGGAGGTACTGAATAGGATTGGGGAGAAGAGGAGTTTGTGGCACAACTTGACCAGAAGAAGGGATTGGTTGGTAGGACATGTTCTGAGGCATCAAGGGATCACCAATTTAGTATTGGAGGGCAGCGTGGAGGGTAAAAATCGTAGGGCGAGACCAAGAGATGAATACACTAAGCAGATTCAGAAGGATGTAGGTTGCAGTAGGTACTGGGAGATGAAGAAGCTTGCACAGGATAGAGTAGCATGGAGAGCTGCATCAAACCAGTCTCAGGACTGAAGACCACAACAACAACAACATTAAACTCTCTGTCTTGTGATCGAAAAACGAGTCACACAATTTACACAATGTTTCTGAATAACTGATGCTTAATGTTTTATATGAATTTAAAGCACATAAAATTTGTCATTAACAAAACTTATTACGATATTTATTATTAACAAAACATAAAAAGCTGATAGTAAAACTTGATTAAAGAAATAGGAACAAGCTACGTTACATGTTCCCCGCTGATTATGCCAGTTTTCTGCAAAAGAACTCAGGTCTGCTCAGTGAGTTTGTAACAGTCGTACGGTGCGACAGTTTTGCGGATATGGAATGTATTGACATTTACGGAGAGCCAAGACACTTCAGGTAGTTTTTTGCTTTCACATTCATGGCCTTCGCCAACTCACAACCAATCTGTCACACTCCAACCTAACGTAGACTTCAGTCTGTCACTACAACTATGTTTTTAGCTTTCACATTCGTCGGCGTAGCCAAGTCACATTCCAACGTAACCTAGATCTCAGGCTAAGCAGCAGATCAGTCAGTCCAACAACTGTCACATTCCAACGAAACGTTGTCTGATAGGCAAATCATCCTGAAACTGATAAAGGCAAAATAAAATACAGCATGTCTCAGGAAGAATGGGGAATATTTAGGGATATGACAGGAAAGATCATTCGAAGCAAAAATGTCTCGTAAACATGGGATCTAAAATGCATGCCGTAAGAGCTATGAGCATTTCTTTATCTTGTCACTGTGCAACAAATCTTCTCTACCGTAAGCTCTTTGCTTTTCATATTTTGAGAGGATAATAAAATAACAAAAAATAAAAAATAAAAAGAAGTTGTGTCCAGTAAACATAGGTCCTAAAGTACATGCCTTAAGAGCTATGAGCAATTATTCATCCTCGCTACTGTGAAACACATCTCTTCTTCTGAATAAGTGTATGGGTATGCATTTTAGAGCGACTATTTACTCGACAATTTTTTCTTGTTTTGGTGCATACTAGCTCCTCCTAAAATAGGAAATCAAAGAGCAGGTAATAGAAGAGATTTGTTTCACAGCATCGAAAATGAAGAAGCGCTCAGAGCTCTTAAGGTATGCATTTTAGAACCCTTGTTTACCAGACTTCTTTAGTTCGAATTCTCGTTTCTGTCGCATCCCTGAATGTTGACCTTTCCTTCAAGGACGTCCGGCACAAAAAAGAGACTGGTCGCTATTTTTCAACCTTTCAACTTACATTAAAATTAATTACAAATAAGACGTGTCGTAGACTACAGCACGCAGTGTCACTCTGCTAGACAGGAAACAAATTCTTTGTCTGCCTGCATGCCATCTGCGAAAAGCCGCTTATCCCAGCAAGTGACCCTTGCTCCTCGGAAATGTCTCTCTGTAAAAGTGTCACTCTGCAGAAATGTGCCAACTGACTACTTATTCGCTAGGATGAGCCTACTGTAGTGTTGTAGTGCTAGTACCAGTTACTACATCTGTTGTAGTGCAACAAAATTTGTGAGACTCCCGAACGGCTTGTTCGGCAAACCACCACTATAAACGCCATGTCCTCTACACTGCTTGTTGTTGTTGTTGTGGTCTTTAGTCCAGAGACTGGTTTGATGCAGCTCTCCATGCTACTCTATCCTGTGCAAACTTCTTCATCTCCCAGGACCTACTGCAACCTACATCCTCCTGAATCTGTGTAGTGTATTCATCTCTTGGTCTCCCTCTACGATTTTTACGCTCTACGCTGACCTCCAATACTAAACTTGTGATCCCTTGATGCCTGAGAATATGCCCTACCAACCGAACCCTCCTTCTAGTCAAGTTGTGCCACAAATTTCTCTTCTCTCCAATTCTATTCAATACCTCCTCATTAGTTATGTGATCAACCCATCTAATCTTCAGCATTCTTCTGTAGCACTAAATTTCAAAAGCTTCTATTCTCTTCTTGTCTAAACTATTTCTCGTCCACGTTTCACTTCCATACAGCGCTACACTCCATACAAATACTTTCAGAAACGACTTCCTGAGACTTAAATCCATACTCGATGTTAACAAATTTCTCTTCTTCAGAAACGCTTTCCTTGCCATTGCCAGTCTAGATTTTATATCCTCTCTACTTCGACCATCATCAGTTGTTTTGCTCCCCAAATAGCAATACTCATTTACTACTTTAAGCGTCTCATTTCCTGATCTAATTCCCTCAGCATCACCCGATTTAATTCGACTACATTTCATTGTCCTAGTTTTGCTTTTGTTGGTGGTCATCTTATATCGTCCTTTCAAGACACTGTCCATTCCGTTCAGCTGCTCTTCCAGGTCCTTTGCTGTCTCTGACAGAATTACAATGTCATCAGCGAACCTCAAAGTTTTTATTTCTTCTCCATGGATTTTAATACCCACTCAGAATTTTTCTTTTGTTTCCTTTACTGCTTACTCAATATACAGATTGAATAACATCAGGGATAGGCTACAACTCTGTCTTACTCCCTTCCAAACCACTGCTTCCCTTTCGTGCCCCTCTTATAACTGCTATCTGGTTTCTGTACAAATTGTAAATAGCCTTTTGCTCCCTGTATTTTACTCCTGCGACCTTCAGAATTTGAAAGAGAGTATTCCAATCAACATCGTCAAAAGCTTTCTCTAAGTATGCAAATGCTATAAACGTCGGTTTGCCTTTGCTTAATCTATTTTCTAAGATAAGTCGTAGGGTCAGATTTGCCTCACGTTTTCCAACATTTCTACGGAATCCAAACTGATCTTCCCCGAGGCCGGCTTGTACCAGTTTTTCCATTCGTCTGTAAAGAATTCGTGTTAGTATTTTGCAGCCGTGGCTTATTAAACTGATAGTTCGGTAATTTTCACATCTGTCAACACCTGCTTTCTTTGTAATTGGAATTATTATATTTTTCTTGAAGTCCGAGCGTATTCCGCCTGTCTCATACATCTGGCTCACTAAATGGTAAAGTTTTGCTAGGACCGGCTCTCCCAAGGCTGTCAGTAGTTCTAATGGAATGTTGTCTACTCCCGGGGCCTTGTTTCGACTTAGGTCTTTCAGTACGCCGTCAAACTCTTCACGCAGTATCATATCTCCTGTTTCATCTTCATCTACATTCTATCCCATTTCTATAAATTGTGCTCAAGAACATCGCCCTTGTATGGACCTTCTATATACTCCTTCCACCTTTCTGATTTCCCTTCTTTGCTTAGAACTGGGTTTCCATCTGAGCTCTTGATATTCATGCAAGTGGTTCTCTTTTCTCCAAAGGTCTCTCTAATTCTCCTGTATGCAGTATCTATCTTACCCCTAGTGATAAGCGCCTCTACATCTTTACATTTGTCCTCTACACTGCTCACATTTTCTAAATGAAGGAAACCGCTATAACACAACGCTACTACGTTAAAAAATAATACTGCTGAACCACTGTTTAACTTTGGGGTAAAGGATCAGGTGCTATCCGCTAAAATCTGTAGCTATCCGAATGGACAGTGCCTTAGGAGCTGCTCATGATGCCACGGGCGACGCAGGGGAAAGTGCTTCACAAACTGTTTCGTCACTGGCGTCATTCACATTTTTAAGTGCACCTGTAATACGTGTTTGCGTTAAAAATATCCTTCGCCAGACACCTCGTAGCGATTGGCTGAGTACAGCAGTAGACAGTCGTCCAAGGCGACCGCAGTCGGTGGCCCACCTCCGTGCCAAATACGGGCGTAGTGGCCAGTGTCTCAATGACACGGCCCGTGACCCTCGCAGCTGAGTAATGCTCCGGCGCTATTCTTAAGCGCCACCGGTGAATACGTAGGCACGGAACACGGGTTTCACTCCGATGTGTCAGCACCCGGAAGAACGGCTGGACACTTCAGCGGACAGATATGCCGAATTCCCAGTCCGGTGAGTGTGCTCGAACATACGACTCTCTGTCAGCGCCCACATTGCCGGCGAGTGGTCGCCACTGCCCAAGTGTGATCTAAATGTCACGCAGTTCGAGTCCAACTAGTGATGCACTCGTGGGAACAAGGCATCACTGCAGTCACTGATTTCATGTTGTTTCTTTACTGATATTCAGTCCTTCGGCAATAAACCCCTCTTCTTTGTGAACATTTACGCAACTTTTTTTTTTTGGTCATCAGTCTTCTGAATGCCAGCGGCGGTGGCCGAACGGTTCTAGGCGCTACAGTTTGGAGCCGCGCGACGGCTACGGTCGCAGGTTCGAATCCTGCCTCGGGCATGGTTGTGTGTGATGTCCTTAGGTTAGTTAGGTTTAAGTAGTTCTAAGTTCTAGCGGACTGATGACCTCAGAAGTTAAGTCCCACAGTGCTCAGAGCCATTTGAACCATTTTTGAGTCTTCTGAACGGTTGGATGCGGCCCACAGTGAATTCCTCTCCTGTGCTAAAGTCTTCATCTCAGAGTAGCACTTGCAACCTACGTCCTCAATTATTTGCTGGATGTATTCCAATCTCTGTCTTCCTCTACAGTTTTTGCCCTCCACAGCTCCCTCTAGTACCTGAGAGTCATTCCCTGATGTCTTAACACATCCTGTCCCTTTTCTTTATCAGTGTTTTCCACATGTTCTTTCCTCTCAGATTCTGCGCAGAACCTCCTCATTCCTTACCTTATCAATCTACCTAATTTTCAACATTCGTCTGTAGCACTACACTGTGACGTCATTTGTGTTGTTGTATTCTAAGGCACCACATATACCGGTTGTATATGTATACGTGTATGTCGTCGTTGAGGTCTCTTCTTTCCCTCGTCGATATCAGAGCATGAAAAATGTTTATGTTAGTGTTTACCTATTTGTTGTCAATAACACACAACTACACGGCCACGGTATCACCTGATTCCGGAATAGGTAGATTAATACAGTATGAAGATAGTGGGTTTCGATGCAGCGTTATGTAAGTGTGATATTATTCTTCACTTAACCTTTGAGACTTCAAGAAACAGCTACTCTTAATCAGGCCGAAAACTCGACATGTGACGAGAGCACTTACGATCAGTCTGTCACAATATTAATAATACGTAAGGCTCTACACCACTATAAGATAAACTGTTCATGGAATAACAAAATATACGGATAAACTTCTTTATATTTTTCCTTTTATTTAATCAAATGCTTTCAAATGTTTATTTCATGCCCACAAATCATCCACACTCCTGGAAATTGAAATAAGAACACCGTGAATTCATTGTCCCAGGAAGGGGAAACTTTGACACATTCCTGGGGTCAGATACATCACATGATCACACTGACAGAACCACAGGCACATCGACACAGGCAACAGAGCATGCACAATGTCGGCACTAGTACAGTGTATATCCACCTTTCGCAGCAATGCAGGCTGCTATTCTCCCATGGAGACGATCGTAGAGATGCTGCATGTAGTCCTGTGGAACGGCTTGCCATGCCATTTCCACCTGGCGCCTCAGTTGGACCAGCGTTCGTGCCGGACGTGCAGACCGCGTGAGACGACGCTTCATCCAGTCCCAAACATTCTCAATGGGGGACAGATCCGGAGATCTTGCTGGCCAGGGTAGTTGACTTACACCTTCTAGAGCACGTTGGGTGGCACGGGATACATGCGGACGTGCATTGTCCTGTTGGAACAGCAAGTTCTCTTGCCGGTCTAGGAATGGTAGAACGATGGGTTTGATGACGGTTTGGATGTACCGTGCACTATTCAGTGTCCCCTCGACGATCACCAGTGGTGTACGGCCAGTGTAGGAGATCGCTCCCCACACCATGATGCCGGGTGTTGGCCCTGTGTGCCTCGGTCGTATGCAGTCCTGATTGTGGCGCTCACCTGCACGGCGCCAAACACGCATACGACCATCATTGGCACCAAGGCAGAAGCGACTCTCATCGCTGAAGACGACACGTCTCCATTCGTCCCTCCATTCACGCCTGTCGCGACACCACTGGAGGCGGGCTGCACGATGTTGGGGCGTGAGCGGAAGACGGCCTAACGGTGTGCGGGACCGTAGCCCAGCTTCATGGAGACGGTTGCGAATGGTCCTCGCCGATACCCCAGGAGCAACAGTGTCCCTAATTTGCTGGGAAGTGGCGGTGCGGTCCCCTACGGCACTGCGTAGGATCCTACGGTCTTGGCGTGCACCCGTGCGTCGCTGCGGTCCGGTCCCAGGTCGACGGGCACGTGCACCTTCCGCCGACCACTGGCGACAACATCGATGTACTGTGGAGACCTCACGCCCCACGTGTTGAGCAATTTGGCGGTACGTCCACCCGGCCTCCCGCATGCCCACTATACGCCCTCGCTCAAAGTCCGTCAACTGCACATACGGTTCACGTCCACGCTGTCGCGGCATGCTACCAGTGTTAAAGACTGCGATGGAGCTCCGTATGCCACGGCAAACTGGCTGACACTGACGGCAGCGGTGCACAAATGCTGCGCAGCTAGCGCCATTCGACGGCCAACACCGCGGTTCCTGGTGTGTCCGCTGTGCCGTGCGTGTGATCATTGCTTGTACAGCCCTCTCGCAGTGTCCGGAGCAAGTATGGTGGGTCTGACACACCGGTGTCAATGTGTTCTTTTTTCCATTTCCAGGAGTGTAGAATGTGAACGTGTGCACGAAAAATATACACTGTTTCTGCTGATAACCATGTATGAGCTTTTGGGTTGCTAGGCTACTTCGATCAAAAGGATTTATATTACATTTTGAAAATGATCTTTCTATCCAAACTTACGTCGTCCATAGTGGCTCATCAAATATTCTACCCTTTCGCGATAATTAAGATTTCGCGTAAACAGTATTTTGGCGAGTTTAAAACAAACCATCGGCGGCGCGAAAGCAGTCTTGATACCGTGACACACTTGCGACACTTACTAGGCTGTCACGAAATTGACCTGCATACATCTATAACCAATTTCAAGGTCGTAATTCGCCCTACACGATTGTGTGCAATTAAACTTCGTCCAACCAATTATTTCTGGAATCGTAATCACTGATCCCGACACTAACCGTCCATAAACGCACAATTAACACTCTTTGTTTTTTCTTTCTAAGAGTAAACGAATGATGTCACGTCATCTACATAGTTATTGAAATATTATTCCAAATAATCTCTAACATTTATCGTCATTATATTTTAACGGTAATCAGAAAAAATATGATTTATTATCGGAAAGTAACACATAACAGATCACAAATCGCACGTAACTAAATGACAGCTTTGCATAGCGTCGGGACTTAATAACGCAGAACTATATAAAGAAATCCCCCAAATCTCAATTTCTCCACACCAACTGACAGATACAAATGAGATATTCAAGACCTCAAAATCAATCCCGACCTGTAATGTTATACGGCCCTGTAATGTTTTAGTACCACATCTCAAATGCTTCAATTCTCTTCTGTTCCGGTTTTCCCACAGTACATACTTCACTACCGTACAATGCTGTACTCCATACATTCTCAGAAATTTCTTCCTCAAATTAAGACCAACATTTGATAGTAGGAAACATTATATTCTTCAGTACTAATACAAAAGCATAAATCTTGATCTTTATTTTTTATCCTTGGTAAGGAACGCCCTTTTTCCCATTGCTAGTCTGCTTTTGATGTCCTCCTTGCTCTTTCCGTCCTTGGTTATTTTACTGCCTAGGTAGCAGAATTCCTAACCTTCATGTGCTTCGTGACCATCAATCGTGATGTTAAGTTCCTCCCTGTTCTCATTTTTACTACTTCTCATTACCTTCGTAGTTATTCGATTTACTCTCAATCCATACTATGTACTCATTAGACTGTTCATTCCGTTCAGCAGATAATGTAATTCTTCTTCACTTTCACTCAAGATAGCAAAGTCATCAGCGAATCGTATCATTGATATCCTTTCACCTTGAATTTTAATTCCACTACTGAGCCTTTCATTTATTTCCATCATTGCTTCCTCGATGTACAGATTGAACAGTAGGGGCGAAAGGCTACATCAGTGTTTTACACCCTTTCTAATAGGAGCCCTTCGGTATTGGTCGTTCACTCTTATGATTCCCTCTTGGCTGTTCTACATACTGTATATGATCTGTCTCTCCCTATAGCTTACGCCTACTTTTCCAGGTCGACAAATCCTATGAACGTGTCTTGATTTTTCTTTAGTTATGCTTCCATTATTAACCACAACGTCAGAATTGCCTCTCTCGTGCCTTTATCTTTCCTAAAGCCAAACTGATCGTCACCTAGCGCATTCTCAATTTTATTTACCATTCTTCTGTATATTATTCTTGTAAGCAGCTTCGATGCATGAGCTGTTAAGCTGATTGTGCGATAATTCTCGCACTTGTCAGCTCTTGCCGTCTTCGGAGTTGTGTGGATGATGCTTCTCCGAAAGTCAGATGGTATGTCGCCAGACTCATGCCAGACTCACGCATTCTACACACCAACGTGAACAGTCGTTTTGTTGCCGCTTCCTCCAATGATTTTAGAAATTCTGATGGAATGTTATCTATACCTTCTGTCTTATTTGGTCTTAAGCCCTCCAAAGCTCTTTTAAATTCTGATTCTAATACTGGATCCCCTATCTCTTCTAAATCGACTCCTGTTTCTTCTTCTATCACATCAGACAAATCTTCCCCCTCATAGAGGCTCCACCTATCCACTCTCTCCTTGCATTTAACAGCGGAATTCCCGGTTCACTCTTAATGTTATCACCCTTGCTTTTAGTGCCATCGAAGGTTTTTTTGACTTTCCTGTATGCTGAATCTTCTTTTTCGATGTCTTCATATTTTTCCTGCAGCCATTTCATCTTAGCTTCCATGCACTTCTTATTTATTTTATTTCTCAGCGACTTTTATTTCTGTATTCCTGAGTTTCCCGGAACATATTTGTACTTTCTCCTTCAATCCATCAATTGAAGTATTTCATACTGTTACCCATGGTTTCTTCGCAGTTACCTTCTTTGTACCTATGTTTTTTTCCAAACTTCTCTGACGGCCCTTTTTAGAGAAGTACATTCCTCTTCAACTGTACTGCCTACTGAGCTATTCCTTATTGCTGTATCTACAGCCTTAGAGAACTTCAAATGTATCTCGTCATTCCTTAGTACTTCCGTATCCCACTTATTTGTGTATCCATTCCGCAACATACGCAATGTGAATAATAAGTCAATCTACTTCATAAACTAGCAGTTGCGGATCCAAGTGTGAGGTTGTGCAGTGTGTGAATGAGAGTGTGTGTGTGGAGGGGGGGGGGGGGGACGGAAGAGTACCCCCACACCTACAAAAGTTGTCTTTTTATATACACTACTGGCTACTAAAATTGCTACACCAAGAAGAAACGCAAATGATGACCGGGTATTCATTGGACAAATATATTATACTACAATTGACATGTGATTACATTTTCACGCAATTTGGGTGCATAGATCCTGATAAATCAGTACCCAGAACAACCACCTCTGGCCGTAATAACCGCCTTGATATGCCTGGGCATTGAGTCAAACAGAGCTTGGATGGCGTGTACAGGTGCAGCTGCCCATGCAGCTTCAGCACGATACCACAATTCATCAAGAGTAGTGACTGGCGTATTGTGACGAGCCAGACCACACGTTTTCAGTTGGTGAGAGATCTGGAGAATGTGCTGGCCAGGGCAGCAGTCGAACATTTTCTGTATCCAGAAAGTCTCGTACAGGACCTGCAACATGCGGTCGTGCATTATCCTGCTGACATGAAGGGTAGAGCCACGGGTCGTAACACATCTGAAATATAAAGTCCACTGTTCAAAGTACCATCAATGCGAACAAGAGGTGACCGAGACGTGTAACCAGTGGCACCCCATACCATCACGCCGGGTGATACGCCAGTATGGCGATGACGATATATATATATATATATATATATATATATATATATATATATATATATATATATATATATATCGGCTTTTTGCCGATTCCCGTAAGAGTTCGGGACTGTTTGTGCATCCGCAGAGAAGAAGACGGTCAAATGGCCGGTAAGCGTTATATATATATGGTATGTGTTCTTTCGGACACGTCCCGGGTTCGAGTTCCGGTCGGGGCACGCATTTTCAACTGTCCCTGTTGACTTATATCAACGCCTGTATGCAGCTAGGGGTATTTATTTTATTGTAATTTCACAATAGTATCGCTTAGTGAACCATCGATAATATGAGTTCACACTTAATTTTATATTGTGTAAAACTATAATTTTATAATGTTATAAAACTTGTGAGAATTTGTTGTTATGATACTAAATAAATTAATTTCGTGACTCATGTACTTTTCAACGGCTACATTTTCCTGCATTGCGATTTCTTGGACGTTATTCTACAGCAGTGTACTACTCATTGATGTAAACAAAGTATTGTTATTATATTAAAATATTTTGTATATTTTATTGTAATTAGACAATTTATTATTATTATTAGAAATCATTTTTGTAGTTTAATGCTACGCTAATTAACACTGAGTTCCTTTTCTTAAAGCTAAAAGGTTTTCCTAGCGTATTTCTGAGTGCTAATTTCAGGTAAAATATTTAAAATGGTCAGTCATATACAGTTTTGACACAAATTGAGTATTTCTGTGAGGTAAGCAAAATTCAGCTATTTAATAATTAAAATAGTGGTAGTATTGTTTTGTGATGTTTTACAATCTAACCTGGTACAAAAATTGTTTTATTTAATAGCTACAACACAGCTGTCTCTCTAAGGGACTCTCATACAAAAGAAGAGCACTGGGCTCAGAAACACAGGCCAAGTAGAACGCCAAACGTTGGAGGGAAAAATGAACTATTCAGTTCTTTGGTAGGCAAAAAGATAAATAAATAAAAAAATTCTCCAGCCTCTAATCATATAAGACTTGAAATTATGAAATGAAGTCCTACCAAAAGATAGTGACACTTTGAAGTAGATGGCAAATAGGTTTCCGTAGTTACCAAAATCCAAGCTGAAATAAGAGGTTTTCTTCGGCTCTGACTTCGGAAACTAATGAAAGACAAAAATTTTGAGGGCAGAATGAACGACATTGAAAGATCAGCTTTCACATCCATTTATAGCTTCTCGGCAGCTATAAAGGCCTTGATTACGGGACTATAATAAGAAACATGCTGAGTAACTTCAAAGTATTTGTTGCCTCAATGTAGAAACTGTATTTCCTGGAATCCCACGTCGGCAGTTTTTCAGATAAAACTAAGTGCTGTGAGTGCGGAACGGCGAGAAATGTCCCTCAAGAAATAAAGAAATGGAACCGACACATGAGCACCTTTTATTTCCTAATCTGAGAGTTGAGCGTGTCTATTTCAAACCACTAACCCTTTCAGACCTGATTTTTTTCTCGAGGAAGGAAAATTTTTTTTATGCAGTAACGCTCTCAGATCATTTGTTAATGGTATTAAGTGCAAGTTTTATGCAAAAATATGTACCCATTTTCAAAATATACTTTGTACATTTGACTCCATTTTATATTAAGTGATTACGAAATATTCTGTATTGTAATAAAGAGCACAATGATCACTCAATAATTGCCATGCAAAATAACGAAAAAATTCAGTTATATAGTAGAACATAGCTAACCAACCATATCTGTCTATTCTGGTGGGAACGAGCTGCTGTCTTCTGCTACACTGACTTGCTGATATTTACATAGTGATGCCCAACAGTTGGCTGGACTTGCTCATTATGTAAAGGTTGAACATTCACAAATGTGTACCTCAGATTTCCATTGGGAGAAGATTCTTCTGTTGCAGCTAAGACACAGTAAAATTTAATATACACAATTGTAACCAGAGGGTCTGAGAGGTTTAATAGTCGTAGTCATGTATATTGGCAGTGCGCCACTGGTAGACAAAAGATTATATGTGTGTTATATCGTAAGTGTAATGTGCGCTCCGTGCTCTGATTATTCTGTGGTAGAGAGTATTGTTAGATAATCACGCATGGAATCGTGAGTTTTTGGTTTTGTATCTACGCAGTACGAAAAGGTCGTGGAGGACGTTGTTAACGATGTAAAAAGAGGTAGTTGGAATACCAGTTAATTGAATGTAAAAGAAAATGTCAAGACGGAGGAGTCCAACAAAAGATTGCTGGAGACACTCAAATAAAATTATACGAGGGTAATCCCAAAAGTAAGGTCTCCTATTTTTTATAAGTACATAGACCTGTGTATTTCTACAATGGTTTACATCAGTTTACAGCTTGAATATTTCGCTATTTTTCGACATAATCACCATTTCTCTTGATGCATTTTTGTAGACGCTGTGGCAGTTTATGTATGCCCATGTCGTACCAGCTCGCCGCCATGCTGTTCTTTCACCTCGTCGTCGGAGCTGAATCGCTGGGACTACAATTAACGCTGACAGGTACTGTGAGTCTGAAAAAACTCAAACGGGCAATTCAGAGCCGGAGAAGAGGAATGTTGAGCAAGGGCGTACACGTTCTCCATGACAACGCCCGCCCACACATCGTTCGGCAAACCGTTGCTCTCCTGCAACAGTTTCAGTGGAACATGATCACCCACCCACCCTATAATCGGCGCCCAGTGACTAGCACCTGTTCCCTAGGTTAAAAGAACACTTTGCCGGAAAGCGATTCAGCTCCGACGACGAGGTGAAAGAATAGGTTCATAACTTTCTGAACAGCATGGCGGCGAGCTGGTATGACATGGGCAAACAAAAATTGCCACAGCGTCTACAAAAATGTATCGACAGAAATGGTTATTATGTCGAAAAATACCCTCGTATCAACTACCTGTTTTATTAAGCTGTCATCAGGGTTTCAGTTACAGCGGTACGGGCTTAATAATGCTGGATGCTGCGGAAGAGCGTGCTACACGTCAACACTGTTTCAATTCTCCGCCACGAAAGCTTCTAGCTTCCCTATTTCTGCACGTATTGTACGTAGCAGAGCCCCTTCACTCGTCGACTAAAATTTGTTCACACGAGTTGGTACCTTACCTGGACCTTCTGCTTAGACTTGTGAGTTAACAATCAGAGTAACAGTGAGCTAACTATTAGAGTAACAAAAAGATCGTAAGAAATAATTTAGCGCGTCAGCAAGACGGCTGAGTATTGGTAAGTGCTACACACAGAGTATCCTCAGACAGCGCACAGAAGGAAAAAGTTAAAAGCGGACTTTTGAAGGATAAGAAATAAGGACCAAGATTTATGCTTTTGTATTAGTAGCAAAGAATATAATATTTCACTATAATATTAGGCGTACCTTACTCCACCAAGCGTTTTCTCGAAAATATCTGAGTCTTCTGCATCTTAATCATTACTTTGTGGAAGAAATCTGCCTGATACAGAGAAACTCTCGACACTTATGAAATTAGTATAAATCTGGAGACCTGCATTATTATTATTGAAGTCGTACACATTTGTAGCACGTTAAAAGTGATGATGATGGAAAGCAGTATCTGGGGGCGGAAAGAATTAGAGACAGTAATTGTGACAGCCCCCTCCCTCCTGGATTGAACCATGGATCTGCACCTGCCAACTATGGTTTAGTTCCAGACTGAATTTGCAGTTGAGCGTGCGCCGTTTTGGAATTTCATGATAGATCTTAACTGTTTGAAGGACCGAGATACGAACCCGGAGCCTTACCTTTCGTGAGTAATGCTCTTATTGGCTGAGCTATGCAGACAAGACTCTTGATCCGCCTTCTCAACTTCGGTCCTGTCAGTCGCTTCCCCTGCCTTCCAAACCACACAGGAGCTCTCCTGTGTATCTTACCCGACAAGCACTCCACATTCCGGCACACAGTTTTATCCTGCCAGCAGTCTCAGAACAACGTATTATCTACTGCAGAGTGGATGATTGATTCTGGAAACAATGCCATAGACTATGGAAAACCGTTCTGCACACACTCAGTATCTCCTGAGAATACTAGTTCGTCAAACCTTCAGTATCCCGAACCAGCTCTCATACCATCAGTAACATTGTTTTCTGGAAATCCGATTTTACAAAGTCGAACAAAAAAAGGAAAGCGTGTGTCCTCATCGTATTTGCTATAGTTGCCAACAAAAAGCAAAAACTAAGCTAAAAGAGGAAAGAGGGCTGACAGTGTCTGAAGAAAGCAAACACTTGTCAAACGTTACTTTACTGACTGAAATCGGAATCATGCACACGAAATACTTCATAAATTATTTTGAGATTAATCTTGTATCGTACGAGAAATTCTAAATGTTGACACGACATAACATAGAAAAGTAAAATAGGACGGCATACTGACAATTAATGCCTCTGAATTTTTTATGTGAAAACTATTAATGCTTTTTAAATAAAACAAATTTTATTAACATTCTACGTCTTCTTCATGTCTACAAATTTGCAGCCCTCTGCCGATAGAGGGCTCCGAATTGCCGAGTTTAACATGGCGGTGTGTAACGCAACTATGTCGCTCCATGAGGAAAAGAGTACTGTAATCGTGTTTCTAATTGGAAGAGCTCGTCCACATATGGAGCACCCTTTCCGTCAGCATGGCAGTTACAGAACCACACACGAGTGCTGTGACATCTCCAACCATCCGACACCTAGAGTTCACTGTTGTTGGTCATCCTCCATATGGTCCCGACTTGATCCCAGTTTCGACGGAATTACTATTCAGCACGCCATCGTCTGTTACTGTAAGCGTCAATCGCAGTTAAAGATATATATAAACTGATAGACAAACTGATTCCCGAGGAAAGTTTCTAATTTATTACCATTGCGCCAGACAAGTCGTTCGTGCTAAGTTTGGACAAATCGCTAGTTACAAATACACTCCTGGAAATTGAAATAAGAACACTGTGAATTCATTGTCCCAGGAAGGGGAAACTTTATTGACACATTCCTGGGGTCAGATACATCACATGATCACACTGACAGAACCACAGGCACATAGACACAGGCAACAGAGCATGCACAATGTCGGCACTAGTACAGTGTATATCCACCTTTCGCAGCAATGCAGGCTGCTATTCTCCCATCGAGACGATCGTAGAGATGCTGGATGTAGTCCTGTGGAACGGCTTGCCATGCCATTTCCACCTGGCGCCTCAGTTGGACCAGCGTTCGTGCTGGACGTGCAGACCGCGTGAGACGACGCTTCATCCAGTCCCAAACATGCCCAATGGGGGACAGATCCGGAGATCTTGCTGGCCAGGGTAGTTGACTTACACCTTCTAGAGCACGTTGGGTGGCACGGGATACATGCGGACGTGCATTGTCCTGTTGGAACAGCAAGTTCCCTTGCCGGTCTAGGAATGGTAGAACGATGGGTTCGATGACGGTTTGGATGTACCGTGCACTATTCAGTGTCCCCTCGACGATCACCAGTGGTGTACGGCCAGTGTAGGAGATCGCTCCCCACACCATGATGCCGGGTGTTGGCCCTGTGTGCCTCGGTCGTATGCAGTCCTGATTGTGGCGCTCACCTGCACGGCGCCAAACACGCATACGACCATCATTGGCACCAAGGCAGAAGCGACTCTCATCGCTGAAGACGACACGTCTCCATTCGTCCCTCCATTCACGCCTGTCGCGACACCACTGGAGGCGGGCTGCACGATGTTGGGGCGTGAGCGGAAGACGGCCTAACGGTGTGCGGGACCGTAGCCCAGCTTCATGGAGACGGTTGCGAATGGTCCTCGCCGATACCCCAGGAGCAACAGTGTCCCTAATTTGCTGGGAAGTGGCGGTGCGGTCCCCTACGGCACTGCGTAGGATCCTACGGTCTTGGCGTGCATCCGTGCGTCGCTGCGGTCCGGTCCCAGGTCGACGGGCACGTGCACCTTCCGCCGACCACTGGCGACAACATCGATGTACTGTGGAGACCTCACGCCCCACGTGTTGAGCAATTCGGCGGTACGTCCACCTGGCCTCCCGCATGCCCACTATACGCCCTCGCTCAAAGTCCGTCAACTGCACATACGGTTCACGTCCACGCTGTCGCGGCATGCTACCAGTGTTAAAGACTGCGATGGAGCTCCGTATGCCACGGCAAACTGGCTGACACTGACGGCGGCGGTGCACAAATGCTGCGCAGCTAGCGCCATTCGACGGCCAACACCGCGGTTCCTGGTGTGTCCGCTGTGCCGTGCGTGTGATCATTGCTTGTACAGCCCTCTCGCAGTGTCCGGAGCAAGTATGGTGGGTCTGACACACCAGTGTCAATGTGTTCTTTTTTCCATTTCCAGGAGTGTAGCTTTGAGACTTGTGGCGACAGAGATCCCTCATCTCCGCTCTCTCCAATCCAAAGCCCACAACCGCATCCGACTCCTCAAACTCCTCTCTGACCATCCTCCACATCTACAAATCCTTAATCTGTCCCATCGTGTTATGCCAGTCCTGCCTGGATATCCACTCCACCCAAATTCTCTAAGTCCCTCCAGATCCTCGAGCGCCATGCATTCCGCCTTGCCTTCCGTATCCGCCTCCCGTCCCCCACGCGGATCCTCTATGACCTGATTCCTTTCTCCCATCTACTACTATTCCTCGAACATATCCGTATACTCTACACCTGTAAGTAGGCTGTTTAGGTTTTCTTTCTGGTAACGCCACGTAGCGCTCTGTATGAAAAATGACTGGCTGTGCTGTGTGCAGTCTGTGGCTAGTTTGCATTGTTGTCTGCCATTGTAGCGTTGGGCAGTTGGCTGATAACAGCGCGTAGCGTTGCGCAGTTGGAGGTGAGCCGCCAGCAGTGGTGGATGTGGGGAGAGAAATGGCGGAGTTTTGAAATTTGTAAGACTGAATGTCATGAACTGCTATATATATTATGATTTTTCAACACTATTAAGGTAAATACATTGTTTGTGCTCAATTAAAATCTTTCATTTGCTAACTATGCCTATCAGTAGTTAGTGCCTTCCGTAGTTTGAATCTTTTATTTAGCTGGCAGTAGTGGCGCTCGCTGCATTGCAGTAGTTCGAGTAACCAAGATTTTTGTGAGGTAAGTGATTTGTGAAAGGTATAGGTTAATGTTAGTCGGGGCCATTCTTTTGTAGGGATTTTTGAAAGTCAGATTGCGTTGCGCTAAAAATATTGTGTGTCAGTTTAAGCACAGTCATTTGTAATTGTTCAAAGGGGACGTTTCATATGTCGACCCTTAGCTGAGGATACCTCACTGGAATCTTCTGTTTATTGCTAGCGCGTAATTGTAGAGAGAATCTCCTTTGTAGTTGCAGTCTTTCATTGTTGTACAGTAAAACAGATGTGGCACGCATGTAAATTTGCACCAAGTATTTCGCAGCTTGCAATTAACTAGATATTATTTTCAGCGCTATGTTAATGTGTTCTCTTATTTTCTGTGTTATTGTGTGAAATATTGTGACAATAATGGCGTGTGAAAAACGTAACACTAGGCTCCAAAGTAAACAGAGAAGTAATAGTGATGACGAGCGTAGCTTAAGAGCACCGCTGTGTAATGAATTAACAGACATTCAAAGTAGTAATTTGGTAACTGTGCATAGGGAAATGGAGCGGGCGTCAAATAATGGTGTAGACAGCGAAACAGGTAGTGAACAGGGAAGCATTATCGATCGATCGGTCGGCAACAGCTCGCCTCAGGAATCGGGAATGACAGAACACAATATTGCAAATACTGTAGACTCAGGTTTTGGGTTCTCACCGTTTTCTCAAATGAGTCAAGACACATTTTCCGCTTGTCAAAATGTGAATGTTGCCGGTGCAAATTCACTGCCGAAAAGCACTGAGGAACATGTTTCAGACACCAGTGCATTGTTATTACAATTAATGCAACAAATGGGACAAAAGCTTCAAAAGTTAGACACAATGGAACAAAATCTTCAAAAGTTAGACACAATGGAACAACACCAGAGACAAACACAGCAACAGTTAGACGCAATGGAACAAAATCTTCACACCAAGATTGAACAAACACGTGAAGATTTAACTACTGAGTTACATAAAATCGAATCGAAATGTCAAAAAGTCTGTAACGACGTAAAAACACAAATTTGTGAGCATTTTCAACCTATTTTTTGCGGCATGAAAATGCATTACAGAATCACGAAGCAGCCATAAAAGAACTGCAAATTATTGTTCATGAAAATCATGAGACCTTGCAAGCTAAAATTGACTCAGTTGCATCTACCGATTCGGTTACGCAACTTGCAAAAACTCAGGAAAACTTAAAGGACACAGTAGAAAGACACATGGAGGAAATTAGTTCATTATCAAAGAAAGTAGTTGAACTTTCGGATCAGCTAAATAATTTATCTACGAAGGTAGATGATAATCTGAATGACACAAAACCGATAGTCTTTAATGACACAGAAGAGTGCGAACAAATTAGGAAATTCATACAAAATCAGAATCATATTAATACGCAACACCAAAGAGAAATCCGGGAAGTACAAGATCAGCTGACACAGGTAATACAAGAATTACGTATTTCAGAGGCCACTCGCGCTCCAATATGGGAAGAGGGACATAGAAATACGGAACAGACACAAAATAACAACACAGGGCACTTCGGAAATTATGAAAGAAATTGGCAAGGTACACCGAATTTTGAGATGGAACCGCCGAAACGACGTAACAATGACCGACATGCGACTCACCGACATGATGATTTTGACTATAAGCTGTTCATTACTACACGTAAATTCAAAACATTTAAGAATTCTGGCAACGACATTCATCCACAAGCATGGCTCCATCAATTCTCTCATTGTTTTCCTCCCAACTGGTCATTAGAGGACAGATTAGAATTTATGTGTGGCTACTTAGAGAATGAACCAGCTGTAAGAATGCGATCGGTCATTCACGATTGTCACAGTGAAGGAGAATTTTACCATGCCTTCCTCTCAGCATATTGGTCTCAAGCTACACAAGACCGAGTAAAACATAGCATCATAATGATGAAACATTTCGAACAATCTGAATTTTCCAGTCTTGTGAAATTTTTTGAAGACATGTTGCACAAGAATCAGTACCTGTCAAACCCATACAGCCCCTCAGAACTCATACGCATTTGGTTAATCAAATTACCTGAACATTTACGACATATTATTTTGGCAGGACGTTGCAAAGACGACATTGAAGTTTTTCAGGGACTCTTACAAGAATTAGAAATTGACACTGATAATCGCGGAACGCGAAAACAGGAACACAACAATTACAGGTCACATCCGTCGCAATTCCGCGATGAAAGAAATAATAACTGGACACGACAAGGCTATTCTCACAACACAAATCGTGACCAAAACAGACACCACCCGTATGACAACCGTTGGCAGAGTAGTAATAACTACAGGGAAAGATCACCTCTCCGCGGTAATGACTATCACAGAGACAATCAGAGAAACAGACAATATGGGAACCAAAATAAATATTATCAAGAGAGACAGAATAACTATAGACGCAACGGACCAGCGCACAGTTACGATTCAGGGAGAAGTTCTCCACCACGTGACCGACAAGAAAGAAACTATGGAATCTACCGACATGACGACAGACGACATGATCGTAACGACAGACCTGAATTGCATCAGAACTGGCGAGCTTCAAACAGGGCAGGGCCTTCTCGTCAAGGTGAATTTGTAGTAGTTAGGTCTCCTAATCCCAATAACGACGCACGCCAACAAAGAGATAGCAGACAATGACACGCACCGCAGGCCACCACGTGCGCCGGCTGGCTCAGAGAAAAATAACATAGACGCTAACCTTGAGAAAAATTCCAGTATTCTTTACGGACGTATACCGCATGATAATTGCGTTCATATTGAAACTCTGCGTACTAGGAAGAGTAAAGGATTGCACCACATTTCATACTGAAAACCGTTTCTTGAGAGATAATCTGCTTTTTAACTTAGTCTCTGCCATAATATTTTTCGCTTCACGTTACTAGTATGCTTTGTCGGACTTAGAAATTGTTAACATGCAACAATGTTTGAAGTTAAATATCCAGTCAAGAATCAAGAGAACTTATTTAAACAGAAATTAAGAATGCATTGTTATTGTGAACAGACAACACAGTGTTATTGTGTGTGTACATTCTTGCTTGTTAGTTGCATGATTACGTAACGACTAGAAGACTTACATACAAGAACATATACTGGTACTGCTAATGAGATTTTAATGCAACATTTTGGTTTACTTGGAAATACATTCTGGATTTAAAGTACTTTCAGTGAGATACCAGATGACACAGTGGTTAGTTTATGTGACAGCTACACGATTTTATCACAACGCTACTAATGAGTGACAATTTACAATGTTGTTTTTGCAGTGTTTCTGTTTTATATCTGCACAGTTTTCTGTTTTATTCTGGAAAGTAAAACATGTTTTAGTAGTAACTTGTGTGGTATAGCTACAATGAGACAGCCTTTTCCGTAGCACAACAATACGTTACAGTACAGTACTTTCTTCATCACAACAATAAGCGTAATAACTACGATATCTATACGCAAAGCATTTCACTTTTGTTTATCATGAGGTAAGTACATTGACTTCTGCAGAACTTAGCTTTCGGAGGACGATAACTACGAGACTTCCACAGAGATTATCTTACAACATGATGCACAGTTTAGCGCTACAGTACACGTATTTGAGTGATTAATTTCGCACTTAAAACATTTATTTTTTAAGATATTTGAAGTACAATGATACAAGGGTTTTCTGTGATACATTTCATTCCATTGCTGTAATCTGTATCACCTGAGGGTATAATTACATCAATCCTCAGGGGGGTACACGCTTACTTTGTGTACCATGTGTGTGGCAAGCACAAGGAGCCCTAGCTAATATGGTATTTGCTTATACAACTTTACACATCGGTACCATATTTCTCCAACACAAAATTACACAGCTATCTGATCATTTAACTGAGAGATAAACATTTTTTTTACTACATCAGTGACACATGTTTACACAATTACACAGTTGGATAATTTCACACTTATGAAATTGTATTTTGTCTGTACTTTGTGAACTGTTCATATTTTTTCGGAACCATTGTGATAATATGAGAGCTTAGAATGATGTATTTGGTATGGGATCATGATTTTTAAAGTACTTTTGAGGTAGATGACACTATTTAAATGAGCAGAGAATTTTTTTAGGTTTTGAAATTATTGCAGAAAGCTACGACGTTTTTGAGATTTGACTGAGGTGTTATGATGTTATTATTATGACGACGATGTGTATTATGCTGTTGAGGAATGTTTATTGTGATATGTATTTATTATGATGAAATACTGAAGAAGTGTCGACGAATACGTATATGTGTAATAAGGTAAGGAATAATGAGTAGTGGTTAGGGACTCTGGTTTGTGAAAAAGGTTGTTGGAAACCAAGAATCGTACTTTAAGAGTTATGAACTGTATGTAAATGCGTGAATGTATTACAATGCCGACGAAAATTTTTTGGACACTGTTATATCAATAGGATTTTGTTTCTACAGATTTGTAACGCAAATTCTTGACCTGTGAAATATTTTATATGAGACTGTCACTGTAGCGGAAACTGATGTAAATATTTCGGTAAGGAAGGTAGGTCACTGTAAGCACCCAGCCGCGCGACAGTTGCCTGGAAAAAAGCCATTAGTGTGTGCCTTTCAGAGGCACAGGTGGAGAAAAAAGGAGGCCATTAACCTCACTATCGACTTTCCTTTGTAGAAAGCACCGCAAATACGACACGCTCATAACTTGGAAACATTCTTACATCTGCACACCTGATTAGGACAAGTGTCTATCTACGAGAATTGAGAGAATTTCTACTAACTTATGAAATGCCTCATGACTACTGAATGATTATTTTATGCTTTGGTTTGCGTAGTTGCTTATTTCATTTGATATCTGGTTTCCAGCTGTCTTGCAGCATTGGTTTCATAAAATAAAATTAAATGCATTTGCTAATGTGAACAGTTTCTGTCAACAGATCTATTAAATTATTATTTTATGATCCACATTCTTCGAAAAAGGAGTACTTGGAAAGGAAAGAACAACAAGAAGGGACTAATAAAAGTAACTGCATACATAGTTTTCTTTTCAACTACGTGGTAATTTTTATGGCAGAATAAATTGTGAAGCATCACTCTAGTATTGAGATGTGACATAGGTATTAGACATGGCCATCTTTAGTGTACTATTTTTTCTGCTTGAGCTTTGTCATGCTTAGGTATAAGTTATAGCAATTACTGCTGCTGTTTTCCAGGCATAGTGCTACTAAATTTCACTTTACATTACTCTGTTAAGCCAGTTTTACTACTGATTTATTTTTCTTGTTTGCTGCTCATTGCGTTATATTAGTTGTAATATTGCTGCTTGCTTGGCCAATTTGAATATTTTGTCATTGCTGTTTGTGTTAATTGTTTTGTACTGCTGCATTGCCTCGTTCCTTAGTTTAGCATCTGAGCTCAGTAGATTTAAGTTAGCTTAAGATGGGGTAGGCTATATAAGAGAACGAGTTATGATGAATTGGAAGAAATGCATTGAGAAGCTATAAGAAAATGGTTTGGCCAAAAAAGTATTTTGAAAGAGGATATGAACGAAAAAGTAGGGTTTAGGGACAACAGGTTTAGGTAGGATTTTCTTGGAAATAAATGATGAGGTAAGATAATGGAAAATAAATACTGAGGTAAGACACATGTGAACATGTAAATACAGAAAGCATGCTTGGATAGGATTTTTTTTTTGGTGGAAACAAATGTTGAAATAAGAGGAAAGATCTACAGAACGAAGTTTTGGGTTGGACTGCAGTACCAAATGTCACACTGAAAACAAACCCTGTCCTTTCCCCCTGTGTTATTCTGCTATGTGTTTGTGTACTCTTGTATATTTGTGTTTTTCCTGTCTTTATGTGTTTAGCTAATAGGAGTTATGTTGTAGAATTTTTCTTATAATATGTTATTTTCTTTGTAAAGATGTTTAGACATTATTTATTCTGTTCTGTTTTAATGCTCATGTGTGAAGTTGATGTTTCGAAAGTTATTCTGATCTTTTATGTATTTACTTATGTCATAATTCCTGTAACACTGATGTATATGTTTATTTCTAAAGCCCCTATTACTACAAATGTTATCTGTATTGTTATGTTCTTTAATGATGTATTCTGTATCTTTGTAATTCTATTCTTATGTTATAAAATTGTAATTGACACCAGTTCATCAAATTAAGTAACTTGTGAGTTCCATTTCACTGCACACATTTCTGTTGGTCATGGTATATGGACAATATGTGAGAAGTAGGGACTGTTAGTGTTTGCACGTGTGTTAATAATTCAGCAAGGGACTGGATAACAGCATTGCTGGTTCTAAGGACAATTCCAAAAACTTTGTGAGTGCACAAGTGGTGGTTATGGACTTGCTATATTGTCTGCAAGACTCTTCGATGGTGATTGTGCACCTGCACAGTCGCAACAGATGGCTGCTGGGCGTCTCTACAAGCACTACAGTGGGTCTGCATCTTTGATGGCCCACCAATACCATTATCTCTACAAGGACTATAATGGGTCTGCATCTTAGATGGCCCACCAATACCGTAATCTCTACCAGGACTACAGTGGGTCTACTCTGTGATGACCTACCTACCAATATTCTTCAAAACTTCGAATGACTCTGCTGTGGGTTTGCTCTGTTGTGACCCATTACCTGTCTGCATGTCAAGAGTCAGCATTGTCTTTCTGTTGGAAGGACAACACTACTTCTTCAAGACTGCATGGAAATCCACTACTTCCTTGTGCATTGTCTTTTACTGCTCAGACTTTGAGAAAAGAAACGGCAGTTTTACTGTGATGAATGATCAGGACTGTCTTTATGGACTGTGAGAAAATTTTAGCTTTTGACCAACATTGTATTAATAAGTGTGTGCATTTGATATCTTTCTTACTGTAATTATGAAAAATTTTTTCAAATCTGTATTGGCCAGTGCCCAAAACAATTTGTAAAAATTTTTGTGGGGACATGGGGGCTATGTAAGTAGGCTGTTTAGGTTTTCTTATTGGTAATGCCACGTAGCGCTCTGTATGAAAAATGACTGGCTGTGCTGTGTGCAGTCTGTAGCTAGTTTGCATTGTTGTATGCCATTTTAGCATTGGGAAGTTGGCTGTTAACAGCGTGTAGCGTTGCGCAGTTGGAGGTGAGCCGCCAGCAGTGGTGGATGTGGAGAGAGAAATGGCGTAGTTTTGAAATTTGTAAGACTGGATGTCATGAACTGCTATATATATTATGATTTTTCAACACTATTAAGGTAAATACATTGTTTGTTCTCTATTATAATCTTTCATTTGCTAACTATGCCTATCAGTAGTTAGTGCCTTCCGTAGTTTGAATCTTTTATTTAGCTGGCAGTAGTGGCGCTCGCTGTATTGCAGTAGTTCGAGTAACCAGGATTTTTGTAAGTGATTTGTGAAAGGTATAGGTTAATGTTAGTCAGGGCCATTCTTTTGTAGGGATTTTTGAAAGTCAGATTGCGTTGCGCTAAAAATATTGTGTGTCAGTTTAAGCACAGTCATTTATAATTGTTCAAAGGGGACGTTTCACACCTCCTGCTGCCTTGATCCCCCTCCTTCTCTGGTTGTTCCTCTCCTCTCCACCCTCCGCCCTCTGCTGCGCCTTCACTGTTGTGTCCCCCCTACCCTCCATCTCTACACCCTTCATCTCCTTTCCCAAGGTGGCTTCCGTTGACACCCCATTCCAGATGATGCCCTCTCTCCCTCCATTTATCCCTCCTATCAACTCTGATCCTCACCTCCCATTCCTTTCCTCTGTCCTTTCCCCAGGCTCCCTCTTCCCCCCCCCCTCCCTTCCATCCTCTTTTTTTCCCACCTACTCTCTCTCTGCCTCCCTTCTCTCCCCAACCCCCGAGTTCTTTTGCATTCCCCTCCTCTGCTTTTCCTCATTCCCTCTTGCGTCTGCCCAGCCCCCCCCCCCCCTGTTACGAATCCTCGTCCTCCATCGGCTCCTTTCCCCCTTCCCCCCCTACTTCGTTTTTCCTCTCCTGCCCCCTTTTCTTTCCCAAAATCCGCCCAAGTTCACCCCATCTGCCCTCAGCTGTGGTGTGCCAACTTTTTAGTGCAGTGTTTTAAGTGAGTGTTCAGTGTTGTGCGTCTTTTCCAAAGTGTTGCAAACAGAAATCTTGCTGTCGCTGGGTGTGATTTTTATATCTCTTGCTAATAGAAACCAGACTGTCGCCGTGTTTTTTAATTGTCTGTTTATTATTTTACTTGCCTGCTTCCTGTGTATTTTATTAGCATCGCCAACCCTTTGTTTTAGGTTTTAAGTTCCACAATTTTCGGCCATTTTACCATTTAAGTCATCGATTTTATCGCCTACTTTTATTATTTATTATCTTTTTTTAAGAAAATTCTGTAGGTTGAAGAGCGGCGTACTAAGCTGCTGCCAGCCCACCCTCTTCGGGAGGAATCGAAAAAAAAATGGTGGTGACAGACAGGTCATGCGAATGCTTCGAGCCTGGTGCCGTAGCAGCAGCGTCGCAATTAGCAAAATTGTTCTGGAAACCTGTGAAGTAATTATATCCGCTCTACTAGGATATACTCTGACGATTAGCTTAAATATTTGTTTTTTTTTTGGCCTTTTTAATGAGAGTGGCATGTATTTCGCAGACCTCTTACTACTCACGGTACATATACGGCGTTCTTTTCGAAGTGGAAGCGCTTTACACGCAGCTGTGTAAATCGAAAAGCTAATACTCTGTTTTCAAACAAAAAACGAAAGTAATGCCATAGTGATTCATACAGTGACCAACCTAAAATCACAGATACAATGGATCTTGCTTCATAGGCCTCTAAAACTGTTTTGTGTTTCTCTTGAGTAACACTTCATAGGTGGACCTTTTTTATTTTTGTCGATTCCTTTGAAGACTAATTGTACAGGGATTGTTTTCCTCTGCAGCGTTCGATAAATTCAACCATCATTGTCTTGTTCGTTTTAGAAAGTAGAACAACAATCCGTGAACAACCAGTAAAAGGAAAAAAAGATGAACTGAAAACGTTAACAGGGCAACTGCACACTAACGTCGTGTGACTGGTTCATGAAGCTCTGTCAATACCTAGTGGCGAATACTGTCAAACTGTCAACACTCGACCTCACACACTCAGTACGTACTGACAACACTGAGAATATTTTGGGGGCTATCAATACTTCTCTTCAATATTTCCAGCACTGACAGTACGTCAATACGTGCACTCAGGCTGTCATTATATTGACAATATTATTGAACGTGTGAGTTCCCTTAAGCCATTTCTCCGCAATATCCTTCCTTTCATGAATGTTCGTCCCGCAAAGTACATAGGACAATTCTGTGCAGGTTGGAAAGTGCGAAAGAGGCACTGACAGAATTAAACTTTTACTGAATTCGAAGCTTGGTCTGCATGTATGACTTTTAACCCCTACACTTCCATCCATTATCAAATTAAGCGTTCCTTGATGTCCCAGGATGTGTCCTATCAGCCTGTCCCTTCTTTTACTCAAGTTCTGACGTGAATCTCTTCTGCCCTCAGTTATGTTCTGTACCTCTTCATTAATATTCGATCTACCCATCTAATCATCAGCATTCTTATGTGGCGACGTCTTTTCTCTTCTTCTCCATGTAGCTTGTCGCCTACGTATTTCTCCCATACAGGGTGGTCCGAAATTCCCGTTACAGACTTCTAGGACTTGTAAAGGGGAGTGAGTACATCGTAATTTGAACAGGAACCGATGTCCGGAAACGTCATCGAACGAGACTACAGAGCGTCAAAGTTATAGGCGCGGGCGTCTGTAACTGTGCGTATACAAGGGGTGATTCCGTGATGATGTTACAGACTTTCTAGGACGATGGAGAACGATAAATGCATTAATCTGAAGTAAAGATCCCTGTACCAGAAACGAAGGAGTCGAAATTTATAAACGAAAACTGTTCTGATACCTCTGACAGTTGAATACCTGTATCGGATCTTGTGTTGCGAAGAGTGTAGGGATGGTAACTTTCAGTGGTGGTAGTGTGGACAAAAACGAGATAAAATGACCAATAAATAAGGGCTCTAAATTGCATCCCTGAGGAGCTATGACCTTTCGTTCATCATCGCTAATGTGAAACACATCTCCTCTACTGAGCAAGCGTTCATAGCTGTTAAGGTACGCACTTTAGAGCCCACGTTTATTGGGCATTTTTTCTCGTTTTTGTCCACACTACCACCACTGAAAATTACCGGCCCCACACTCTTCGCAACACAAGAACCGATACATGTATTCAACTGTCAGAGGTATCGGAACCGTTTTCGTTTATAAATTTCGACTCCTTCATTTCTGGTACAGGGATCTTTACTTCAGATTAATGCATTTATCGTTCTCCATCATCCTAGAAAGTCTGTAACATCATCACGGAATCACCCCTTGTATACGTACAGTTACAGACGCCCGCGCCTATAACTTTGACGCTCTGTAGTCTCATTCGATGACGTTTCCGGACATGGGTTCCTATTCAAAATACGATGTACTCACTCCCCTCTATAAGTCCTAGAAGTCTGTAATGGGAATTTCCGACCACCTGTATAAGGCCATACTGCAGGGTTTCTCGCCATGGTCGTTTCGGTTGATGTACGAGTATAAGGTGCAGATGTGGAACAGTACAGCTACACGTAGTTGCCACTGACATTGGCACACCGATCTCAGCACGTGGGTAGGGTGTGACTGGGTTCAGAGGTGAAACTCCTGGGTTGCTGACGGATCCAGTTTTCCACAGTGTCCTGCACTTCCTTGTTACAGGTGAGCGGCTGAGCTTTCAGAGACTGTATTAATGGCCGAAGCTATGCGAGTCATGTGGGGGGACATCAGGACTATAAGGAGGATTTTCCGGGACCTTCTCTCGAAATTTTTGAAGGGGCTCGAGGGTTTTCTTGGTTACTTTCGACCTAGCGTCGTCCAGGGAAGCACTACCCCATTCGAGAAATTGCTCCTGCGCTTGTTCTTGATAGCCTGTTTGAGCCCCAGCAGCCCTCATACCTTATACTTAGCAGCAAGCAATACGTTCCCTGATTACTTCTGGAACGTAGGCTCTCGGAATTTTTAACAGTAATCTGCTCCTTGATGCACCACTCCTCTCTTATAGTTCCTGTCACTGGACTCTGATGAGAATCTCTGTAACTCTCCCACCCTCTCTAAATGAACCTGCGACGAAACGCGATGCTCTATGTTGCATCTTCTCTCTGTTATTGCTCTCTTATAAAGGTCGCAGAGTGGCAAGAAATACTCTAGTACCGGTCGGAGGTTCTGTAAGCCACGTCTTTCGTGGATCAGTTACATTTCGTTGGGATTCTTCTAGTGAAACAGAATGTGACATCTGTTTTTCCTGCAACTACGCTGACGGAAATGCGAAGCATTCCACTATGAAGCACCAGACCCATATTTATCAAACTTTGTGGAGAAGTTCATCACATAACTAACATTAAATTAACAAAGTTTCATTCTGTTCAGAAGTAATGTCCATCAACAGAATGAGGTGTTATCCGCACGGACATGAATATATTCTCCGTTCATTCGCGCATGGAAGCAAACAGCCTCCAAATATCATTTTGTGAAATATCTTGCCGCACCTAAAACGTGCTGTATCACTGCATGAAAGTTGTTGGCTGGGTGTTGTTTTGAAACTGTGTACCTTCCCATCGCATCCTCTATAGGTGACAAATCAGAGACTGGGGAAGCCAGTCAGTAATCCATACAGTCCTTAAGACGTTTATGTGCCAGCTCTTGTATGGGGCTCCTGCTGGAATATGCCATTTTGTACCCCGGCCATGAAGAGAATACAACAGAGACTACCATTCTTGCTAGACAGTAGGGAGAATTCAGCCTGTCTTCGGTAATCACCAAACAGCACTGTTGTCACATCCAGTACCTCCCCAAATCGTGATTCCAGGACGTCTGCGGATTCGAAGGAGTCGATCTGACTGTCACAAACAGAAGCGAGACTCATAACTGAACATCACAGAGTGCCACTCAATGTCGCACCTGACTTTGGTTCTACAACGTGCAAGTCGGCTGTCTTTGATATGGTGTTAGCAGTGAATGACGTACGACAACTCGATATGTCAAACCAGCTGCCATTTATCTCCTCCCTACGATCCGTGGTTTCGCTCTGGCTGCACCCTCTACCCAGGTTTCAGCTGTTGTCATCTGTTCTTCATCAGAGACAGTCGAATAACCCTACTATCTTCTCGTGGTGCAGTCGTTCTCCGAGGACCCTCGCATACTCTTCTGGGTAAAATATCGTTGTGAGTCCATCACATCACAATCTTTTTGTGGTCATTACACTACAACCAACCGTCGGATGGACCTGTCGGCGTGATGCTCCCAAGTCCCTCATGCCAATGATTCGCCCTTTCTCAAAAGTGGAAAAGACGCTGGCAAGCTGCATCTGCACATCCTCTGGGCATCATTCATCTACATGTACATTCATACACCCGCAAGCCACCATATGGCGTGTGGAGGAGGAGACCATGTACCTCTACTAGCAATTTCCTTTCCTATTCCACTGGCAAATGGAGCGAGGGAAACACGATTGCCTATATGCGTCCGTACGATCCCTCTTTTCTATTATCTTGCCTTCACGGTCTTTACAAGAATTGTACGGTGACGGGAGTATAATTACAATGAAATGAATACCCCTAGCTGCATACAGGCGTTGATATAAGTCAACGGGAACAGTTGAAAATGTGTACACTGACCTGGACTCGAATCCTGGATCTCCTGCTTACATGGTACACACTCTATCCATCTGAGCCACCGAGGACACAGATGATAGTGCGACTTCAGGGACTTATCTCTGGCACGCCTCCCGTGAGACCCACATTCCCAACTTGTCCCGCGCTATATTCATAGTGCCCCTGCCCATTATACTCATTACTCGCGGCTCGTTGCAGATTCCCGTAAGAGTTCGGACACTGTGCATCCGCACAGAAGAAGATGGTCAAAAGCCCGGTGAGCCTTAACTATACATACAGGATGGTCCATTCATAGTGACTGGGCCAAATATTTCACGAAATAAGCGTCAAACGAAAACACTACAAAGGACGAAACTTGTCTAGTTAGAAGGCGGAAACCAGATGGCGCTATGGTTGGCCTGCTAGATGGCGCTGCCATAGGTCAAACGCATATAGCGAGGTGCCGGGGCTAGCAGTGTATTTAACACTAAAATTCTTCTAGCATCTACATATGTAAATGATGCTCTAAGCCCCCCCTATTCTAACTCCGACTTTTGCTGTTGCACAAGGATAAATAAAACACGCGAACTGACTCTAATCAACCCTGCCAGTGGAGTAGAAGAGAGTTTGGCACCTGCAATAATTTAATTTGATAAATAAGTTAAATAAACGAAGGTTTCATTAACATAGTGAGAAATGATGGGTTGCTCTACCGATTAACAGAATGAAAGTTCTGTACAAAATAACAATATGATTTATTAAGACTAAGCACAAAATAATAAAAGAAACACATGAAATATTTATAATACATCAAATTGGCTCAAATTGGAGACTCATACAAACACTGTAAAGGTGAAGTTGTCCCTAAACTAGATCGTGAGGTTTAAGACGAAGTGGTACGTGGAGCCAATTCCTTGCCACTCAAATCTCAAGAGAGACACACAGCTAACCCAACAGTAATTGCTGCTACTCAGGACAGAACAAAGTTAGAAAAAGACGAACAGGCGCGCTCTGCTGAGCTCTGATTATCACCTAGGAAAATCCCTATCTGCCGGTGCTGCGGACATACATTACCAAACTGTCTTCTTAACTGCCCGAACACGATCTGGCGTACCGGAGGCGAGGGCTGGTTGCTTCGACGTCCTAGACCGAAAGACGAGAGCCGACTCCCTAGAGCACCCGTACAGGCCGAACACACAACATTCCCGCCCCCACGACAGTGGCCGTGGTTAAACGTTCCAATCAGCCACTCGAAAACCGGCGGAAAATTCCACTCCATTGCCGGAGCACTACCATTCCACCAATGGTGATTCTTGGCGCCAATTTCTGTGCTGATTTTGCTACGTCACGGCGCTATGACCTGAGCAAGCCAATCACAGTTACTATTTTGCAGAAAGCGCGGGAATTTTCCCGCCACAACTGCCTGGGTACACAAGTCATTACCACGCCTCGCTGGTAGCCCGCCAGAAAGTGTTTTCGCTAAGATTCTGCGAAGTAACGGAACCTCTAGCCCAGCCGCTACTTCAAACCCCTCCGGGCGTGTCTTTTGACAATGTCGGCGTCTGCAAAGCATTCACTCATTTTCCTCGCACACGTCGGCTTAACCCTCTCCAGTTCAACAGAGCCCGCCTGTCACCGGACCACCCGGGTGACGAGAGACGCTGTGTGGGAAGTCCGCGTGTGAAGGAATAGCAACTTTCCACCGCATGCAATTAGAGAGGAGAATCGTAAGATAGAAATATGAGAGGGGGCTCATGCCACCTCTCATTGCCCCTACGCCATTTTTAGATTGTAATTGGTGAGCGGTTGGCTCACTTAGGAGCAAGGTAGTGAGTCAATCGCCCAAGAACAATCTCGCAAACTGACTCCACATGCCGCACTCTATAAAGAAAATCACTGCAACTGAAAAATGCAGCTCATAGAGGGAGGATCATTTATGATGTAGCCAACTTCACCTTCTTAATATGGAACACTAACACTCACATCACACATGCATACCCAGGGAGCCCCTTCCAAACACCGATTCACACAGACATTCACGCTCTAAATATGGCCCGGGCATCTGAGCCAAATATGGAGCAGTGGTTGGCCTGCTAGATGGCGCTGCCATAGGTCAAATCACCAGCGTTTTTGTTAATAGGAACCCCCATTTTTCATTACATATTCGTGTAGTACGTAAAGAAATATCCATGTTGGACCAGTTTTTTCGTTTTGTGATAGATGGCGCTGTAATAGTCACAAACGTATAAGTACGTGGTATCACGTAACATTCCACCAGTACGGACGGTATTTGCTTCGTGATACATTACCCGTGTTTAAATGGACCGTTTACCAATTGCGGAAAAGGTCGATATCGTGTTGATGTATGGCTATTGAGATCAAAATGCCCAACGGGCGTGTGCTATGTAAGCTGCTCGGTATCCTGGACGACATCATCCAAGTGTCCGGGCCATTCGCCGGATAGTTACGTTATTTAAGGAAACAGGAAGTGTTCAGCCACATGTGAAATTTCAACCACGACCGGAAACAAATGATGATGCCCAAGTAGATGTTTTAGCTGCTGCGCGGCTAATCCGCACATCCGCGGATAAATGGTGCGAGAATCGGGAATCTCAAAAACGTCGGTGTTGAGAATGCTACATCAACATTGAATGCACCCGTACCATATTTCTATGCACCAGGAATTGCATGGCGACGACTTTGAACGTCGTGTACAGTTCTGCCACTGGGCACAAGAGAAATTACGCGACGATGACAGATTTTTTGCACGCGTTCTATTTAGCGACGAAGCGTCATTCACCAACAGCGATAACGTAAACCGGCATAATATGCACTATTCGGCAACGGAAAACCCACGATGGCTGCGACAAGTGGAACATCATCGACCTTGGCAGGTTAATGTACGATTCGGCATTATGGGAGGAAGGATAATTGGCCCGCATTTTATCGATGGCAATCTAAATGGTGCAACGTATGCTGATTTCCTACGTAATGTTCTACCGATGTTACTACAAAATGTTTCACTGCATGACCGAATGACAATGTGCTTAAACCAACATGATGGATGTCCGGCACATAGCTCGCGTGCGGTTGGAGCGGTATTGAATAGCATATTTCATGACAGGTGGATTGGTCGTCGAAGCACCATACCATGGTCCGCACGTTCACCGGATCTGACGTCCCCGGATTTCTTTCTGTGGGGAAAGTTGAAGGATATTTGCTACCGTGATCCACCGACAACGTCTGACAACATGCGTCAGCGCATTGTCAATGCATGTGCGAACATTACGGAAGGCGAACTACTCGCTGTTGAGAGGAATGTCGTTACACGTATTGTCAAATGCACTGAGGTTGACGGACATTATTTTGAGCAGTTATTGCATTAATGTCGTATTTACTGTAACAGCATGCGTTCTCAGAAATGATAAGTTCACAAAGGTACATGTATCACATTGGAACAACCGAAATAAAATGTTGAAACTTACCTACGTTATGTATTTTAATTTAAAAACCTACCTGTTACCAACTGTTCGTCTAAAATTGTGAGCCATATATTTGACTATTACAGCGCCATCTATCACAAAGCGAAAAAAGTGGTCCAACTAAAACATTCATATTTCTTTACGTACTACACGAATATGTAATAAAAATGGGGGTTCCTATTTAACAAAATACAGTTGATATCCGGTTGACCTATGGCAGCGCCATCTAGCGGGCCAGCCATACCGCCATCTGGTTTCCCCCTGCAAGCTAGATAAGTTTAGTTCTTTGTAGATTTTTTGTTTGACGCTTATTTCGTGGGATATTTGGCCCGGTCACTATCAATGGTCCACCCCGTATGTATGAAGATGGTATCTGTTCTTTCGGACATGTCCGAAAGAACAGATACCATCTTCATATGTATGGGAGTATAATTGTTCTGTAGTCAGCTGAAAATGCCTATTCTCTAAATTTCCTCAAGAGAGCTGCGCGGAAAGAACATCGCCTTCCCTCCAGAGATTTGCACTTCAGTTCGAGAAGCATCTCCGCAAATTCCTGTGATGATCGAATCTACCGGTAACAATCCTAGCGGCATGCTTTTGAATAGCTTCGATGTCTTTGTTTAATCCGACTTGTTGATAATCCTAAACACTCGAAGAGTACCCAAGAATGCTTCGCAGAAGTGTTTTTTTCAGGTGAGCAACACTTTCCTAGAATTCCCTCACTAAACTGAAGTCTATCACTCGCCTTCCCTACTGCAGGCATTACGTGCTCGTTACATTTCATATCGCTGTACAGTGATACGCATACATATTCAATAGGTTGACTGTGTAAAGTAGCATATCACTTATACTGCATTCGAATATTACAATACTGTTTTTCCTACCAGTCGGTATGAAGATACTTCCTTCCACATTTAAAGAAACCTGACACTCATCACAATAAATAGAAAATTCTGCCTCCAAGTCATACCGTATCCTTCTATAGTCACTTAACGACGTTACTTTCCCGTATACTACAGTGTCATCAGGAAACAGACGCAAATTGCCAGTCACCCTATGCGTCACGTCATTTATGTACAAGGTGTACAACTTTGCTTCTAGCGTTTTTTCGCCAACATTTGAGGCTTTAATGAAACAAATTAGCTAAACATTTATCGTTCAAAGTATTTTCCATCGCTGGCCACTACTTTCTCCCATCTTTCGGGCAGGGTACAAATACCGCTTTGAAAAAATTTTTCATCTTTCGAAGCGATCCAAGAATCGATCCAATTTGTGGCTTCTTCATGAGATAGGAGGTGTTGCTCAGCTAGGCCATGCGCCATTGATCGAAACAGGTGATAGTCAGAGGGAGTAATGTCTGGAGAATATGGCGGATGGGGTAGGACTTCCCATTTTAACATTTCCAAGTGCGGCTTGACCTCTGTTGCAACGTGGGGTCGAGCGTTGTCGTGCTGCAAAATCACTATATCGTACCTCTCGCTGTATTGCGGCCATTTGTCTCTTAATGCTCTGCCCAGAAGCATTAATTGCGTTCGATAACGAGAACTTTGTTTCACTTCGTTTTAACACCTCATAGTACACGACGCCGAGCTGGTCCCAACAAATGCAGAGCATGATCTTGGAGCCGTGAATATTCTGTTTGGCTGCCGACGTGGAAGTATGGCCAGGATATCCCCATGAATTTATGCGTTTAGGGTTATCGTAACGAACCCATTTTTCGTCCCCGGTCACAATGCGATGCAGAAATCCCTTTCGCTTTTGCCTCTGAGGCAACTGTTCACAAACACACAAACGCCGTTCAACATCTCTTGGTTTCAGCTCACACGGGACCCAAGTTCCTTCTTTCTGAATCATGCCCATAGTCTTGAGAAGTTTTGAAATGGCTTGCTGTGTCACTCCCACTAATTGTGCCAATTCTTCTTTGACGCGAGTCTTCACTCAGCAGTGCTCCAATTCTGAATCTTCGAAAGCATTCTCTCTTCCACCACTATGCCGGTGTACGACGTTAAAATCACCGTTCTTGAAGCGTTGAAACCACTCACGATAAGTTCTTTCACTAATAGCGTCCTTACCATGCGTACTTGAGAGCATTTGATGAGACTTAGTCGCTGTTTTCTTCATATTTAAATACAACAGTACCTCCTCCCGCAAATGACGAGAATTAGGCTCGTAAACTGACATTTTCCATCAAGAACAACTTTATGAAGCAGACACAAATCGACTAATGTTTGAATGAGGTTATGTTAACCGAGGTCCAAGCTAACTGCCTGACGTCTGCGATCTGTTTCTTTCGAGCGCTACTTACCGTTGTCGCTACCTATCGGCAAATGGCGGAAGCAAAGTTGTACGCCTTGTACATAGAGAGCAAGAGTGCTCCTATTACACATCCATGTTGCATTCCTGTCTACGCGCTTGCATCTGATGAACACACGCCGTTGATGACAACGTACTGGGTTCTGTTCCTTAAGAAGTCTTCGAGCCACACACATATCTAGAAACTGTTCCGTATGCTGGGAGCTCCGTTAACAGTATGCAGTGGGGCTTCGTGCCAAAAGCTTTTCGGAATTCTAGGAATACGGAATCTGCCTTTCGCTCTGCATCCACAGTTCCCAGAATATCGTGTGAGAAAAGGGCAAGCGGAGTCGGCATGAGCGATGATTTCTAAATCCGTGCTGCTTTGTGGACAGCAGCTTTTCCCTCCCATCGCAAATTATTATATTAGAACTTACAGCCTCCATCTGAAACGTTATAGTAACGTAAGACGTACTCACTTAAAACGCGAGATCTGCAATCCTTTCCGCATATTTTAATTTTCGTTCCTGCACCCATTTTTCTTAATAAATTCTACAGTAGCGGGTTTTAAATCGAAGAAATAATCTTCTACGCACTCCCCTCTGCTTAATAAACGTACTTTGCAGGTGTGGGATCCTGCCCACTCGTGTAATACAAGGGTGCCTTCCAAGATGTTACTCCAGGTGGGTGTAAAAATGAATGTGCGCAACGGAAAATAATAAATGCTAAAATGATGTTTTGGCCCTCTCTGACTACCCCCTACAGCACGTCTTAGGATCTCTTAATGCTCTTTTTTACATATAAATTACAATCTAATCATAAATGAATGATGAAGGCAACTAATACCATTAAATGATTAACGTTGTTGTTCAATATACACTACTGGCCATTAAAATTGCTACACCAAGAAGAAATGCAGATGATAAACGGGTACTCATTGCACAAATATATTATACTAGAACTGACATGTGATTACATTTTCACGCAATTTGGATGCATAGATCCTGAGAAATCAGTACCCAGAACAACCACCTCTTGCCGTAATAACGGCCGTGATACACCTGGGCATTGAGTCAAACAGAGCTTGGATGGTGTGTACAGGTACAGCTGCCCATGCAGCTTCAACACCATACTACAGTTCATCAAGAGTATTGACTGGCGTATTGTGACGAGTCAGTTGCTCGGCCACCATTGACCAGACGTTTTCAATTGGTGAGAGATCTGGAGAATATGCTGGCCAGGACAGCAGTCGAACATTTTCTGTATTCATAAAGGCCCGTACCTGCAACATGCGGTCGTGCATTATTCTCCTCAAATGTAGGGGATGACACCATCATGATGCTGTAAACAGAACCTGGATTCATCCGAAAAAGTGACGTTTTGCCATTCGTGCAGCCAGGTTCGTCGTTGAGTACACCATCGCAGGCGCTCCTGTCTGTGATGCAGCGTCAAGGGTAACCGCAGCCATGGTCTCCGAGCTGATAGTCCATGCTGCTGCAAACGTTGTCGAACTGTTCGTGCAGATGGTTGTTGTCTTGCAAACGTCCCCATCTGTTGACTCAGGGATCGAGACGTGGCTACAGGATCCGCTACAGCCATGCAGATAAGATGCCTGTCATCTCGACTGCTAGTGATACGAGGCCGATGGGTTCCAGCACGGCGTTCCGTATTACGCTCCTGAACCCACCGATTCCATAATCTGCTAACAGTCATTGGATCTCGACCAACGCGAGCAGCAATGTCGCGATACGATAAACCGCAATCGCGATAGGCTGCGATCCGACCTTTAGCAAAGTCGGAAACGTGACGGTACGTATTTCTCCTCCTTACACGAGACATCACAACAACGTTTCACCACGCAACGCCGGTCAACTGCTGTTTGTGTATGAGAAATCGGTTGGAAACATTCCTCATGTCAGCACGTTGTAGGTGTCGCCACCGGCGCCAACCTCGTGTGAATGTTCTGCAAAGCTAATCATTTGCATATCACAGCATCTTCTTCCTGTCGGTTAAATTTCGCCTCTGTAGCACGTCATCTTCGTGGTGTAGCAATTTTGATGGCCAGTAGTGTATAAAATCTCTCTTCATAGTACTATAGTATCGTTTCAGACCAAATCTGCAGTAGACATCGATTATGTGACTGCATAGTACTGTAGATACTGAGGATTCTCGTCCTTCTGTCCTTCCCATTCATTTTTAAAGGTCGTGGCGACAGATCGATAGCCTGCCAGTTTTTCTGCAAACAGCAACAGGAACTGTGTACGACCTTCATACGACGAACAAATAGCGAAGGATAAGCAGCACTGACACCACGATTCCGCCGACCTGGAGAGAGTTGTGCCGACGGAAAAATGCCGCGCCGCAGTACTAAATGAAATATGGTGCTGTTCCGGGTACTTCCGAGAGGCATCGAGCAAAGCCGAGGTAGAACGTCAATCTGCATGCGGTTCGCACACCCGGCACACGTGTTATTTGGCACGTCGTGCCCGGTTGTATTTTAAGTAATAGAATCCAGTACATTGTCCTCGATGGCGAATGTTCATCAGAGTTGCTAGACACAGCCTTCCGAAATGCCTTCAGAAAAGAAGACGAAGGAAATATTCCAGAATTCGAATCGAGAACAGCTGCCAACGTGAGTAACGTAGAAGTAAATATCCTCGGAGTAATGAAGCAACTTAAATCACTTAATAAAAGTAAGTCTTCTGGTCCAGACTGTATACCAATTGGGTTCCTTTCGGAGTATCCTGATGCATTAGCTCCACACTTAAAAATCACCTACAACCGTTCGCTCGACGAAAGATCTGTACTTAAAGACTGTAAATATGCACAGGTCACACCAATAAACAAGAAAAGTAGTAGGAGTAATCCATTAAATTACAGGCCCATATCGTTAACGTAGATATGCAGCAGGATTTTGGAACATACATTGTGTTCAAACGTGATGAATTACCTCGAAGAAAACTGTCTATTGACACACAGTCAAGATGGGTTTCGAAAACATCGTTCCTGTGAAATACAACTAGCTCTTTATTCACATGAAGTGTTGAGTGCTATTGACATTGGATTTCAGATCGATTCCGTATTTCTGGATTTCCGGAAGGCTTTTGACTCTGTACCACACAAGCGGGTCGTAGTGAAGTTGCTTGTTTATGGAATATCGTCTCAGTTATGTGACTGGATTCAAATGGTTCAAATGGCTCTGAGCACTATGGGGCTTAACATCTATGGTCATCAGTACCCTAGAACTTAGAACTACTTAAACCTAACTAACCTAAGGGCATCACACACATCCATGCCCGAGGCAGGATTCGAACCTGCGACCGTATCAGTCGCGCGGCTCCGGACTGAGCGCCTAGAACCGCTAGACCAACGCGGCCGGCTATGTGACTGGATTTGTGATTTCCTGTCAGAGAGGTCACAGTTCGTAGTAATTGACGGAAAGTCATCGAGTAAAACAGAAGTGATTTCTGGCGTTCGCAAAGGTAGTGTTATAGGCCCCTTGCTGTTCATTATCTATATAAACGTTTTAGGAGACAATCTGAGAAGTCGTCTTAGGTTGTTTGCAGATGACGCCGTCGTTTATCGACTAATAAAGTCATCAGAAGATCAAAACAAATTGCAAAACGGTTTAGAAAACATATCTGAATGGTGCGAAAATTGGCAGTTGAACTTAAATAACGAAAGGTGTGAGGTCATCCACATGAGTGCTAAAAGGAATTCGTTAAACTTCGGTTACACGATACATTAGTCTAAACTAAAAGCCGTAAATTCAACTAAATACCTAGGTATTACACCTACGAACAGCTTAAATTGGAAGGAACACATAGGCCGGCCTCGGGTGGCCGAGCAGTTCTAGGCGCTACAGTCTGGAACCGCGCGATCGCTACGGTCGCATGTTCGAATCCTGTCTCGGTCATGGATGTGTGTGATGTCCTTAGGGTAGTTAGGTTTAAGTAGTTCTACGTTCTAGGGGACTGATGACCTCAGAAGTTGAGTCCCATAGTGCTCAGAGCCATTTTGAAGGAACACACAGAAAATGTTGTGGTGAAGGCTAGCCAAAAGCTGCGTTTTATTGGTAGGACACTTAGAAAATGCAACAGACCTACTAAGGAGACTGCCTACAGTACGCGCTTGTCCGTCCTCTTTTGGAATACAGCTGCGCGGTGAGGGATCCTTACTAGATAAGACTGTCGAAAAAGTTCAAAAAAGGACAGCACGTTTTGTATTATCGTGAGATATGGGAGAGAGTGTCACCGAAATGATACAGGATTTGGGCTGGACATCATTAAAAGAATAGCGTTTTTCGTTGCGACGGTATCTTCTCACAAAATTACAATCACCAACTTTCTCCTCCGAATGCGCAAATATTTTGTTGACACCGACCTACATAGGGAGAAACGATCACCACGATACAATAAGTGAAATCAGAACTCGTACGGAAAGATATAGGTGTTCGTTCTTTCCGCGAGCTATACGAGATTGGAATAATAGAGAATTTTGAAGGTGGTTCGATGAACCCTCTGCCAGGCACTTAAATGTGATTTGCAGAGTATCCATGTAGATGTAGATGTAGATGTAGATGTAGATGTAGATGTAGCTGTACGAAGTAGCCCAGCAAAGGGTGATAGGAAGGCTGTTATTCTCCATGTGCATAAATGGTCTGACGGGTGGGGTAAACAGCAACGTACGGTTGTTTGCTAAAGACATTGTGGTGTACAGAAATTTATCGGCGTTGAGTGACTGTAGGAGGGTACAAGGTGACAGAATTTTTTAGTTGGTGTGATAAATGTGGCAGCTTGCTCTAAATGTAGAGAGGTGTAAGTCAGTGTGGACGGCTAGGATAAACAGTCGTGTAACTTTCGAACAAACGTCAGTGGTATGCTGCTCGATACAGTCACATCGACTGAATATCTAGGCATAACTGGGCAAAGCGACATGAAATGCAATGAGCACGTCATGTTGGTAGGAGGATAGGCCACTTCATTTACTTTGGAGAATTTCGGGAAAGTGTAGCTCATCTATAAAGGAGACGGCATAAAGAACATTAGTACGGACCATTTTCGAGTACTCCTAGAGTATTTGAAATCCCCAACAAGCCGGATTAAAGAAGACAACGAAGCAGTTCAGAGTGGTGGTGCTACATTTGTTACAGGTACATTCGATCATCACGCGAGTGTGACGGAGGTGGTTCGATAACTCAGAAGGGAATCCCTGGAGAGATGACGATACTCTTTTCGCGAAACACTATTGGAAAAATTTATAAAACGGGCATTTGCAGCTAATTGCATTGCGATTCTACTGTCGTCAACGTATACACAAACTGGCCATTAAAATTGCTGCACCAAGAACAAATGCAGATGATTAACGGGTATTCATTGGACAAATATATTAAACTAGAATTGACATGTGATTACATTTTCACGCAATTTGGGTGCATAGATCCTGAGAAATCAGTGCCCAAAACAACTACCTCTGGCCGTCATAACGGCCTTGGTACGCTTGGGCATTGAGTCAAACAGAGCTTGGATGGCTTGTACAGGTACAGCTGCCCATGCAGCTTCAACACAATACCATAGTTCATCAAGAGTAGTGACTGGCGTATTGTGACGAGCCAGTTGCTCGGCCACCATTGACCAGACTTTTCAATTAGTTAGAGGTCTGCATTATGTGCTGGCCAGGGCAGCAGTCGAACATTTTCTGTATCCAGAAAGGCCCGTACAAGATCTGCAACATGCGGTCGTGCATTATCCTGCTGAAATGTAGGGTTTCGCAGGGATCGAATGAAGGGTAGAGGCACGGGTCGTAACACATCTGAAATGTAACGTCCAGTGTTCAAAGTGCCGTCAATGCGAACAAGAGGTGACCGATACGTGTAACCAATGGCACCTCATACCATCACGCCGGGTGATAGGCCAGTATGGCGATGACGAATGCACGCTTCCAATGTGCGTTCACCGCGATGTCGCCAAACACGGAAGTGACCGTCATGATGCTGTAAACAGAACCTGGCTTCATCCGAAAAAATGACGATTTGCCATTCGTGCACCCAGGTTCCTCGCTGAGTCCACCATCACAGGCGCTCCGGTCAAGGGTAACCGCAGCCATGGTCTCCGAGCTGATAGTCCGTGCTGCTGCAAACGTCGTCCAACTGTTTGTGCAGATGCTCGTTGTCTTGCAAACGTCCCCATCTGTTGACTCATGGATCGAGACGTTGACTGCACGATCCGTTACAGCCATGCGGATAAGACGCCTGTCATCTCGACTGCTAGTGATACGAGGCCGCTGGGATCCAGCACGGCGTTCCGTATTACCCTCCAGAACGCACCGAATCCATATTCTGCTAACAGTCATTGTATCTCGACCAACGCGAGCAGCAATGTCGCGATACGATAAACCGCAATCGCAATAGGCTACAATCCGACCTTTATCAAATTCGGAAACGTGATGGTACGCATTTCTCCTCCTTACACGAGGCACCACAACAACGTTTCACCAAGCAACGCCGGTCAACTGCTGTTTGTGTAGGAGAAATCGGTTGGAAACTTTCCTCATGTCAGCACGTTGTAGGTGTCGCCACCGCTGCCAACCTTGTGTGAATACTCTGAAAAGCTAATCATTTACATATCACAGCATCTACTTCCTGTCGGTTAAATTTCGCGTCTGTAGCACGTCATCTTCGTGGTGTAGCAATTGTAATGGCCAGTAGTGTACCTTCCATTCCTGTGTCAGTAGAGTTTTGCAGAGCCATTCCATTTTATACACTTGGGAAGATCTAGATATTTTGCGGTTCTTGATGTTTCCAGCTATTTACCAGCAATAGTGAAATCGAACAATAACGTATCTCTTCGTCAGTACTTTATCGGTACCTGAAGCACCTCCCTCCAATCCATCCGCCACTCCCTGCGTCTCCCTTCGCTGCACCGTGCTGTTTACCGAGTATGGGAGATGTGTATGTAAGCTACTTTGGCTGTGGCGCTTGCTTGTCCGACCTGGCGTGGCCACCGCATTCCAGCGACCTCCTTCTCTCCAGCCAGGCGGGCTGGACCGGTATTCCTGGGACAGAGCCCCTCGCTTTTTGCTGCCCCATTCATCCACGGGCCGTGTCTGACCTCAGGATAAGCCGCGTCTCGCAGCACCGTCTGTCTGACTGTTATTGTACTCGCGCGTAATTATTGTTATAACAAGGCCGACTGCTAGCAGTCGTGTTGCCCTCGTTGGCTTGGAGTTGGAAGTCGACTCTTGGCACTCCACTAATTGGTTCATTCACACTAGGGACATAACGGAGCTGGTTTTGTCGTCAGAGCCGGAGGCAGCGCTAGAGTTGTGTTGGACTCGAAGTCGGAGTATTTACGTAACTATCATTTCTGAATAACGACGCTGTTTACCTAAATGATGTAAAGATGGCGCTCTCATAAGCGCAGTAGTGTAATCGTTTTCCGCTCTTTGTTACATATGAGCGAGAGATTTAGTTTACATCGCCAAGAAGAAAAAATTTAAACATTTGGTTGGTGTCAGAAATTACCTAGCTCTTCTGTGGGTCAGATTAAGGATGCACTGCTCCCATCTGCATTACGAAATGGCTAACGATGTTAATGCTTCTTGGTGTTCTACTCCAGTTACGGGTTGTCTGTCTGTAGGCTTCAAGGGAAACAGAAATTTGATTTTCAGTACGACATATAATTAATGGTTGAACTTAAATATTTGTAATGCAGTTAGCGTGCCAAGGTGGCCGAGAGGTTCTAGGCGCTACAGTCTGGAACCGCGCGACCTCTACGGTCGCAGCTTCGAATCCTGCCTCGGGCATGGATGTGTGTGCTGTCCTTAGGTTAGTTAGGTTTAAGTAGTTCTAAGTTCTAGGGGACTGATGACCTTAGAAGTTAAGTCCCATAGTGCTCAGAGCCATTTGAACCATTTTTTTGTAATGCTGTTATAATCTATTCATTAAAAGGAACAATCTTTTGTTAAATGTTTAACACAGTATGACAAGGGTTACAGTTAGAAAATGTCTCTACTCCTTGATACAATGTAACTCACAACACACAAATACTCAGACTATATGCATCCAATATTTGAGAAAGAGAGAACTTTCTGTGACTTGCAACAAACTTTTCACATAACTTCAAACCTTTACGAAACTTTTCCTGCTTACGTCCTGACATGCTTAACGACAGCCGGTCGTAATGGCCGAGCGGTTCTAGGTGCTTCAGTCTAGAACTGCGTGACTGCTACGGTCGCAGGTTCGAATCCTGCCACGAGCATGGACGTGTGTGATGTCCTTAGGTTAGTTAGGTTTAAGTAGTTCTAAGTTCTAGGGGACCGATGATCTCAGATGTTAAGTCCCATAGTGCTCAGAGCCATTTGAACCATTTTTTTAGCTTAACGACGAACATTTAAAATATTAACTTATTTATAAAGTAATCAGAACTTTGAAGCTGTTTTACACACGAGAGTTCGATTCTGTACAGATTCGGGGGCATACAGATACACTTATAAACTCCTGTCGTTTGACGTCACTAGCTGATTTACAAATGTTTCCACTTATTAGTCTGTAAATTTATTAACGTACATTAAAGTGACAAAAATCATGGGATACCAAATGGTTCAAATGGCTCTGAGCACTATGGGACTTAACATCTGAGGTCATCGGTCCACTAGAACTTAGAACTACTTAAACCTAACTAACCTAAGGACATCACACACATCCATGCCCGAGGCAGAATTCGAACCTGCGACCGTAGCGGTCGCGCGGTTTCAGACTGAAGCGCCTAGAGCTGCTCGGCCACTGCGGCCGGCATGGGATACCACCTAATACTACATTGGACCCCCTTTTGCCTGGCGTAGTGCAGCAACTGCACGTGGCATGTACTTAACAAGTCGCTGCAAGTCCACAGTAGAAATATTGAGCCATAGCCGTCTATAACTGCGGAAGTGTTGTCGGTGCAAGATTTTTTGCATGAACTGACCACTCGATTGTGTCCCATAAATGTTCGATAGCATTCATGTCAGGCGAGCTGGGTGTTCAAACCATTCGCTCGAATTGTCCAGACTGTTCTTCCAACCACCTAGTGAACAGTTGTGGCCCGGTGACATGACATCATTGTTTGAGAACACGAAGTCTATGAATGGCTGCAGAGGGTCTGCAAGTAGCCGACGATAACCATTTCCAGTCAATGACAGATACAGTTGGACAAGTGGATCCACTCCATACCTTGTAAACACAGCCCACACTATTATGGCACCACCACCAGCTTACACAGTGCCTTACTGGCATGTTGGGTCCAGGGCTTCATGGGGTCTGCGCCACACCAAAACCCTGCCATCATCTCTTATCAAATCGGTACCCATCTGACCAGGTCACGGTTTTCCAGTCATCTAGGGTCCAACCGATATGGTCCCGAGTTGAAGAGAGGCGCTGGAAACGATGTTGTGCTGTCAGCAAAGGCACTCGCGTCAGTCGTGTGATGCTATAGCCCATTAACGCCGTATTTCGCCAAACTCTTCTAACGGATACGTTCGTCGTACGTCCGGCATTGATTTCTATGTTAATTTCACACAGTGTTGCTTGTCTGCTAGAACTCACATGTGATTACATTTTCACGCAATTTGGGTGCATAGATCCTGCGAAATCAGTACCCAGAACAACCACCTCTGGCCGTAATAACCGCCTTGGTACGCCTGGGCATTCAGTCAAACAGAGCTTGGATGGCGTGTACAGGTACAGCTGCCATGTAGCTTCAACACGATACCACACATCATCAAGAGTAGTGACTGGCGTATTGTGACGAGCCAGTTGCTCGGCCACCATTGACCAGATGTTTTCAATTGGTGAGAGATCTGGAGAATGTGCTGGACAGGGCAGCAGTCGAACATTTTCTGTATCCAGAAAGGCCCGTACAGGACCTGCAACATGTGGTCGTGCATTATCCTGCTCAAATGTAGAGTTTCGCACGGATCGAATGAAGGGTAGAGCAACGGGTCGTAAAACATCTGAAATTTAACGTCCACTGTTCAAAGTGCCGTCAATGCGAACGAGAGGTGACCGAGACGTGTAACCAATGGCACCCCGTACCATCACGCCGGATGATAAGCCAGTATGGCGATGACGAATACACGCTTCCAATGTGCGTTCACCACGATGTCGCCAAACACGGATGCGACCATCGTGATGCTGTAAACAGAAGCTGAATTCATCCGAAAAAATGACGATTTGCCATTCGTGCACCCAGGTTCGTCGTTGAGTACACCATCGCAGGCGCTCCTGTCTATGATGCAGCGTCGAGGGTAACCGCAGCCATTGTCTCCGAGCTGATAGTCCATGCTGCTGCAAACGTCGTCGAACTGTTCGTGCAGATGGTTGTTGTCTTTCAAACGTCCCCATCTGTTGATTCAGGGATCGAGACGTGGCTGCACGATCCGTTACAGCCATGCGGATGAGATGCCTGTCATCTCGACTGCTAGTGATACGAGGCGGTTGGGATCCAGCACGGCGTTCCGTATTACCCTCCAGAACCCACCGATTCCATATTCTGCTAACAGTCATTGGATCTCGACCAACGCGAGCAGCAATGTCGCGATACGATAAACAGCAATCACGATAGGCAGCAATCCGACCTTTATCAAAGTCGGAAACGTAATGGTACGCATTTCTCCTCCTTACACGAGGCATCACAACAACGTTTCACCAGGCAACGCCGATCAACTGCTGTTTGTGTATGAGAAATCGGTTGGAAACTTTCCTCATGTCAGCACCTTGTGTGAATGCTCTGAAAAGCTAATCATTTGCGTATCACAACATCTTCTTCCTGTCGGTTAAATTTCGCGTCTGTAGCACGTCATCTTCGTGTTGCAGCAATTTTAGTGGCCAGTAGTGTAAATTACAAATAATCAGCGTGTATTGTGGTATCAGCTTGCCCTCCTCCTGAGGTAATCCAGACTTGCTACAATAAACCACACAGATGTAAAGTAAACCCTGTACAGTAACTTTTTATAATCGTTGCTAATCAAACAAATGTATAAGATATTTCCAGGTTGAGGACATTCTTTATAGACAGCGTTCTCTACTTGCTATAAATTCTCTCCTCTTAATCATATAATTCTGAAATTTTTATGGAAACTTTTGTACAAACTGATTAACTTCTCATAGCTGGGCTTCACATCCAAGTAAAATTTTTAAAATAACGCCATCGTCGACTTTTTTTGTATAGAGGGTAATGTGGCTACTAGATGACGTTGCAAAAATCTAATTCCACGTTTCTGTGCAGAGGTATCAAGACAACACCTACTCTGGCTGACAGATCAGACAAGGTGGTCCAATGGATGGTCCACCCATTCACCAGATCCTCAGCCTTCTAAATTTATACTTGTGTGGCCACCTGAAAGAAGTTGTGTATGTGGAGCCAATCTCGAATGTACAGACATTGGAATAATCCATTCATGCTGCCTTTAAGACCGTTCAATTGTACGCTGGCACATTTGAACATGTTTGTCAGTTGCGGGCCACTTCAAATACTTTGACTAATGGTGGTCACATCACAACCTGTCATGCATTGCTTTGTACTGTACATTCATGATGGGTTAATAAATACCATGTAATATAAACGCAATGCATTTCCAGCCATATGTCCATATGACCTTTTTTTACTTCTTTTCCCCTGATCAATTGTTTCCTACAGTTTTTCCGACTCAGTAAAGTCACTCTGTATACTAATATAGGTTGAAATAACGTTTTGTTATAAAAGAGCTGTTACTACAGATTTTGTTGAAACAATGAGTCCCACACAATGCACTTATTCCCTTTACAAACCTCACTTTTTGAATGTTTTTTCACATTAGCAGTCCGTGACTCATTGCTAAAAGCAAAAAAAGAAAAAACGTTAGTAAACATCTAGCGCAGTTTTTTCATTTCAGACAAAGAGGGTCTTTGGTTTGAAAACCCTAGTTAGTTTACTAAAAGAATCCAGGCCATTTTTACTCTTGTGTTACATTTTTTCCTTCCATAACAATTTACAACTGCCCCAGATTAAAAATCTAATGTGATCTATAACATTGATGTATTTATTAATCAGTATACTACCATATCGTGGGTCAATATCTTGTTTCTCAGGTACTGATAGTACAGTGTTTAACTGAAGCATAGTCAAAGTTTTCTTTCTCAAAAATCCTACATAAAATAGCAATTCATACTCATTGTTTCATTTAAAACTTCGTTATGGCATTCAAATCGTCCATTCTGCTATATTAGTACTATACATCCACCTTTACTTGGACACCAACTCCCGACCTACTTTTAATTCTGTTTTTAGCCTACGATATACTTTCTCTAATGACACTACAAAATTAGTGGGAAATGCAGAAATTGGTGGAAAATTCAAATGGTTCAGCCAATGAGCTACTTTTTCCTGAGACACTCTTCTTTTAATCCATGGCCTACTTCTTCCTGTGACGTCACAAAACTGGTGAAGGTCCTATCCCAGACTTACATGGGCTACCACAATTACTTGCACCCATTCCCAACTGATATGGTCTATCATAACTGTCAGACAGCAACTAAGGAGGCTATTTACTTGTGCATATAAGCCCTGCAGTTAATCACTCTAGCTAGTTTTCAAAGCATTGTTACTGTTCACAAGTACATTTTATTTGACAGGTTTTGGCTGAAACACATCAGTGTTGGAATTGCACAAGACATTGAGTTTATGACTATTCTTGAAGTTGGGAATGTACAGCAACATGGAGTGGAGATGTTTACATGATAATCTGCCATATGTAGGAAGTCAATTCGCCACGGAATACAACCCACATGAGATGGAGATAAATATTTTATCCAGCACCATCATAAACCCCAGCAGCAGTAACACCAGAAGTTGTGTAACCACTTAAATAGTTACCATGTTGGTGACACATCAGGTATTCTGAGACTAAATATAGTGTATGTTCAAAGAGAAAACAGTTTCAAACATATGAAGCGTATATGATGCAGTGCATTTTTCCATAGAAAAAATATGTCAGTTAACTGATAGTGTAAATAAAGCAGTTAGTGAGGTGGTAGAATGTACAATGTTATATAAAGTTCACATGAGCATTGAATTGGATGACTGCATAGCTGCATGTGAACATGATCACAGATGTATAGAATTTAATGTATGCTAAAGGTAGTTCTTTGCTAAATATTGCTGTATTCGTTAAAAGATAAACGACTATATATTAATATTAGTTTGTATGTATAAAAGTAATATTTTTAATATCGAAGAGGTTGAAAAATCAGATTTTGATATTTAATTTTGTTTCTTACTTGCAGTATGTGTTTAATTTGCACTTGTGACGATTACAATATTTCCCTACAGTGGTTTTATTTATGAGACATAACTCCACATTATTACAAGGTGTGTGGAAGATGAATAAAAATGCTCTAATGAAACTCATAATAATTGCAATGAGCTAACGTAAGCTTTGCAGCACACTCATATCTCTGTCACACCACTTTATTAACAATAGAATAAATGTATCTCAATAGTTGTAAAGAAAAGCTTTGTGATATAATCACACCTCCTGTAAATAAAAATTGGTTCAGTGCAATGCATTTCAGGGCTCATATAAAAGGGAAATGAAATTGCTTATGACAATGGAGAATATCTGAATTCAATTTATACTTTTTGATACACTAATATCTCAAGTTCATCACTTTATTACAGTGAGAGAGGTGCATGCATTACAACACAGTTGTATCTGTGCAGTATATATAGTATGTACATCTCAACAGCCACAAAGAAAATTGTTTCAGTGAATTGCACCTCAGTGCTCATATAAAAAAAAAGTAACGATTGAGTATACACACCATGTACCACACAAGCTTCATATTTCAATATGGCAAAGCAAGTGCAGTGTACATAACTGTACAAATGTGTTTGACACATTCAAGCATAAAGATGATAAATGTGGGGGGAGAGGGAAAAAAGCAGAAACAGAATTATTATTAACAAATCAGATACATTTTGTTTTTAAATGTACATTGATAACAGTCATTTTATGGAAAATTACTTCAATAAAATATTCATTGCAATGTACAACCATATTCTACATTTTTCATACATCAGAGAGAGGTATTATTGAAAATAAAATCAAGAAATATTAAATATCTATACAGGGTGATCAGAAACAGACTCAAAAGATTTAAAGTACGAGGTGTGGCTAGAAAAAACCGGACTAGTACTGGTGAAACAATAAAACGAATGCAATAAGGCTGAAAGTCCCGTGGCCTGTCACGTGACTCTCGCTCCGCCTACTGCTGGAGTTTCATCTGCCTCCTGCACTCAGTCTGCCCGTGGCGTCTGTTTTAAGTAGTTGACGTTTTGTCTGTGCATCGGAAAATGTTGAGTGTACAGAAAGAACAGCGTGTTAACATCAAATTTTGTTTCAAACTAGGAAAATCTGCAAGTGAAACGTTTGTAATGTTACAACAAGTGTACGGCGATGATTGTTTATCGCGAACACAAGTGTTTGAGTGGTTTAAACGATTTAAAGATGGCCGCGAAGACACCAGTGATGACACTCGCACTGGCAGACCATTGTCAGCAAAAACTGATGCAAACATTGAAAAAATCGGTAAACTTGTTCGAAACTTTCCTTGTCAACTCCTGTTAACTCAGACACTGCTCTGATTGTTAAACGGCGATCTTGTCGAACAAGTTTACCGATTTTTTCAATGTTTGCATCAGTTTTTGCTGACAATGGTCTGCCAGTGCGAGTGTCATCACTGGTGTCTTCGCGGCCATCTTTAAATCGTTTAAACCACTCAAACACTTGTGTTCGCGATAAACAATCATCGCCGTACACTTGTTGTAACATTACAAACGTTTCACTTGCAGATTTTCCTAGTTTGAAACAAAATTTGATGTTAACACGCTGTTCTTTTTGTACACTCAACATTTTCCGACGCACAGACAAAACGTCAACTACTTAAAACAGACGCCACGGCAGACTAACTGCAGGAGGGAGATGAAACTCCAGCAGTAGGCGGAGCGAGAGTCACGTGACAGGCCACGCGACTTTCAGCCTTATTGCATTCGTTTTATTGTTTCACCAGTACTAGTCCGGTGTTTTTCTAGCCACACCTCGTATGTTGCAGTTGAGGTTGTGTTGAATAATAATTGTTAAGAAAACAATTAGATATATTTCGCTTTTTCCGTGTTATTTAGCACTGAATTTAGCCAGTCAGGTTGTCATCCATACAGGTTCAGACAGCCTGCTGGAGACAATATTACCAAATTGTGTTCTTCGTTTGGTTTCCTCAGCTTGAACAAACGTACCTTTTGCTCACCTACCATAAATTTATCACTTACAGAAAAGGCGCATTGTAACTGATGTGAGCATTTGAACTATTGGTAACTCACAAACCCAAAGCTGTCTGGGCATTACCGTATTTTAGCGCGTGCAAGAGCTTGAATTTGCACACACAGCGACCTTATTGGCTAACACCAAAGCTAAATAACTCGCAAATAGCGCAATGTTACGAATTTCTTTTAACAATGCTTTCTCATTACAACCTCTCCTACAACACTTTTACAAGCTTTTCAGACTGTTTCTACAACTCTATAGATGTATTCAGTTTTATGAAATGAGCGTATAGTACGCAAAAATATTAAGGCAAACTTTTAAACAATAGCTTTACAGAGAAAATAATCATTCACATACCATACATTTAAGGATATAATAACTAAACATATATGGTATCGAACACTAACAGCATATAATGTCAAGATTATCAAATTCATAAATGTAGTCTCTTTATCTAAAACATCTGAGTTCATGTTAAATTTATCTATATTTTACTATTCATAAATATATGAGTAAGTGAATGTACTATGACCATAAGGGCTTTGCTTTTCTGATTTTTTTGTGGGTACTGGGAGTGGTACTGCCCACAGCTGGAGTCGTAGACCAAAGCCGTTTTCGGGGAATTTTGTTATTTTGGGTTGCCTACATCAGGGGGAAGTATGCACAAAGGCGCAAACCTATTGTTGTCCTATGATTGACAGGTCATCAGCCTATTGTTTTCCTTTGATTGACAGGTCCTTAAACAATTGTTCTGCTAAAAGGATCCTTCCTTTTGATTGACAGGTCCTTAACTTATTTTCCCCGCCCCCTCCCCCTCCTCCCCCCTACAGGATACCACCCCCCTCACTGCTACAGGTACACTTTTAGGACTGAGGTACTGAAACAGCCCCTCTCACTCTTATCAATTTGATTGACTACTTAATTAAATTGATCAATTAATTAACCTCTCCCCCTCTGATAAACGCCCTCCCCTCCCACTCTCCCTCCTGGAAATTGTAGTGTATGGAATATTGTTTAAACAATTTAGACAGTGTGTAGATTATTGTTTAGCTATTTGTGGCAGTGTATGGAATATAGTTTATTTATTTAGTTAAATAATTGTCTACAAATCGGTTGCCATGTATGGAATATTGTTTAAACAATCTAGACAATGTGTGGAATATCGTTTATTTAAACAATTTAGGGGATTCAAGGCAGTGTATGGATTATAGTTTATTTATTTATTTAAACAATTGTTCAGCATATCGATCACCACCCCCACCATCCTATCCCCACCCCCCTCGCCCTCTCCCTTCTCCCTCTCCCCTATACCTGGAAATTGGCGGCTCAGCGGTGGAGAGGAAGGATCTCACGAAGGGAAATTCAGGGGATGTTATTATTTTATAAAAAAAGTCAGTTTGTGCAGCTTGTATTTCACTTGCTAATCATTCTCTGCTGTTTGGAAAGATGCAGGTATTATGAGAAGTAATTACATTGATTGCATTTCTTTTTTTATTCCAATTGCTCAAAGAATATCATCATGAAACACACATCACACATGATTACACACAGTTAAAAATCTTTCGATCGTGAAGCACGCATCTCCCTCCACACCCTGTCCACTGGACCGCACAGGACACCACCACACATGCTCCCAGGAGTCAGAATGCACCGGCGGCTCCATGAAGCAGCGACATGGCCGTCAGCTGCTGAAACACACACAGGTGTCAGTTCGGGTCCCACAAGAATGAAGCAGTGGCATCCCTTTGTAAACACGTGTTCACTTAGGCACTGTTGCTGGCGCGATGATGCAGAACTAGGGGCCTAGCCCTATAGAAATTTGTTCCAATGCTTGCCAGAATAGCTCATGCTGCATTGTTCCTAGCAATCCTAACGGAACGTGCGAGCTGCGTCTAACCGTACTTGCATGTTTACCTGCCCAGTGTGGCTGATTCATTGCTGCAAAATATTAGCGTAGTGCATCACCATTGCAGGCACATCTAAGAGATTTTCAGTGTTGTACTGACATCACGTGGCTATGTAAATAAGAGCCAAGTCGGCCTCTCGGAAATTTCGTGATGTCTCAGCTTGTCTGCATGGAAATTCTTGTTCTAATAGAACCTGTTGACGAAAATAGCCCAGAATAACACCGATGTAGGTACAGTAATAAAATATACATGTGGCCGGTTTCCTAGGAACATTCTGTCTGTGTTGGTGACCTGTGGCAGGAATGATTCACGTCTACAGATAACAGTAGGAGCTGTCCGAATGGAAAGGCCTATTGGGATGCAGGAATGTAGCTGACTTAACCAAGGCGTCCTCTAGACGGCCGAATAGCGGACTAATGGCTCAAATGGTTCAAATGGCTCTGAGCACTATGGGACTCAACTGCTGTGGTCATAAGTCCCCTAGAACTTAGAACTACTTAAACCTAACTAACCTAAGGACATCACACACATCCATGCCCGAGGCAGGATTCGAACCTGCGACCGTAGCAGTAGCACGGTTCCGGACTGCGCGCCTAGAACCGCGAGACCACCGCGGCCGGCTAGCGGACTAATACTTAGTATGTGTTGGATAGGTTTCGTGATTGCGTGGAAATTTAAGAAGATTCAATATGGACTTGTGTTTGCGCTGGACCATTATTCCCTCTCATGTAAATTGTCTGGTTGACTGCTTCCACACATTTCGCACCTTTATTTTGTTGAGAGAACATCAATTGTGGTGTGTGCATCTAGCAGGTGAAAGATGAGCAGAAGACACGATTGCTGGTTCTCTAGACATGAGAAACACCTTCGTTGACTTTGTAAATTATAGGGATGATTTGGAATCTGTTACAACACTGACATCAGTAATCGTGAGTGGAAAAATCAGTTTCCTCTATTTTTTTGAGTTTACACATAAAGGTCTTCACAGACGGGATAAGTTATTAGTTACTCAGTGGTTTACAGCATGCTGCACCTCGCTAGAGTTTTGGGTTTGTAGAGAAATAATTTCGTCTATATCTTCAGAATTATGTTGCGCAAGCGATCAATAGGATAGTGCTATGTGCTTGATATCGAGAAGTATCGCGTGAATGGTATAATATTCTGGCAAACCGTGTAAAGATACAAGGGTTCTTGTAATCCCAGAGTCTGGAGATGTGTGTAGAAAGCAAGCAAGCATGCAAATAGGTCGGGGCCAGAAACAGTGACACCATTGTGCAGAGGGGAACCGTCCCAGCCTTTGTCCCACAGTCTTCATGGATTATGTACGAATGTCTGGTGGTCGCTAGTGTGTGTACTATCATGAGGGAGGCATATATTCAGCACCTTGATAGCTGTGAGGGGAATGAAAGATTTTATTTTACATGGAAAATTATGTGCGCTATAGATACTGAGATTCGTTCCAGAACCATGCTCGTAAAGAGGAGACATATCCAGCACATTGATTGGTGCCAGAATGTGGCAGCATTCCTAATATTTAATTGTAGTCACACTGATAAACGTATGTCTGGTTCCCAATATTCTTGTGAGTCTAGAGGTGGCCGTAAAAAGTGTAGCAGCAAGCAAGCAAGCAGATCGGGGCTGGAAACAGCATATCAGCAGACACCATCGTTCTGAGATGGGGCTTGCCCATTCTCACCAGTTCAGAGAGTCCGAGAAAGCTTGCAGCTGATGACGATTTAGCTCACAGCTCCCCTGGGCAGGTGAATAGTGAACCAATTCCCAGTTTGCACTGAGTTGCCTTTGGGACTGCATGTGTCATGTGTATACTCTGCAGAAATTTGAAAGATTGAATACGACAAGTGTTTGCGCTGGGAGTATTGATAGCGTTCGAACTCCTACCACTTAGGTCCCCCTGGAGTGGGCGCTAGTCCACGGCCGGCTGGCCGCTCTCTGGCTGACATGTGCTTCTGCGGCTGTGGTCATGGGCCATGTTTACCACGACAGTTTCCTGCATTGGTGCTGCACTGTGGCATGGTGAGTACGTGAGATGTATTTGACGATCTGTAGACCACTTTTTGCAGGGTTTAATTGTCAGTGCAATATGGCGATCTGTACAAAATAGTTTTTTGCCGCTGAAAGTCTCGTCTGCAGAAAAAAAGGCAGGCAGTGCTTCCACACTGGCAGCAGCAGCAGTTTGATGGTTAAATTCAGTCGCGTTAGGATCATCAAGACGAATGCATTCGGTGTTATTCTAGGCTATTTTCGTAAACAAGTTCTGTTAAGACAACAATTTCCATGCCGACAAGCTGAGACATCACGAAAACTCCTACAAAAGCAACTGTTAACTATTTCTGCGACAATTGGTACTATTCTCGAGTCTCCAGCTGGCTGGAGACCCGAGAACAGTACAAACAGTTAATTCGCCGGGAAAGCCTAAGATAACACATATTTCTGTGACAGTATACAATTTCCGAGAGGTCGTCTTGGCTCTTATTTACATAGCCATGTGACATCAGTATAACATTGAGAACCTTGTACAGGCGCCTGCAGTGGTAATGGAGAATCACTATGCTAACATTTTGTGGCGATGCATCAGCTACACTAGGCAGGTAAACAAGCATGCACAGCTAGACGCAGCTCGCATGTCCCATTAGGATCGTTAGGAACAATGTACTCTGAGCTATTTTGGGAAGCATTGGAACAGATTTCTATACTGGTAGACCTGCAGCTCTGCGTTATCCCGCGAGCAACGGTGCCTAGCTGGACATGTATTTCGACAGGTATTTCTCAGGTGCCATGTTTCTAAGGGATGCTGCTGCCTCATCGTTGTGGGACCTGAACTGATACCTGCACGTGGTTCAGCAGCAGATGGCCACATCGTCACTTTGCATGGGCCGCTGGTGCCGACTCCTTGGAGCGTGTGCGGTATTGTTCTGTGTGGTCCAGTGGACAGGGTGTGGCAGGCGCTGCGTGCTTCACGATCTAAAGATTTTTAACTATGTGTAATTACGTCTGATATATGTTTCATAACGGTATTCCTTAAACAATCGGAATAAAAAATGAAATGCAATCGATGTAATAACTTCTCACAAAACCTGCATCTTTCCAAACAGCAGAGAACGATGAGCAAAATGTAATCCAAGCCCAGCAAACTGATTTTTTTATAAAAAAATAATATCCCCTAAATTTCATTTCGTGAGATCCTTCCTCTCCACCGCAGAGCCGCCAATTTCTGGGTACAGGGAGGGGGAGAAGAGAGAGACCGAAGGGGGCTGGGATGGGGTGGCTGGAGTGGTGATCAATATCCTGAAAAATTCTTTAAATAAGTAAATAAACTAACTATATTCCATACACTGTCTTGAATCCCTTAAATGGTTAAATAAACAATATTCCTCACATTTTCTAGATTGTTTAAATTATGTTCCATAAACAGCAATCCATTTCTGGACAAATTCTTTAACTAAATAAATAAACTATATTCCATACACTGCCATAAATACTAAACAATATTCTATACATTGTCTAAATTGTTTAAACAATATTCCATGTACTACAATCGAATTCCCTCCAAATGACCGATCAGCTGAGTCTTTTTCCCGCCAATTTCCGGGAAGGAGAGTGGGAAGGGAGGTGGGTTACCAGAGGAGGAGAGGTTAATTAATTGATCAATTTAATTAAGTAGTCAATCAAACTGATAAGAGTGAGAGGGGCTATTCCAATAGCTCAGACCTAGAAGTGTATCTGTAGCAGTGAGGGGGTGGATTCCTGAGGAGCGGGGAGGGGGGGAGGGGGTGGGGGGATAATAAGTTAAGAACCTGTCAATCAAAAGGAAGGTTCGTTTTAGCAGAACAGTAGATTAAGGACCTCTGAATCAAAGGAGAACAGTAGATTAATGACGTGCAAATCAAAGAACGATAGGTTTGCCTCTGAGTGCATACCTGCCCCTGATGTAGGCAACATGATCTAATAAAATGCACCAAAAACGGCTTTGGTCCACTTCTAGCGGGCATCACACGAACAAAATAGTACATAAGCTTACGCTGTAGTGTCCAGTTGCGCGAAAGACGTCAGTAAGAAACATCGCCAAGTGCGAGCCACAGCCGGCCAGTGCGGCCGAGCGGTTCTAGGCGCTTCTGTCTGGAACCCGCGCAGCCATTACGGTCGCAGGTTCGAATCCTGCCTCGGGCATGGATGTTTGTGATGTCCTTAGGTTAGTTAGGTTTAACTAGTTCTAAGTTCTAGGGGACTAATGACCTCAGCAGTTGAGTCCCATAGTGCTCAGAGCCATTTGAACCATTTTGCCTCGGGCTTGGATGTGTGTGGTGCCCTTAGGTTAGTTAGGTTTAAATAGTTCTAAGTTCTAGGGGACTGATGACCTCAGATGTTAAGTCCCATAGTGCTCAGAGCCATTTGAACCATTCTGCGAGCCACAGGCTGTGATTCCCTTCCTACTAGTGGAAGGAGTAACACCAACGGAAGTTTTCTCATGGATCAGTGCGGTTTTCAGCGAAGATGTTATGAACAGAACGAGTGTGTATAAGTGGTTAGGGAGATTAGTGGAGGCAAAATAAATGTTCGTGAAGACCGTCAGTTGACAGTGGATGAAATTTCTGGATATGCAAACGACTCTCGAGAACTCTGTGATGTAAGAGACGATATTTAGCACATTTGTTCCACATTACTGTGACAACATTCACTGCAAACGTCGACAAGACATTGTCACTCTACAGCCCTTTCTATGAGATACTTAATAACGTCAAAAAAAAAAAAACTTTCATTAACTAAAAAACCTACATGTTTCACTACATGGTTACCTGAAAAAAAGTGAAGACTTTGGCGAAAAATAATGAACCCCTTGCATACTAATAGTCGCACAAAACCTTTGTTGGATTCGTGAGTAGTTTAGGAAATATTAAGTGTGTTCATGTTATGTATGGGATACGAGTACATGTAATGCATTAGAATATCGAGTACAAAATTACGAAATACTAGGAATAATAAGCAAGGCTGGAAGTCTATGGAAAGCGCTTACCACTGGAAACTTTGGTAAGGCACCTAGCAATACTACACTAGTTACTGGTCATACCAATACAGAGGGGAGGAGGGTGGCGTGGCGGGAGTGAAAGGAAATAGAAACATTCTCATATGTAATACAGAACACTGAATGTTTTGCGTGCTTAGTAAGAAATTCACGTAAGCGATATATGACAGTTTTGAACCAGTTGAAAGATAGGTAACTAAAATAAGAGCGATTAAAGTAGAAAATTTGGAAATTAAAGACATGCAATAGAGAAAACATTCTAATAATTAGAGATATTGTGTTGCGATTTAATGGATAAGAAAGGAATTCAGAGGCAACAGTGAATTTTGGCTACAGGAAATGCGCGAAGGAGGGAGTGCGTTGAAATTCGGTGATAAGTTCCATTAAGTGTAAACAGTGTGCAGAACTTTGCGAGAGAAGATGGTGTCCTCTAAAAGGTCGCAAGATTCAGTAATATACGACGGCTTTCCACAAAGTACATTACGTTTTGGAATTAAAAATAAATAAAGTATTGGAAATTTTTTTAATTATATACAGATGAAAGCCACACTTAAATACTACTTTTCTACATAGTTGCCATTTAAATTAAGGCACGTATCGTAGCGATGGACGAGCTTGGAAATTCCGTCGTCGTAAAATTCGGCCGCCTGCGCCTTCAACCACGTGGTTACCTCTTCTTTTGGGACAGAAAAGGTGTGATTTTTGTGGATTTCCTGGAAAGAGGCACTAGGTATTGCCAAACTATGCACAACCTCAGAAGAGCAATCCAAAACAAGCGCAGGGGAAAGTTGGGCTCAAAGATCTTTCTGATTCACGACAACGCCCGGGCCCACGCGGCAAATGCCACTCGTGAAGTTCTCGAATCTTTTAAATGGGAGTTGTTTCCTCACCCGCCGTACAGTCCCGACCTGGCACCGATCGACTTCCACTTATTCCCAGCAACGAAGAAGTGGTTGGCTATGCAGCGTTTTGATGACGACGCACAGCTTCAAGAAGAGGTAACCACGTGGTCGAAGGCGCAGGCTGCCGAATTTTACGACGAAGGAATTTCCAAGCTCGTCCATCGCTACGATAAGTGCCTTAATTTAAACGGCAACTATGTAGAAAAGTAGTATTTAAGTGTGGCTTTCATCTGTATATAATAAAAAAAATTTCCAATACTTTATTTATTTTTAATTCCAAAACGTAATGTACTTTGTGGATAGCCCTCGTATTAGCTTGAGTAGCACATTGTACGACAATGCATTACGAAACCTTGTCCCAAAAATATATGTTCTCAGGCCATAACCTAGCAATGGTGAATAGCTGCATTAAATTGAACACATATAAGAAATATAGGAACAGATACAGATTAAAGGATGTAAAACAGTTTATGAATATGTTGGAAAGAACATTTACGAACAGATGGAGGAATTACAGCAAGATGGAGGTAGTCTTAAAACCTCTCAAAAACGTATGGCTTGGTGAAAGAGATATGTCTAGACGTAGCAAATTGTCGGGCTTCAGGCAAGATCCATCATGGCAGTAGTAACAGTGAGCGATAGGCTGTCTTGAAAATCGCGATGTATCGAATTATTTGTGTATAACCAGGAGGGAACTGGTTTTTAAATACCTGCCAGATATGCAAAAAGATTAAAAGAGACGTACTCGTTCGTAATCATGACGTATGCATCTGGTCCAATTACAACTTCATTATGAATAATACAGGAGAGAATTACCATAGCAGCTACTTAGTTAGAAGGCCCTAGTATAGTGAATTTCCAAGCGAGCTAAAACTGTCGAACGGAAATTCTTTTATGGACCACTTTACAAACGTTTTGGTTGTAAGAGATATTTAATCATTAAAGTGACTTTTATATTAAGAATATGTAATGCACAGCTTTTGAGCACCTTATTAAGGAAGATAGATTTCTGCTGCCTTTTTTTCATTTCACTGTTTAGGAGCGCGTATTAAAATGCATTTACTTTACAAAGTAATATTTAAACTGATAAAATAAAATAGTTAAGTTTCAATGATGGTACAAGGACTTAAACACATGATATGCAACAAATCTACAAGAATTTAAATGTGATATAAGAAAGACAAAGGATTGTAGTAAAAATATACACACGATCTTTGTCCAGTATTAATCATCAAGTGCCACTTATGATTGCCATAATTATATCATGCCTTTTCATGAGGAACCGTGGAGAAGTTACGTAATTGTTCATTATTTTCGACGTTCACAAAGTACTGATCCCATAGCGAAGCTCCATCTCTTTCGGTTGCCTTTGGATCTGCCAACACCTGCACAGCGACTATTCAGCTACTTACATTGTAACCACTGTGTTTCGTGTGAAGAAGTAAACATTCAGGTGGGTTGCTGCAGCCCACATTTACGAGGACAGAGGTTTCCTCTGAAAACTGTACCTGGATTTCAGGCTTTATCGGTTAGGGAACCTGAACCATCAAGGGAGTTGACTCAGTTTCTCCGTGCATATGCCCCATAATTGAAATCAATCACACGAAAAGAAAGAAATGAATATGACTATGGAGAACAACGCAAACCAGTGCATGCACTATCTACGTATAAGAACCATATGGATGACGGCGTGGCGAGTGCTGGGCAACAGCAACTGATTCATCAAGGAAAACTTGATGTTAAGGAGGTTCTGTACCATTAGTGAACCTGGCACATCCGAAGTAAAACAGTTGTCACAGTGTTCAAAGAGGCCTGGAATGCACTTTTGATGCTACATGCTCAGCCTATGCTACCAGAAAAGCACCGTTGCAAAACTACTGGTCTGTGCGTCCAAGCAAACCGACAGATCAGGGTGATATCGTGACATTTCACATCGGATAAGAAAACGTGCACTAAGACCAGTATGTCATCTGCCATCAAGAAACTCAGAAGGAAAAAAGTCTACAGACAAACATTGCGGACCACGCAGAAATGAAAGAGGCTGGAAACGGATTCTTTCACAACATTCTCTGCAGTACCCACGAATTTTGAAAGCCACTGAGTGGATATGGAGAATCGCTCATGCAAAAACTGTACTTAAGCAGCCAGCAGTGATCAGTTTATCACGATATGGGTAGACCTATAGTTATCTTTCGTAATGGTTCAAATGGCTCTGAGCACTATGGGACTCAACTGCTGTGGTCATAAGTCCCCTAGAACTTAGAACTACTTAAACCTAACTAACCTAAGGACAGCACACAACACCCAGCCATCACGAGGCAGAGAAAATCCCTGACCCCGCCGGGAATCGAACCCGGGAACCCGGGCATGGGAAGCGAGAACGCTACCGCACGACCACGAGATGCGGGCCCTTTCGTAATAGTAGAGGACGATAATAATTAAACTTTCACTGCTTGTATGGGCCCCCATGAAAAACGAGTGATCGGAGGACAACGAATCTTTGTGGAAAGATTTGCAAGGGCGTGCAAAACAGAAATAACGAATAAACTATTGAAAGAAACATTTTGATTTCCACGTGAGAGGATAACATTTGTTAACTGCATACCGTGTTTAAGTTCCAGGTTACAAAACGTTACTCACAAGGGAACCTCCCCATCGCACCCCCCTCAGATTTAGTTATAAGTTGCCACAGTGGATAGACCTTGAAAAACTGAACACAGATCAATCCAGAAAACAGGAAGAAGTTGTGTGGAACTATGAAAAAATAAGCAAAATATACAAACTGAGTAGTCCATGCGCAAGATAGGCAACATCAAGGACCGACAGAACACAGGAGCGCTGTGGTCCCGTGGTTAGCGTGAGCAGCTGCGGAACAAGAGGTTCTTGGTTCAAGTCTTCCTTCGAGGAAAAAGTTTAATTTTTTATTTTCAGTCAATTATCAAAGTTCAGGCACTAACACATAATCAACTTCGCTCTCCAAAATTCCAGGACATGTTCACATTTGCTTGGACATATGCAGGATTTGACGGTATACACACGGAAAAATTTGAAAACGTAAAAATCATATGGTTCGACAGAGCACAGCGAAAAGTGTGCGAGTGTGAGACTTTTGGATTCATTTGTTGCAGATTATGTGACAAACTCTTATGTTTTCATCACTTTTTTGGGAGTAATTATCACATCCACAAGAAAACCTAAATCGGGCAACGTAGAAGAATCTTTTTACCCATTCGCCAAGTGTACAAGTTAGGTGGGTCGACAACATATTCCTGTCATGTGACGCACATTCCGTCACCAGTGTAGTATAGAGTATATCAGACGTGTTTTCCTGTGGAGGAATCGGTTGACCTATGACCTTGCGATCAAAAATTTTCGGTTCCCATTGTAGAGGCACGTCCTTTCGTCTACTAATCGCACGGTTTTGCGGTGCGGCCGCAAAACACAGACACTAAACTTATTACAGTGAACAGAGACGTCAATGAACGAATGGATAGATCATAACTTTGCTAAAATAAAGAAAAGTTTTTCGCTTGAGGCGAGACTAGAACCGGGGACCTTTCGTTCCGCAGCTGCTCACGCTAACCACGGGACCACGGCGCTCCTTGCTTTGGAATGTCCATGATGTTGCATATCTTCGCGTGGACTACTGAGTTTGTATATTTTGCTTATTTTTTATAGTTCGACACAACTTCTTCCTGTTTTCTCGATTGATCTGTGTTCGGTTTTTCAAGGCCTATCCACTGTGCCAACTTATAACTAAATCTGAGGGGGGTGCGATGGGGAGGTTCCCTTGTCAGTATGACGACCATCTGCATCTACGAACGCCGGGAATCGCACTAGAGATTGCTGTACAGGTGCCTAAACATCGCGGGTGAGATGTTGACTACCTCCCCCGCTTTGCTTGCCTCCAACGCTTGTTAATGTCCCATTGATAAACACTGTGTTTCAGCTAACCCCACAACCAGAAGTCACATGTGTTCAAATCTGGTGACCTTAGGCGCTGCAGTCTGGAACCGCAAGACCGCTACGGTCGCAGTTTCGAATCCTGCCTCGGGCATGGATGTTTGTGATGTCCTTAGGTTAGTTAGGTTTAACTAGTTCTAAGTTCTAGGGGACTAATGACCTCAGCAGTTGAGTCCCATAGTGCTCAGAGCCATTTTGGTGACCTTAGCGACAACGCAGTTTGGAACGTTAAGCCAATGATTCAGTTTTTTCGAAAAGTGTTAGGGAGTAACAGAGTGACCTCACGAGCAGTGTGAGGTGTAGTTACACCGTGCATGGAAACATTTGAGTCTAAATCAGCTCTTTCTGTAAAGCAGGGATCACATGTTGGCGAAGCACAGCGCAGAAACGTATGCCATTTACGCTGCATGTCCTCGGTTCTTGGGGGTCGGAGTTCAAAAATGGCTCTGAGCACTATGGGACTCAACTGCTGTGGTCATAAGTCCCCTAGAACTTAGAACTACTTAAACCTAACTAACCTAAGGACATCACACACATCCATGCCCGAGGCAGAATTCGAACCTGCGACCGTAGCAGTCGCACGGTTCCGGACTGCGCGCCTAGAACCGCGAGACCACCACGGCCGGCTGGGGTCGGAGTTCCTCAAGAAAAATGAACCAGTCGTGAACAGTGCCGTAGACCCACACCATACAGTGACGCGTTTACTACGCAGAGGAACTTCATGAAAGTTCGTTGGCGGTGAAGATCCCCAAATGCATAAATTGTGAGTGTTCACTGCCTTAGTGAGTGCAAAATGTGCTTCATCATTCAAAGAATGTTCCAACCCTTACATGAGATAAAAGAGCAAAGTGTACTCGAATATCTCAGTCACGTGACAGAAATTAGTGGGTATTGCATGGACAGCATTTTACAATTGTTCGCAGTTCTTTTCGAACGGTGGACATAGAACGTTCAGCTGTCACGACAAGCCTAGTGCTCTGCTGGAAGATCGCACATTGCGTCCAGCACGGTCAGCCATGGCAACTTGTAACTCTCCCAGGAGCAATATTCGAACTCCCAAATCATGTATGTCAATCCCGGTGTAGAAAGAAGACGTCTCCGTATTCCCTCGCGGAGAACAACAGCAACATTGCTGTTGTTTTGATAAAATAGCTTTACAAGTGAAGCTCTGCTCACTTTGTCCAGACCCATGTTGATTGTCTGCAACTGTCTTCAAATTTGTGTGAAATCTTGTAGGACATAACTGCTAAGGTCATCAGTCCCTAAGCTTACATACTACTTAACCTAAATTATCCTAAGGACAAACACACACACTCATGCCCGAGGGAGGACTCGAACCTCCGCCGGGACAAGCTGCACAGTCCATGACTGCAGCGCCTGAGACCGTTCGGCTAATCCCGCGCGGCGTCTGCGACTGTAATTCACACTGATGCATATCCTTCAAACCTACGTTGGTGGGCCAGTACCGACGGCTAACGTCAAGTCATGACTGTCACTACTAACAACGTAGATCTTGCAGCGCACAGTCCGAATATTATTCCTATAAAGTTGGGTACGCATATAGTAGTTTTCCTTCTAATCTGGCACAAGTAGCGGAAGTTTGATATTTTCCTATGTTGAAAATATATTCTCCGTTGTTGTTATTCTGAATGTTATAATCATTCAGAATAGCATTTTCGTTCTATATTCTCACAAAATATCTGTTTTTTATGTAATTAATACTTAAAAATCATTAAATTTTAAGGTTCGTTCACGTGGTCAGAAACGCTCCATTACTGGCTGAAGCTCTGGTAACGCCACAGGCCAGTACTAAGACGAAGGAGTGTTAGCCGTAGTTACTAGTGTTTTTCCGTACTTTTTTTGCAAACAGTTTAGTTATTCAGGCTGTGGCTAAGCCATGTCTCCGCAGTATCCTTTCTTCCATGAGTGCTAGTTCTGCAAGGCTCGCAGGAGAGCTTCTGTTAAGTTTAGAAGGTAGGAGAGGAGGTACTGGCAGAAGTAAAGCTGTGGGGAGTGCAGCAAGCTGGAGGTTCCCTGATGTTTCGAGGTGGCATTATGTGCGACCGACGTACTCCGCTGGTGGTCATGGAAGGCGCCGTAATGGCTGTACGATACATGAATGCCATCCCCCTACCAATAGTGCAACCATATCTGCAGCATATTGGCGAGGCATACGTCTTAGTGGACAACAATTCGCGCCTCCATCGTGTACATCTTATGAATGACTTCCTTCAGGATAACGACATCGCTCGACTAGAGTGGCCAGCATGTTCTCCAGACATGAACTCTATCGCACATGCCTGGGATACATTGAAAAGGGCTGTTTATGGACGACGTGACCCACCAACCACTCTGATGGATTTACGCCAAATCGCCGTTGAGGAGTGGGAAAATCTGGACCAGCAGTGCTTTGATGAACTTGTGGGTAGTATGCCACATGCATCAATGCAAGAGAATGTGCTACTGGGTATTAGAGGTACCGGTGTGTACAGCAATCTGGACCACCACCTCTGAAGGCTTCGCTGCATGATGATACAACACGCATTGTGTGGTTTTCATGAGCAATAAAAAGGTCGGAAATGATGTTTATGTTTATCTCTATTCCAGTTTTCTGTACAGGCTCTGGAACTCTCGGAACCGAGGTGATGCACAGATTTTTGATGTGTATATATGAGACATGTCCCATAATAATTTTTCCAGCACAATGTTAATCTATTTGTCATTAATCCTTCCCTGAAGGTGTGAGTTATTATCTGTTGCGCTTCATATAAGAATTAGTTCTTGTTTCACATTCATGATGTACACATGCACTGCACTGATGTAATATTCTATAATATTTATTATTTATTATATGAACCAGTTTTTGCCTGTTATGGCGTCATCAGATACGAAGATAAGTATATGGTTCACTGAAATTTTGTTGGATCAAAGATTTTAAACTAGTGCATGTACAGAGTAACTTAATTTCCAGAGACGAAAAATGTTAGTAATAGAATTAGGAATAACACATGATGGGATTATTTCAGAGCAAATGCGATGTAAGATTAGTTAACTAAGATAAAATATGTGACTCATTAACTAATCAACTGCAGACAAATTACAACAATTGTACATAGAAGAAAATAATTGAACAAGAACACGTGTGAGTAGTGTAAAGCTGTGACTGAACTAAATAATCTTGTCTTTAATAAGTCATAAATTACAAACAGACAGGAGATAATAGTGATATTAACCAGTGAGTAAAGCAGCTATGACTGTACAGAGTAATTTTTTTTTACACAACGTTAGAAATTATAGTAACTGAAGTATCAGTAAGAGGGGTAATTGACAGCATGTCCTGGATAGCATTATATATAGCATCTGCAGTTAGAAGTGGTGAATAAGGGAACTGTTTCTGGCCATTCAATACGATCTTGGGTTGCTGGATACATGTTTATTAATTTCCAAAGACACTTTTTGCCCAATGGTAAAGACAGCAGCCCTGCTTTGGAGAAGAATGGAACATTTAAAATCACTTTTATTTGTGGCAATTTCTATATAGGTCAGTCTGGCAGGGCACTTTGTACTTCGTGGAAATAACACCACAGAAGTTGGAAATTTAGACAAAGAGACTCTACTTTTGCAGACTCCCAGCTTAAGAAGACCATAGTTACAAGGTGAAACATGAAGTATTATGTCACATCCATAAAGCAAGGAAGATGAACTATTTTGAAATATTGTAAATTACTAAACATGTATCCAGCAACCCAAGTTTAGTACTGAATGGCCAAACACAGTTTCCTTATTCACTTCTTATAACTGCAGATGCTATTCATAATCCCATCCAGGTCATGCTGTAAATTACCCCTCTTACTCACATATCCCATTCCCTTTATTTCTTTTACTATAATTTCTCTCATACTGTAAAAATATTTTTACTCTGTACAATAATAGCTGCTTACTCACCTGCTTAATATTACTATTATCCCTTATCTGTTTGTAATTTGTGACTTACTAAAGACAAGATTATTTTGTTCAGTCATGGCTTTAGTATGTCACCAGAGTTTCTTGTTACATTATTTTCTTCTATGTACAACTGTTGTAATTTCTCTGTAGTTCATTACATTAGTTATTTTATTTTAGTTAACTAATCTTACATTGACTTCACAATGAAATAATCTCTCTTGTGTTATTCCTAATTCTATCATTAACATTTTTCATGGAGATACTTTGTACATTGTAACATACCCTTTTATTTATTTTATTGTTCCCGCTCGTTCGGGATCTGAATAGCAGCCCAAATTTAGATAATTGATTAATGTGACCGTGTACCTAATGGGCTGGCAATCGGATTGGACTGCTCAGGGGATGTTACATTCCGTATTGTCCTTCACAAATACTGTAATAAGTACTGTTTGGTGGTAAGAAGGACACAACACAGTTTCACAAACAAGATCTATATTCTTAGCAAAAACACAAAATAAGGAGACAGCCACTGCCTTCGTCAATACACTGTAAATGACGGCTAATCTCAGCACAGGTTTCTTTAGTTATTCTTAATCGTCACACGCAACATCCAATCACTGTAATCCAAGTAATGCCGGCACGGTAGACGCGGAAGTTCAATAGCGGCACTTAATATCACTGAAATCACTCTATAATTAAACTTTCTCACTTTCCCGTATAATACTAACACAAAGGGGTTAAACCGCGGCGATGGCCACTCCCTTTGTCGATAATTTGCATTAATTCAACTGCTGGCTTCTGCACAGCTCTGCCCGCCTCGCGGGAACCTACCACACCCTTACTTCAGCACATCTCCACTCTAACTGCCTCTCCGCCCAGTTCTTCCCGCCTCGCGGGAATCTACCCAAGCCGCACTCGGCACTCCGGTGAACCCCCTCTAGCTCTCGCGACCTGCACACACACTATTCGATAGTTGCCCTGTCGACCTGTGTGAGCGCAAACTTAGTAGTAAGGGCCTGCGGACCCCTTACAACATGCATTGTTTAAAATTGAGGAACCAACAAAATTTCACTGCACCACATACTTATCTTCATACCTGACAATGGTGTAACAGCCAAAAACCAGTTTGTGTAACAAATAATAAATATTTTGGAATCATATGTCTATGTAGTGCATGCTTCATTCATAATGGATAAAATATTCTACCAAGAAACGATGGAACAGTCAGTCAGTGCAATGATGCATTTCATCTATTCAAAGTATCTCATAAGTATCATGAGTGGTATACATGAACTAAATCTGTTCATCTATGGACCATCATGTATTTTGTAAGCCATTCAAGCCCAGAGTTGATACTGAAACAGATATTTTAAGGAATGATGTAATTCCAACATTTCTAGTATGGTCAATCTCAACCCTACTTAGTCCATATTTTATTTCTTGAAAATGGGAGGTGAAAGTGTAATGTGTAAGTTGTGATGATGTTGTAAGACCTCGATCTTTTTACACAAAACTGTTGCTTGTGATTGCTAAACCATCCTGGCGCTGAATGAGAATCCTAATCTTATCATTTTTATGAATCATCACTAAAGCAAAACGTCTGTGGAAAAATATTCCTCTTGTATGACTTGTTTGTCACACTGATCTGAGGCTGTTACATTGAGTAACATCATTGTGTGATTTCAAGCCTAACAATATAAAGGACTTGTAATTCTCTTGCATTATCAGATGATGCTTCCATTGCCAATCTGTGTACTGATGACTGAATCCGTTTTGTACCTTACACCCATTTTGATACTACTGTCTTAAGTACAGTTATATTAAAATTTCTTCACCTCGAAAGTTGACTGTTCTGCCATTCTGGACTGCTGTATTCAACTCGAGATGCTCTACTGTCTGGACAGTCACTGGCAGATATATAGCATTGCCGGCACATCAACGATTTTATATCTTGGGCCCACCGCAGAGAAGAATCCACAGATTGTTTCGATGAAGCGCACATTGAGATACAGATTTGATGCAACATTACATTCAATATTACACTCAAGACAAACCATGATGATGAGTAGAATTTCTTTCTTTTAGCTAACTCATAGAATTGTCCACATTCCTTCTCCAAAATTTGACTTCTTGATAAACCTGCCTGTTATCCTATTTTTATCTTCATTTTAAATATATTAACATTTCATTGTAACTCTAACCCAAGGTCCGTAAGGTCTAACCCTTCTGCACACTGTTTTGTAATTGCATTTCAATCGTCAATATCGTATGAGCCAGGGCATATCTCCACAACTTTATCAGCTCCTAGATGTAGTTCATTGTACACAGTGATATTAGGAGTGCTGTTGTATGTCTCCAGACAGATCAATGCAATACTCCATTCCCATACGCTTGGATAAATTGGCAGAAAATAATTTATGAGTAATATTGCAATCATTCTTTTAAAGTCAAGGTGTATGATGTCACATTTTAACCTCAACCCTATAGGGATGTGCATTATGCTTGTTTTTAAACAGTCATCAGGAAGAACATGAGGGAGAAATGTATAAATAGATATGTATCGAAGTTTTCGTGTTTTTTACATTGTTGAACACATGCTTGTTGATAAAGTAAGGTGTAAGTCTCTGAATTAATCAAAATGGAATATGTTATTACATTTTACACGTATGTTACCCGATAAGCTCCAGATCCTCCTCCAATATTTAGATTTACAATCTGCATTGTCTAGATTTCACATTCACTTAGACATAGCATTCCACATTAACATCCCGTGAAATATTGGAATGTGGATTTTTTTGAGTAATTTTTAGCAAAACTGTATTTGGAAGTGGTTTATCAGGAAGGAGCTTTCTCTTATGAACAGTCCAAGCCCTTTCCTCTGTGGCTTTAAATGTAAGGTAGAAGGCAAAAAGGGGCCTCTTCCCACAACTTTTGGAGTTTTGAGATTTTAAAATTTTCAAATTGAACATTAAATTCTGAATAGTTTGGTGCAACAGTCATGGCTATATTTTCATTCTTTAAGTAACAGACAACAGTTTATTAAATGAAAACTGTCATTTTGAGAAAATGCATTTATAAGTTCAAATTAACAAAGAACTTTTATGTTTAACATTTAAGAAATTAATTTGATACCAAAACATGTATATAAATATCCTCTTTCATACAGTATAGAAACGTGTTTAACAACTCTTCAGTTTCATACCATAAACTGAGCGTTTCTGACACTTCTCTGGAAGTCCAGGAACTGCTTTGTATTATCAGGCTCTGGATCGGCAGTTGCATTGCTGTTGGTTTCAGCAACAGGTTCAGGTTCTACTTGAGAATATAAAACGTCTTTGAATTCGTTTTTATAGTATGGTCTGATGTTTTTGAACAGGCATTCTTGAGATTTCCTTTTCATTACTTCCAAAGCCACTTGATTGGGCAACCTGTAAAGTCTATCTTGAGTGGGAATATCTGGTCCACAAACACATTTCTTGCAATGTCGATTTTGCAGTACACTTTAACTTGGTTGTCTACATGGAACTCGACGTGATTGTACTGAATTATAAGTGGCACTTTCTTGGCACTATCCTTATGAGAAAAAAAAATCCACGAGTCATATATTTTTACAAGAACTTCACCTTTTCCAATTTCAGCCATCACAGCGGAATTAACATTAGTTGTTGTTGAGGAGACAGAAGCTACTATGAATTATTGTTAAAAGCCTGAAGGCCCAAACACAAGCAAATTTCGTGTGGCCTACTGACATGAATGACATAACGAGTTTTAGTTTTTCTTTTGGCAAAACACCCATGCCAAATACCCTATCAACATGTTATTTTTGTTTTGTTCCAGGTAATTGGCGTTTTGGATAAACACTGTTTCTTCTCCTAAACAGTTATTTTATATGCATAAAATGCATATTTCAACCATCAGCTGCTTTCATTTTAAACCAACACTCTACCAGTTTCGGTCTTGGACCACCTTCACAAATGCAGTCCAAAGATACAAATAATTATATGTAGTATACAATACAAGTGTTAGAATGGTTTAAGTCACCATATTCCATTAGCCATTACTTAAAATGTGTAGAGCATGCCATGAATGTAAATATATGAAACAGGACTTTAAAAGCAAACAAACAAAATGGTTCAAATGGCTCTGAGCACTATGGGACTCAACTGCTGAGGTCATTAGTCCCCTAGAACTTAGAACTAGTTAAACCTAACTAACCTAAGGACATCACAAACATCCATGCCCGAGGCAGGATTTGAACCTGCGACCGTAGCGGTCTCGCGGTTCCAGACTGCAGCGCCTTTAACCGCACGGCCACTTCGGCCGGCGCAAACAAACAAATACTAAATGTACACAGAGCAGTACTGAAGATAAGACAATGACTGTATGAGTTTAGTGTTGTAGGATTGCCAGGTCCAATGATGTACACTATACTACATGTAATAAGCATTAATTTATTACTCCAAAGCACATGTGTACAGTTACACTCCTGGAAATTGAAATAAGAACACCGTGAATTCATTGTCCCAGGAAGGGGAAACTTTATTGACACATTCCTGGGGTCAGATACATCACATGATCACACTGACAGAACCACAGGCACATAGACACAGGCAACAGAGAATGCACAATGTCGGCACTAGTACAGTGTATATCCACCTTTCGCAGCAATGCAGGCTGCTATTCTCCCATGGAGACGATCGTAGAGATGCTGGATGTAGTCCTGTGGAACGGCTTGCCATGCCATTTCCACCTGGCGCCTCAGTTGGACCAGCGTTCGTGCTGGACGTGCAGACCGCGTGAGACGACGCTTCATCCAGTCCCAAACATGCTCAATGGGGGACAGATCCGGAGATCTTGCTGGCCAGGGTAGTTGACTTACACCTTCTAGAGCACGTTGGGTGGCACGGGATACATGCGGACGTGCATTGTCCTGTTGGAACAGCAAGTTCCCTTGCCGGTCTAGTAATGGTAGAACGATGGGTTCGATGACGGTTTGGATGTACCGTGCACTATTCAGTGTCCCCTCGACGATCACCAGTGGTGTACGGCCAGTGTAGGAGATCGCTCCCCACACCATGATGCCGGGTGTTGGCCCTGTGTGCCTCGGTCGTATGCAGTCCTGATTGTGGCGCTCACCTGCACGGCGCCAAACACGCATACGACCATCATTGGCACCAAGGCAGAAGCGACTCTCATCGCTGAAGACGACACGTCTCCATTCGTCCCTCCATTCACGCCTGTCGCGACACCACTGGAGGCGGGCTGCACGATGTTGGGGCGTGAGCGGAAGACGGCCTAACGGTGTGCGGGACCGTAGCCCAGCTTCATGGAGACGGTTGCGAATGGTCCTCGCCGATACCCCAGGAGCAACAGTGTCCCTAATTTGCTTGGAAGTGGCGGTGCGGTCCCCTACGGCACTGCGTAGGATCCTTCGGTCTTGGCGTGCATCCGTGCGTCGCTGCGGTCCGGTCCCAGGTCGACGGGCACGTGCACCTTCCGCCGACCACTGGCGACAACATCGATGTACTGTGGAGACCTCACGCCCCACGTGTTGAGCAATTCGGCGGTACGTCTACCCGGCCTCCCGCATGCCCACTATACGCCCTCGCTCAAAGTCCGTCAACTGCACATACGGTTCACGTCCACGCTGTCGCGGCATGCTACCAGTGTTAAAGACTGCGATGGAGCTCCGTATGCCACGGCAAACTGGCTGACACTGACGGCGGCGGTGCACAAATGCTGCGCAGCTAGCGCCATTCGACGGCCAACACCGCGGTTCCTGGTGTGTCCGCTGTGCCGTGCGTGTGATCATTGCTTGTACAGCCCTCTCGCAGTGTCCGTAGCAAGTATGGTGGGTCTGACACACCGGTGTCAATGTGTTCTTTTTTCCATTTCCAGGAGTGTATATACATTCTTGATTCTCGGTGCACTTGTGTACTGTTTCGCGCGGCCACAAAACTGGTCACAAAGAGCTTACCAAAACAAAGATATTACATGCGACTTGGTCAATAGTCGCCACATCAGCCACGCCCCCCCCCCTCCCCGCCCAGAGTGTGGAGCACAAAACATAAATATTGGGGATTACATGTAAAGGAAACAGCTAGTGGGGAGGGAGAGGGTGTTTAAACCAAAATCATACCTTATATTACATTACATTAGTAACTGAAGTCTTTGAGCCAGCAAGGGGGGGGGGGGGGGGGGGCGGTGGATGGTTCTGCCCTACCTGGTGAATCCTCGTACAGCAGTCGAGGGATTCAGAGGGAGGGGACAGTGGGTTGTGAGGAGCTGGGGTAGTGGACCTGAATGTCTGTTGCAGTACGTAGGACTTTTACATTTGAGGGTCAGTATCAACAGGTAAGGGGCAGACTGGAGAAGATGAATGTGGGTTAAGTTGCATTGGGGGAGCTGGCTCGTTCGTAGAAGACACACACATTATCTGGCTGCATAACAAAAAACACTTTAGAGCTGCAAATAAAATCTGTGTTGGCGTTCACTACTACTTCCATATACGCGTTGACAGAATCTCCACACGAGTCGTCGTCAGCGACATCACACATTCCGACGCTGGCGCCTGATACATCGCTTAGTCCTAACAGGGCAGAGGATGGGGGCTGCCTGTAGGAGGGGTGGTAGTTGTCACATGCATCACTCTGTAGGGGAATGTCACACGCACCTGTAGCAGTGTCACAAGACTGAGTGGGTAATGTCGCACATGCGGGAATGAGTGTCACTCATCCGCAGACCATCGGTAGATGGCTTGTGTGATGTACGTGTAGCAGGGGGTGGGGCTGACTGGGTGGGGTATCGGCAGAGACCACGCCGGTTTGAGGTGGCAGATATATACCGTTTGATGTGTGCCATTAATAAACACTTCAAACGTGTTGGTACGCAATGATATGACTCTGTGCAGGCCCGAATATGTAGGTCTGAGTCCCAGTTGGATGGTGTCATCATGCACCATGACATCAGTGCACGACGCCAAGTCCTTATGCAGAAATACTGAAGGGAACGATTGTAGTCGCAGAGGCGGCACGCAAATGTTAGTGATTAGCTTCTTAACATGCCCGACGAATGTCGAGTCGCTGATTTGATCTGGAGGAAGTGAAGGCTTGACTAGCTCTGCTGGGAGTGTGAGGGGTTCTCCAAATAATACTTCTGCCAGGGATGTGGCAAGCTCCTCTTTGTACGTGGCCCAAATGCCTAACATTAACCATGGTAAGGCATCAGCCCACTCACCTCTATGGCACATCAGGGAAGCTTTAAGCATTTGGTGCCAGTGTTTGACAAAACCATTGCTCTGGGGGTGGTATGCTGTAATCCTAAATCGTTTCACCCCAGACAGTTCACAAAGCTGTTGGAAGAGGGTGGACTCAAACTGGCGGCCCTGGTCAGTGGTGAAAAAAATTGGGCAGCCAAAGCATGAGGTTGGTTGGTTGGTTGGTTGGTTGGTTTGGGGAAGGAGACCAGACAGCGAGGTCATCGGTCTCATCGGATTAGGGAAGGAAGTCGGCCGTGCCCTTTGAAAGGAACCATCCCGGCATTTGCCTGGAGCGATTTAGGGAAATCACGGAAAACCTAAATCAGGATGGCCGGACGTGGGATTGAACCGTCGTCCTCCCGAATGCGAGTCCATTGTCTAACCACTGCGCCACCTCGCATGAGATCCACATTAATAAAAGGGCTTGTGTCACTGTGTCGGCTGTGATAGCAGTGAGAGGAATTACCTCTACCCAGCAGGTAAACCTGTCAATGGCGGACATTATGTAACAGAAGGGGCTCAAGGGGGGTAAGGGTCCGACGATATTGATGTGTATGTATTGGAACCCTCTTTTTGCCACATCGAACGTACCCATGGGGGGCTGTGCATGGTGTCCTGCTTTTGCCCGCTGGCAAGCCACACACGCTCGTGCCCAACTGCGACATTGTTTAATCACCCCAGGCCAAACGAAACGTTCACATACCAGACATGAAGTGGTGCGTATGCCAGGGAGTGCCAAGTCGTGGATACTATATGTCCCAGCAGAGAGTTGCAGGAATCACTGGACGTATGTGTCCTGTTGAAATGTCGCACCAGATGGGTGATGAAAACCCAGGAAGTGCCTGTAACTCTATTTTGAGTCGTGTTTTAACATCGGAGTGCAATGCGGGGAGTTCAGTATCCTCTGTTTGCAATTTAGGGAGTTCACTGAGGTCCAGTTGTGAAGATAAAACCAACACACGAGATAGAAAATCGGCGACGACGTTGTCTACCCCTCTGACGTCACTTATGTTGTTCATAAACTGACATCTGAGGTCCACATGCCGAAAACGTCTCAGGGATGAGTCCTTGCCTGGGTTACAGAAAGCGTATACCAATGGCTCATGGTTGGTAAATACTAAGCGACCTTTGATATCGTCTTGGAAATATTTTGTAGTGGCGTAAATAGCAAACAGTTCCCAGTCGAAGGTCGACCATTTACGTTGGGAAGCAGACAGTTTGAGGGGGGAAAAATCTGAGTGGCCGTACACCAGAACCGCCCCCACTGTTATATCACTTGTGTCTGTACTAAGCGAGATGGGAGCATCAGGAATGGGGTGAGCGAGCGTAACGGCCGTCTGTAAGGCTGACTTTAGGTTATCAAATGAGCGACGCATATCTGGAGTCTACGTGACTGCCTGAGACCCTGAAGTGTTTTTTCCTGGGAGAGCATAAGTCAGTGGGGCTTGCATGTCGGTGGCATGGAGGATGTGTTTGCGGTAGCAATTTGTGGTTCCAAGGGAGTGGGGGAGGCCCTGAAAACCTTTGGGCAAAGACACCGTACTTATGGCCTCGACCCGTTTGGGTAGGGGCGGATGCTGCCGGCAGAAGCCCTGTGGCCCAGAAAAGTGACAGTAGTGCGACACCATTTGCATTTAATAGTTGGAACATTTAAATGGAGTTCATGTTCCTCAAGGGAGGAAGAAAAAATTAACAAGTCATTCAGGTACGCATATGCAAAGTCCAGTTTTTGCACCAACACTGTTAACTAAATCAACGCAGTTATCAATTACGACCAGGTTTTTCCCACCATCATCCTCATCAGTTACCTCCAAAACATCATGACTTCCTTCCATTTCGATACAACATCGTCGGTATGAACAAGATTGTCGAAGTTATTACTGAAAGTGCATCCATATTTGTAACAAAGAAGTTTCTGAACGGTTAACTTGTTCTTCCTGTTAAGGAAGGTCTTCCTCTCCACTTCATATATCACTGCTTAAACATATTTCCGAAATACAATCTGCATACAGATTATAACCTTCATTGCTGTTGTTATTGTAGTCATCGCGATCAATCTTATTTAATATGTCTCAAACTTTATCTTCACTTATTACTTCTAGGCACACATCAGTCAGAGGCAGACACTACAAACTTTATAACCACTTTTAGTTTTAACTAGAAGCTCTACAGAAAAGTCATAAACAAACACAATAAGGTGTGTTGCTCCACTAATCGATTTGCAGTTGTTTGCATGGTTACCAGTACTTGTTTACAACCAACGACGACTGAATAGAATCATTCAACGTGACAGAAGTGCAACCCTTCCGCAAACTGCTGCAGATTTCAGTGCTGCGCCATCAACAAGTGTCAGTGTGCGAACCATTCAACGAAACAGCACCTATATGGTCTTTCGGAGCCGAAGACCCCTCGTGTACCCATGAGGACTGCATGACACAAAGCTTTACGCCTCGCCTGGGCCCGTGAACACCGACATTGGAATGCTGATGACTGGAAACATGTTACATGGTCGGACGAGTCTCGTTTCAAATTGTATCAAGCTGAAGGACATGTACGGTTATGGAGACAACCTTAAGAACCCATGGACCGTGCAGGTCAGCTGATGGAGGCTCTGTTATGGTGTAGGATGTGTGCAGCTGGAGTGACACGGGACCCCTGATACGTCTAGATAAGACTCTGGCAGGGTACACGTACGTAACTATCCTATCTGATCACCTGCATCCATTCATGTACATTGTGCATTCTGCCGGACTTCGGCAATTCCAGCAGGACAATACGACACTCCAGATCTCATAATTGCTACAGAGTGGCTCCAGGAACACTCTTCTGAGTTTAAACACTTCCGTTGGCCACCAAACGCCCCAGACGTGAACATTATTGAGCATATCTGGGTTGCCTTGCAACGTACTGTTCAGAACAAATCTCCACCCTGTCGTACTATTACGAATTTGTGGACAGCCCTGCAGGGTGCAGGGTGTCAGTTCCGTCTAGTACTATTTGAGACATTAGTCAAGTCCATGCAATGTGATGCGGCACTTCTGCGTGGTCGCAAGGGCCCTACATGATATTAGGCTGGTGTACCACTTGCCTTGGGTCTTCAGTGTAGTACTTTCCAGTGACAGTTCCATCATCCTGTTGTGTCTTTTCACTCCATCAAGCTGTCAGTGCACTGTTCGTACTATGACTGATGTACCTCTGGCTAATGATCCAGTTGCTGAAATTCCCACCAGTGCAAGAATTATGAATGCGATAGTTCCATCTGATATCTTAGGTAATGGTAAAACACGAGTTGGTTTAGCCAGTCTTCTTCTTCTTCTACTTCTACTACTACTACCACTACTACTTCTTACTCCTTTCGTCTTCAGTATACTTTTATCTGCTGACAATGGTGATTGGATGCAATTTTTTAACATCCTTATTCGTTCATCTATCTCTTAACTGGTCGATGAGCAGCACTCTTAACTTGTGGGCAGTTAATCCCAGTATCCAGTTCAACCTTGGTGCACATGCTTCATCAGATGAAAATGCCTAATATATTGTTCTATTCCAGTGTCCCTTCTTCCAGGTGTTTACTTGGCTTTATCGCTGAAATTCGTTCTGCAGTATGACAATCTGCAAAACTTTGTTTGCAGCGATATGATATTATCCTCTTTGCAAGCCTCATCCAGCAGATTAATTCCTTTATCACCAAGTGCTAGCGATTTCTCCAGATTTGTTGTTATATGATGGAACGTGTAAATCTACTGGTAACTTCTTTAGAACAAACGGACCTGACCTCTTTGAGAAAGTCCACACCGAAGCTGGTACAAGTGATCATGAGGCAGTTATAACAACAATAAATACAAAAAAAGTACAAAGGGTAACTAAAAGAAGCATAAAGATTTATATGTTCAGCAAACTAGAAAGAGAAACACTAATGTCAACCGCAATGTGGAACTTAAAACATATAGCTCCATATAGCTCATGTTGGGAGTATGTAGAGGAACTATGGCTCAAGTTTAAAAGAATAGTTGGCCATGCACAGGATAGATACTTACTCTGCGAGGTGCTGGGGCTAGCAGTGTATTTAACACTAAATTCTTCTAGGATCTTCATATGGAAATGATGCTCTAAGCCCCCCCCCCCTTTCCTAACTCCGACTTTTGCTGTTGCACATGGATTAAGAAGAAATGCGAACTGACTGTAATCGACCCTGCAAGTGGAGCAGAAAAGAGTTTGGCACCTGCAATAATTTAATTTGATATAAATTAATTAGATAAAGGAAAGTTTCATTAACATAGTGAGAAATGACTTTTGCTGTTGCACATGGATTAAGAAAAAACACGAACTGACTTTAATCAACCCTGCAAGTGGAGCAGAAAAGAGTTTGGCACCTGCAATAATTTAATTTGATATAAATTAATTAGATAAAGGAAAGTTTCATTAACGTACTGAGAAATGAAAGGGTTGCTCTATCAGTTAATAGAATGAAAGTTCTGGCCAAAATAACAATTTGATTTATTATGACTAAACTCAAAATAATAAACAAAATACATGAAACATTTACAATACATCAAATTGGATACTCAAATAAATTCTGTGAAGGTGAAGTTGTCCATAAACTAGATTGTGACATTTATGACAAAGTGGTATGTGGAGCCAATTCCTTTCAACTCAAATCTTAAGAGAAACACCCAGCCAACCCAACATTAATTGCTGCTACAGTAGTGAGAACTCAGACAATGACCACCCAAGACAGAACAGCGTTGGAAAAGACGAACAGGCGCGCTCTGCTGAGCTCTGATTATCACCTAGCAAAATTCCCTGACCTGCCGGTGCTGCAGACATACATTACCAAGCTGTCTTCTTAACTGCCAGGACACGATCTGGTGTACCGGAGGCGATGGCTGGTTGCTTCGACGTCCCGTCGTGGTGATGATAATGTCGCGAGTATAGCCCGAAACAAATTATCCTAGTCTGTTTGTTCCAGAGTAAAGACTTCCTAGCAACACAAATGCTCCTCTGAGGGAGACGAAGAAGGCTCGCTACACAATCACTGACGGTAGAGTGATTGATTTTAACAGGCGAAGTCACACAGTAACTCCGGTACAGTCAACTTTAGCCAAAACTGCTCAAGACAGACAACATAGGTCGCTTGTATGCAGAACGCTCAATTGCCAACTGTACTCGGAAAGTTACGTTGAAGTCGAAACTTCAGCAACTTCGTCAAACAGTTATAATTAAATGAAAGTATATTAGACAGCCAGAGCAGCGAGAGCTCAGTCTTGTAACCTACTCTGACCGAAAGGCGAGAGCCGACTCTCTCAAGAGCACCCGTACAAGTCGAACACAGAACATTCCCGCACACACGACAGTGGTCGTGGTTAAACGTTCCAATCAGCAACTCGAAAACCGGCGGAAAATTCCCCTCTATTGCCGACGCAGTACTATTCCACCAGTGGAGATACTTGGCGCCAATTTCTGCGCCGATTTTGCTACGTCACGGAGCTATTCCCTGAGCAAGCCAATCACAGTTATGATTTTACAGAAAACGCGGGAATTTTCCCGTCAAGACTGCCTGGGAACACAAGTCACTCCCACGCCTCGCTGGTAGCCCGCCAGAAAGTGTTTTCACTAAGTTTCTGCGAAGTAACGGAATCTCTAGCCCAGCCGCTCCGTCAGGCCCCTGTGGGCGTGTCGCCGCTGCTCTTATGACAATGTCGGTGTCTGGAAAGCATCCACTCGACTCCCTCACACCCGTCGGCATAACCCTTTCAAGGTCAGCAGAACACGCCTGTCACTGGACCACCCGGGTGTAGAGATGGGGGATCCGCTCTTGAACTAATTCATAGAGTTCAATCTTTCAAAGGAGTGAACAATCAGTGATTCAGAAAAAAAGAACGGTAGCTCCAAACGTTTCCCAGGCAGAGAGAGAGAGAGAGAGAGAGACGGAGCATATCAGCAGCGCCTCTGCTGGTCAGAGCACAGTGCACGCCACACAACACAGCCAGCGCCGGCCTCTGCCCTGCTTCTACCTTGGCTGCCTGCATTGTGCAGTGCCCCATTGGATTTTGTGTTTCACATATGCCGGGCCGTCTCTGTGCGTCGTCTGCCGTGTGCACTGTGCAGTGTCTGGCGCAGCTTAACTTCACATCGCACTCTGTCGGCGATCGTTTCAGTCGCACGTCCTGCCCTCTGGGCAGTTGATGCCAGCAACAGGACAGAGAGCCACCTAGCGGATAACATAGGAACTACTTGCAAAAACCTGCTCGCAAGGGAGCGGACGATTTGTCTCGGAGCGGGTGAGCTCCCCCCACCCTCGGAACTCGCCCGCTCAACGCTCACCCCACCGTCTCGACTCTAGCCAGAGCGTCGAGCAAAGCGACTCTGGTGTCACTCTGTCTCTGCGGTCTCAGCTCACGCAGTAATACAGCTCGCGGCTCGACCTGCTCGACTCAGCGCCTCTGCATCGGAGTTTGTCCCCACTGGATATTGTTCTTCGTAGTAATACCGCTATGTATATTACATTATTATGTTATGTATACATCAATTGTTTTTATTTTATTTTTATTTGTTTAAAGTGATTAGATTAGGTTCCTGATGACTACTCTTACTATAGGATTTTTATTATGGACACTCGAATACGAGCGAACCGATAAACGTATCGCAAAATGTGATACACCAATATTTTCCTTGTTTTATTCTGCGTAAGGCTATATGCAGCACTTTCGTTTTACAGTCAAATTTATATTTTTTTTTCTTATTCTGGTACGGATTTTGCGATTTTAGGCGTCTTCGAAAGGAAAAATATATGGCTTGCGATGTATTTGTATGAGGTTAATGAAATTTTAATACATTATAGCCAAATATATTGTTAATGTAAATCTCAAGCTACAACATTTTCCGATCACCCAAAAAACCACGCTAGTGCAAAATAAATCAATAATCAAAAACTTTGTCATATCGTGGAAATTTCAATAAACAATACAAAATTCTTACTCATTATCTATGTTACTTCAAAATAGGATCAAATAAGATCAAAATACAGGTATAGTACTGGAATAAACCAAGTTTAAAGGGCAATGTGCCTTTCATTTATTTTCTTTTGTAAATGAGTGGTGAGTCATGAAAAACAGCTAATTCATTTCAGGGAGTGAACAGTTCTGATTCAATCTCTGAAAAGAACAGTTTTGCCCATCTCTACCCGGGTGACGAGAGGCGCTTCGTGGGAAGTCCGCGTGTGAAGGAATAGCGACTTTTCACCGCATGCAATTAGAGAGGAAAATCGAATTACTCAGAGTAAGATAGAAATATGAGAGGGGACTCAAGCCACCTCTCAACTCAATAGAACAGTTCGTAATGGGAGAGATCCTCCAAGGTAAACAGCCACTGTAAAGAAACTTCTAAAGAAACAAAGACTTGTGCATAATAGATGTAGAACAATACACTGGGCTATAGATAGAGAGTCGCTCAGTGAAACATGTTCAGCAGTCAAGACAGGAATGAGTGACGTCTTCAGTGACTACCATAGCAGAATACTGTTAAATAAGATAAATACTGATAGATACTGCCTACAGGAAAATTAAAGAGACCTTTGGAGAAAGGAGAACCACTTGCATGAATATCAAGAACGTTGATGGAAACCCAGTTCTAAGCAAAGAAGGGAAAGCAGAAAGGTGGAAGGAGTATATAGAGGGTCTATACAAGGGCGATGTATTTGAGGACAATATTATGGCAATGGAAGGGGATGTAGATGAAGATGAAATGGAAGATATGATACTACGTGAAGAGTTTGACAGAGCACTGAAAGACCTGAGTCGAAACAAGGTCCCCGGAGTAGACAACATTCCCCCCCATGAACCATGGAGCTTGCCGTTGGTGGAGAGGCTTGCGTGCCTCAACGATACAGATAGCTGTACCGTAGGTGCAACCACAATGGAGGGGTATCTGTTGAGAGGCCAGACAAACGTGTGGTTCCTGAAGAGGGGCAGCAGCCTTTTCAGTAGTTGCAGGGGCAACAGTCTGGATGATTGACTGATCTGGCCCTGTAACACTAACCAAAATGGCCTTGCTGTTCTGGCACTGCGAATGGCTGAAAGCAAGGGGAAACTACAGCCGTAATTTTTCCCGAAAGCATGCAGCTTTACTGTATTATTAAATTATGATGGCGTCCTCTTGGGTAAAATATTCCGGAGGTAAAATAGTCCCCCATTCGGATCTCCGGCCAGGAACTACTCAAGAGAACGTTGTTATCAGGAGAAAGAAAACTGGCGTTCTATGTATCGGAGTGTGGAACGTCAGATCTCTTAATCGGGCAGGTAGGTTAGAAAATTTAAGAAGGGAAATGGATAGGTTAAAGTTAGATATAGTGGGAATTAGTGAAGTTCGGTGGCAGGAGGAACAAGACTTTTGGTCAGGTGAATAAAGGGTTATAAATACAAAACCAAATAGGGGTAATGCAGGAGTAGGTTTAATAATGAATAAAAAAATAGGAATGCGGGTAAGCTACTACAAACAGCATAGTAAACGCATTATTGTGGCCAAGACAGACACGAAGCCCACGCCTACTACAGTAGTACAAGTTTATAGGCCAACTAGCACTGCAGATGATGAAGAAATTGACGAAATGTATGATGAGATAAAAGAAATTATTCAGGTAGTGAAGGGAGACGAAAATTTAATAGTCATGGATGACTGGAATTCAAGAGTAGGGAAAGGGAGAGAAGGAAATATAGTAGGTGAATATGGATTGGGGCTAAGAAATGAAAGAGGAAGCCGCCTGCTAGAATTTTGCGCAGAGCATAACTTAATCATAGCTAACACTTGGTTTAAGAATCATGAATGAAGGTTGTATAAATGAAAGAACCCTGGAGATACTAAAAGGTATCAGATAGATTATATAATGGTAAGACAGAGATTTAGGTGCCAGGTTTTAAATTGTAAGACATTTCCAGGGGCAGATGTGGACTCTGACCACAATCTATTGGTTATGAACTGTAGATTAAAACTGAAGAAACTGCAAAAAGGTGGGAATTTAAGGAGATGGGACATGGATAAACTGAAAGAACCAGAGGTCGTACAGAGTTTCAGGAAGAGCATAAGGGAACAATTGACAGGAATGAGGGAAAGAAATACAGAAGAAGAAGAATGGGTAGCTCTGAGGGATGAAATAGTAAACGCAGCAGAGGATCAAGTAGGTAAAAAGACGAGGGCTAGTAGAAACCCTTGGGTAACAGAAGAAATATTGAATTTAATTGATGAAAGGAGAAAATATGAAAATGCAGTAAATCAAACAGACAGAAAGGAATCCAAACGTCTCAAAAATGATATCGACAGGAAGTGAAAATGGCAGGGATAGGTAGAGGACAAATGTAAGGATGTAGAGGCTTATCTCACTAGGGGTAAGATAGATACTGCCTACAGGAAAATTAAAGAGATCTTTGGAGAAAGGAGAACCACTTGCATGAATATCAAGAGATTTGATGGAAACCCAGTTCTAAGCAAAGAAGGGAAAGCAGAAAGGTGGAAGGAGTATATAGAGGGTCTATACAAGGGCGATGTACTTGAGGACAACATTATGGAAATGGAAGAGGATGTAGATAAAGATGAAATGGGCGATATGATACTGCGTGAAGAGATTGACAGAGCACTGAAAGACCTGAGTCGAAACAAGGCCCCCGGAGTAGACAACATTCCATTAGAACTACTGACAGCCTTGGGATAGCAAGTCCTGACAAAACTCTACCATCTGGTGAGCAAGATGTATGCGACAGGCGAAATACCCTCAGACTTCAAGAAAAATATAATAATTCCAATCCTAAAGAAAGCAGGTGTTGACAGATGTCAAAATTACCGAACTATCAATTTAATAAGCAGGTGTTGACAGATGTGAAAATTACAGAACTATCAGTTTAATAAGTCACAGCTGCAAAATACTAACACGAATTCTTTACAGACGAACGGAAAAACTGATAGAAGCCGACCTCGGCTAAGATCAGTTTGGATTCCACAGAAATGTTGGAACGCGTGAGGCAATACTGACCCTACGAATTATCTTAGAAGAAAGATTAAGGAAAGGCAAACCTACGTTTCTAGCATTTGTAGACTTAGAGAAAGCTTTTGACAATGTTGATTGGAATACTCTCTTTCATATTCTGAAGGTGGCAGGGGTAAAATACAGGGAGCGAAGGCTATTTACAATTTGTACAGAAAGCAGATGGCAGTTATAAGAGTCGAGGGGCATGAAAGGGAAGCAGTGGTTGGGAAGGGAGTGAGACAGGGTTGTAGCCTATCCCCGATGTTATTCAATCTGTATATTGAGCAAGAAATAAAGGAAACAAAAGAAAAGTTCGGAGTAGGTATTAAAATCCATGGAGAAGAAATAAAAATTTTGAGGTTGGCCGATCACATTGTAATTCTGTCAGAGACAGCAAAGGACTTGGAAGAGCAGTTGAACGGAATGGACAGTGTCTTGAAAGGAGGTTATAAGATGAACATCAACAAAAGCAAAACGAGGACAATGGAATGTAGCCGAATTAAGTCGGGTGATGCTGAGGGAATTAGATTAGGAAATGAGACACTTAAAGTAGTAAAGGAGTTTTGATATTTGGGGAGCAAAATAACTGATGATGGTCGAAGTAGAGAGGATATAAAATGTAGACTGGCAATGGCAAGGAAAGCGTTTCTGAAGATGAGAAATTTGTTAACATCGAGTATAGATTTACATGTCAGGAAGTCGTTTATGAAAGTATTTGCATGGAGTGTAGCCATTTATGAAAGTGAAACGAGGACGATAAATAGTTTAGACAAGAAGAGAATAGAAGCTTTCGAAATGTGATGCTACAGACAAATGCTGAAGATTAGATGTGTAAATCACATAACTAATGAGGTGGTATTGAATAGAATTGGGAAGGAGAGGAGCTTGTGGCACAACTTGACTAGAAGAAGAGATCGGTTGGTAGGACATGTTCTGAGACATCGAGGGATCACCAATTTAGTATTGGAGGGCAGCGTGGAGGGTAAAAATCGTAGAGGGAGACCAAGAGATGAATACACTAAGCAGATTCAGAAGGATGTAGGCTGCAGTAGGTACTGGGAGATGAAGAAGCTTGCACAGGACAGAGTAGCATGGAGAGCTGCATCAATCCAGTCTCAGGACTGAAGACCACAACAACAACAACAACAACAATTTTTCACAAAACCTCGAGAAATTCTTCTCATTTTTAAAGGATGTTCATGGCATCAAAGTTATTGTCCAGTCACTCATGGACGAGACTGAAACTGAAATTAAGAGTTGCAAAGCAAAAGCAGAAATCTTTAATTCTGCTTTCCTTTACAATGTAAAACCCAGAAATATTTATTCAACTTAATTATTGTGCTACTGAAAGATGAGTGAAACAGATGTCAGTCTCAGTGGCTTTCAGAAACAGGTGAAATAGTTAAAACCGGACAATGCCTCAGGGCTCCAAGGAATCCATATTAGATTCTATAAGCAATTCATTGCTGAGTTAGCGCCTCTGTTAACTATAATGTACCACAGATTCCTTAAACAAAAAACCGCCCCCAGTAGTTGGAAAAAAGTCCAGGCCACTCCCATCTACGAGAAGGGTAACAATAGTGATAAACAAAACTACCGTCCAATATTCTTAACATCAATTTGTGGTAGAATCTTAGAACGTATTCTGAACTCAAGCGTAATGAGGTATCTTGAACAGAAAGACCGTCATGTCAACCAGTATGCATTTCGAAAATATAGATCATGTGAAACCCAAATCGCATTTTGTCCCATGAGATCCTGAAAACTATGTACCAAGGCAGTCAGGTAGATGCACTATTTCTCGATTTCCATAAATCATTCGACTCAGCACCACACCTAAGCTTATTATCAAACGTACAACCATGTGGGGTACTGGATGAAATATGTGAATCGATTGAGAATTTTTGGTAGGCAGGATGCAACGCATTATCTAGGATGGAGAGTCATTGACAGATGCACAAATAAGTTTGGGTGTACCCCAGGGAAGTGTTCTGGGTCCTTAGCTGCTCACGTTGTGTACTAATGACCTCGTGGATACTATTAATTGTAGTAACAGACTTTTTACAGTTGTTGCAGTTATCTAAAATGAAGTGCAGCTTGAAGGAAGCTGCACAAATATTCATTCAACTTTGATAAGACTTCAAATTTGTGCAATGATTAGAAGCTTGTTTTAAATACTCAAAAATGTAAAATTGCGCACTTCACAAAACGTATTATCCTGTGAATATAATATCTGTGAGTCACAGCTAGACTCGGTCAACTCATATAAATACCTGGGTGTAACACTTAGCAGGCATATGAAGTAGAACAATGACATAGACTCTGTTGCAGGTAAAGCAAGCAGCTGACTTCGGTTTATTGGTAGAATACTAGGGAAATGCACTCAGTCTACAAAGGAGACGGCTGACAAGTCACTTGTGTGACCCATCCTAGAATATTGCTCAGGTGTGTGGGACTCATACTAAATAGCAATAGCAGGGGATGTTGAGTGTATAGAGAGAAGGTCAGCACGAATGGTCACATATTTGTTTGACCCATGGGAAACCATCACTGAGATGCTGAAAGAGCTGAACTGCCAGACTCTTGAAGACAGACGAAAACTATCCTAAGAAAGTCTACTAACAAAGTTTCAAGAACCAGCTTTAAATGATTACTCTAGTGGAAATGGAAATGGCGTGTGACGAGGGCCTCCCGTCGGTTAGACCGCTCGCCTGGTGCAAGTATTTCGATTTGACGCCACTTGGGTGACTTGCGCGTCGATGGGGATGAAATGATGATGATTAGGACAACACAACACCCAGTCCCTGAGCGGAGAAAATCTCCGACCCAGCCGGGAATCGAACCCGGGCCCTTTGGATTACTCTAGTAATATACTATAATCCCATATATTTTGCTCCCACGGCGATCATGAGGATAAGATTAGATTAGCTACAGCACAGAGAGACTAAACAATCATTTTTCCTGCACTCCACACATAAATGGGGCAGGTGAAAGCCGTAATAACTGGTACAATGGGATGTACCCTCTGGCATAAGCTTCACAGTGGTTTGCGGAGTATAGATGTAAATGTTGGTATAGATGTACTGCCATTATCATGTACGGTTCACAGCCTTTGAGACACATTATACTACTGCATGCTTGGAAGATTTGCACACCTTATTATACACTATGTCTTCAGCATTCACCCAGCTGTTGTGTGAGGAAGGGAAGCCAAGCAATTTAACCAAGACCTTATTCCCCCATCGTTTTATAATGTGCTCTGTGAGAAACATGTATGGTTCACTGCTCCTCCGTAATTCATCCACCTAAAAACTACCTTCTGTTTCACCTCCACTGTCGTCCTTTAAGATGTAAGTTTCAGGGGTTCTCTGTTGCACTTTGGAAACTGTGAATATCTCTGTTGACCAGTTGAGTAAGTTGAGTTCTGAAATGTGGCCTTGTATTTTGAAATACGTACTACATCAGCTATAATAAAATTCTGCTTGCGTAAATCCAACATTTTATACGATTGTCATCGGGCTTAGAAGCTCATTACCACAGATATCACGAAGTTCCATTTTTATTGTCCCATGTATCGTCTGTTTATACGGCCTAAATATTTATGGAGAGTATCCATCCATTTGTTTGTTTAGTTAAGAATAAAATACATCTAAATATGGGTTTTTAATGTGCTGTTGGAACATTTCATGATATTTTCCTTCAGCTGGGAGAATGTCCAGTAGCGGCGTATTCCACAATAGTCCATTACCATCTTCAAATATTTATTGTCAAACTCACCACCAAACCATTTTGAAGGTTTACCGATCACTGATTAGTCCTCATGTGCAGAAATTGTCACAAACCCAAGCAACTACGTTGCCAGTCTTTGCATTCACAGGTAGGGCTCAGGCAAATTTTGGGTATGTATCAATGACCATTAAATACATTTGAAGCCTTTATTTGCTTGCGAATATTGTCTAATATCTATGAGAACTACCCACCATAAGTCATGCAAATCTCGAATTGTAACATGCCTGCACTAGAGTGTATTGTGGAGTTCTCAGACTACAATCTCCATAATTATTCAGTAATTCATCTTTCTCAAAGCTCTGAAATGACTGACATGATTTCTTTTATGTAGCCATATTCCCAGTGGCAGCTGATGCTGTGAGCGGTCGTAACTGATCCATTATTTGGTTGAGACCATCGTAATATACAGGGTTTTTCTGTGATCCTTTTACAAACTTTGGGGACAGTTTCCTTACACCAAAACAAGGCAAAAAGTTCATATGAACATGTATCCGAAAATGCTTTATTTTCAAGTTATTAATGGAAGTTAACAATTAAGGTGACAGGAGCTCATTATACATCAACTAAAAATGAATGTGTAAAATATTCTCTTGCTGCTCAATAGGCATGCAAACATCGAATCATGAACTGCCACTCTGTTTCAAAAAATCCCTGACAGTTTCAAATGGTTTTGTAGGCTTCACGACAGGTCGATGAAGAGTTTCTGCAACTGGGTGCTCTGCTGTACACACCATTTGTTTAAGGTGTCCCCGGAGATAATAATCGAAATGCCCAAGTCTGTAGGAGCATGTGGGCTATGAAACTGGTCCTCCTCCACTTACCCATTTGTGGCGGTAGATACCAGCTACTGCATCACACACACTGAGAATGAAATGTGCTGAAACTTCATCATTCATAAACTATATCTTTCTTCTTGTTTGGACGGGCAAATCTTCTAGCAGGTCATGGAGTGTATCGTGAATAAAGCTCCTGTAGACAGCACCTGTAGCATGTGCTGAGAGAATGTATGTCCCTGCCAGTCACCTACAATTCCAGCCCACACATTAATATAATACTGATGCTGATGTCCAACCTGTATTGTAGCACTGGGATTGCAATTGTCCCACATAGTGACTTTACAAAAGTCATGGGATAGCAACACGCACATATACGGATAGCAGTAGTATCGTATACAAGAGTTATAAAAGTGCAATGCATTAGCGGAGATGTCATTTATACTCAGGTGTTGTATGTGAAAAGGTTTCCGATGTGAGTATGGCCACACTGTGAGAATTAAAAGACTTTGAATGTGGAATGGTAGTTGAAGTTAGATGTGTGGGACATTCCATTTCAGGAGCCGTTAGGGAATTCAGTATTCCAAATCCACAGTGTGGAAAGAAGAGTGTGGAAAGAAGGCTAGATTTCAGGCATTAACTCTCACCACGGACAACACAGTGACTGACGGCCTTCACTTAAAGACCAAGAGAAGCAAAATTTGCATAGAGTTGTCAATGCTAACAGACAAGAAACACTGCGTGAAGTAACTGCAGAAATCTATGTGGGATGTACGACGAAGGTATCTGTTAGGGCATTGTAGCGAAAACTGACATTTATGGGCTCTGGAAACAAGCTACCAGTGTGTGGATGTCTTTGCTAACAGCATGACACGGTATGCAGTGCCTCTCCAGGTCAGACCCTGGACGACTGGAAAACCGTGACATGGTCAGATAAGTCAGTTGGTAAAAGCTGATGGTAGGATTTGAGTGTAGTACAGATACCCTGGAACACTGGACCCATGTTGTCAACAGGGCACTGTGCAAGCTGGTGGTGGCCCCACTATGGTGTGGGCTGTGTTTACATGGAATGGGCTGGGTCCTTTGGTCCAACTGAACCGATTATTGACTGGAAAACTTTGTGTTTGGCTGTATGGAGACCATCTGCAGCCAATCATAGGCTTCATGTTCTCAAACAACGGAGGAATTTATGGATGATAATGCGCCATGTCACCGGGCCACAACTGTTCGTGATTGGTATGAGGAAAATTCAGGGTGTTCCACAATCCGTATTACAGGATTTTAGGGGTTCTGTAGGGGAATTAGTAGATACAGGTTCGATGTCGTTGCTGTCACACACATGTTTCTCTCTTGCAAGTGGACACGCAAGAAAACTACACATGTTATTTTTAGTAACAGGACTCAAAAGTTTTAAAACTGAACTGAAAAGTACACTCCTGGAAATGGAAAAAAGAACACATTGACACCGGTGTGTCAGACCCACCATACTTGCTCCGGACACTGCGAGAGGGCTGTACAAGCAATGATCACACGCACGGCACAGCGGACACACCAGGAACCGCGGTGTTGGCCGTCGAATGGCGCTAGCTGCGCAGCATTTGTGCACCGCCGCCGTCAGTGTCAGCCAGTTTGCCGTGGCATACGGAGCTCCATCGCAGTCTTTAACACTGGTAGCATGCCGCGACAGCGTGGACGTGAACCGTATGTGCAGTTGACGGACTTTGAGCGAGGGCGTATAGTGGGCATGCGGGAGGCCGGGTGGACGTACCGCCGAATTGCTCAACACGTGGGGCGTGAGGTCTCCACAGTACATCGATGTTGTCGCCAGTGGTCGGCGGAAGGTGCACGTGCCCGTCGACCTGGGACCGGACCGCAGCGACGCACGGATGCACGCCAAGACCGTAGGATCCTACGCAGTGCCGTAGGGGACCGCACCGCCACTTCCCAGCAAATTAGGGACACTGTTGCTCCTGGGGTATCGGCGAGGACCATTCGCAACCGTCTCCATGAAGCTGGGCTACGGTCCCGCACACCGTTAGGCCGTCTTCCGCTCACGCCCCAACATCGTGCAGCCCGCCTCCAGTGGTGTCGCGACAGGCGTGAATGGAGGGACGAATGGAGACGTGTCGTCTTCAGCAATGAGAGTCGCTTCTGCCTTGGTGCCAATGATGGTCGTATGCGTGTTTGGCGCCGTGCAGGTGAGCGCCACAATCAGGACTGCATACGACCGAGGCACACAGGGCCAACACCCGGCATCATGGTGTGGGGAGCGATCTCCTACACTGGCCGTACACCACTGGTGATCGTCGAGGGGACACTGAATAGTGCACGGTACATCTAAACCGTCATCGAACCCATCGTTCTACCATTCCTAGACCGGCAAGGGAACTTGCTGTTCCAACAGGACAATGCACGTCCGCATGTATCCCGTGCCACCCAACGTGCTCTAGAAGGTGTAAGTCAACTACCCTGGCCAGCAAGATCTCCGGATCTGTCCCCCATTGAGCATGTTTGGGACTGGATGAAGCGTCGTCTCACGCGGTCTGCACGTCCAGCACGAACGCTGGTCCAACTGAGGCGCCAGGTGGAAATGGCATGGCAAGCCGTTCCACAGGACTACATCCAGCATCTCTACGATCGTCTCCATGGGAGAATAGCAGCCTGCATTGCTGCGAAAGGTGGATATACACTGTACTAGTGCCGACATTGTGCATGCTCTGTTGCCTGTGTCTATGTGCCTGTGGTTCTGTCAGTGTGATCATGTGATGTATCTGACCCCAGGAATGTGTCAATAAAGTTTCCCCTTCCTGGGACAATGAATTCACGGTGTTCTTATTTCAATTTCCAGGAGTGTATAATGCTTATATTCTGATATATACCTGGTCATAGATTACGACGGCTATTAAAATGTAAAGTGTGATCTGAATAGGAGACTAGATTCCAGACAGGAAGCGGTCATTATGAGGTTACTTTTGGAAGACTGCATGTCTTTAATGATAGTTAAAATACAGAAGAATTCTTTTTGGCCGTAATAAATATTCCTCTACTTCGCAAGCAGTAAGAAAATTAACCCAACTTTACTGGCCCAATACGTGAGACGAAACCAGAGTCTATAGCAAAAAGGAAATGATAAAGCCGAGTTTCGCTGTCCGCCAAGTAGGAAGTTCTCTGACACGAGTGTCTGTACCACAGTTGAAACTGACATCGTTAATTGATGGTACTCCCTCTGCAAAAATTAAACGAGTCCTAGAAAGAAGAAGCACACGGCACTCAGGAACAGGGCACAACAGCATTAGAGTTGCACCTGAGTTGCCTATGAAAGAAATGATTCTGAAGCCGTCATTCGATTTGACACTTCGATAAGGTGATGGGAAGCCTCTCTGTAACATTACCTGTAGTTGACGGAAGTTAACGACTTTCACTTCCAGTCAGTGAGACTTTTCCGTCTGTTTATTCAGAACAAGTTGACAACCAAACCTATGAGAGATGTCCACACTGGATTCGGACATATGAAGTTGCAATACTTCGATCAAAATCTTAAAGTCCAAAGTTTTCAAGGCAACGTATATAAATTTCGCACTGTTGTTAAGGTATATTATATGGATACACACATACGTTTTTCATGCTTATTGTAGTTGTAAGTTTTTAATTATAAATAATTGAAGCTTTTTCAGCAAGGCGAGTACAAATGTTCCTTTTTTGAAAAATCTCTCCTAACTAATTTAACGTATTTTTGTACAAAGTTTGACATACCATTGCTACAAATATCTGTGAACCAGAATAGTAACACCTTCTTTTGCTACATTTTTATAGTTCTCCAAATTTCTGTGAAAAAAAAAACAAATTTTAGGGCTTTTCTCTTACATAAAGGCATTCCTCTTACAGTAAATGAAAATTCTTTTCACAGAACGTTTCACAAGAGTATTGGCTAAAGGCGTGACAAATTTAAGTACTATAATGTCGGTAGTTGTAGGAAAAGATACATAAAGTTACCAAAATTTAAGTTAGGGGAAACCTGAATCTAAGATTTGACAGGGTTTGTTTTAGGCATTATCTTATCTGAGTGAACTAGTGCAAACCGTACGCATGCTCCTCCTCATCCTAAGGCAGTCGTTTCTTTGCTTGTCCTCTTACGTTAACCTCAGTTTTAAACTGAGAAACAATAATGTCAGCTGCATCAATTCTCCTTTATCGATTTCCTTCAGTATCGTCAGTGTGAAAGCTCCTGGATCAATTCCTAGCCCCCATAGAGTCAGTAGCTTGCCAAGACTAGAATAGTTAAAAACTAAACAAGCATCAGACGCTGCAACTTCATCAAAAGTTGGGGAAACAAATTTTGTCTTGTGGTATGGTTCTCCAATCAGAGAATTGTAACTTTCACTAGAACTGTGAGTTTGTCATGCGTCCATATTTGTAGAAGTTCTGGATCTGCTAAACACCGAAATGTTCCCCACATAGTCACTGCATGAAACTGGAAGAAAACGCCGCATGAATAAATTATATGAGAAAATACAGGGCAACAAAGGGGTCTTGCCCCGTGCAAGCTTTTGTTAATTATTACTTTTATCATACTAGGGAGTCGAAATGAAACATAAAATTCAGGAACTGAGATTTCAATACCATGCAGTTCTTAAAAATACAATAAAATTTCATTTATAATTTTGATCGCTTTCGCGTACGGAAGCAGTTGCACAATTTTCCTCAGTCAGTAACAGAGCTGAAATACAATAATGTTTGTTCTGAAAAGTCGAAGAACACGGGACAGGTAAACTAGAGACGCAACTCCTGTGGACAAGCGTATATAGGGGTACCAGAGGGGAATTAGTAGATACAGTTCTTAATAAGGAACATTTTTCCAGAAATGTAAGTAAAATAAATTTTACGGCCGGATCACTCTTGAATCTCCCTCTTCACGATTCATGTGCAGCGGAGACAATAAGGTCCGAGCTGTGTGCTTCACAGTAGCCCATGACATGGACAAAGTTTCGAGTTGTCGTCGCCGGGTTCTCTCCTACGCAGACGGAGGACGTCCTTTTCAAAGTCAAGAGTGGAGCGCGTTCGTAGAACACCACAATCAACCCTCCCAGCGGCAAACGTTTAGGTTTTTGCAACAATTGTCGTAGTCGGACGAAAATGGTACACACGTCAAAAAAAGTTATGCATCACCTCGGTTCCGAGAGTTCCGGAATCTGTACAGAAAATTGGAATAGAGATCAACATAAACATCATTTCCGCCCTTTTTATTGCTCACGAAAACCACACATTGCATGTTGTACCACCATACAGCGAGACCTTCAGAGGTGGTGGTCCAAATTGCTGTACACACCAGTACCTCTAATGCCCTGTAGCATGCCTGTATTCGTCGTGGCATACTATCCACAAGTTCATCAAGGCACCGTTGTCCAGATTGTCCACTCCCCGATGGCGATTTGGCGTAGATCCCTCAGAGTGGTTGATGGGTCACATCGTGAGTAAACAGCCCTTTTCAATCTATCCCAAGCATGTCCGATAGGGTTCACGTCTGGAGAACATGCTGGTTACTCTAGTCAAGAGATGTCGCTATCCTGAAGGAAGACCCTCACAAGTTGTGCACGATGGGGACACGAATTGTCGTCCATGAAGACGAATGCCTCACCAATATGCTGCCGATATGGTTGCACTATCGGAGGATGGCATTCACGTATAATACAGCCGTTACGGCGCCTTCCATGACCACCAGCGGCGTACGTCGGCCCCACATAATGCCACCCCAAAACAGCAGGGAACCTCCACCTTGCTACAGTCGCCGGACAGTGTGTCTAAGGCGTTCAGCCTGACTGGGTTGCGTCCAAACACGTCTCCGACGATTGTCTGGTTGAAGGCATGTGCGACATTCGTCCGTGAAGAGAATGTGATGCCAATCCTGAGCGATCCATTCGGCATGTTGTTGGGCCCATCTGTACCGCGCTGCATGGTGTCGTGGTTGCAAAGATGGACCTCGCCATGAACATCGGGAGGGGAGTGAAGTTGCGCATCATGCAGCCTATTTCGCACAGCTTGAGTTGTAACACGGCGTTCTATGGTTGCACGAAGCGTTATTGAACATGGTGGCGTTGCTGTCCGGTTTCCTCCGAGGCATAATCTGTAGATAGCCGTCATCCACTGCAGTAGTAACCCTTGGGCGGCCTGAGCGAGGCATGCCATCGACAGTTCCCGTCTCTCTGTATCTCCTCCGTGTCCGAACAACATCGCTTTGGTTCACTCTGAGACATCTGGACACTTCGCATGAGAGAGCCCTTCCTGGCACAAAGTAACAATGCGGAAGCGCTCGAACCGCGGTATTGACCGTCAAGGCCATGAAATGAATGGAAAACTTAACATCAAAACCTGCTCCTGCCTTTTCAACATGCTTGACAGTATGTATTTCGAAGTCGAAGCTTCGTAATCAGGGCTTCAGTTGTTACATAAGGAGCTTCACTGCTGTGCTAATACTCCAAAAACACGTATCGGCAAATAATTATGAACTTTCTACCACATGTGTTACTTTGTTATATCAGCATAACGCAGTGCCATTTTCGGAAACTTTGTCTGTTGATATTATAAGCAACGTGTGTGTGTAAGGCGGGGGGGGGGGGGGGGGGGAGGGGGGGAGACAGTTCGCTGTGATGCCGTAAACAAATGAAACCAACAAAACTGGCGATACGTATTTCTGCCGTGTTGCGATGACAATGAAGGACTTTACATAAGAACTAAAGCACTGATTACGAAACTGTGACTTCGAAACGTACATTGGCATAGAAAAACGTGTTTCAAAATTCAGCAGACGTGTCTTCCAGCAAAATAACGAATGGTTATACGTTTGTCTTGATTAACATTAATTTTTTTTGTCTATCATCTTATGAAGCATTTCATGAGAACCCCATAATGAGATCTGTAGTATAAACATACAGTATAAGGGATGATGTCAAGAGGTATACATTGCTACAACGTAGTGAAGCTGTGGAATCAATAGAAAGTATCTTGTCGCTTGCGGTGTTACTACGAATTCCTTGCTTCAGTGGAAGCGGATAAGGTTATCTTGAATTAAAAATAGTTAGCTGGTTGACAACGGGTCGCCACGTAGCAACACCACATTCACGATAGTGTTATGTGTTTCTAACCTCTCTGACGTTTACCAGGATTTATCTCTTAATCTTCCAATACAGCATAATTCAGTAGTAAGCTCTTTTTCCCGTAGTACGAAGAGAATGGACACCAGCTTTGCACCTTGTAAAACGTTCAGTCAAAAATTCCTCGAAATTGAGAAACAAACAAACGTCGTCTTCTATATCGATAACTCTCAGAGATGATGCTTTTAACTAATGTTCGAGGTTATTTCTTGACTAGCTGTTAATGCTATAAGTAGTTGGTACTTATTTATAGCAGCCAGAATACATTAATCAGCTTCACTATTTCTTATATTTCATTCATAAGAGTCGACTGCATAAGAAAATCAGCAAAGAAATTCCTAATACTTCATGAATCAATTTTAAGATTCAGAGCAGTAATTACTTGAGCGTATAAATCACACGATGAGAACTAGTGTTCTCGACAACGTATAAGCTTGACACAGCTTTAATGTTCACTCTTAGAGCTCTCATACAGAAGCATTACAATTTTAATAAACATTCATTTCGTTTTTACACACTACTCTTCCAGAAATCCATGACAACGTCTTTTTGTATGTCTTCCGGACGTTGGCCATGTCGGGAGATCGTCACCGGACCACATGTGTGTTGTACATGTAATAGACACAGTGCTTTAGTCCAACATTCGAAATACCACATAACACTTAAAAAATAAAAACTTCAGGTTACCTGAAATACAAGGATGTATCAGTCAATAAAATTGAAACACTACACGCTTCCTACTCCGTTCTTTAATACCATCAGTGCCCAAATGGACACCTTGTACCATGTGCTATGCACTATTTCGAACTCCCTATGTTAGTTTGGGCATGGATTGTGATACCGAATGGAGTAGGAAGCGACAACAGGTACATTTCTCAGCTTCACTGCGTTGTAGCAACGTATGCCTCTTAATTCTTATCTTATATTGTCCGTTGATTCCATATATCCAATGAAAGAATTCTCACAAAATGCTCCATGAGTTGGGTAAACAAAAAAATTATTTGACTACCAAGAAAACTGCATTACCATTTAGTGCCGTAGATGGTCGCAGATCTCCTGAGAGCCTTTTTGCCTAATGTGATAAATAACGAATGGCAGACGAAATGTGGAAGACATAAGGAGCATACCAGCACAGCGAAGGAAGGATTCCTTATTGTGAGAGAGCTACTAGTTGCAAACATATGCGCTAATCTGAGGAAGAATTTCTTTCAGACTGTACGTCTGGGCTATGCACTATGTTGTTGTGGTCCTCAGTCCTGAGACTGGTTTGATGCAGCTCTCCATGCTGCTCTATCCTATGCAAGCTTCTTCATCTCTCAGTACCTACTGCAACCTACATCCTTCTGAATCTGTTTAGTATATTCATCTCTTGGTTTCCCTCAACGATTTTTACCCTCCACGCTGCCCTCCAATACTAAATAGGTGATCCTTTTATGCCCTACCAATCGATCCCTTCTTCTAGTCAAGTTGTGCCACAAATTTCTCTTCTTTCCAATTCTATTCAATACCTCCTCATTAGTTATGTGATCTACCCATCTAATCTTCAGCATTCTTCTGTAGCACCACATTTCGAAAGCTTCTGTTATCTTCTCGTCTAAACTATTTATCGTCCATGTTTCACTTCCATACATGGCTACACTCCATACAAATACTTTCAGAAACGACTTCCTGACACTTAAATCTATGCTCGATGTTAACAAATTTCTCTTCTTCAGAAACGCTTTCCTTGCCATTGCTAATCTACATTTTATATCCTCTCTACTTCGACCACCATCAGTTATTTTGCTCCCCAAATAGCAAAACTCATTTACTACTTTAAGTGTCTCATTTCCTAATATAATTCCCTCAGCATAACCCGACTTAATTCGACTACATTCCATTATCCTCGTTTTGCTTGTGTTGATGTTCATCTTATATCCTCCTTTCAAGACACTGATCATTCCATTCAGCTGCTCTTCCAGGTCCTTTGCTGTCTCTGACAGAATTACAATGTCATCGGCGAACTCAAAGTTTTAATTTCTTCTCCATGGATTTTAACACCTACTCCGAATTTTTCTTTTGTTTCCTTTACTGATTGCTCAATATACAGATTGAATAACATCGGGGATAGGCTACAACCCTGTCTCACTCCCTTCCCAACCACTGCTTCCCTTTCATGTCTCTCGACTCATAACTGCCATCTGGTTTCTGTACAAATTGTAAATAGCCTTTCGCTCCCTGTATTTTACCCCTGACATCTTCAGGATTTGAAAGAGAGTATTCCAGTCAACATTGAAAAAAGCTTTCTCTAAGTCTACAAATGCTAGAAACGTAGGTTTGCCTTTTCTTAATCTATTTTCTAAGATAAGTCGTAGAGTCAGTATTGCCTCACGTGTTCCAACATTTCTACGGAATCCAAACTGATCTTCCCCGAGGTCGGCTTCTACCAGTTTTTCCATTCGTCTGTAAAGAATTCGTGTTAGTATTTTGCAGCCGTGGCTTATTAAACTGATAGTTCGGTAATTTTCACATCTGTCAACATCTGCTTTCTTTAGGATTGGAATTATTATATTCTTCTTGAAGTCTGAGGGTATTTCGCCTGTCTCATACATCTTGCTCACCAGATGGTAGAGTTTTGTTAGGCCTGGCTCTCCCAAGGCTGTCAGTAGTTCTAATGGAATGTTGTCTACTCTCAGGGCCTTGTTTCGACTCAGGTCTTTCAGTGTTCTGTCAAGCTCTTCACGCAGTATCATATCTTCTATCTCATCTTCATCTACATTCTCTTCAATTTCTATAAATTGTGCTAAAGAACATCGCCCTTGTACAGACTCTCTATATACTCCTTCCACCTTTCTGCTTTCCCTTCTTTGCTTAGAACTGGGTTTCCATCTGAGCTCTTGATATTCATACAAGTCGTTCTCTTTTCTCCAAAGGTCTCTTTAATTTTCCTGTAGGCAGCACCTATCTTACCTCTAGTGATATGCGCCTCTACATCCTTACATTTGTCCTCTAGCAATCCCTGCTTAGCCATTTTGCACTTTCTGTCGATCTCATTTTTGAGATGTTTGTATTCCTTTTTGCCTGCTTCATTTAAGTCATTTTTATGTTTTCTTCTTTCATCAATTAAATTCAATATCTCTTCTGCTACCTAAGGATTTCTATCAGCCCTCGTCTTTTTACCTACTTGATCATCTGCTACTTTCACTATTTCATCTCTCAAAGCCGCAGTATAAGGCAAAGTATCATGGGCTGCGGGAAAGACGGAAAAGAAGAGAATCGGAGCATTTGAGACGTGTGACTGGATCAAAGGCTGAAAGAATATTTCTTAGAACACGAGGGAATATTTTAATGGTACGTTATAGGGAGAGCTGCAGAGGGCCAAAATTGTAGGAAAAACCAGAGTCTGAAATAAATGAAATAAGTGAGGACTATCGTGCAAAGGAAGAAAGGTTAAAAAATGTGACCATGTATACAGTAAGAGTATAAACGCTACACCTTTGAGTTAAGTTTTAAAACCTGTGGGTCCTGTTACTAAAGGTAACATGAGATGTGTTCTCCATCTGCAACAGAGCAAAAACGTGCGTAATGACAAATACATCGAAGAAAAACACGGAAAGATATAAGAACAGTAGTACAGTTCCTGTGGAGATCAATCATCTCGTAATTAAGAGATCATTAAAATAAGACGATACTGGTGACACCACAAATGTGCTGGAACATGTCTAGACATGAAAGGTAGTATAAGAATATTTTTACAGTTTGCATAAACTGGCGGAATCCAATTCCTTAATTTCATCTGTAGCTGCCTGGTAAAACAATGTTAAATTTGAAACTTCCTGGCAGATGAAAACAGTAGGCCAGATTGAGACTCAAACTGGGACCCTTTGCCTTTCATGAGCTAGCCAAGCACGATTCATGACCAATCCTGACACATTTACTTCCGCGGTACCTCGTCTGCTACCTTCCAAACTTCGCAGAAGCTCTCCTGTGAAACTCGTGATCCGGCACACAGTTTCAGTATGGCAGGAACTTTCATATCAGTGCACACTCCGCTGCAGAATGAAAATTTCATTCTGAAATTTTAAATTTACCAACGAAAACACAACTGTAGATGTTCTACAGTGTTTACCTCGCGGACGGTTTATCGCTTACAATGCCACCGTCGGACGACAAGTGAATGACCTCGTCGTCAAAGAGGAAAGCCTCCCAGTGAAATATTTTACATAGGGGACGTGTGCTATAGTCCTCAGAACAAAAGCCATTTTTTATTATGAAAACTAAAATTATTTTCTGAGAAGAGGTAAAGTGAGACGGTGCTTAAATTTCGTTGAAGTCTGGCTGAGTATTACGTTTTCTGAGCACATAATGGGTGAATGCGCATACTTAGAACTACTTAAGCCTAACTAACCTAAGGACATCACACAACAAGCAGTCATCACAAGGCAGCGAAAATCCCTGACCCCGCCGGGAATCGAACCCGGGAACCAGGGCGCGGGAAGCGAGAACGCTACCGCACGACCACGAGCTGCGGACTTTGACTATTCAGAGATGTCACAAAACCCGCCCAACAACCAAGCATCAGCAGCGCCTATTAGACGGAGGGGATCCGACAACCGATCTGTTCCAGTCATTCCACCAGGAAGGAGGTACACGGCTATTTACATCCGACCTAGCAGAATTCATCCACTTCATCACCGCCTTGATGTTCAATTTGTCGTTAATCTCATTTTTGCTTGTCTTTGGCTCACTCTAAATCCACATTTTGTGCTCAGTAGATTGTTCATCTCATTCAACTGGTCTTGTAATCCTTCACGTTCACAGACGATATCAATGTCTTCAGTGAATCTCATTCCACATTGTGGCATTGCTTCAGAGTGCTTTTATGGTGTAATTTGTGCAATCTGCAGTCGAAACATGTGGTATAGATACAGGTGTCTGGTATTCTTTAGCAGCTGGTCACCGTCCTTCCGAATAAATTCGAGCTCACGCAGACGACTCTCTACCGATGATGCGGAAACGGACCACGGCTAACCCGAAAATTCCCCGCAGACAGACGGCGGGCAGCAGCCGCTTCCCTTCTTTTTTTTGCCGAAGGTTATGGAGGCTCCATGGCCGAACGCGACTGACGCCAGCTCCGAAGCAGAGAAGACGCTTTTCGGTTTCCGCCATCTCCGCTTTAGGCCGTCCAGCGCCGCCGCTGTCGGTCCAGCCTCCCGCGAGAGGCGAAGCGTCCAGAAGCCGGTGACGTCAGCCGGCGGCATTCGAATCGCGCCAATCAGAGGTTCCGCTTGTATAAAGCTGGTGGGAGGCGGCCGCAGCCGGTCGCAAGGCGATGGCCATTGGGCGGCGCCGCAGTTGGCGGTTCGTCGCCTGTCCGCGCGTAGCAGTCTCCGGGCCCCGGGCCCCAGTCGGCGTTTGCTTCTCGTCTCGCCTCCGCACCGCACCGCTCTGTGCAGGTAAGACCCAGCTTCATTACATCACCCACCACTTAGCCTTTTTAGCGCGGTCTGCTCGAGCGGGGGGCAGTGAACTGCTGCGGCGTCGACGTCCGTCTTCTGTTACGTGTTGACCCACTACAACAGTGGTTACAGTAACTGGATCAACCCGTATATACTTCAGCGTTAGCCACGTCTTCATTGCGAGAGACCTCGAGCAACGCGACATTATCAGATCTCTAGCACTTCTGATAATGTAAATTTGTCTGCTGCTACACAAGTGGACGCTAAGTAATTGCTCGATCGGTTAGGCTACGTAAGCATGGTGTCTTTATTCTGTTGCCACATTGTGGCATCGATCGTTTTTAACTGTGATTTCTCAAATTGGGTGCGGAATTAACAATTTTTGTTAGAGTTTGACTATGATGACATGACTTGCACCGTAGCCTGAGGCTTAGATTAGGTTGGAAGATGGCAATTTGGTTGAGTGCTGGCGAAGTTAACGATTGTCATTGCGAAATAAAGATGTGATAAGAGACTGAGCGGTATAGTAGACGGTCTACCTTCTTTCCGTATTTAACGCAAGTTTCATTATACATTGAACTGCGTGGTACACAGATCTTTCATTACGTAAGATCAAATATTTTCACGCATTATGCTCATATATCGTTGTTCACTAATGGAAATGTACTATGTAATTCTTACCGAGTTTACAGAATAAATTTGTCCTATGATGGCTGAGGAATAGGCCTGTGTTTGACTGTCCAGACCATTCTCATGAAGTTAAATTGCTCGTTCCAAAAACTAGTTGGCTTTTATTTTTCGTTCGTAGAGAAGTGTAAGATGTTCACTTACACATTCACTTAAAACTGTTCATATTCCGTGGCTATTTGAAGACAGTACCCGCAAGTACTGCGCCGTAACCACGAGATCATTGTATGGGTTATTTGTCACTTGCTATTTCATCAGGGGATGCTGAGGGAAAATATGGCTATCCTCCATACGCATGATAGGTCTTTTCTCGCAGCCTCAGCTTAAAATATGGAAATACTTAAATTTTAACAGCGATTTATTACCTGTGGTGACATTTCAGCAAAACGGCTACGTAGCGTACCTTGAGGTCTAGATTAGGTTGTGAGTTGGCGAAGCAAGCAAATGTGAATACAAAGTAAAGGTCGCTGTAATACGTTCATCTTTAACGTCACTGAACTGCACAAGACACATCTTCGGTGTGTATTCTGGTGCATGTTATGGAGACGTATAGTGCTTAAACTATGAAAAATGCGCAATCGTTATGAAGTCGTTACTGCGGTAGTTGGAATGAACCATGAGTTTCCGATACAATAGAATATTTTTCCTTTACAGTTGCAGTTTAAACTATTTCCGTGACACGTTTTTGAGAGTTGTAGCATTTTTTGACAAACTTTCTGTTAACGGAATGAAGATGCTTTAGATATTATTTTAAGAGCGTTTTCTGGGTCAATTCTGAGAATAGTAGTAAATACCACAGCGTATGTAACTCTTGAGTGGTGTGTCGTGTGACAAGTGGTGCTGACAAGTTAGTGGGGAACATGCGCTGTTGGACTTCGTTCTCGAACCGCTGTGTTTGACGGGTTACAGGACCAATTGGAAAGTTCTCGTGGTTTTGATGCCATGTGGAGCAGTAGTCGACTCTTTCTCTCGCTATGATTTCCGTGTTGAACAGTAGGCATGTATTACAATGTAAAAGAACATTGTCAAGCTCTTTGTTGGACATTTTGAGACATGCCACGGTGTGCTGTGATACTTTCGTGACCTTTCAGGAAGGTTTTACGTTTAGTCCCGGTGTAAGTTTAGAGGAAGATTTGACAGCGTAATACGGGCCCTAGCAACAGGCAGGAAAGTGTAAAGCGCGCCAAGAGTGTGGGAGTAGAGGGCCGCCATGTTTAAGAACCACCCGCGCACCGCCGGGCTTGCGTCTCACTATCGCCGACCAGCATTCCGGAATATCTACGTTCCGGATGTAGGAAATGACCCTTTACTGAAAGAAGCAATATTTGCGTTCCAGAATGAATTTGCACTCTGCGTTGGCGTGTGCTCAGATTTGAAACTTCATGGCAGGTTAAAGCTGTGTCGGACGGGGACCTGAACCTGTGGCAAGTGTGCTACAGCCTGAATTTGAAGCCCGGCACGACTGTACTTCCGCCAGTACCTCATTTCATAGTATCGAAACTTTACGCAAGTTCTCCTGCATAACGTTAGGAACTCCGACCAAGAAGAAAAGATGTCGTGGAGATGTGGCTTAACCACAGCCTGAGGGATTGCTTCCAGAATGAATTTTCACTTTACAGAGGAGTGTGCTCTGATTTGAACAAAAGTGTTTCAATTTGACAGGAAGTTTCAATATTCTCGCTGCAGCTTTAGCTTTCCCCACGCACTGAAACTGAGAAAGTCGTTAATGTTACTCATTGCACAACGTTGCTGAAAATTTTGCAATTTGAAATGATGGCCCATAATTAACATAAATCAAGCACGCTTCTCACAAGGGAACCTCCTCATCGCACCCCCCTCAGATTTAGTTATGAGTTGGCACAGGGATAGGCCTTGAAAAACTGAACACAGATCAATCGAGAAAACAGGAAGAAGTTGTGTGGAACTATGAAAAAATAAGCAAAATATACAAACTGAGTAGTCCATGGGCAACATAGGCAACATCTAGGATAACCTGAGCACAAGAGCGCCGTGGTCCTGTGGTTAGCGTGAGCAGCTGCGGAACGAGAGGTCCTTGGTTCAAGTCTTCCCTCGAGCGAAAATTTTATTTTTTATTTTCAGACAATTATCAGAGTTCAGGCACTCACACATTATCAACTTCGCTTTCCAAAATCCCAGGACATGTTCAGATTTGCTTGGACATATGCAGGATTTGACGGTCTACACACGGAAAAATTTGAAAACGTTAATAACATATGTTTTGACAGAGCACAGAGAAAACTGGGACTATAAAACTTGCATTCATTTGTTGCAGTTTGTGACACACTCTTGTTTTCATCACTTTTTTCGGAGTGATTATCACATCCACAAGAAAACTTAAATCGGGCAAGGTAGATTTACCCATTCGCCAAGTGTGCAAGTTAGGTGGATCGACAACATATTCCTGTCATGTGACGCACACGCAGTCACCAATGTCGTATAGAATATATCAGACGTGTTTTCCTGTGGAGGAATCGGTTGACCTATGAACTTGCGATCAAATGTTTTCGGTTCCCATTGGACAGGCACGTCCTTTCGTCTACTAATCGCACGGTTTTGCGGTGCGGTCGCAAAACACACACTAAACTTCTTACAGTGAACAGAGACGTCAATGAACGAACGGACAGATCATAACTTTGCGAAAATAAAGAAAGCAAAATTTTCAGTCGAGGGAAGACTTGAACCAAGGACCTCACGCTCCGCAGCTGCTCACGCTAATCACAGGACCACGACGCTCTTGTCCTCTCGTTACCCTTGATGTTGCCTATGTTGCCCATGGACTACTCAGTTTGTATATTTTGCTTATTTTTTCATAGTTCCACACAACTTCTTCCTGTTTTCTCGATTGATGTGTGTTCAGTTTTTCAAGGCCTATCCACTGTGCCAAATTATAACTAAATCTGAGGGGGGTGCGATGGGGAGGTTCCCTTGTCAGTGTTATGGGAACTAGAGCCACAGGTTAAACAGCTTGACCATTAGTTCTTTTCTGTTCTAACTTTTACAAAAGATGTCACCTCTTGAGGGAACCATTCGTGCTTCAGTTTTAGGATCTGGAAGGAGCCTACCGTTTTTCATTCAATATCAAGTTGCCTTTCGCCATTCGATGTATAGGAAGCAAGCGAAGCATTAACATCCATGATCGACCCAGAGTTTGAACGCAACTCCTCAGGAATACGAGGGTATGGGTTTGCGTTAGCCATCTCGCCGACTCGATGTTTTGAAATGTTTAACTGTTGCGGACAAAAACGTAAATATCGCTCCTAGTAGCAGGTAGTTGCTCAAATCAAAGGTATGACCAGGTACGGCGGTGCTTCCATAGTCTTCCCTGTAAAGATAGAATGATGCACGGAAATTAATGCGGTCGGCTGCAATTCCACTTTTGTCAACTCCTCGCTGGACGAATTATTCTTACAAAATCCAATAACGTGTAGAGGGCGTCAGAAGACTTGAAAAGGAATTCGTATTTCTCGAGTAAACGAGCATGAGCTATATTAAGTATCTAAAAGTACGCGTTTCTCTCCCGCTTACATGATCACTTTTACCCGTCAGAGTATACAGTACAAAACTATTTTACGTGCTTGTTCCCATAGCGCCGAAAATATACGTTCGTGCAAGATACGTTGTTCTATACGTCTGTAACGGGCGGCAATTTATGTAATCTTCTTGTAGATTTTAGAGTAATTCTGACTACAGCACAAGTTAACGTTTTTCTGTTGTCTTTAAGTCGCTCGCGAACTGCAGAAAGCCATCAGAAACCCATTTATCTAGGCATCCTTTATTCGTTGGTATGGAAATCTGAATTTGTAGAGATCTGAAACGGTGTTGCATTTATCGGGGACCACTCCTACCAGTACGCATATTAAGTACTCATACTCTGTTCATAGCTCAGGTGACGTTATTTAGATTTGACATACAAAGTTCGTTTTCGGGAAGAAATTGCAATGAAACGATAAGCAGAGGAACGTCTGTTCAGTGTCTGTTAAAACGACTGATCACTTGTATGCGTTGCGTGGCTTCATAGAATGTCACTTTAAACTGTTTTATTGCGTTTACTTCTTTTAGTTGAACAAAAGTTTCGCTGCCTGTGTAAACTAAATTTGAGTAACTTACTCCTTCCCATTGTTTAAAGATATGAAATATTTTACTCCTTCCATGTAGTAACTTTCACGTAATTATATTCGTTGAAATGGTCATTTGTTCTTGACATTAATCACGCCAGCACTAACATGAATAAAACACCACGTACTGCAAAAACTTTTATCCATTATGAAAGTGGAACGCTGTGACATGGAAAAAAGGTTTTCAGAAATCATTCCAACCAGTCATGTTCTGGGATGTTGTGGAAACTTTTTTCCATGGTCGGTCTCAATTCGCCTAGAGACTCAACAGATAGTTTATAGTTTTTAGATTGGTATTATTGTGAGGATCGATGAGCGGCTGTGGCAAGATACAAGGAAGAACCGAATGTGGCTAAGTATCTGGAATTATCCACATCATATCGACTTGATGGTTATGCTTGAAGGGAACAATAAATTCTGCCTGCACAAAAGGCGACTTTTGCAGTCATATGTGATAACCTTCATGTACTTTCGTTATATGCTGTCTTGGTAAGCAGCTGTATTTTTACTAAGAACAAATGGAACTATGACTTTGTCAACCGAAGAAAATTAACAAATTGTGCTAAGAACCTTAAGTTATACTGCTGCCTATACATTATACTTACATCAACGTTTAGACGAAAGTGCCGCATTGTGTAACGTGTGTAGAGTAAGTTTAGAGGTGATTCTGTAGACTGAGATCGTGTCATTCCGGAGCGCGCTACATGTGTGTTGGTCTTACATGGCATACGTGGCAATCTGGAATCCGGTGTAGGTGCAGCGCTGTGGAAGCAGGGAGAAAGGGTGCAGTTACTCTTCAGTCTTAACAGGTACTGAGAAAATTGTAACGACCAGCTAAAGTCGGTCCATTTCCCACATGAAATGTGCAGAGCTCGCTGACCGGCTGGCAACACGAAGTGAGTCTACGGTGACGGAAGTTCATTGGTAGTCCTGACGGAGTCACGTGAACAGCCATTTCAAGTTTCAACGGAATCGCTGGCAGAACTCTCCGGTCAGTTCACGCAGGTCGTCAATACGTGTTATACTGGCGGGCGTCCAGATCACGCCTGGGAAACGTGTTCAGTATGTGAAAAATCGAGTTATGACTCAATGTCACTACCGATATGTTGAATCCCGATTACTTCCTGCGGCTGTACGGAATTTACCCCCAAGACAGCATTTCTTGCAGTGAGATACTAAAACGCAAGTAGTTTTTACTGATATGCCGTCCTCGATAAATATTATGTTCAATACTCTTCGGAGCTAGTATCAAGAGGACTACTTACTTTTGAGCGTAACTTCTGGCCCGTGTTACCACTTGGCAGTGAATAAACGGCACTTTTTTTACGAGAACAGCGTCTCTGATCAGATTAACGAACAAATGTATCATTAATGGTTACTTTCATCGGGCCTCAGTTTTCTTATTTTACTTTGGTAATTCTTCCATATTGCAGTAGCACTTGGTGATCAAAAATTTTAACAGTACTACACAATTTGTCACTCAGATGATTTAAAGTAACAAATGGATTACTGTCTTTTGCAGAAAGTAAACGCTCGCAAGAGGTCTTTCAACCCTTTTTCCTTAAATAGTAAGTTTTGTTGCGCAGTATAGGTACATATAAGTCGGGGAAATTAACGTATAAGAGCAAATATAGGCGAAATGCAGGTACCTGCTAACATATTTCTTCGTTAATCTAGTCAGACTCTTTCCAGGTAAAACTTACCGCTCGTTTTCATTTATACGTACGTGGTAATACAATTACGTAACGTCAAAGTTCTACCATGTGCCGTCATTCAGTATGTCACTCAAGTTCATTTACAGGCTTTATTTTTTCATTTTGTACATGTCCTCTGATCATTCACGGGTGGGTTTTGATTGAGGGATAGTTCTTCCGGTTCAGTAATAACTGCTTCGTATCCAGACAATTCTTTTTACCTTGTTCGGCCATGTGAGCGTTGTTAATATATTTGAGTCTTTACCACAATATGTGTATTTGAATGTAGTCGACCCTTTGTCGAGTTCTTGATCTATATTGACGGTTGCTCTTCTCCACTGCGACTGTAAAGATTAATTCGGTACGTTCGTGTACGAATACCTGTGCAACTTGAGTTGTCGACTTCAACATTACGGAAAAATTCTTCTGGTTGGTCAATCAGGTTAACGTGCATGCTCCAGATAGCATGGCGGCCAAAATGCACTTAAAATTTCCGTGGCTCTTACGCTGCGTGCTTACGCTGACACTTCGTTGACGGTCGTCGTAGCCAAATTGGTGATAGTATGCAGCAGCCAATGAGAATCTCTAAATCTGCTTTTGTCGGTGGAAGATACGAATTAAATTTGTTTTAGATATGAATAGGAAAAACAGCGCTGGACCTGCAGTGTAGCTCGAGGTGTTGTTTAGAATGGGATGTGATAACTTGATTCAGTTTGGCGAAGCTAACGAATCGTAGCACAAAAATGTTGCCGTAATAGATGGATATCTAGCGCTGCCAGAGATATTCGTCAGTCATTTCATAATCCACAATGCCTTATTTCCGATTTTATTGAAAATTCAGGCGATGTGGCTAAATTCTAACTTAACAGAGGCAGTAAACACCAGCACCCCCCGCAATTGTTGTTGTGATCTTCAGTCCTGAGACTGGTGATGCAGCTCTCCATACTACTGTCCTGTGCAAGCTTTCGTCATCTCCCGGTACTTACTGCAACCTATATCCTTCTTAATCTGTTTAGTGTATTCATTGATCTCCCTCTACGATTTTTACCCTCCACACTGCCATCCAATACTAAATTGGTGATCCCTCGATGTCTCAGAACATGTCCTACCAACCGATCCCTTCTAGTCAAGTTGTGCCACAAACTCCTCTTCTCTCCAATTCTATTCAATACTTAATTAGTTATGTGATCTACCCATCTAATCTTCAGCATTCTTCTGTAGCACCACGTTTCGAAAGCTTCTATTCTCTTCTTGTCTAAACTGTTTATCGTCCACGTTTCACTTCCATACGTGGCTACACTCCATACAAATAGTTTCAGAAAAGACTTCCTAACACTTAAATCAATACTCGATGTTAACAAATTTCTCTTCTTCAAAATAGCTTTCCTTGCCGTTGCCAGTCTACATTTTATATCCTCTCTACTGCGATCATCAGTTATTTTGCTCCCGAAATAGCAAAACTCTTTTACTACTTTAAGTGTCTCATTTCCTAATCTAATTCCCTCAGCATCACCCGACTTAATTCGACTACATTCCATTATCCGTGTTTTGCTTTTGTTGATGTTCATCTTATACCCTCCTTAAAGACACTGTCCATTCCGTTCCGTACAACTGCTCTTCGAAGTCTCTTCCCCCCCCCCCCCCCCCCCCCCTGCAATGTGGTGCATAAAACAGCTTCAGAGGCTGATTGCTTTTGTGTTCAGTTAAGTGCTCTCATTATCAAATACTGGATGATTGGACCTATAATCAGTAATTTGCACGCAGTCCTGTGTTAAAGCTTTCACATCAGAATACGTCTTAATGAGTAGGATATAATTTTAAATTCAATAATTATGAAATATTGAAACTATAACTTCAAAATTTTGTACATACCTGGAGGATGAAATATTCCTGTAGAAATATAATTATTTTGCTCTTGAAAGTCGTTACGTGGACAACCTGCAATTTGGGTCGTGCAGCGGGTTAGCCGCTCAGCAATATACAGGGTGTTACAAAAAGGTACGGCCAAACTTTCAGGAAACATTCCTCACACACAAATAAAGAAAAGATGTTCTGTGGACATGTGCCCGGAAACACTTAATTTCCATGTTAGAGCTCATTTTAGTTCCGTTCCACCTACGCTCAATGGAGCACGTTATGATTTCATACGGGATACTCTGCCTGTGCTGCTAGAACATGTGCCTTTACAAGTACGACACATGTGGTTCATGGACGATGGAGCTCCTGCACATTTCAGTCGAAGTGTTCGTACGCTTCTCAACAACAGATTCGGTGACCGATGGATTGGTAGAGGCGGACCAATTCCATGGCCTCCACGCTCTCCTGACCTCAACCATCCTCCACGCTCTCCTGACCTCAACCATCTTGACTTTAATTTATGGGGGCATTTGAAAGCTCTTGTCTACGCAACCCCGGTACCAAATGTAGAGACTCTTCGTGCTCGTATTGTGGACGGCTGTGATACAATACGCCATTCTCCAGGGCTGCATCAGCGCATCAGGGATTCCATGCGACGGAGGGTGGATGCATGTATCCTCGCTAACGGACATTTTGATCATTTCCTGTAACATAGTGTTTGAAGTCACGCTGGTACGTTCTGTTGCTGTGTGTTTCCGTTCCATGATTAATGTGATTTGAAGAGAAGTAATAAAATGAGCTCTAACATGGAAAGTAAGCGTTTCCGGACACATGTCCACATAACATATTTTCTTTGTGTGTGTGAGGAATGTTTCCTGAAAGTTTGGCCGTACCTTTTTGTAACACCCTGTAGATGCCAACTAACTTTACTTGTCAGTCAGTTAACAATGATTGGCTGCCGATAAGCTGCTCAATGTTCGCCGTATTCAGTTCCCATCGTTCATCATGCGAACTGTCAAAAGTACCGGCACGCAACGCAACTGCCACCTACACAAAGTGCACTTTCGGCGCGGCGGCGTGTGGGGTGGACTCAGGCGCCCGCCGTAGATTTGCCACTAGTTGCGTCTAGCTGTCCCCGTCATTGAATGCTAATTCCAGACTCAGACGCTTTGCGTAACGCAGCGAGACAGGGCGTCTTCCCCGCCGAAGGCGCAGACGCCGCCGCCGTCGAAAGCGGGAGAAAGCTCATGAATAGCCGCCGAGCTTTATGTAAGGCGAGCCGAGAAAACGCGACCGACCCGGCTGTGCTGCTGGCGGTCGCACCGCCGCTTCGTTTCTCTCCGTTAATATCTGCCGCTGCCGGCTGCTCTAGTCCGGTGTGATCAACCTGTGACAGCTAGCTCACTAGACGGCTCCCGCCACAACGCACCAGTGGTGGCAAAGCTTCGCCGCCTGCTACTGTGCCGCCCTTTCTGCTGCGCCAGCTATTACGCCTACTGTATCTGTCTATAACTACATCCACTATGCTTTGCAAACCACTGCGGAGTGAATGGCAAAATGCACTTTTACTTTACCAGTTGCTAGGGCTTCTTTCCGTTCCATTCACGAATAGAGCGCGCGAAAGAGAAGCGTTTAGCTTCCTACGTGCGAGTAATTAAGGGGCTCCGGAAAGGCTCAAAATAATGAAAAGTTCAATTTTTTACTTTTTGCGTTTTCTGAATCTGCAAACTATTACCTTTTAATAGATATATAATTTATTCAATTCCGAAGACTAAAACTATTTTTAAATTTTTTTTGAAATGTGTTCTACATGGGCGTGACCCACTGTGGCGCTGTTAAACTGCTGTCAAATGGTGTTATTATTAACGTCCGTGTTCATCAGGTACATTTTAGTGATGTGAGATAAAGTATGTGTTGTGGCTAACCTGTAATGGTTCAATATATATCGTTGGTGTGATTGTCGATTGTTTCATGTTTATTTACTCTGTCGTTATCTCGAAAATATTCGTAATTCTGTTTCTTGAGTCTCTGTTTTGTTGAAGTATAATAATGAGTAAAAGTAAAGTTATTAGAAATCCTCTGAAGGCTTTTAAGAAAAGGAGAAATGTTGGAAAGCCAAAGGTATTTAGAAATATGGGAATGAAGATAGGTTCTAACATGGTACGAGCGATGCTTGCTTTAGACAAGGAACGCCTTCGGGCTGCAGACAGGGCTGTAAAGAGTCTAGAAATACAAGCAAGAGTAAACAGGAGGAGTAACAAGAGAAAGCTGGAGGAGGAGTTTGCAGAGGATGAAGATAATCCATCCTATGGACCTGGAATGCACTAAAAAGTTAATCCAATCTTTGTCGCCCGATTCCCAAAACTTTTCTTTTCTCATACTAATTACATGTTTTCTAAGGATCTTCCAAACATATTTGTTTCAAACTTTCAGTAAATGTTACACAGTACCTTCTGCATAATTTAACACAGCCTTTTTCCAAAAACTGTATATTTTTGAATATATAAATAAAAAATTGCAAAAAATGTAAATTTTCATTACAATTGAAAAAAAATCATCTTTAACTGAACTAAAATTTTGTAAAATCCCTGTGTTAAGTTGTAGCCCATATTCCAATAAGTAATCTGTAAAAAGTTCAACTTCCTACCTCAAATACTTTGTGAGGAAAGATGTAATTTATAAGCGTTATTTTAACATTGCAAATATAGGTCGTTCCGGAGCCCCTTAGTGTCCTTACAATAGCTTCGGGGCTGTACGTAAGGGGGTTGCGGTATCATTTAAAGCCGGTTCGTAAAGCTTGGTAATGATTTCCTCGAGATGGTTTACATCTGTCTTCAGGCGTCTGCCATTCCAGTTCATTCAGCATATCTCCGACGCTCACAGATCAAACAAAACTGATCGTTCATGCTTACTCTTTTGTGTGCGTTGTCTCTTCTTAATCCTTTCGGTAAGCGTCCCACAACTGAGCAGTATTCTTGGATGAATCGCACGAGTGATTGCTTACAAATCTACAGTACGCTGACTGAATTTCCGTAGTACTCGTCCACTGAACCGGTCTGCTTCCTGCTTTACCTATCAATGTGATTGTTCCATTTCATATCCCTACAAAATGACGCACGGGTATTCCAGACGTGACTGGTTGGTACTGTAGTCATTAGATAAGTTTACTCTTTCTGTGAAGGCTAGTCTTACATTTTTGAACAGAGGAAGTAGCCAAGCTGTCCACCACTTCCACATCTTACCAAAATTCCATTGAACACTCGTGCAGCTTTTTGACAGTACTTCATTATAGATAACTGTCATCTGCGAAAAGTTTGAGCTTATCTGAAAGCTCACTAACATAAAAGTAGCAATTTCCGGACGCGAAAATATCCTGTTTCAAAAGTACTCCGCTGCTGATTGTAAGTGTATTTGGGAGATAGATACTTCGGACTTCATAGTTGTCTCAAGTACTGAAAATACTCACAAAAAAAGTTGTCCGAAGCTTCCACTTAGCGAATGTAGTGCGATACGTGAGTTTGGCAACGGCTCATTCCCATCAAGGTACTTCGGTAATATATGAGAAAAAGTACGTGTGTAACAGTTCCCAGATCAGAAGATTTTAAACGTTTCAAAGAAAGAGCTTTGCAGTTAATTACAGTTAACACACTTCTGAAAGAAATCAGTTTTTGAAATGCCCATTTCTGTTCTAGTAAGCTGGCACCACTGCAGGTTGCGTGATTATCATTTTTGTGGTTAATAGTCAACCACTTGACTAAGGACAGGGTGTCGTCAGAGTGAAAACATTACAACTGTGGCGTACGTCGTGTAGGCTGTTCATAGACTTCGTGAAAAGTTTGGACGACGTGATGCGCCGAATAGGCAGAATATGATGACTGCTAAATTTGAGAAATCCGGTTCGGTTCTAGGAATAAAACCCCAGACGCGTCCTCGTGTAAGTCGTTCTGCCGAAAACATCGCCATCGTGAGTGATAATGTTGCTGTTACTCAGGTGAAATCTGTTAGACTTTCACAACTTTATATTCCCAGAACCAAGGTAAGACTATAAGGTTTGGAATTCAATCTTCAGTTGGTAGTTAGATTTCACCTATCGCTTCTTCCACCTCTGTCGACGATTTATATATGTGGAAACACCCAATTTTACCGTGGTTCTGAGCTCACGTTGAACTGTTCTTCTATACCTGGCTGGGTAAATCTGTTTCTTGGTCGGAGAAAGGTAATCGCATTTAACCCGCAGGCTGGCAATGCCTAGGAACGCACTGGAGTTCAAACCAGCCTAAGTCCTAATGACTTGATTCACAGTGAGGTGCGTAATCTGGAGTCTGCCAACCAAAACAACCATTGTGGCATGTAGTTTGTAACACTTAAGATAACGTGCGTTTAAGCCTGTACGCACTCCGTGATTGAGTATAGAGCAACGTTGATAAGACTGCGAATTCGGATCACGTACCATAAAATGTAAAAGACTACACTAGCAATACCCATGAAGTTGAGCATTTGACACCGGTCCAACTTATTACTAGATAAATAACTTTTTGTTCAATTTTCGTCATGTCTTAATCACAAAAACGTTCTTCGTGAAATTGTTTGGAACTACACGTCATTAGTGCATAAAATTGTTCTGTTATCAGTTTTAATGTGAAGGTGCGATATTTGTACCCAACAACCTTTGTTGTTGTTGTTGTTGTTGTTGTTGTTGTTGTTGTCTTCAGTCCTGAGACTGGTTTGATGCAGCTCTCCATGCTACTCTATCCTGTGCAAGTTTCTTCATCTCCCAGTACCTACTGCAACCTACATCCTTCTGAAACTGCTTAGTGTATTCATCTCTTGGTCTCCCCTACGATTTTTACCCTCCACGCTGCCCTCCAATACTAAATTGGTGATCCCTTGATGCCTCAGAACATGTCCTACCAACCGATCCCTTCTTCTGGTCAAGTTGTGCCACAAACTCCACTTCTCCCCAATCCTATTCAGTACCTCCTCATTAGTTATGTGATCTACCCATCTAATCTTCAGCATTCTTCTGTAGCACCACATTTCGAAAGCTTCTATTCTCTTCTTGTCCAAACTATTTACCGTCCATGTTTCACTTCCATACATGGCTACACTCCATACAAATACTTTCAGAAATAACTTCCTGACACTTCAATCTATATTCGATGTTAACAACTTTCTCTTCTTCAGAAACGCTTTCCTTGCCATTGCCAGTCTACATTTTATATCCTCTCTACTTCGACCATCATCAGTTACTTTGCTCCCCAAATAGCAAAACTCATTTACTACTTTAAGTGTCTCATTTCCTAATCTAATACCCTCAACATCACCCGACTTAATTCGACTACATTCCATTATCCTCGTTTTGCTTTTGTTGATGTTCATCTTATATCTTCCTTTCAAGACACTGTCCATTCCGTTCAACTGCTCTTCCAAGTCCTTTGCTGTCTCTGACAGAATTACAATGTCATTGGCGAACCTCATAGTTTTTATTTCTTCTCCATGGATTTTAATACCTATTCCGAATTTTTCTTTTGTTTCCTTTACTGCTTGCTCAATATACAGATTGAATAACATCGGGGAGAGGCTACAACCCTGTCTCACTCCCTTACCAACCACTGCTTCCCTTTCATGTCCCTCGACTCTTATAACTGCCATCTGGTTTCTGTACAAATTGTAAATAGCCTTTCGCTCCCTGTATTTTACCCCTGCCACCTTCAGAATTTGAAAGAGTATTCCAGTCAACATTGTCAAAAGCTTTCTCTAAGTCTACAAATGCTAGAAACGTAGGTTTGCCTTTCCTTAATCTTTCTTCTAAGATAAGTCGTAAGGTCAGTATTGCCTCACGTGTTCCAGTATTTCTACGGAATCCAAACTGATCTTCCCCGAAGTCGGCTTCTACTAGTTTTTCCATTCTTCTGTAAAGAATTCGTGTTAGTATTTTGCAGCTGTGGCTTATTAAACTGATTGTTCGGAAATTCTCACATCTGTCCAACAACCGTAATGGTAGATAATGCGCAGGGATGTTACTGTCATATTGGACGAGTTGTGTATACTAGATTGTGGCTTGTTGGACCACATTTTGCCTGAAACAATTCGGACAGCAAAATAAGTAGCAATTTTGTTCTAAACGTCACAATATCTTGCCATGCTACAGAGCACCCGTTACACAAGTTTACGTGGCTTAAATATGATTTATGTACGAAACCAGCCAGGCAACAAAATCTTTTTCTTGCATAAAGACCTTACAAAATAAGGTACCTACATGGCAGGGACTTACTTGGATGGTCTAGCTCGTTCAGCCACAGGTAACATGATTACTGAAGGACGATGCAGGTTTTTCATAAACAGCTTGTCAAATATAGTTCACGCTACACATAAAACATACTGCGGGCAGTCATACCCTACTCAGGCGTTTGGGAAGTGTATCGCCGTAGCAGAGGGAAGATTTACTTTCATCGCGTTTTTTTGTGTTCTATTTGCTAGTGAAAATGAATACGCTTTCGATCAAAATAGTGTAATAAGTATCTACTAATAACTGTAAATTCAGTGACTCGTGTGATAGAAGATAAGCTTACACCAATTTACAAATAAGAAAAAATTGAGGGTAGAAGTACTGAAAGTGATTCAAGCGAAGCAGTAAAGAAATTATTTTTGCGAAAGCGATAGAATCAATTCCAGCCTTTCCTCTAAGTCGGACTGCTTTGATGCGGCACACCATGACTTCCCGAAGTTCTCGATTATTTGAGTATATTCCAATCCTTTCCTATTTTCTTTCCATCTGTAGGCACCTCTAAAACTATGAAAGTTACTCCGTTGCCTTAACACGTTTAGTATCCTCTTCCTTCCTAAAAGTGTTTTGCACACATTCCTCTCCTCACTGGTTCTATGGAGGACATGCATAATTTTCAATATGCTTTCTTAACACCGTGTCTCAAATGCAGAGATTTTATTCTTTTCTAGTTTCCTACCATCCATGTTTCACTTCTATACATACAATCACAAACTTTCATCCACCATTAAGAGTAGATTTCTTGGTCCCAAATAATATTCTTACTCATTTTTCGCAGTAAATTTCATTTCAGCAAATAATTCTGTTTCTTTCGGAATGTAGGTCTGGGAATAAAACTCGTATTTTGATTAATAAAACTCACCTTCATTTAGTTTCTCTTTCTCGGTCCAGTTCGCTGCTATGCAACATTGAACAATAATTTTGTCGTTTGTTGCATATGTCGCCCTACAGACTTACAAGCAATGGCAGATTAAAGTTGCTCTAAAACAGATTACGACTAATGGGGAGCAAGAAGTCGAATGTCTGATCTTAGATTGCGTTCTAGAGTTAAGGGGAGGTTTACTATCTTTGCCCGAAAAAAGCATGTTCTTTGAGAATTTTTTCCTCGGAATGTCATAGATAGCAATGTCAAATTTTGTCAATTTTTATTTCCTCTACAAACTCCAATTTTTTCGAACTGGAATGTCGAAGAACAAGGGCGGAAGTGCCGTCAGTACGAAACAAATTTCGATGTAGACCTTCACGCGCGGCATGTCACAGGTCAGCCGGCTGCTCTGAAATCAAAATTGAGTTGACGTCAGCGAAGCATATAAGATTCTTTAGTTGTACCTCGCTTAAGTTATTTGGAGCATAGGAAACAAAATGGCGGCTATTTGAACATAAATAGGGGTCTTTCATCGATATTTAGACTTCGTCGGCCAAGTAAAAATATTTTTAGTTGTAGTACAACTCCTAGACAATTCAGTTAGATTCGTCGGAAACAAACAATCATGCCAATCGGTTCAGTAAATTTGAAGTTACCATACCGCACGATAAAACGTCATTTCGAGAAAAACGCGTTTGAAGTTTTGACTTCATATAAATGTAATATTATGCAACTTAGGTCCAATCTGCTCTTCCGGGTCCATAAACTAGTCCTTCCTCTTTCTCATACAGGGCGTTCTGCTCGATCTGGGCCATCCTGCGCTGCTCCAGACCCGCTCGTGCGACCGTTAACAAGCTGTTTTCGGCCGCTTGAATCAGGTGGTTGTCAAACGCTTGGCGAACTGCGTCGAATAGTGCGCCAGGGTGACGTCAATCGTTGTCATGGTATTCAGAATTACTGAATACCCTTCGATGAAGCTGCTTACTGCCAGGAAAGTCGCAATCTCCAGTCTTCGCACCAAAATGCAAATGCTTGGGGGCTAACTTCCAAACACACGGGTTCAAACTTTCATTTGAATTTTGTTTCCTCCCAAGTACTGGTGCAATAAATCGTCCTCCGAAAGGGCCTCGTAGATCGGATGAATCACTTTTTGAACTTCTTTGGAGAGCGACTGGTCGTACTGATATTCGTCCAGATGTCCGGTAGCCTCTGCAATGCGCCACTTGCACGAACTAGTTTCCCCAGCCGGACAATTTTGGTGTTGTCGGTGGTCATCTGTCGAACACTTTTGGAAATACGTCGCTCAAATTGCTTTCATCTGTTCCACCGAATTGGAATGCCGTAGGATTAACTAGGCGTGGTACGTCGTAAGCTCCTTGATCACTTTATCAGTTTGTCATGGGCAAGCACATAGAATAATTTTTCGCGGCTACAAAGTCGAAATGCCCGAAAAAAACGGTGTGCAAAAGGCCTATTTCAGGCAGGTGCATTTTTGGTCAACCGCGAATAACATTTCCGTTCCGTATTCAAAAAAAAAAAAAAACCATTTCAGGGGTGGCTTCTAAACACTTTTATGGATCCAAAAATGCAATTTAAAAATAGATTTTTGAACCAAAAGATAGTAAACCTCCCCTTAACTGAGAATGCTCCGTTGCATTGTTATAATTTACAAGACTCTGTTCACCTCCCCTTAAACTCCTGCTAATCAATCTTCGGAAAGAGGAAACCGAAGGAAGAAGATTAATTTACCTTGTTCCACGTGATCTTAGGCTGTAGTTACTCTGGTATTCTCTAACATTTATTGAAGAATCAGCATTTCAGTTCCTAGCTACGATGGAGGCAGAAAATATAGCAGTAAAGGATCATCATCATTTAAGACTGATTATGCCTTTCAGCGTTCAGTCTGGAGCATAGCTCCCCTTATAAAATTCCTCCATGACCCCCTATTCAGTGCTAACATCGGTGCCTCTTCTGATGTTAAACCTATTACTTCAAAATCATTCTTAACCGAATCCAGGTACCTTCTCCTTTGTCTGCCCCCGACTCCTCCTACCCTCTACTGCTGAACGCATGAGTCTCTTGGGTAACCTTGCTTCTCCCATGCGTGTAACATGACCTCACCATCTAAGCCTGTTCGCCCTGACTGCTACATCTATAGAGTTCATTCCCAGCTTTTCTTTGATTTCCTCGTTGTGGACACCCTCCTGCCTTTGTTCCCATCTACTAGTACCTGCAATCATCCTAGCTACTTTCATATCCGTAACATCAACCTCGTTAAGGTAACCTGAATCCACCCAGCTTTCGCTCCCATACAACAAAGTTGGTCGAAAGATTGAACGGTGCACAGATAGCTTAGTCTTAGTACTGACTTTCTTCTTGCAGAAGAGAGTAGATCGTAGCTGAGCGCTCACTGCATTAGCTTTGCTACACCTCGCTTCCAGTTCTTTCACTATGTTGCCATCCTGTGAGAATATGCATCCTAAGTACTTGAAACCATCCACCTGTTTGTTCCTCCTATTTGGCACTCAACCAGTTTATATTTCTTTCCCACTGACATTACTTTCATTTTGGAGATGCTAATCTTCATACCATAGTCCTTACATTTCTGTTCTAGCTCTGAAATATTACTTTGCAAACTTTCAATCGAATCTGCCATCACAACTAAGTCATCCGCATATGCAAGACTGCTTATTTTGTGTTCACATATCTTAATCTCACCCAGCCAGTCTATTGTTTTCAACATACGATCCATAAATAATAACAGTGGAGACAGGTTGCAGCCTTGTCTTACCCCTGAATCTACTCTGAACCATGAACTCAATTTACTGTCAACTCTAACTGCTGCCTAACTATCCATGTAAAGACCTTTAATTGCTTGCAAAAGTTTGCCTCCTATTCCATAATCTCGTAGAACAGACAATAACTTCCTCCTAGGAACCAGGTCATATGCCTTTTCTAGATCTAGATCAGTTCCCTGTTCCACTCATAACACTTCTCCATTATTTGCCGTAAGCTAAAGATCTGGTCCCGACAACCTCTAAGAGGCCTAAACCCACACTGATTTTCATCCAATTGGTCCTCAACCTCGCACTTTCCTTTCAACAATACCTGAGAAAATTTTACCCACAACGCTGATTAAAGAGATATCTCTGTAGTTACAATCTTTCCTGTTTCCGTGTTTAAAGATTGGTGTGATTACTGCTTTTGTCCAGTCTGATGGAACATGTCCCGACTCCCAGGCCATTTCAATTATCCTGTGTAGCCATTTAAGACCTGACATTCCACTGTATTTGATGAGTTCCGACTTAATTTCATCCACCCCAGCTGCTTCATTGCACTGCAATCTATTGACCATTTTCTCAACTTCCTCAAATGTGATCCTAATTCCATCATTCCTATCCCATTCTACCTCGAAATCTGAAACATTACTGATCGCATTTTCACCTACTTAGAGCAACTCTTCAAAATATTCCCTCCATCTGCCCAAGGCATCCACAGGATTCACCAGCAGTTGTCCTGACCTGTCCAAAATACTTGTCATTTCCTTCTTACCTCCCTTTCGAAGACTGCTAATTACACTCCAGAATGGTTTTCCAGCAACTTGACCCAGTCTCCAACCTGTTTCCAAAGTCTTCCCAAGATTTCTTCTTGGATGCTGCAATTATCTGTTTGGCTTTGTTTCTTTCTTCAACATAACTTTGTCTACCTGAGTTCTAGTATGTAGCCATTTTTGATACGCCTTTTTCCTTTTACAGGTTGCCTTGACTGTGTCATTCCACCAAGCTGTTTGCTTCATCCTACTTTTACACACTACTGTTCAAAGACATTCTATAGCCACTTCTAGTACTGTGTCCCTGTACCTTGTCCATTCCTTTTCCAATGACTGTAATTGACTACATTCAACTGGTACCTTTCTGAGATCGCTGTTATGTACTAGTGCCTGATTTCCTTATCCTGAAGTTTCTCCACTCATCCTCCTACATATGGACCTGACCTCCTGCACTTTCGGCCTCACAATCCCAATTTCACTGCAGATTAAATAATCAGTGTCATCAAAGAATCCCCTGAATACACGTGTCCCTCACAGCCTTCCTGAATTCCTTATCTGTTATTATATAGTCAATGACCGATCTGGTTCCCCTGCCTTCCCAAGTATACCGGTGAATGTTCTTATGTTTAAAAAAGGAGTTTGTGATTACTAAGCCCATACTGGCACAGAAATCAGAGTTGTTTCCCATTCCTGTTGGCCTCCGTATCCTCTCCCAATTTACCCGTAACCTTTTCATACCCTTCTGTTCGATTTCCAATCCTGGCGTTAAAATCACCCATGAGCAGAACACTGTCCTTGTCCTTTACTCTAACAACTAAATCACTGAGTGCCTCATAAAATCTATCTCTCTTATCTTGATCTGTCCCTTCACAATGCGAATATACTGACACAATCCTAATTTTCTTGCTAGACACTGTCAGATCTATCCACATGAGTCGTTCGTTTACATACCTTATTGCAACTACGCTGGGTTCCATTTATTTCCTGATGTAAAGCCCTACACCCCATTGTGCTATTCCTGCTTTGACTCCTGACAGGTAGACCTTGTATTCTCCCACTTCATCTTCTTTCTCACCCCTTACCCGAATGTCACTAACAGCTAAAACGTCCAGTCCCATCTTACTTGCAGCCTCTGCCAGCTCTACCTTCTTCCCAGAGTAGCCCCCATTGATATTAATAGCTCCCCATCTCATTACCATTTGTTTGCCAAGTCGAATCTTAGGAGTCCCTGGTTTGTCAGTTAGAGGTGAGACTCCGTCACCTCCAAAGGTCCGAGGCATTTTGCTCTGATTGTTGCCAGCATCATATTTAAAGTACCAGGGAAGCAGGTTGCTAGCCTTACTTGCCCCGAGTCCCAGTGAGTTTTACCCCTAACGGCTGAGGGACTAACCGGTGGATTTGGTAGTCTTTGCCGTATGAGCACAAAGGTGACCAGGACTCAGAATATGTCCGATATGCCCCGCCTTATTCGAAAGTAACTGGTATCCCGACTGTCGGGACCACTTACTTGGCCACTCATACGTTGCCCGTGGTTCATGAACTAGGACATGACTACAGGAACCCACAGCAGTAAAGGATAAGAATTAAAAATTGTAGAATGAGACAAAATATGTGAATCTTATCAAGCATCTTAGATGCATATACACAGAAAATAAAGAACAAAATAGGAAGATGAACGGCATCAGATCAGTCGAAAGAGTATGAGCGAAATGAGTTGCTAAATAGAGCTTGTCAGCTGAAGTCCGTCGCATCCCTCCTGCTAGTTAGCCAGCCGACAAACAGGCTGTTGCTCAACTGGACAGCAGCTGGCCTTTCGGACCGTCGGCGGAATTCCTTCACGCCGGTTGCCCAAGCCGAAGACCAGAGGTGTTCCCCGCTGGGATACGCCGAGCCACCCGGCGGGCCCTCCATTCCGGTCTCGCGTAACTGAACTGCGATCCTGATTCTGCACAGTTTCCCTGGCTGCGTTCCGTTCTGGTCCCCTGCTGTACCGACGAGGGGATTTCGCTTTCCACCGTAATGGATGAAAGAAAACGAACAAAGTGATTTCAGCGACTCCTTGGATGTCAAATTCATTGCAGCGTTCTAACATTCCACAGGTCCAATTCCTAAGGTGAAAAAGTTTGGCTTGTTTTTCCTACGATATTTGGAGTGTCCATCGGCTAGATCGAAATGTCACTAGAGACTGAAAGCAATGAAGGAATGGATCTGATAATTGGTCGTTCCACATGCCTATAATAGCATTTAACTTTGACAGGAATAAGTGATCATCGAAGATCGCGAATTGTTTGTCGATCACTCCAGCGAACAGGCTCAAAATAAGCTTACGCTTTTATTTTCGCGTGATTTTGCAGAAGGTTTAATTTTCAGATATTGGTTGCTTACACCACACAATACAAAGAATAAATTTTTCCATGATAAACATGTACACTGTGCAGTTTGCGATTGTCTGAGATCCCAGATATTGAGCAGTTTCAGTAAAAAGATTGTGCAGAGTGGTATTCGAACTCTGGCTTACTCCGTTGTTTCAGCATCATACAATCCCATTACCACGTAGTCAGAAACTTTCAATTTTCTTGTTCGCACCCCACCCCCTCCAGGGTTGGGCAACCAGCGGTACAAATACCCTGCTCTTCAACCGAAAAGTGTAAAATATACGTAAAGACGGAATACAGAATTAAATGGCGAATAAATTACAAACGTTTTTAAAGTTTCATTGATGGTAGTTACCAAAAATTAAACATTATATCTTCCTTCTAATTCACACTAAATAGCAAAATAAAGCAAAAATTTGTTTGAAACACTTTGCAGACTGATGATTTTAAAGAGCTGTATTTTCACTAAAAAGGTGAAAGATCTGCACTGCAGGACTTTTTGCGGAGAGAACGTTGTGTGTTCTGTAGAGCTGTAGGTTATGGGTGCAAGAGAGTTTTAGGATGTGGGCATAGGCATGCGTTGCGTTGTTTCTTACGGAGATGAAGGTAAGGGTTACGTTGTATAGGGAGAAAGCAGGAATGTGGTTGTTTGGGTTGTGGACAGGACTGTAGTCTGAAGACGAAAGATGACGTGGAAAGCTGAAAGGCAAGAGGGAAACGGGTGCCCTGATGTGGTATGGGATAGGCGAAGAGGAATTAGGTAATGAAACTGAAACTAAACTCCACTCGAACGGGCTATGAAGGCTCAACGGTACCTGCCGCCGTGTCATCCTCAGATCTCAAGTGTTACTGGATGCGGAAATGGAGCGGCATGGGGTCAGCACACTGGTCTCCCGGCCGTATGTCAGTTTACGAGACCGGAGCCGCTACTTCTCAGTCGTGTAGCTCCAGTTTTCCTCACAAGGGCTGTGTGCACCCCGCTTGCCAACTAATGGTCACCCATCCAAGTGTTAGCCCAGCCCGAGAGCGCTTAACTTTGGTTACATGACGGGAACCGGTGTTACCACTGAGGCAAGGCTGTTGGCAGGAATCAGTTTATAGGAGCGGGAATTTCGGGATGGACTTCATTGTTCGTTATAGTGAGCCAGATTGTTGGACGAGATATCGAGATTACTCCTGTGCAGATTTCGTGTGACGTCATATAGATGCCGCAGCGTACAGGGATTCGAAATTAGATGAGAAACTATAGGATTGTTGGAGTAAATTTCGCGACTGTGTGAGATACACGGATGTGTTTAGGAAGGTGGGAGTGTCTGATGGTAAAGCATCCATGCAGTGTAGGAAAATTAATGTATGCGGAAAATGAGGCGGAGAGCACAGCTTTAAGTATTCAGAGAAACTGGTACAGCTTTGCAGTAGTGGACATCCTTGCAACATTGGTACAGCAAAGGACATATTGGACCAAGGTATTGCAGGAGATTTTTCTGCTATTTACTGTTCCTTCGTCGTTTGATAATCTTGCAGCAGTTATCTCGAAACCCTCTGTAAATCAAGGGATGACTGGTCAAATGAGCGACAATTCCAGAAGCGACAACAGTGCCACTAGTGTCAGTAGGAACACAAAGATCAGCAAAACGATCAGTTTTTTTATCGAAGCAGATAAAATTGGTAACTGAACTATACTTCGGGCACGGCCAGTAGGAAAAGTTCCTATTGGCACGCAACGGATTTAATCACACCTTGCATTCGCTGTCGCCATGCCGGTATTGAAGGAATTGCAAACACGCGTGATTGCAGGTTGTCTGACCGTGGCAGACAATGGATGGCTGATGCACCTCAAATATCGCGCTGGCACGGAGATTTTCAGGGACTACGGTGTCAAAGTTGCAGGCAGATAGCTGGATAGAACGCCCCCCTAGAATGATTATCAACTCACGTAGTCTGTCTTCGGCGCACAGCGGTTGGCGAACGCGAGAGCAGGCCTCAGCCAGTCCAGAGTAGAGTCGTCCCGTCAGAACCTGCCCCCATGGCAGGCAGGTAGGCAAACCCGTTCCGCCTCCATCTGCTGCTGCCTGTCCGAGCTCGTATGGAGTGGCCTGGACCCCGTGTTAGCCAAGCCGCTACCTGTCCAGCCGCTGCGCTATACGGGATATTTCAGGAGAAATAGTACACACACCATTGTGCGAAACTCCAGGACGAAAGAAGCTTTAGCATGGCTCTACGTAACATAGACAGATGAAACTTGGAACCTGCATAGAAAAACAAGTAATACAGAACGTAACTGAAAGAAATACGCAGTGATACGAACGTATAACGCTTTAACTCGAAGAGAATAATTACGCTTAAGTCACCGCAATTCATGTTGTCCTGGACAGTACAAATTGCGAGACTAGGTTCTTCCGCTGTTTGACTTGCTTTCTGCATTCCGTGCTGAGGGCGGCTTTTGTTATGGCTGTACTGCTCGCTAAATGCTTGTACCTGTGTTGCCGGCGAGAGGGCGTTCTGATCGATATTAAATACTTCCCATCAGATAGTAAGGAAACTACTAGGTGAAAAATTCCAATTTTTGTACTCGATAAAGAATTGAAATTTTACTTACTGGCTGCTACATCAAATTAATACTTCTTGCAATGTTTTACTTAGTTTGCAGATGTGAAAAAGCATTTGTGCACGATTTTAGTTTATACATTGCACCTAATGAAATTAGATAAGATATTGAAATTTTATTTAAAATTGAGAGCAGAACGATCTGTTCGTTCTCGAGTTATTGGGTTTTATATCTGAAGAACAGTAACGAGCGACGCTCCCATTTCTCATGCAGCATCCCGAATCCTATAACAATCATCTCACAAGCGATTCAAGACATAGAAACGATGTTTTTTTTTTCAGATAATGCCACGTAATGAGTAAAAAACAGCTATGATAGATGGTGCATGTGAAAATTCTAAAATGTTGCCCAACGCATCTAAAACTTCATGGATGGGATTTAAGTTCGCCTGTCTATTTGGGGGATATGTTCTCGTTCCAAGAACCGCTCCACCTGCGAAGTTCCATGCGGTCGCGCGTCCACATCCATAAAATGACGTCCAGGCTGAATGCCTTCCTGAATACGCGTAAATGGAGGTGTAGTGTCATAATAACGTTGCCTGGCGAATGTACAATGTTCAGATTTGGAGGTCAATAATGGATTCCCCACACCATAGCATCTGGATCAACAAACCGGTTCTGTCCGTTAGACAACATTACTGGGTGTATTTTGTGTTACTACCTCTCGCCGTATGAGACGACGTCCAGCATCGTCAAACATAATGGTTTTGATGTTGGAGGTGGGGCATAATGCTGCATGGACATCCTGACTTCCAAAACTTCGAACACGTACTCAACTGGCGAAACGTATTGTGACGCTGTACTCCTTCCCCTTGCGTATCTTCAGAGGGATGCATTCTGATCTGACTGAATTTTTATGCATGACAATGCGAAACAGCTTCGAACTACGCATGTGGAGCAGCTCTTAGAATGGGAAGATACTCGTCGAATGTCTTGTCAGTTTCCGCAATATAAATCCCATCGAACACGTGTCGAATGCCTTAGGGAGACGTACTCGAGCACAGACAACTATCTTAAGTTGCCAACCGCGTGGCTCTAAGAGACGCCTTACCGCAAGAACTCCGTGTGGCCAGCATAGTAGCGCGTTGCGGAGCATGCATTGCCATCTGTGACGGTCACACACACACACACACACACACACACACACACACACACACACCACTAGGAATCGCGTCTAGCTATTTGTAATTTCCACGATTTCAGTACACACAAGTTTCAGTTCCCAGAACTCCTGAAGATAGACGTTGACTGTGGATATTGTATCACACCGTCTCTTTCTCTATTCAGAGTGTCACTAAACCCGTCCAAATATGTAAGCCATACATGAGCAGCTCCTATTAAACTGAGGGGGTCCGACAGCCGATCAGTTACTCATTCAGCCAGGAGAGAAGTACACTGCTCGTGTTGTCTGTAGTTCAACCATGCCTGGACGGCCAATAGCGCGGTTTGATAGCGTTCGTATTATTTTGAGCCAGGAAGGGTTGTCAACAAGGGGTGTCCAGGCGTCTCGGAGTGAACCAGAGCGATGTTGTTTGGACACGTAGGAGATACAGACAGGAACTGTCGATGACATGCCTCGCTCAGGCCTTCCGAGGGCTACTACTGCAGTGGATGACGGCTATCTACGGATTATGGCTCGGAGGAACCCTGACATCAACGCCACCATGTTGAATAATGCTTTCCGTGCAGCCACAGGACGTCGCGTTATGACTCAAACTGTGCGCAATAGGCTGCAAGATGCGTAACTTCAGTCTCAACGTCCATGGTGAGGTCCATCTTTGCAACCACGACACCATGCAGCGCGCTACAGATGGGCCCAACATGCCGACTGTACCGCTCAGGATTGGCATCACGTTCTCTTAACCAATGAGTGCCGCATATGCCTTCAACCAGACAATCGTCGGAGACGTGTTTGGAGGCAACCCGATCAGGCTGAACATCTTACACTGTCCGGCGAGTGCAGTAAGGTGGAGGTTGCATACCGTTTAGGAGTGGCATTATGTGGGACCGACGTACGCCGCTGGTGGTCATGGAAGGCGCCGTAACGGCGGTACGATACGTGAATGCCATCCTCCGACTGGTAGTGCAACCATATCGCCAGCATATTTGAGGCATTCCTCTCTTCATGAACGATAATTCGCGCCCTCATCGTGCACATCTTGAGTGACTTCCTTCAGGATAACGACATCGCTCGACTAGTGGCCAGCATGTTCTCCAGACATGAGCCCCATCGAACATGCCTGGAATAGATTGAGAAGGGCTGTTTATGAACGACGTGACCCACCAACCACTCGGAGGATCTACGCCAAATCGCCGTTGTGTGGGACAATCTGGACCAACAGTGCCTTCCTGAACTTGTGGATAGTATGCCACGACGAATACAGGCATGCATCAATGCAAGAGGACGTCCTACTGGGTATTAGAGGTACCAATGTGTACAGAAATCTGGACCGCTACCTCTGAAGGTCTCGCTGTGTGCTTGTACAACATGCACTGTGTGGTTTTCAGGAGCAATAAAAAGGGCGGAAATGTTTGTTATCTGTTGAAATTTTCTGTACAGGTTCCCGAACTCTCGGAACCTAGGTGATGCGAAACTTTCTGGTGTGTGTGTGTGTGTGTGTGTGTGTGTGTGTGTGTGTGTGTGTGTGTGTAATTGTCATTTGTTAGTCTCATTACGTATTTCTTTGTTACCTTCTATACTACATTGTATCATTTGTCATGCCAGGCCTATTTACATAGCTGACTAAAACTATGGTATTCGCTTAGGGGTTTCGTATGGGACTGGGAATAAGAAAGTGCGTAGCCGTTCAGTTGCAGTGGCCTCAAGGTCGTAGAGTCCCACCGTTCTGCGTTTAGCGGCGTGGCTCACGCAACAGGTGATGGGTCAGGGTCCGCTGCAGCGGGGGAGGGAAGTCTGTGTATTAACGGACAGGTGGCCTCGTCACACGATGTCGGCGTTGCAGCCGGCGTCGTGTTTCAGGGCAGCCCCGCCACACCACAGCAGAGGGGCAGAGCTTGCCTGCACCGCTAGGGCTTCTCTCCGGCGGGCTCTGGTTACCTGTCGCTCGCCGCCTAGACGGCGGCCGCTACAAAACAGACGCTTGATTAGCTCCGTGCTTCATCTCCCCTCCATGCAACCACTCTTAACATTTCACAAGCCTTAAATAGATTGAAACAAGGTTTCTGTCCAAAAGCAAATAAAAATTTGAGTCAATGTTGAACGATTGAGTGAAGATTAGCCAACATGATTTTCTTGTAAACTTGATCTTCACGAAAATACGAACTGTAGTGTCTTTCAAACACGCTGTATATTTTAATCGGTAATCCACTGCTTGTCCTCAAGGCATATTTACAAATGTATCAGTGTACGATAAAAGTAAACATGACGTCATTAAAAATGTAGCAGAAAAATATCGTTCTTGTATTAGGGCGCAGTAAAAGTGCCCGGCGTATTGCAACTAGCTCACTTTTCTGGTTGCTTGTAAACAAGTAGAAACACAAGGAAACAGTCTGCAGTTGAAGGTTTGAGAGTACGTGGAAATTTGACCACAATTTTTCAACGCTTACGTTTTACTTATTGTGCATGGCTTGCTGAGAAATAATCTCCACAGTTGACACATTGCTCAGAACGCTGTTTCCACTTCCGGAACCAATCTTGCTACGGCTGTAGTTAGATCGCGCGAAGCGCCATCTACCACTTTTCTTTTATCTCGTGTTTCGTTGCAAATCGTGGTCCTTTCAACAGGGCTAACAACTTTGGAAAGAAGTAAGACTGCAGGGGCCAGGTCTGGAGAGTGATTTCATTTCTTGTGCAATACTCACAAACAAACATGCATTAAAGTTGGGATGTGTTACCTTGATACAAGAACCATTTCAGGCCGTTCCCTTTTCATAGGGTTTAGTAACATGACAGTTGTTTTTCCTCTCTTGTAGGCAGTTGTTTTTTCTCTTGTAGGCAGTTGTTTTTTCTCTTGTAGGCAGTTGTTTTTTCTCTTGTAGGCAGTTGTTTTTTCTCTTGTAGGCAGTTGTTTTTTCTCTTGTAGGCAGTTGTTTTTTCTCTTGTAGGCAGTTGTTTTTTCTCTTGTAGGCAGTTGTTTTTTCTCTTGTAGGCAGTTGTTTTTTCTCTTGTAGGCAGTTGTTTTTTCTCTTGTAGGCAGTTGTTTTTTCTCTTGTAGGCAGTTGTTTGGGGTCGTTAAGTTACATGATACCACTTGTGCAGACCATACTCACATTTTACGCACTTAAAGTACTGCAGCAGCGAAGAAGTTATGGTAACTGCCTCAGTGGATGCAGTATGGAGGAAGTCAGCACTACCCTCACCCAGCCATGGTCAACTTTCGGCTCTTGGAGAAGCTGCTTCAGTCGTGGAGCGTCTCTCGCCAGTGCTCCAACAAAGGAAAGGTCGCTGGCGTTGCTGCTGGATCAAGGCATGAATCAGACGCGGTGACTGCTCACCAGTGGTGCGGCGTCAGCTTGTTAGTGCGTTGTACGGTCGTAACTGGAGGAAAAGTGATATCACCCTAACGCGCTTCATTTTTAACTCGCGAGTGCACCAAGTTTCTATATCGTTTACTCAATACTCTTAAATTAGTGATCCATAAACGTAACTCATCCACTAAATGGCAACAGGTGCCTTAATAACTACTAGTCATTCTTTGACTTCAAAAGACCATGTACAAAACGTTGCATGGCACTTACACGACTCGTCAGTGTAGCGGAAAAAAAAGCACTAATCACATATCTGTCGTAACTTCCTAACAGTTTGTGAACACCCGACGTTATTTTTACAGCGACGTAGTACTTTCACAATCGTGTGGGCGTTCGTATAGAGAAAAGTGCAGCGCAATTCTTTAACAGTCGTGAACTTTCGGAAAGAGTGGAAAGACGAAGGCGATTCTAAATTTCCCTTCAACCATTTAGTGGTCGCGAAACGTTCAGCGTTCTATAACGTATTCTGCAAGAAGAAATCGAACTGTATTATCCTTAGTGATACTCCCTAAACTAACGTTACTTTTCGGAGCAAAGGTACTTAAGTATATTCATAATGTTCTGTCTAAAGTTAAGACAGTGTTTCATGAGACACACTATCTGTGCTATACATTCATCACTATGGTTAACAACAGTAAGTTTTGGGTCAGCTCCTGAATTAATAATGTTCTTCGCACACTGAAAAGCCATCAGAACGCTCTGTACATTCCTAGAAAATTTTCGTGCCGCGAGATCTATCCGCTCGGAATTACAGCTCTGCCGTTCCAATACGGTTACTCATGCACTTACTAACAGGAACTCGTTCAGAAGTAACTGCGAAGTTCACTCGGTGAGAAATCGGCAGTAAAATATGCTTGTAAGAGTGTTTTTGGGTCACATTTTCCAATGGAAAATGAGGGGAAAGCCACATACCAACGTGATGCTCTTCAGACGGCCCATTCATTTGGAGTAAGGCATACAAAAGCTACCTTCAAAACGCTGATGCCTATTGGATCATCTTCGATCCAGCAATCTCACACAAGACTACAGACTGGCTAAGGTAAAGTACCTACAAGCAAGCCAAGTGCTATATTGTTGTCTTAAGGGGCTAATCGGTACCGACCGATGGCTGTCACCCCTGTCACTGGCATCACTGGATGCGGTATGGAGGGTCGTGGGGTCAGCACATTGCTCTCAGGCCGTAGCCGGCTTTCTTGACCTTGCAGCCGCCCACTTCTCATTAAAGGAGCACCTGTCGGCTTCGCGAGACTGAATGCCCCCTGGTCCAGTCCTCCCATTGTCATAACCCTGACAGTACCGGTAATCGAACCCAATGGTAGTCAGGCACGTTGATCACTCGGTTATGGAGAGGAACTAAGATACCCACTGGGTGCACATAACGAGTGCAGTCCCCATATAAGCTGCTGAGCCCCTACGGGATATGCCAGTCAGCAGCCCTTTCTTTTTTAACAGACACGAAAGCTACCTCCACTCTCTACATCACTGTAGCATCTGACATATGTACTGGCGTCGCGTAGGTGATTGTATTGAGTTCAGGGTAGTTGAAGTGTAACAGAAATCAAAGTAAGACACGGAAGTGCTGCTACAGTGCTTCATTTTCTTTTACAGTGACGACGACCAGATACCCAATAGTATAAACTGCCCCACTCCATGAGACTGCAGATGGATATGGAACTTAAACTGAACATTGTACACGGTACTGTGATCAGTCTATTCCCCATTTTTACTGACTGTGCATATAAGGCAAGAAATAAAGAAAACCAAACGGAAATTAAGAATATGAATTAAAGTTCAGCGAGGAGAAATAAACTTTGTTAACCAATGACTCTGTAATTCTGCTGGAGAGCAAAGAACTTATCAGTTGAGAGTGAGATTATTTGAAAATAAGATGGATATCAACAAAAGTAAGAGAACGCATTGTAATAGAATTAAGTCGTATATTAGAAAATGACAAATTTCGTACACAACTAGCTATTTTGGGAGAAAAATAAGTAATGGTAAAAAAAATAAGGAACATATAAAAATGAAATTTTGCAGCTACAGAAGAGGCTTTTCTTGAAAAAAGTAACATCGAATATAAATGTATGTTAGGAAGTACCTTCTGAAGCCGTTTGTCTGGAGTGTAACCTTGTACAGAAGTGAAAGATAACGATGAACAGTGCAGAGTAAGCTTTCGAAATGTGGTGTTACAGAACAACGCTGAAGGTTAAGTGGCTAGACCGAGTAAGTCATGAAAAGATACAGAAACGAACAGGGAAAAACTAAATTCATGGCACTATTTGACCAAAGAGTCACTTACAGGACATAACTGAGACATCAAGGAATCGTCGGTTTGCTAACAATGGTGTGTTGAGGGTAAAAATGTCAGCAGGAGGCAGTCTTTACTACAGCGAGCAGATCCAGGTGGACACATGATGTAGTTTGGATGAAATGGACTCATGTACGTGATAAAGTAGCGTTAAGTCTTCGTTCTGACGATTACAAATGATCTGGACCAAGCGACGTGGCGCAGTGGTTAGCACACTGGACTCTCATTCGGGAGGACGGAGGTTGAAACCCGCGTCCGGTCATCCTGACTTAGGTTTCCCATGATTTCCCTAAATTACTTCAGGCAAATGACTGCATGGTCCCTTTGAAATGACACATCCGTTTCCCCATCTTTCCATAATCCGATGGGACCGATGGCTGCCTCGCTGTTCGATCGTTTCTCCAAAACCAACCAACCGATGATCTGGAACTCTTGTCAGCACCTCCCCTCATGCAGACCAAAAGTTAGCGACGATAAATTTTTTTCCCGTCGACTAGTTTCCGACCCAGGCACCTGAGGAGCTGAGCAATACCAGTGCGTATTGCGTATCCCAAGCGTTCGTAAGACTCCAACGGAGCTTCCTTCAGAGGCACTGGGCGTGCGCACCCAGCAGCGGTTGTGCCGGATTTCTTGCCGTGTGATTGTCGTCGCAGCTATTAATAAACAGCCTTCTGGAACTGATGGCCGGCGCATTCCGAGACATACGGCTCCCCTCCCCCCTCCCCCCCTCTCCAATGCGCCGGACACCTCGCGTAGCGTCGCGCCTCGCACGTAATTTGGCTCAGCCTGGCGGAACCACCGCCGAGTTCCCGGTGCGCGCCCGGGCGTTACCTGTTCACTAGTCTCCACTTAGCGCCTTCACACAGCTGTCTGGCTCTCCCGTCACACCACTGGAAAAGATACGCCGACTACAGCACAAGACACAAGCGCGCAGCCCATAGTGTCGAATACTGTACGGACTGGTGCTATCGCTATCGGAGAGTATCAGTAGCTTGCATTCCTAAACAGGCGACCCAGCTTCTCACGTATAGCACTAAAGATCTACGGCCATACGACTTATTTGGTGTAATAGCGGCAAAATAGATACAGAAACCTTCCTGGTGAATCGGCGTATCTATTAGTCAAAACCATATCAAAATCTCTACAGTAATTCCTGAGATTGGCTGTCAAACTCACACAAATGTTTAGGGAGGGAGGGAGGGGACTTTAATGTATAGGTTCACAGCGATGTTGACACTGTCTACACTTCCATCGAACCATCTTGTATCGTCTCGTAATCTGTTACATCTGCGTTTCATAATTTATTTACTTAGGCGTTTGTTTCACCTGTCAAGATTAGGAATTTTAGGCACATCTTAAATCTGGTCAGATATCCTTTTGTCAGTCAACATTACAATTAGCATAGTGCCGGAGCAATAGATGGTGGTGACGAAGTAGAAAAGTAGGAGTAGAAGATACAGGAATTTACGAAATTTCGGTCTTCTTAATGTATTAAGCAGTTTAGCCACTTTGTCCCCGCAGAAGGTACGTAATATCTGGCAAACGTGTGGCACCACTGCAGGAGGAGTCGGTTATAAAGTGGACTAGTCAAGAATGTAACATACTGGTTTTCTGTTGGACAGAAAGAAAAATGTGCGACATGGCTAGAGGAAAGCTGTATATTGACGGTAGATTAAGCTCTGGTGGCCTCTTGAATGCGGAGTGGTTTTAGATAAGACGCAGGTTACAGGGTAATTCTCCGAAAAGATTCGAATGATCGAAGTGTGTCTGTTTCAATTACTAGCACTATTTGAGTCATGGTTGGATTGCACCCTCCAGCAATACAGCGATAGGAGCCTAGAACTGTCGGTTCCGAGTGAGTTGCCACTTACGCTGCGCAGAACATGATGTCCGTAAATTCTCAAGTAGGCTTCTTCCCCAAGGGGCGAAAATTTTTCTTGTTCAAAGAAAACAAATATCTGACCCCAATAGGTCAAGTACGGATTGTCGGCGTCTCTAGAAATATTAGAATCGTGGCATACATGAATTACATTTTTTGCTTGATTTGTAAGATTTCAACTCAGTGTTCTGAGCTAAGTATTAAAAATTGCAAAACACCATAATGCCTGCATGCAAACACCATAATGCCTGCATGCAAACACCATAATGCCTGCATGCAAACACCATAATGCCTGCATGCAAACACCATAATGCCTGCATGCAAACACCATAATGCCTGCATGCAAACACCATAATGCCTGCATGCAAACACCATAATGCCTGCATGCAAACACCATAATGCCTGCATGCAAACACCATAATGCCTGCATGCAAACACCATAATGCCTGCATGCAAACACCATAATGCCTGCATGCAAACACCATAATGCCTGCATGCAAACACCATAATGCCTGCATGCAAACACCATAATGCCTGCATGCAAACACCATAATGCCTGCATGCAAACACCATAATGCCTGCATGCAAACACCATAATGCCTGCATGCAAACACCATAATGCCTGCATGCAAACACCATAATGCCTGCATGCAAACACCATAATGCCTGCATGCAAACACCATAATGCCTGCATGCAAACACCATAATGCCTGCATGCAAACACCATAATGCCTGCATGCAAACACCATAATGCCTGCATGCAAACACCATAATGCCTGCATGCAAACACCATAATGCCTGCATGCAAACACAGTGATGCAAAGCTTTTAAAATTTCGCTGCCTAGCAAGGTATTTTGGGAAGCACCGAAGCAAAAAGTTCGCAGAGTCCAATAACTATCCAGATATGACGTGGCAAGTTGGAAACTGATTCCCAGGTGGGAAAATTTCATCCTTCAGAAAAAACATCGGTAGCGCGCACGGATCACTAAAATTTTACATTAGTTTTTTAGGATATAGACTATGATGATCCTCTTGTCACGCAGTACGGAACGGTGGTGGTAGACTGATTACAATAATTGTCGTGACAATGTCGAACTCAACACCTTAAACGTCAAATGAATAAACTAGATTAGGTTAGCTGTATTTCTTTTTGTTTGAGGCACATATCGGAGTTGCAACTTGAGCTTTCGAAGATGGGCAATACTTTCCTAGACAGCTGGCTGCCAGGACATGCGTCTCTTCAGCAATGGACTGGCTTACCAATAGTGAAGTCGCAAAAGCAACCAATTTTTCATTTCTATGCGTTCTTCCCTATTAACCCCCCGAACGCATTGCTGTGAACAGCGCTGGACTATAGCACACTGGAAAATTAAAGCAACAAACCGCAATTTTCTCGTGCTGTCTAATTCACGATATAATCACACAAAATTTCAACAGACGTTCGTACAATCGTGTTCTTCAGGGAAGACGGCATTCTGGTCAATGACAATGTCAAACGGCGTAGTCTTTACCGGACAGTTCCACATCCACAGTCGGTATGTATAGTCACAGACTGCGCAGTATGGCAGAAAGACGCCTGTCAGAATCTCTGTGGTGGAGGACCATAAGAATGGAAGCAGGACAGTCGCAAACTGATAAGACCCGAAGACTTAATGTGACTCGCCCTGTTGATTCTCAGATGCAGCGACAATTTATAGAGATCGAAACAGTATCCCGAAAACACCAGGGCATGGCCAACCACGTGTGGTATCAGAGAACCATTATTTGACCGTAAGGGCACGACTGTACCGCCTTAGTGCTGCGTGTCAACTATCATCCGACCTCGCAGCATCCACTGGACGAGTTGTATCGAAACAAAAGGTGTACAGAAGGCTTCGGCAGAGTCGCGTGTATTGTCGGATACCTTCTGTATGTGCCTCTGGTACGTCTGCACAGAAGGGAACGTCCAGAGTAGCCACAAACAAACCACCTGGGCGGGCGAATAGTGGGGCAATGTTCTTTCCAGAGATAAGTCCCGATTTGGTCTGTCGAGTGATTCTCGACGCATTCGCATCTGGAAGGAACGTGGAACACTATTTCGAAATACAAACATTGTGGAAAGATCCAGATATCGAGGAGGCTCCTTAATGGTGTGGCCAGGGATTATGTTGACAAACTCTCACCTCATGAAAATGTACGGGTGAGTTTGCAAAGTTTAACTTCTGTCCGGTATCGAGATCTTGGGACCTCAAGTGCGGTTGTTGCGGGATGGTGTGGGCCTACACTTCGTACTGATCGACGATAAAGCTCGACCTCATAGAGCACGGGTGGTTGTTTTCTTGGAAACGGGAGATAGTGCATGCATGGCGTGGCCTGTTCGCTCTCCCGATCTGAATCCCATAGAGTATGTCTGGGATGCCCTACGAAGACAAGTTGCATCACTTCAGCAACCACCAACCACTCTGACTTCTGAGGAGCTCTGCAGGAAGAATGGGTGTTACTGCCTCAAGACGTTGACGTCATTCACAGCATGCCCAGTCTTTGTCAAGTTTGTATTGCTGCCAGAGATGGTAACACCCTAGGCTGAACTCATTAACCAGTTGTCGGAATGTATATGCAAATACGTTAAGTTGGAAAAAACGAAAGTTTTTTGTCTACCGTTATGCATCTTGCAGTTCTTTACGTTCTGTTCTTCACATTGCATCTACTTTACTGTCTTCTGTTTACACTGATTCGTGGCAAAATAAACGCAACCTTGCAAAATTTCAGTTCATTGCTTTTTGTGTAAATGCTCACGCTCTAACCCCCTCCCCCATCCATCTCCTCCCTCCCTCCCACCATCGTACTACACAAGTATAGATGTAAAAGTAATCCGGCGACTTAGTCTGGATATGGTAGCGTCACACATTGACACACGGAATGGGAAGATTTTGGTGTATTTTTCAGACGACATTTAAGACGGAGCATTCTCGGATTGCAAAGAGAAATCTGATGCAACCTATTAAGAGGAATTTTTCGGCGTTTACCTTAGTCGATTTAGCGAAGCTACATAATACATACATATGGATTGTTGGGTAGGTGTTTGAACCGTGGTCGTTACGGTGGATGTCTAGTGCCCTAATCAATGTCAACTTTTTTCTCTTATTTTCCTTCCTAAGGCAGGACTGGCTGTTTAAGGTACACCACATTGTAGACGTAATTGCAGCCAAATCGAAGTAATTTGAGTTTCCCATTGGGAATATATTTCTCGACTGCCACATTTAATTTTCAATCGACAAACAGACGGTAAGAATTCACAGCGCTTCGGACAAGACATAATTCGTGGCCACTCCGCTGTCTCCTCTCTGGACCTCAGAGCGGGAAGAAGGGAGGCGAAGTGCCCGTGACGATGTCCAGCTAGTGTGAGTGTAATGGGCTGTATGTACATGCAGCGGCAGCTGCAGAGGTGTTCTGCTTTCTCGGAGAAAGAAGCTGCCGTCGTATTGGCTTTCTCCTGGCCTTTCCCTTCCTTCTCCGTCCAGACACATGGCGCCCAGTTCGTAGATACCAGCCCACAATTAAGTCCAACTGGTGTGCTCAGATCTGGTGCAGTTCAGAACCTAACCACTGTTGTCTGCGCCGTGTCAGCTCTGTCGCCATAACTGACTCAGATGTCAGAATGTACAAAGCAAATGTTATACACAGGTACGTACATTTATTTCGGTACTGGGATATTAAACTTCGATCTTTGTTGAATGCCACCCTCTTGAAACTTGCCTTCTCTTTACGTTCGCTAGACCTGAGTGGCTGAAAGCCCTCTTCACGTGGTATGTGAACGTGGACGTGGATCAGGACGAAAAATGTGACGTCCCAACGGGAAATTTCACGTTTCTAAGCATTTACGTGCATAAAAATCGAAGTGCACTTTGAAAATTCATAGCATTTCACCAGGCGACGTTCACTACATGACTGAAGACAGCAACCAGGGATAAATTCTTAGGGATAGGACTAAAGTTTTTATTTCAATGGGAACCTTTTGGTTTCGCAATTATCTATTTCATGCACATACAACCTTGCGGTCTTTCACAATTACGTTTAGGATCAGTGTTGCCCTCTGCTGGAAGTGCGACAAACTTTCAGACGGTAGTCAGTCTCGTCACATTTTCTGAGAACGTATCGGGGGTACTATATTAGTGCTCTTGCTGTGCAGCGTCGTAGTTGAAAATTGTTGGATGAGGCGTCACGTATACGGTATCTCAAAAATTGCATCCTGTGATGTCACGTGACCTCGGATGCCAATGGTGCCTATCAATCCTTGAGGCAACTCACTGTTCAGAAACGCTCATACATCCAGACGCCAGTGCTGTTTTGCTGCGTCCTACTAGAAAAATGCAATTTTCGGCATGTTCTCGCAATGGTGGAAGGCGAGATACCCATTAGATCCAGTGAACTAGCGAGATTTCTAAAACCACCCGATAGAAGTCTAACGGTAATCACGTCAGTCATCAGCTTAAAATTAGTACCAAGGTAAACCTCTGGTTCAGATTCGTAAGTTCAGATTAGTTTCTATCGCGATAAGGTCTAGCGATAAACATTAATCTCCTTCGAACACCACCCTATAAGACCCGTCGTATTTCAGCTACGTGCTTCGGAACTCGAACCAGTGAGATACCTGGTCGGTTTCTACGTCACAATCGCGAAATTGGTGTCTCGGTTATAGAACCTCGTAGAGTTATCAACAATCACAAATTTCTTAGTTTCTCATTTGATTAGGCGAGCGTCATTTTACGCCAGTAGCTGTTCTGTAGCAATATCTGATAGTTCCGTCAGAGCCAAGAGTACTGTGACGATGCCAGAGCCGACGTATTTTCATCCTTGGGAAAGGTTTTGCGGTATTTCGACCTTTACATCGTTGAACTCGTCTGCTGATACACCGAAGGACTTGGTAGAGAGCCAGTTGTAGGTTAAATGGATATTGGCAGCGTAATATTTAGTCCAGTGGTCGGACCTTGGAATCAGGTGATTTGGTTTGCTGCTGGGCAATGAGCAATTGTCAGTAGACTTATGTCTAGGTAATACGATAGGGGTGACACTGTCATCTAAGCATAGGGAACACAGTACCCCACTCGAACACCGTGTAACAGCGTATAGACATAATGTCCTCAATTCCCGAGGAAGAGTGCAAAAAAGTTCGGTCAGGTATGCCATATCCAGCTGACACACTCCGTAGAGCTATCAAATTATGGGGCTGATGACTGCTGCGTATGCGTGCAGTGTTGTGAATATGGCTGTAGACATCCAGGAAGGTGGGAGTGTGTACATCCTTATTATGAATATGTTGAAGAGACTATACTTGGTCGTCGAGAATGTCAAACATCCTGGTTCACATTGACGGTAACCTTAATGAGTGGGTCCAGGTCGTGGTACGGCAAGAACGCCAAACATCACAGAACCACCTCTAGCCTGATTTTCCCCCCTTTTCCCCTACACATACTGCGTATTAAATCTCGCTGGGCCATCGGTGCACTAGACTCTTTTCATAATATGAAGAGAGACAAATTCGAGACTCATCGGACAACTGTAGACCCCTCCATTCAGCTAAAATACCGCTCCTGTGCTTGACACATTGAAGATGTTAATCTTCATGCGATGCAGAATGTACCTCAATCCACATGACCATGCAGTAGATACTAGACTCCACGTGTTCATGAACCGGAACTCTACAGCAGCAATTACTGTCGGATTTGATACTGATATTTGACAGGACACTATTCTCTGGTCCCTGTCGGCTAGAATATTCTTAAGTCCACTATTCTGATGCAGCAACGTTACGTGGCTGCACCATTATTAGGTGCTTCGGGCAGTCAGCTTTGATACGCGAACAAACCGGGGGCCTCACTGTCTGGTAATGGGCAAGTCCAAACACGGTTCTCCTTTCTGCCCCGTAGTAATTTATACACGTCGACCCCAGTTACGACGCTGATGACATAAAACTGCGTTGGCCCGCGGACACACACTACACTGATAAGACTTCAGTCAGCAGTGGGTCAGATGACTACGTGGTACGATCTACAGCGCTCTAAAGCGACCAGTGGTCTTGTAAGTGGGCCGATTTTTTGCCAGTAAGCTTAAGTTAGAATTTCCGTGAAAAGAATTTGACTCCGTAGAATTATTGCTCTATCAACGATGTAGCGCGATCGTGTGCTTAGCGCACATCTACAGAGAACTGCGAAACAATATGGACGTGCATTCAGGCATCCTGCGGATTCGACTCTTAAGTCTACTGAAAGTGCAGCAGCAATTAGTTATGTATCGGCTAGTTAAAATGTATTTTACATATATTAGCACTGTCCGATGTAACACTGTCGAAGTGTAAAACCACATTCTCGTTCCACAGAAGACGGGAAAAGGGAAGCAGTGAAACAGTGTAACACGTGTATTGCTATAGCGCTAAAGTTACTTTCCACAGAATATCTTACAAAATTTGGCATTGTCAAATTGGAAAACGCGGAGTATTTTGAAAAATAATTTTCATAATTATCTTGGTCGCCTGATTCGACTCGCAGCAGTCGTTACCAGAACCTGGGTCGTGTTACGAAAGTAAAGTCGGTCACCTAATGCCAGTCTTAAAATTTCATTTGATCTAGATGAGAGCTAATTGACCGTGATGAGACTAACTATTCTATGTTCCATAAATCCTGTGAACTAAACCAATGCCAAGACTAAAATGCTTTTTGTAACTCGTGTATACGTGATGGTCTGAACAAAGCAAGTGGTGGTAATTCGGAAAACGCTGTATGATAAATGAACCGCCCAAACTTACTGTATAACTGTGTTTTTAACTAACTTCGATCAAATGATTGTCAAACCTGTAAACAAGCTGTCCTGTGAAACTGTTGTGCGGTAGAATGATCAGTGCTACAATGCGTGACGGCGCAATACGGACTTGCAATTACAACGCACAAGCTAACGGGATAAAATTTGTACATAAATTACTAAACGAATTTTGAAACAATAAATCACAAGCGTTTCCACAAATCTGCTGTGGCATTATATACTCAATCTGACCAAGCAAACTCCGAACACTGAATATTACACACGCAGGGAGCAGTGTACTGTGAAATAACTCTGCGTGTGGAATGAAATTTGAAATATTTACCGAAACAGAACCCGATGATAATTTCTAAAATCAACAACGTAGAATGATATCACTGTATCCTAACTGTAATGTAACTGTTCCTAACAATATTTTATGGCATGCATCGCAGCAGTAAGCACGCCAAATGGAAAGAAAAGCTTTGTGCAGTGCAAGGACAAGCAACTATCATAAGCAGCTCAAGCTTCAGTCACTGTGTTCCTTAAAGTGCAATGCGGCGACAGTCAGAAAATATTAAATTCTTCTGTGAGAGAACGATGGAATTTCAACTTGCAAACGGAAACTTAATTTACCCTTAAACTATATTACGAAAACTGATCATTTTTCAACAATCACAATGATCTTTACAAAAATTATCCTTTGTATCATTAATTTCATGGCAACTAAATTGCTGAAAATAGTAAAGGAGAGGTAAAACATAGTGCAAGCCATGTGAACTGTTAACTTACCCTCGTGTGAACAATGGACTCACTAACCAAAACTTAGAGAATTTCATTAAAACCTTCCGTTATTCAAATACAACTATGGGCAAGAAAGCAATGCAGTAACATTCTCATAATCTTCCCTTGTGAATTATGATTTCGTAAAGACAAATTAGACAATTCGTGCTTCTGTATCTTCGCGCTCAGCAACCTATGTCCACCCGCACACAGGGGAAAACCCACATCGCCATCCACCTCAGATTTAATGGTAAGATGGCCCAGTGGATAGCCCGACGAAAACTGAACAGAGCAAGCATGAAAAAACAGAAAATGTAACGAACTGCGAAAAAGAAGCAAAACAGCGAAAGGTCAAAGCTCGAAAGTGCGACATCTAACGAATTTGAACAGCAACGGCGTTGTGGTAGTGTAGTCAAGATATTGAACTGAAAAGCGGGCGATCAGTGTTCAAATCTCCCTCGTGCTCCATATTTTTCACAAAATTATGAACTTTAGGTTATTGACATGTATGTTCTTCTATAGTCTTGGCAGTTGTATTTTTCACTGGTTATAGAATGAGTCGTGTGGTAAGAATACACTACCGTCGCAAGTAAATGTGGTGAACAGTGAGAGCAGGCGAGATGCCGCGTAGACCTCTCTCAGTAATGAGAAAAACAAACGGGTGTGAACCGTGTTACAACAATGGAATTAGTAAAAACTTCCAAAACAGAACGCAAGAGTAAAGTGGTACTTGGGTAGACACAGAGGTGTGGACGTCTGGACGTAGCTTCCTTACACCTCAACTGTTGCAAACGGACGTTGCAGGCACAAATCTGAATACAACAGGCACGTAAATGATGGGGCGGGCAGTTTATAATTTTGTGGGGAAAAAATGGGGCACGAAGGAGATTCGAACAAGGATCCTCCCCTTCGCTGTCAACCACCGTGACCACATGACGACGCCGTTGCTACTGAAACTCGCTAGATGTTGCACATCTTGCACCCTTCACTGTTTCTATTTTGCTTTTTTCACAGTTCAATACACCTTCCTGTTTCTATGCTTGACGTATGTTCAGTTTTTGACGGCAATCCACTGGGCCCATCCACCACTAAATCTGAGGGTCGTGCGATGGGAGTTTCCCTATCAGTAGCACAGCAAACACCTCTAACTCCTCTTAGAATCCCCACAGCGACGACAGCGCTACTGGCAAAGATCACTTTGTAATTAAAACTTCTGTGGAGTAATACATAATCGAAAAAGTTACAAAAATGTTTAGTGTGCAAATATGAAATGTGACAGTTAGTGAAAATGTAAAGCTCACATCACTTGCCCTTAAAACCAAAAATGAAACCTTAAAATCTTAGCAACACTGTACTGGTTCCGGTAATGACTCAAGATTCGCAAACGACTATGTTGCAAGCCCATTCAGTGCGATCAAGGCAATTGTTAATAAGAGTTTACAAAAGTACGTATTCCAAGTGGTACGAAATGGAATACCACTGCATAACTTTTAAATCCACTTTTCTACTAGTTAAGTGCGAGATTGCGCGTTTTTCCATCCACATATGACCCTTGGGTGTCACTTGGATTATGTAGGCTGCACGACAATGTGACGCAATCACACATTAAGAATACTTTCTTTCTGGTGATGCCCTGATGTCGAGACTATAAAGTTTATGAAATGAAGTGTTTCCTGGACTATGACCTGAGTGTTCTTAAAGATCCTTGGGCTTAAATTAATACTTGATAGCGAATAGCAGATGTTTACGACGCGGAAAATTCCAGATGCGTTTCGTAACACGCGGAAATTATGCCTCGGGGAAGTAGGCTAAGACGTCAGATGCTTCGCCGGATGCTACTGAATAATGCCGCGCCAATGAATAAATTCTAGTTACGTTAGCAGGTGGAGACCGTCTGGAAAGGTGCCGGTTGTTTAGCTGTACGCGGCCTGAGAATATTCGTCAGCTGTGTCAGAAACAATTGCTGTTTCTCGTAGATTAAGAAATCCGAAGAAATGTTATCTTAGCCTTATTTGATCGCGAGTCTTCCAGGTCTCAGTTAACGCAAGAGTGTCTTAATAACAAAGCATCTCACAAGAACAATGTACAAAAAATTGAAAAGAAAATTGATACGTTCAAGATTGGTGTGGCACCAGGAAAAGTAGCTATAGGTAGTTCTGCCGTTGTACTTGATAAAGTGACACGTTCATGGGATGTTTTTGATCTACAAAATTGTGAAAAATGTTTCACACTCTGAAAAATAAGTATAAGCTGCATGGAAAGACAGACAACACATACCCGAGAGGTAAGAGGGAGTAATGAGAATGGAAGACAATGACTCAGATTAAAAACGTAACACAGCTGCAGTCTTTCACCCCCTTTCGATTAATCCATACACCGAAAAAGCAATGGCGAACATTAAAAGGTACAAAAGGGTTTAAAATTCAAAGCAAAAGGATATAAGCATTCGCTGCTGACATTCCTATCTTCAGTGAGAGATAAATTATGGGACGTGTTGGTTGGAATTAAGTGTAATAAACACACAATGGTTTAGTCTAAATTGAAGAAAGACGAAATTAACTATTAGTAGCAGATATGATTAGCAATTATCAGAACTGGTGACCACAAAGTAGAGAAAATTCTGCTACCTTACAAGGAAAACATGAATGAATCGAGGACGTTAAAAGCAGACTAATAGAGGGTCTTTGCCTGGCTTAGCGTCGAACACAGGTCTTAATCTGAGGGAGGAAATATTTGAGAACGTAGTAAATTTGCAGCACAGCTTTGCATGGACGTGAATTATGGACTTCCCTCGTGGACTAGTGTGCTTAGCGCCGCTACCTCTAGATCACGGAGTCCCTAGTTCGTTTCCCGGCCAAGTTGGATATTTTTCTTCGCTGGGGGACTGGATGTGAAGCACAACATAATTTAATCTCATATACATAGCAGACGTGGAACTCGCCGAAGTGGAGTCAAACTTGCACGGACGGAAAAATCCAGACGGGGTCTCAGACACATACGATCGTATCATTGACTGCCGCGAAGTCGGAAAAGAGAATCGAAGCGTCTGAAAGATGGCGCTATTTAGATGGCGCTAATTCTAAAGATGAACACTAATGCCTGTTTGTCGTTTTACCTGTCTCAGAGAAAAGCAACTCTAATCATTTACGTACCTGCTGGTTGTGTGTACATGTACGAAGTTACATCTACATCTGCCCACGTATTAGGTGCTTAACTTTGTTAGGTAGCGTAATAATCACTGACATTTTCACTGGTAGCTTGAGGTACATGGCATTCGTGTGTGAATTATCTAAAAAAAAATTTTCTGTAGCACCCATCGTACGGTTTCACGACCGGTGTTTACTTCATTTACAATAGAGGCCTTGGCCTAGGTATAAAATTACCCCCAGACGTTTCTTCTGACTGCCGCAGACATCGGAGTTAAAGCTATCGCTAAAGATCTCTTTCGCAATGGAGAGGAAACGTTAAGAAACAGTTGTATACATCGACCACGGCGTTAATCCGAAAGCTTTAATTGAAGTTAAATGAAATTTGTTAATATAACGTTTTACTTCAGTGCGATGAGCATTTTCCATCAGGATTTGAATATAGAGGAAAAGGAATCACAAAATCTCATGCGACTTAAAGGCGTGCACGGGCAATCGGTGGCGCAGTCTCCGCTGAAGACAGCGATAGAGTTCGGAATCCCTGCCTGGTAAGTTTCTCTCTCCACAAACGTCGAAGTTTGTTTTGAAAGGTCCTGTTGTCATTTTAGATTCTAAATACTATTATAGCATAACACTTCACAAAAACTTCTGGTGGCAGAGTTGCCATACACGTACTAAGAGTCAATCAGCGGCAACATGGGACAGTCACATACTCGTACAAGTACGATACGGAGGCTTGTCGGACAGTTTACGGTTTCCCGCGGCAGGAGGAAAGGCTCGGTGCCAGACGCGCCTTGTCCAGCTGGTGGCAGCTACCACTTTCCAGAGGCCGTGCCAGACGGAGCTTTCTCCATTGCCTCCCGGCTGGAGAAAGGAGTTGCTCCAGCGAGCGCTCTTTCCGTGTCCACCGGTTCGCCCGACAGACGATGAAAATCACTTCCGTATTATTAAAGTGATCGATGCGATGTCTTTCACCGAGGAAAAGTTACCTGACGGGAGCTTCGTTTCGGACACGACCATCCAGAAACAAATTTTCTGCATAAACTGTGGCGTCCGCTTTCTCAGAATTTGAATTTTATTTGAAACGTCCCCTTAGAATAATTAATGAATTACTGTGCTGGTAAACCTCTTAAATTATTTGATATTCAAACAGCTAAGCAAAACTGAACGTACTCAGACATTTCTCTCTTTACTTAGTCTGATCATCACTAAACTGCCACAGAATATTTTTATCGCAACGCAACTTGACTTTCAATAATCCCTACAAAAGAATGGCCCTGACTAACAATAACCTATACCTTTCATGAATCACTTACCTCACAAAAATCTTAGTTACTCGAACTACTGCAATACAGCGAGCGCCAAAACTGCCAGCGAAATAAGATTTAAACTACTGAAGGCACTAACTACTGAAAGGCATACATAGCAAATGAAAGATTTTGATAGAGAACAAACAATGTATTTACCTTAATAGTGTTCAAAAATCATTATATATATATCTCAGTTCATGACATCCAGTCTTACAATTTTACTGTCTCTGATGGACACACGTCCAGATCATCCGCTCTCAAAACTCCATCTCTCTCTCTCCCCACTTCCACCACTGCTGGCGGCTCACCTCCAACTGCGCAACGCTATGCGCTGTTAACAGCCAACTGCCCAACACTACAATAGCAAATTCCAACAATGCAAACCAGCCACAGTCTTCACACAGCACAGCCAGTGATTTTCATACAGAGCGCTACGTGGCGTTACCAACATAAAAATCTAAACAGCCTACTTACATATTTCATGGAAATAATTTTTTTTTTTTGACGATGGACCACGCTTTCAGCACAAGCGCACACGTTCCGGCGCGTTTGAACAGTCGAGCGTGGTTAACAAAATCGCGGAAAAGAATACTATCTACTGTGCATAAGCCACTTCAAAGCGTGTGGCGAATAGTACTTCCAGCAACACTATCCCTCTCGTCTCTTCCAAAATAAGACAGGTCTGTGTACCAAAATACTCAAAATATCACTTAACAACGAAAATTTTGGCGGAGCTAAGATTCACGCTGTTCAAAAAATCTGACAAATTTATTCTTGACACTAAAAGTAGATTTGGGCAGTAAAACACAATAGTCGAATAGAGGATGTGGAAAGTAAACTGGCAGTATCGAGAAAACATTTCACGAAAAACGACACGCATTTTGTCTCAGAAGGGAATAGAAGCCTTCGGAACATTGTGTTCCAGCAGTTTTCTACAAGTTAAAGAGGTTCTATTAATAAAGAGATGCTGAATCGACCTGAGGTCGAAAGAGTTTTATGGAACAACTTAGCTTACAGCAGTGATCGGGTGATAACACATCTTGCGGGCTCAGGGAATCGTAACTCGGTGGTCGATGCATGGAGAATAAAGATTCTAGAAGGGAGCGGGTTACATGTGTAGCACATCTACAGAAAAAGGTAACGTTTGAAACTAGATGAGCTGTCTTGTTTCTCTACGGGAGCTAGTGCACTGACGCCCAATCCTTTTTGGCAGCCGGTCATTTGAGTGTCGTTCCTTCATCTCATTATAAGACTCAGTATGCGTTTAAAAAAAAAAGGGAAAGCTAGAATTACTGTACCCAGTAAGAACGTATCCAGCGTTTGAGGTAGATATCGAATGAGTGGAGGTTGAGGGCAGGGAGATACGGGGCCTTCTGACGGTGCTGGGGGGGGGGGGGGGGGGGGGGGTGAAGAGGTGATAGTTCCGGGATTTCACAGCAAATAGTTCTGTATACACTTAGTACTACTCATTGTCCATAACATTTTCCACCTGACACTGAATTAATTTTTCTTTACGTGGAAGCAGCTGCGTCCCCTCATACACGTACGTCTGTAGCATACAAACCATTTTTAGAACCTTCTATAAAAATATAACAATTATTAACGGAAAGCCATGAAATGCTTCTAACGAAATTTCTATCGTGGCACGTATTTAGTTCCAATAAAGTGCATATTGATATTTTAAGAACTGAAAAATTTTGGCCTCATCAGGGACCAGTAATATTAGAAATTCGACCTGATGAAATTGGTGAAACGAACGAAAGCAGCATCAACGAAAGGATTCCAGGCGGACGGACAGCTATTTGACTTATTCAAAGGATCAACAGCTCTTCCTCAGTAGACATTCTCTTCCAAAATGCTGACTACCACGTCTGAAAGAGAGGACCAGCGTATATGTAGTTATCACACACACACACACACACACACACACACACACACACACACACACACACGGTATTCGTTTTTCAAAATATTCAGCAGTTTACCCTCTGTGAAAAGCTTTACTGCAATCCATATAATAGCAATAAAGGGGTCAGGCAAACGTTTTATATTTTACCGACAGTTTTTAATTTATAATTAGCTGACATTGTGAGCTAAGGAACAGAAACATTTCATAGAGGATAATCTCAAAGGAAGAAATTTTATTAATGTAGTTGCCGACAGTGACTATAACTTACAAAAACCTCTGCACGAACTGCATTAAACAGAAATGAAACATAACGTTGGCATATTGACAAAACTAAGTCAACGGCATTTCAAGGCTCGCGACTTTTAGATTTACATTCGTATTAGAAAACGAAACTAATAAGCCCGCAAATATCTTATTCTTGGGCTGTGACATAAAATATCACAGCGAAGTTGATGCTGATGTGTGGCACCACACTGAGGGGAAAGGTACGAAATGACACAGTACCAACATTCTGTACAGTTAAGACAGTTCTCCGTGGACTACATGGAACTGAAAAGTGGGCTATGAACTCCAGAACACGCAGTATATCCAAACCAATCGAGCTGAGATTACTTTGAACAATCTAGTGAATAACAAAGAGATTGATTAAAAACTGGTCATGCGGAACAATATGGGCATTTACAACTTAAGATTAAGGGACATAAATAAGAGTGGCAAGAACAATGAGAATCCGTCGTGAACGTATCTGAAAATAACTGCTACAGTACATCCCGAATCAACTAGCAGTAGAGGCAGAGGAAGATTTGATTTGAGCAAAAACAGGCAAACGTAATGAAGGAACAACTGTGCCGAAGGAGAAACAGTGGAACTGGAACGAGGAATATAATCACCCGAAAAAGGGAGATAGAGAAGGGAACGAGATTGGCCTGAAGGGGAACGGTGAACCAACCGGTCCTTCGAAGTCGCTCTGTCCTACTGGTCAGTATAGTGAACCGTTCCTTCGGAAAATTTCTTTTGTAAACGGCCTACTACTACGGTCAAGTGCCTGTGTGTAGTATAGTTGTTTGAGACTATGGTAATCAAGAATCGAGACATCCATGATTTCATTCTGACCAGGGACGGGAGAAAGATACCGGTATTGTAGTTATGAATATCCGGTATTTTTACATTTGTTTGGTCTCCGATAAAAGGTACTTTCAGTTCTTAGTAATAACGGGGTAAAAACCGGTATGCTTGCCATAGCAGTAGTACTAAATTTTTGGTTTTCGAAAACTTTTTAAACGCGTAATGTGTGTTCGTAAAATTTCCATTGGTTTTTAGATTTTATTATAGAACCTGGGAAAAGCGATCAACCCTACTTTAATAACAACGGCAACTGTTAGAAACTGACAAGAAACGCAAAGAATCGACAGATAACTGCAAAGACAACACTGTACTTGTTGGCGCGAGGCGCGGTTGGGGGGGGGGGGGGGAGGTGGGACGTGCATTGTGAAAAGACATGGTCTATACGGCAGTTTCTCGCTGTCGCCCTCTGACATGAGTATTATTAACGAAATGGCACCGTCTGTCATTGATGGAAGTATTTTACGAAGCGCAGTAACGATGAAGTACAATGTTAAATTTGCTTCAAAAGATTAAAAACTGGACGTGGCACACTGAACTCGCTCCAGGAGAACACATTTACAACGTTTCTTGAAACAGAAGGTAGTTTTGATATACCTATGTTACTGATGTGCTATAAACTTCGGATATTAACTGAACCCTTAATTGCCGACCGGGGTGGCCGAGCGGTTCTGGGCGCTACAGTCTGGAACCGCGAGACCGCTACGGTCGCAGGTTCGAATCCTGCCTTGGGCATAGATGTGTGTGATGTCCTTAGGTTAGTTAGGTTTAAGTAGTTCTAAGTTCTAGGGGACTGATGACCTCAGATAAGTCCCATAGTGCTCAGAGCCATTTGAACCATTTTGAACCCTTAATTCTGTGGTTGCTTAGCGCTGAAATATACCTCTCAGAAGTGATTATGCAGGGAAGTAAACACGTGACTCTCCGCAGTCTTCGCTGGAGAAAGATTTCTGCTGCAGCCTCAAATCGATCGTGATGTCCTACACCTTCGCCTTCATTACAACTTTCCAGTGTGTGTTCGCAGTCTACGTTTATTGCTGGATGTAATCGCAACAAAAAAAAAACAACCAGAAATCGATTATTTCAGAAGATGATTACTTTGAGCGGTTTAACGGCCTTGCTGCACTGGATACACCGGTTCCCGTGAGATCACCGAAGTTACACGCTGTCGGGCGTGGTCGGCACTTGGATGGTTGACCATCCAGGCCGCCATGCGCTGTTGCCATTTTCGGGGTGCACTCAGCCTCGTGATGCCAATTGAGGAGCTACTCGACCGAACAGTAACGGCTCCGGTCAAGAATACCATCATAACGACCTGGAGAGCGGTGTGCTGACCGCAGGCCTCTCCTATCCGCATCCTCATCGGAGGATAACACCGCGGTCGGATGGTCCCGATGGGCCACTTGTAGCCTGTTGATAGTGGTTTTAAGAAGTTATACTGGAAGCGAAAAGAATCGGTGTAAGTTTTCAGCAGTAACCACCGTCCCCAATTCAGACTCATCCAGAAAAGTCATAAAATTGAGACCTCTCTCGGGATGCCTTAAAGAAAGAGTCGCGATTCGATTGGATGCGTAGGCACGTTGGCGGAGTGGAAAGGTATGCGAAGCGATGCACGTGTGGCGTAGAGTTGAGAAGCTGGCGATGGCGGCGTGACGTCTGGGCGTGGTGGGTGGCAGGTGCCCTGCGTGGCGTGGCTCGGCGTTCCCACGACGTGGGAGTGCAGGACGCTACGGCCGGAGGCGCTGTCTGAGTCAGGGCGGCGGGCCGAGGCGTGGGAGCCGGCCTGTGGCCGCGTCTGCAGCCGCCGTCTGCACGGCGTCTGCGCGTGACCCGACCGTGCCGCAACCCGCTCCAGGGTCGCCCATCACCGACCGGAATAGAACACAAATGAACAGAGCGCGCACGTGCTGCTGCTCCTCCGTTCTGTCGAACGTCAGAGTAGTAGGGATGCTAGGTCTCAATACAACAGCCTCAATAGACATCTCTGTTCACTTAGCAGGAACAGTGGTCGCCTACCCACACATTTTGTTTGAGCGTTGCTATACTACCAGTACAGTAACACCACCTACCTACTACCCGTTATGTCCACATTTGTCATGGATAACACAGGCGATGCTATGGAAGCAATGAGGCCTTTGTAGGTCGCTGCAGGGAGTTGGCACCACATCTGCACACCCAAGTCCCTTATTCCGGGGATGGGGGCTACGAGCACTGACGCAACGTTCAATCACATACCAGATGGTGTTCGGATCTGGCGAGTTGTGGGCGCCAGCACATCAATTGGAATTCGCCACGGTGTTCCTCGAACCACTGTCACATTACTAGTCTCGTGACATGACATACACTACTGGCCATTAAAATTGCTACACCACGGAGATGACGTGCTACAGACGCGAAATTTAACCGACATGAAGATGCTCTGATTTGCAAATGATTGGCTTTCCAGAGCATTCACACAATGTTGGCGCCAGTGGCCACCCCTACAACGTGCTGACACGAGGCAAGTTTCCAACCGATTTCTCATACACAAACAGCAGTTGCCTGGTGAAACGTTGTGGTGCCTCGTGTAAGGAGTAGAAATGCGTACCATCGCGTTTCCGACTTCGATAAAGGTCGGATTGTAGCCTATCGCGATTGCGGTTTATCGTATCGCGACATTGCTGCTCGCGTTGGTAGAGATCCAATTGCTCTTAGCAGAATATGAAATCGGTGGGTTCGGGAGGGTAACACGGAACACCGTGCTGGATCCCAACGGCCTCGTATCACTAGCAGTCGAGATGACAGGCATCTTACTCGTATGGCTGTAACGGATCGTGCAGCCACATCTCGATCCCTGAGACAACAGATGGGGACGTTTGCAAGACAACCATCTGCACGAAGAGTTCGACGACGTTTGCAGCAGCATGGACTATGAGCTCGGAGACCGTGGCTGCGGTTACCCTTGACGCTGCCTGACAGACAGGAGCGCCTGCGATGATATACTCAACGACGAACCTGGGTGCACAAGTGTCAAAGCGCAATTTTTTCGGATGAATCCAGGTTCTGTTTACAGCATCATGATGGTCGCATCCGTGTTTGGCGATACCGCGGTGAACGCTCATTGGAAGTGTATTAGTCATCGCCATACTGGCGTATCACCCGGCGTGATGGTATGGGGTGCTATTGGTTACACGTCTCGGTCACCTTTTGTTCGCATTGACGGCACTTTGAACAGTGGGCGTTACATTTCAGCAGTTTTACGACCCGTGGCTCTACCCTTCATTCGATCTCTGCGAAACTGAAGGTTCTTAAATTTGCAAGGGGGAGATATCGGGAGATACTCAGTGGTAGCATATGAGGCAGCGTACCAGCCAAAAGCGTATGTGCAGGAAACTTTGCGTCGATTTTCGTCTTATCGTGAATGTCCAGCCATTGTACTGTTCACTATGGATGGCACAAAGAAAAAAAATTACGTTAAAAGACGACAGTGACATAGTTTGAGTATAGGTCAGAAGCAGAATCATGGTCTCGTGTCGCGTTCACCAGTTGCCAGTTATCAAAATAGGCGTCAGGAAAGGGTATTCGGCAACCAAAGTTGCCTCAATCATTATAGAAAATCCTGAAGTCGTACAGAAACGGAGAAATGTAAGATGATTGATAACTGATGATAGATGACGTATGAAACCTGATACCCTAGTGCATTCTTTTCACGCTATTTCAGGACGTAATTTACGCTACCCAGTTTGTCTGCGAATCTTGAATACAAAATTCCTTTTGAGTCAAATTTGGTTCCTCTCATTCTTATGACTACGGCACGGCCCTTCCTCTTCACCTACATGCCCATGATAGGCTTTGAACATGGGAGTCGACTCAGATACTTAAAAAGGCCACACGGTTAGGTATCGCATTCTTTTGACTGTACCTGTTAGAGGTGGTGACGAGCAGGCAAGAATTCCTACTTTCTGTAAACTGCTCACAGTTCTGCTTTGTATTATTTATATTTATATAATTTATATTCATGAGCATCAGATTTTTAAGACAGATTAAAGCTGGCGGCTTTTTCGACTAAAGGAAATTCGGAAGCAGCATTTGTGACACCTGTTTTCCTTTCAGTTTCAGGAATCGGACAGCGTGAATTCGCCGAAACAAACACGCTTTTGCTCCACGGGCAGTTCCAGGTTGCGGCAGATGTAAGTAAAAACATTTGTGCGTATAAATTAGGCAAATGAAAACGGCACACTCCGCTGCAAATCGACCTGACCCCGCTACCTCACCTTAACTTCCGGGCCTGGCAGTTCCTTATGTAGATGCTTCCGCAGTGATTTCCGTAATTCATGAATACTGTCCGCATCTTCAAAGGGTGGCTAATCATTTGAGCATAGCGGTATCGACGTGCGACTCGCGAAAGGTTGGGCTAATGAACTGCCTCAGGTAGCAGACTATGTTAAACAGCTGTTGATGGGGCAAACAGTTATGACCTTCACTGGCGGTAAAAATTTCTTTCGGCTGCGATATGACACTTCAACCACATGCTGAAGAAATAAGCAGCATATACCTTCACTTCGCTAAAATGTTCTCTTCACGATTTAAAGCCATACTGGCTGTTACACGACCGTTACTGTTCGTTGAAATTCATAAACACGTTAACATTGCAAAGTGTTCAAATATAACCTATTTATGAAAAAAGAAATAAAGCGTTTGATACGAATAGACAGTAGGTGAGATGGGCTGCGTACCGCCTGCCGAGAATGAGCTTTAACCCATAATGGAGATAGCAACAGACCAATACATTAAGTAAACTAACACCAAAAACGTAATGATTCTCGTTTAATCTGCGGTTGCTTTCATTGTCTTAAAATGCCACAGCAGTAGAAGAGTGATATGCAACAAGACAGCAGGTGATGAAAATAATTACTTCATGCGTTAGCCACAGACTAATAAACTGTTTCAAGCACAAGCAGATCACTGCATATTCCAAGACAGCTAACTAGCACGAAAGAACCTGTGTCTGTCCCTATAACCTTTTACAGTATTGCCATTTCTACTCCATATTACACGTCGAAATACGTTGCAATATTAAATCATCCAAGTAATTTTGCTACGGCCTGTGACTGGTTCACAAAATTTTCCTCTGTCTTGTTAGCTAATTTAGCCAACAAAGCTCGTCAGTGCTTTCTCAAAAGTTCGGCAAGTACGCCAAAGCTGGAGCTTTAAAGGCAGATCTGGATAAAAACCCTTTGAAACGAAAGTAATATTTCATTAAATTTTTTCACCACTAGACTACACTAAAAGCGAGTGGAATGTTTTTCATGATCCTAAACCGTCTATCTTCTCAAATCTGTAACCTCTAAACATTGTTTCTGCTTCCTGGATACTTGGAAAAAGATACTGTTAAAAGGATTGTACCTGAATTTGTGTAAGCAACATAAAATTTATCACGACACTACTATATCGAGCAAAATCAGATGAAAGTGCGAACGCCCTTCTGCCTTACTTCCACTCGCTAAGTCTACTACCAGAACAAGGAACTAACCTTCGTTGGTGTCCTTTAGCCTGCAGAAGCGTAACCTGTGATCTGAAGATGACAGAACTTTTCTGAAACTAGTGATCAGGATATATATCAACAACGATCTCACCAATAAAACTTTTTTTACGTGGATACAGACATAGCTCTGCTTCTGACAATGTCAAATAGTTACATTGTTTAATTCTGACCCCTTTGATAATACGAGTACTAATCTAAGAAATACTGCTCAGAGAATGTATCTATATGCTCCATCTCTTTCTTATGTTACTTTGTTATACTTTCGGTGGCGAAGTGATAAACTAGATAAACATAGATTAACAGATAACGGGACTCATCTTTTCATTGCACGAAAATGTCAGAATACCCATGGTTGTCGCTAAACCCATAGAGCTATACAGTGTAACAGGGGATGAGAGTCTCCCACATATTCGCCCTGAGGACAAAGGGAGCTAATTTTGCCACAACGCACATTCTAGATCTCTTTCTGTCACATCCCAGTCACTTCGATCCTCTCATTCTTCAATAAAATTTCTCCAGTAACCGTCAAGTGATGGTACTCCTGTAGACCTTTGTTCAGCTGTTATGCAGTTTAATATCTAAGCAACGAGAAGAGGCTCCTAATCAGCAAGTAGCTCGTTTCAGCTTTGCATCGATGTAAAACCATCTCAGACATTGAGAACAGGTTCTATTGTTAGCTATCCCTAATGACATAGGCTTCAATGGTATTTACTCCATTGAACGTTAATCATCTTCCCAATATCAAACTGTGGCAGTAAGTTGTAATCACTGTTCTTATTGCTACTACATCGGCAGTTTTGAGTAGATTGCTGCAGCACATGGTGGCTTCCTTCGCTTTAACCCCACTAGCCAACAACTGGCAGCGAGGTAGGCGAAGCAATCACCAATCGTCTTCCAATTAAAAGGTCACCGAAAATTACTGCACCACATGTCAAACTGGATCAAGTCAGGCTTCACTGCGAAATGTCCAGGAAAAGACTCCATCTGATTTGATTTCCACAACTGTGATGACCGCTGCAGCATGAAGAGTGGAGTGGCAATAATTGTGGCTGTACTCGAGCATTGGAATCAGGCAAGGTGATCATGGTTATTCTGCGGCTTCCCGCGGACGATGCAACCATATCAAAACTACAGGAAGACGTTGAGAACCTAGAGTTCGGGCTGCTCACCGTGGTACACCTGAAATCTCCGGAAAACGGGAGAGGACGAACCACTCCGCTGGTCATCGCCACGGACACTCCAACTGGAAGTTGGTCGGCCTTACCACGGTGTTGATAACAAAGTTCACAGCAGACAACTTGAAGCTGAGGGGTGGATCGCCACCGTCCTTCAGGCATCAACGCGTCGTATACGTGGCACGCCAGTGCTCAATGCCTCACGTCTGCTGTAAGTACAATGGCTGCCGCAAAAGTCGACAATGCACCTTGAAGCGGGAAGAGGAGCCAACGTGATCGAACTGTGGTCGAAAACAAGTTATTGTGGCTGCGAGGAATTCGAAGCAGCTTTAGTTCAACATTGAATACCCTACAGGATACCACAGAAGCCCACAACAGCAATACTCAGACCTTGGGCTGCGCCCCAACCAGGGACGAGACGCCAACAGTGCGGCTATGATTCTTTTATTTTAGACAGCCTTGGCTACTTCTGCAGCTATGAGGCGCAACCAGAAAGTAAGTTTACCTATTTCTAAAAGCAAATACAACATTATTACTTGAAAAATTGAATTGACAATGGGTGCAGCAATTTTTGAGCTACACTCATGCTCATAAATTAAGGATAATTGCAGAATGTGGTGCAACACAACGTGGCACTACACTAAACTGGCGCTAGTAGCATAGGCACATAGGGAACACACGACACAGATCTGTAAGTCCATAGTATTGGTGATAAGTTGAGAAAACCATCCCGAAACACATGTGCTACAAAACATGACTGTTTCCTGCGTATGTAACCCGACATCAATAGCAGATATGATCACCATGCACACGTACACAGGCCGCACAACGGGTTGGCATACTCTGGATCAGGTGGTCGAGCAGGTGCTGGGGTATAGCCTCCAATTCTTGCAACAGTGCCTTTCGGAGCTCCTGAAGTGTCGTAGGGGGTTTGAAGATGCACAGCGATACGTCGACTGAGAGCATCCCAGACGTGCTAGATGGGATTTAGGTCTGGAGAACAGGCAGGTCACTCCATTCGCCTGATATCTTCTGTTGCAAAGGTACTCCTCCACGATGGCAGCTCGGTGGGGCCGTGCGTTATCATCCATCGGGAGGAAGGTGCGACCCACTGGAGCCCTGAAAAGGCGGACATACTGGTGCAAAATGACGTCCCGATATACCTGACCTGTTACAGTTCCTCTATCAAAGACATGCAGGGGTGAACGTGCACCAATCATAACCTCACCCCACACCATCAAACCATGACCTCCATACAGGACCCTTTCAGGGACAGTAAGGGGTTAGTATCTGCTTCCTGGTTTAAGCCAGATGAAAACCCGACGAGAATCACTGTTCAGACTATACCTGGACTCGTCCGTGAACATAACCTGGGACCAATGTTCCAATGATCATGTACTGTGTTCTTGACACCAGGCTTTATGGGCTCTCCTGTGACCAGGGGTCAGTGGAATGCACCTTGCAGGTACCCGGGCGAATAAAGTGTCTTCAGTCGTCTGTAGACCGTGTATCTCTAGCCAACTGTTCCAGTGGCTGCGGTAAGGTCCCGCGCAAGGCTACCTGCAGTAACAGTGGCCGTCAGCGAGCACTGGTGTTGTGAGATATCGGTCGTCTTGTGGTGTTGTACACGGTGGACGTCTCGTACTGTAGCGCATGGACATGTTTCCTGTCTGCTGGAATCGCTGACATAATTTCAAGATCACACTTTGTGGCGCACGGTGGGCCTGTGCTAAGACCTGCTGCGTTTGACCAGCCTCCAGTCGCCCTAGTATTCTACCCCTCACAACGTCATCAATGTGTTCTTTGAGCCATTTTCAACACAGTCACCATTAGCACGTCTGAAAACATCTGCAAACTTAATCGTTGCACCGTACTCTGACGTGCACCAACACACCTCTGCGTATGTAGACTGCTGCCAGCGCCACCGTGCGACGACCGCAGGTCAAATGCACCGCATGGTCATACCCCGAGGTGATTTAAACCCGCAAACCGCCCACCAGAGCCTTGTTTCACCATATATCAGGGTTACCGACAGTCGCCAAAAGAATTGACATTTGTCATGTCATATCGTGGGATCAATTGTGGTATTCCTGTGTCGTAGAAGTCTGCCGTCTGTGAGTTGAACGAGCGTGTGACAGTTTTCAGATCTTCGTTTTCAGACCCCTGGCCAGAGGACAAGAATTTCTTGAGGTCTGGGAAAAGATGTAAATTGCTGGGAGTAAGATCAGGACTGTATGCCGGACGATTAGTTCCCCGTCGAACTTCTGCAAAACAGTTGCTGTGCACCGAGCCGTATGGGGAGGGGCAGTGTCTTGGAGCACCACAACGCCCGCAGTAAGCAGCCTCTTGTTCTGAACGCCAAGTCGCAGTTTCGGCATTGTTTGACAGTAACGGTCAGCATTCACTGTTTCACCTCTGGGTAAGAAGTCAGAGCAGAATGCCCTTCTTGTTCCAGAACACCGTGCACATCACTTTCTGTACTGACGCAGACTGTTTGAATTTCGTCTCGACCGATGACCCACTGTGTCGCCAATGCAGTGACCGCAGCTTGGTTTCCTGGGCCCGTGACGATTCTGTAGAGGAACTCGTCGCTGTCATGATACCGCGGCAGAAATGTCAGTGCTGCTCCAAAGTGTTCAGTTCTGTGCTCGGGTGTCAGGGCTTTTGGCACCCACCTGGCACACAATTTTCTGAACAGCACGTGCTTAATGACAATTTGACGTAGCAAGGATCGCCATATCTGTGTAAAACGCCTGTTGAGCTCCGCAATCGTCAAGCGACGGATGTCCAGGACGCACTGGCGCACCAGCTCAACCAGGAAATCATTGAGGGATGGTCACCAACTGCGCTCTTCATCGTGGACGCTTCGACGACCTCCGGAAAAAAAAACTTACTCCAGCGACGCATCATCTGTTTGCTCATGATGTTCTCCTCTTTGATCTCACGGAGTTAACGATTTCGGTGGGGCTAGTCCGCGGCTTGTGGTCTTGCGGTAGCGTTCGTACTTCCCGCGCACGAGGTCCCGGGTGCGATTCCCGCCGGGGTCGGAGATTTTCTCTGCCTCGATGTGACTGGGTGTTCTCTCTTTCATCCCCATCGACGCGCAAGTCGCCGAAGTGGCGTCAAATCGAAAGATTTGCACCAGGCGAACGGTCTACCCGACGGGAGGCCGTCGTCACACCATCATCATAATCATCATCATCGTTGGTGGCTATGTTTTGTGCGTTAAGGAACCTTATCACTGAGTGAACCAGGCACACGGCAGGAGAATGAATGAGACTCCATTTCGGGTCACTGCTGCAGCAACACTGGCACCAGGCGAGACCTGTCTAGCCAGCATTTGTTACTTCATAGATGTGTTGTATGTCTACTTTAAAGGAAATACAGGCGAACTTTCTGGGTGCGCCTCTTATATTGAATGCTGGAGCCATATGCTGCGTCATTTGCACCATCACGCCCAATATTCGTTCAAACATGGAGGTGACTGTGACGAACAAGCTGACTGTTAATCGGTTCTCGTGACATCGGCAGGCCTGTTGGACGACAGAGATGTAGCCATGCTATGCCGCTGTGACGGAGTGAATCTAATGGTTGAACGAAGAAATTGTCCACAAATTTGAGACAATCCCCTCCACATCCATGACCTTACATCCCCAAAAGTCAAAGGTAAGAGTGTCACTACGTGCTGTGACTACAGCCCATAGAGCACGAAGACAGCCCATTGAAAAGGGCGGGCAGCTATAGCGAGGTGGCTCGCACCAGAATGTTAGATGATGTCTAAAATATTTGTGACACACTCTCACCAGGCTCGCAGGCAGCATTGATATTACTCGAGGCTGAAACTGGCATCCAGAAATAACATCTTAAGGAAAATAATTGGTTTTACATGGGGCTTCCAGCGAAGAACATTAACAACAACGGGGTTGTCAGTCACACAGACTGCGCAGCAGAATACGCTTGTGTTTTCTGGTACAGGTCTCCCCTTGCAAAAAAAAAAAAAAAAAAAAAAAAAAAAGACCACAAAGCTCTGGTTAAAATGGCTCTGAGCATTATGGGACTTAACATCTGAGGTCATCAGTACCCTAGAACTTAGGACTACTTAAACTTAACTAACCTAAGGACATCACACACATCCATGCCCGAGGCAGGATTCGAACCTGCGACCGTAGCGATCGCGCGGTTCCAGACTGAGGCGCCTAGAACCGCTCGGCCACACCGGCAGGCCGACATAGCTCTGAACGAGACGTGCAGGTACAATTACCGGATGCCTGCGGAGCAAACCACTTGCCAAGGTGGCAGGTATTACTCCCCAAACACCCGTTTTGAGGTTGCTACCAGTGTGGAAAGAGCAAACCTGGTCCCCAAGAGTAACGATCCATTACGTGATTTTGTATCAACCGTCCACATGTTGAGGACCAGGAAACTGATCGTCAGAACCAGGAACGTCTCGTAAATGCCTTCATCCAAAGCGAGAATGGAAATGTGGAAAGCGTAAGCTATAATAGATTCTCAATGGCCTCAGTAATCTGAAAATCCTCCTCCTCGTCATCAAGAGAAGTGGACTACAGGGTGTTCTTTCGTTCGCCTACGCTCTGCGGTTGGAAGGTCCAGATGTAATCTCCAAAATGGGGATTTCCAATCGTCATTACCAACTGCGGCTGCGGAGAAGCCACACCTCAGAGTGGGAGTACGACTGGTTATGTTGCCCGCAAAGTGTTTCCACAGCCGCCAACCACAGAAGCGTCAGACGTGGCCACACCTCACATAAGATGGGCACGCACATGCCAGAAAGCACAAATTTCTGACGCAGACTGGCAGCCCGCATGAGCTGGATGTGCGGGACGGCCCACGACACAGCTGAAGCAAACCAAGCACCCACTGCGCAGACCATCAGGAGGGACGTAGACACCGTGGAGGGGGAGACTGCAGCAACGCTGAAGCCTCTGACCGCATCTGCTCCACGCCATCCAAAAGCGCTGCCGATGGTGCAAGAATGGCTGACATCTGCAGCCTGGTCGTCAGGGTCGCTTTCGTGTTCGAATGCATGGTGAACATGATTGAGCAAGTGCCGCAGCAGGTAACTGCTGTAATGAATATAGCTGTGGAAGCAGCAAAGTCGTCAGACGGTCAACAGAAGGCGGCACATTGCAACCACTCTGCGCGTCCACGTGCTGGGGCAGCGCGATAATCAGTCGGCCCACTTACCATCTCCAAACTACTATGCCTGTGCCAGATCACCAGATAATCACATGAAGGCATCCTCAACGAGAAGCCACAACCAATTACAAAGCATGTGAGGCACAGGACTTCACCGTTCTAACACACCAACAAGGGCATTCCGTGCAAGGTTCGCAGAAGAGCTGTGAAGTTTGGAAGGTAGGAGACGAGGTACTGGTAGAATTGAAGCTGTGAGGACGGGTCGTGAGTTGTGCTTGGGTAGCTCAGTTCGTAGAGCACTTTTCCCGCGAAAGGCAAAGGTCCCGAGTTAGTCTCGATCCGGCACAAAGTTTTAATCTGCCAGGAAGTTTCATATCACTGCACACTCCGCTGCAGAGTGAAAATCTCATTCTGCAAACTGTCAGATTTTTATGTCTTCACTTCAGAGTTGGCTTATATTCTATTCAGTCTGATCAAAAGCCCCATTTTCCTTTCTTTTAGGGTCTTTCCTAGAGGTATGTAGGTTAACCATCCATTTCTTGTGCCCCAATTCTTTCAATATCCTTCCATTTTATCCCATTTCCAATACTTCAATGCAAGATAAATCTTTTCCCTTACTTCAGAATTTTTCATTTCAGGTGACTGTGTCCTTCTTTGCTCTTTCTTGCCCAAGTCTCACTTTCGTATTTGTGCACAGGTATTGCCATTATTTTTGTACAATTTTGTCTGTATCTTACCGGTTTTCTTCGATCATGTATTGCGTATATTGCCACATCGTTTGAAACTTTACTTACTGCACACACAGCTTTTATAACTTAAGTGACATCTCAAGAGATGAAATTTCAACAGATTTTTTTGTTCGGCGTTATTTTAGAGCGCACTGGGTAGTTACCTTTAAAAAATAACTCGTTTTATTAGCTGATATTTCGAAGTTCTCCTGGTCAGTGCAATCGATATAGAGCAAATTGAAATCTTTCTCAGACTTCTTGCTGATGACCAAATTTTAAACAGTACAGTATTTGTTTCTAAGAATTAATTTTGTTCGTAGATCAATTTGTTTCCATTGTTAGCGTCATACTCGGTTAGGGACTGCGCCCGTATCGTACTCCTGTTTATTGCTATTGGTCCCGTTCTCTCTCTCTCTCTCTCTCTCTCTCTCTCTCTGCCTGTAGCAGTAAAAATTTCGTTAAATTAAACTTCCTGTCGCCTGTCTTAAATGTTATGGATGACCACGTCTTTCCAGTATGTTTCACAGCAAGTACATTTTCATTCTGTCTAAGCCTTTAACAACTTGCAAATGCGAGTCTCAAGATTATGTTCCCGTGTGTTTTCAGTTACCTGCTGAACTACTGTAGTATTTTCACTGCACCATCATCCTTTTAGAAAACAATTCTGTTCCTCCATTAAGATGTCGTTAGATATTCTTTTCAATGTACTAGTAGCTCATGACGGTAATTTATAGGCAGTATTCAAACGTACTCTTCTGTAGTTTTCACGAGCATTTATAGGTCCTTTTTAATAGTGATATTACTTCCGCCACTCTGAGTGTCTTGCATCATTTTTCATTTCCAGCATTCATTTAATAAATTCAACAGCCTCGGTTATACCATTAAATCGCATATTAAATGTCGGCATTGATACAATCAGGTCCTGCGCGTTTCTGTTAATCTCCTTTGTTTCTGGTAGTCTATATTCCAATACAACATTACCTCTACAATATTTTCCCTCGACAGGTCGTTAAAGTGGAAACTATTCCCGGTCTTCAAACATACGCCTTCTGTCAATTCTTCTAGTTTGCAGAGAACCCAGTTCTTCTCTAACACCACTCCTCGCACACAAGGTTTCTTGTCCTGTTTTCCTGAAGTCTGATTCATTTTGGTTCAACACTATGTTCAAGATACACATCTTACAGAACTCCTACCCTAACTTAGTCCCTATGTTCGTTACCAGCAGATTACTTCTGACTAGGGGTGCTCTGTTTGCCTGTGACAGTATACTGCTTATTTTCCTCATTTCTTCGAATGTTGAGTTACTTTGTTTCTAAGTTAGAATTCCGTCACTTCAAGCAGTATATGGTACCCGAGTTTCAAGTTAGTCTGTAATGCTTTTTCTGCTGCTCCTTAATACTTCTGCTAACTCTTGAAGTATGTTATGTGCTTATCACCCAGTTCAGTCTTGAACTCCTGTAGTTCATCCTCACTAAGGAAATGGCACCATCATCAGTGAACTTAAACATCAATGTCCCTTCACATCGAATTTCAATATCATTATTGCCTTCATTGCTTCTTCGGTATGTTTTCCGAACAATAAAAATGCAGGCTTGCCTTACGAACTTTGTAAGCTAAGCACATCTCTTCGTCCTCCGTTCTACACTCCTGGAAATGGAAAAAAGAACACATTGACACCGGTGTGTCAGACCCACCATACGTGCTCCGGACACTGCGAGAGGGCTGTACAAGCAATGATCACACGCACGGCACAGCGGACACACCAGGACCCGCGGTGTTGGCCGTCGAATGGCGCTAGCTGCGCAGCATTTGTGCACCGCCGCCGTCAGTGTCAGCCAGTTTGCCGTGGCATACGGAGCTCCATCGCAGTCTTTAACACTGGTAGCATGCCGCGACAGCGTGGACGTGAACCGTATGTGCAGTTGACGGACTTTGAGCGAGGGCGTATAGTGGGCATGCGGGAGGCCGGGTGGACGTACCGCCGAATTGCTCAACACGTGGGGCGTGAGGTCTCCACAGTACATCGATGTTGTCGCCAGTGGTCGGCGGAAGGTGCACGTGCCCGTCGACCTGGGACCGGACCGCAGCGACGCACGGATGCACGCCAAGACCGTAGGATCCTACGCAGTGCCGTAGGGGACCGCACCGCCACTTCCCAGCAAATTAGGGACACTGTTGCTCCTGGGGTATCGGCGAGGACCATTCGCAACCGTCTCCATGAAGCTGGGCTACGGTCCCGCACACCGTTAGGCCGTCTTCCGCTCACGCCCCAACATCGTGCAGCCCGCCTCCAGTGGTGTCGCGACAGGCGTGAATGGAGGGACGAATGGAGACGTGTCGTCTTCAGCGATGAGAGTCGCTTCTGCCTTGGTGCCAATGATGGTCGTATGCGTGTTTGGCGCCGTGCAGGTGAGCGCCACAATCAGGACTGCATACGACCGAGGCACACAGGGCCAACACCCGGCATCATGGTGTGGGGAGCGATCTCCTACACTTGCCGTACACCACTGGTGATCGTCGAGGGGACACTGAATAGTGCACGGTACATCCAAACCGTCATCGAACCCATCGTTCTACCATTCCTAGACCGGCAAGGGAACTTGCTGTTCCAACAGGACAATGCACGTCCGCATGTATCCCGTGCCACCCAACGTGCTCTAGAAGGTGTAAGTCAACTACCCTGGCCAGCAAGATCTCCGGATCTGTCCCCCATTGAGCATGTTTGGGACTGGATGAAGCGTCGTCTCACGCGGTCTGCACGTCCAGCACGAACGCTGGTCCAACTGAGGCGCCAGGTGGAAATGGCATGGCAAGCCGTTCCACAGGACTACATCCAGCATCTCTACGATCGTCTCCATGGGAGAATAGCAGCCTGCATTGCTGCGAAAGGTGGATATACACTGTACTAGTGCCGACATTGTGCATGCTCTGTTGCCTGTGTCTATGTGCCTGTGGTTCTGTCAGTGTGATCATGTGATGTATCTGACCCCAGGAATGTGTCAATAAAGTTTCCCCTTCCTGGGACAATGAATTCACGGTGTTCTTATTTCAATTTCCAGGAGTGTAGTTCTTCTCTCTTCTGGTAGGCCAACATATTTTGTATCTGACCAGCTTTCCCTTCAGTCGCGTATTCCACTTGGTATACCCTTGTGTGCACTCTGGCCAGGTAGTAGATTGTGTCCTTGCCCAGTTGTAAACAGGAATATAAGAAGTTGTTGTGGTCTTCAGTCCAGAGACTGGTTTGATGCACCTCTCCATGCTACTGTACTGTGCAAGCTCCATCATCTCCCAGTACCTACTGCAACCTACATCCTTCTGAATCTGTTTAGTGTATTCATCTCTTGGTCTTCCTCTGCGATTTTTACCTTCCACGCTGCCCTCCAATACCTAACTGGTGATCCCTTGATGCCTCATAATATGCCCTACCAACCGATTCCTTCTTCTAGTCAAGTTGGACTACAAATTTCTCTTCTCTCCAATTCTATTAAATGCCTCCTCATTAGTTGTATGTGATCTACCCATCTAATCTTCAGCCTTCTTCTGTAGCACCACATTTCGAAAGCTTCTATTCTCTTCTTTGCTCAAGGGATGTCAATTCCACAGACGCTCAACATGCCTCCAACATGGCCGAATGCAAGGCACGGAAATAGTTTTCAGCGCATGTGCGCTGCCGAAGTGATGGAACATTGTTACTTCATAATTTCAGTCTGTACACACTGTTTCAATACTCACTTAGTGTTTTTTTGCTAAAAAGAATTCAGTGGCAGTGATACGTACTGCTGTCGGCCGGGATCAGCAGCGAGATATTTGTTGTTCGGATTTGGCCGCCACTGCAGGCTGCGGCGCCTCCACGCTGCAAGTGTGAGTGCGTAGTAGGCGACGTGGTACGGAGTACGTGCTGCGGCCGTCCTTGAACCGCGGACCGGTGTGGTTTCTCGGAAAGCGGAGCGCGCATGCGCCGGGCTGCGCGCCTGCGCAGTTGCGCCCACGCAGCGCAGCTCAGCATCCGGGCCACGCGGACGCCGCGTGCTGCCGTCTGGACTGGTTTGATCCGTTCTGAAGTCACGACTGCAGCCAGCTTCGTCTGATCCGTCTGGACATCGCAGACACGTCAGCAGCACTGCTCTAACAGCGAGAGGCGGCTCGGAGAACTAGAAACGGTCTCCAGAGGCAGTACAAGACTTCTGTAAAGCGTCATGCTTTGACAGCCGTGTCGCGGCGATGCCAATCAGACTTGGGTATTGTCGAAACCGGTGTAGTTTCCTCACGCTTGGTAATTCCGCTTTCTGTAACCACCTTTTTTGTAATGACTACGCCTGCAAGGATCAAAAATTGTCTGAAAGAAACCGTGGAACCTCCCCTTAGAAAAATTAATGAATTACTGTGCTGATAAACCTCTTACGTTATTTGATTTTCAAACAGCTGAGCAGAACTGAACGTACTCAGACATTTCTCTCTTTACGTGTTCTGATCAACACTAAACTGACACAATATTTTTATCGCAACGCAACTTGACTTTCAATAATCCCTACAAAAGAATGGCCCCGACTAACAATAACCTATACCTTTCATGAATCACTTACCTCACAAAAATCTTAGTTACTCGGACTACTGCAATACAGCGAACGCTACTACTGCTAGCTAAATAAGATTCAAACTACTGAAGGCACTAACTACTGATAGGCATACTTAGCAAATGAGATTTTGATAGAGAACAAACAATGTATTTACCTTAATAGTGTTCAAAAATCATTATATATATGTATCAGTTCATGACATCCAGTCTTAAAAATTTACTGTCTGATGGACACACGTCCAGATCATCCGCTCTCAAAACTCCATCTCTCTGCCCACATCCACCACTGCTGGCGGCTCACCTCCAACTGCACAACGCTACGCACTGTTCACATCCAACTGCACAACACCACAATAGCGAATATTCCAACAATGCCAACCAGCCACAGACTGCACACAGCACAGCCAGTGATTTTCATACAGAGCGCTACGTGGCGTTACCAACATAAGAACCTAAGCAGCATACTTACAACCGATAAAGACAAAATTCGTTTCCTGCCAAAGCTGTTATTGAATGAACAATCATGGTAGACTCCAGGAGCGACGACCAGATGTGAAGACAGGAATGCCTTCACGACTAAAGGTGAAAAGAGGCTGAATGGAAGCTGATGATGAGGTACACACATGTTGCGGATCTCTACCTCAGTTATTTGCGGGTTGCCGTACTCTACAGTTTTTATCGTCTACAGCCCACTCTTGTACCGTTGAAATTATTCCCATATGACTTAACAGACCTCCTACCATCTTGTCCCTTCTTGTCAGTTTTTTCCATATTCATTCCCTCTCCCAGATTCTGCAGAGAAGCTCCTCATTCCTCGCTTTATCACACCACCTGATTTTCAACATTCTTTTGTAGCATCACATCTCAAATGCTTCTATTCCAGTTTTCCCACTCTCATTGTTTCACTACCATACAATGCTGTACTCCAAACGTACATTCTCAGAAATTTCTTCCTCAATTTAAGGCTATTATTTGGTACTAGTAGACCCCCTTGACCAGGAATGCCGTTTTTGCCAGTGGTAGTCTGCTTTTCATGTCTCCATTGCTCCGTCATTCATGATTTGTCCTCGGATATTGTCAAAATCACGCTTACAATCACCACTACAGCTAGTCACTAGCGAGCATTCCTGCTATCGCACTGCCTGTCTCCGTATGGTGCTGCAAAGAACTTCCGTTACCAATGATCCTGGACAAGTTACAGGTTCACAGTCTGGTGGATCATTTACTGTACAGTCACTTATTTGCCTTTTCCTCATGCAAATACTTCTGGGTCACGAAGGTGACTGATACTCCAAAGTACAAGGTTAGTTTTATATCTACATTCATAGCTCCGCAAACCAAGTTGTGTTGGAGCGTACTTTATGTACTGTCGCTTTCTACCGTTGCTCCAGTCGCGAATGGCGTGCGGAAAGAAAGATTGTTGGTAACAGTCTGTGTGAGCTAAAATTTCTAATTCAACGCTCCTGGTCTTACCATACTGATACACAACGCCTGTCTTGTAAAGTCTGCCGTTGGAGTTGGATGAGAATACACACACACATTTTTGCTTTTGCTGCACCAACCGGTAACTAGACATGTTGCTCTTCATTGGATCTTCCTGCCTTTTGGGTTCTAGAATAACGAGCAACACTAAAGTATCTGTAGAACGAGGGTCTTGCAAGTTACCTCTTCCGTGATTGACCTGAAGATTCTTCCAATGAACCTTTCTGCCCGGTCGTTTAGTTGTAGGTGCTCGTTGCTCTTTAAATAGCTCCGTTTGCATACTCACAGATTTGTAAGGGGTGTTACAGATTAGAGACAGTTCCGCAATCGTGTACTCTTACAACGCTGGGTATATCCGCGTATTTATACGTGGTACGCACCCTTTCTGTTAAACTGCAGGTTCTGCACCAAGCGTTAGTCCCTCTCTTTCGATAGCTTTCTAGCTTTGTCACTCGTCTATGCATAGAACCACCTTTTTAAACGTATGCAACTGTCCGTATTGATCGCTAATGGTGTATATATATATATATATATATATATATATATATATATATATATATATATATATATATATAAATACGTTTCGGTCACAGCCATCATTAGAATTTGTCAGACAAAAGAGAAGTAATATTGCTACAATAATATACAGTATATAAAGGTAATGAGGACATACCACAATTAAAAAGTTCGATGTACTGTATCTCGTCAGTTACACCCACTTGTACCATGACTGGTGCTGTTGAGTTGAGGCAGCCCGGCTTAAGCAGCAAGGAGGCTGTTAGGTGGATTTAAAAGCAATAAGACGTGTCAATGTTAATCACAAACAAAGCATACGAATTTCATGAAAGTAGAAAATAGCGAACTGGAATCACACTACAATTCAAAAGTCTACAAATTCAGCATAGTCACCATATCGAAAATTTCTAGAAATAGAGGACTTGTAACATAAAAATCCAAATTCTTCACATAAGCATAGTTATTTCATAAAAATTAATGTGTAATAATTAAAATTAACGATTTGTATTAAAACTTCTATCGTCTAGCTATAACATTACACAAGGAAGAGCTTAACGTAACTTTACTGCAAGATACGTAAGGATGTATATCAACTTTTTATTTTAGTAAGTTTATGTAATGACTTCTATAAAATGACTTTATGCTTTATTCGTAATTAATATTTACAAGTGTTATTATTTTTAACGCCGCCTGACGGTAAGAATGTTATTTAAGGTTGCTTCGTTGAACAGGACTGGTCATGGTGAAAGTGTAAGTCTGACGGCGCAGTTCGCAAAGTAGCGAGTTTCAAATGTAGTACTTCGTTCTGCTGCTGTACACTGTATTGCTGTAATTATAGAAATATTACTCCTCTTTTGTACTACGTGGGTTGGAACTTGAATAGTGGCAACTATTTATCTACAGCTCGTACAAAATGGATGCGTGTTTCACAGTTTTACTGACCTTCAAAGTAGCCACCTGCATTGTGTATAACACGTTGCCAGCGATGTGAAGTCGTAGGATACTCTTAGCAGTGCCAGTTGTGTTGATAGTTCGAGCGGCGCGGTCTAGTGCCCGACGAATTTGTAGCAGTTCTGAAGCGAATGCCGTGAAGTGTTTCCTTCAGTGTAGAAATCGAGCTGAACTCACGAGGGCTTAAGTCAGGGGAGTGCAATAGGTGATATAGCACTTAGCAGCCCCATCAGTCAAACAAATCATTAACAGCTTGCACTGTAAGTGCTTGAGCATTGTTCTGCAAAATGATGGTCAGGTCCTGCAGAAAGTGTCATCACTTCTGTCCCTATGCTGTTCATTTTTGGAACACAACCTACAATCAGCTTTGAGACAGAAGTGATGACACTTTCTGCAGGACCTGGCCATCATTTTGCAGGACAACGCTCAAGCACGTACAGTGCAAGCTGTTACTGATTTGTTTGACTGATGGGGCTGCTAAGTGCTATACCAACTACTGCAATCCCCTGAATTAAGCACTCGTGAGTTCAACTCTCTTTCTAAACTGTTTCCGGCATTCGCTTCAGAACTGCTACAAATTCGTCTGGCAATAGACCGCACCGCTCGAACTGTCAACAGGACTGGCACTGCTAAGTGTATCCTACGACTTCCACATCGCCGGCAACGGGTTATAAACTATGCTGGTGACAACTTTGAAGGTTAGTAAAACTTTGAAACACGTATCTGTTTTGTACGAGCTGTAAATAAATAGTTGCCACAATTAAAGTTCCAACCGTCGTATTTGACAAATTGTGGTTATGGCTGTGACTGGAACGTGATGAGACGCATTTAAAAAAAAAAGATAAAGTAGCAGTCAAGACGGGCAGTTATATTAACTACTAATAATGATAGAGGACACGTATAATGATTCGTCATTTATACGCAGTCTTTTTTTTTTTGTTGCAAATATCTGTGGCCATAATTCATTTTAAACCTGCCCATCGTCCTCCGGATTTCTTCTTGGTCACTCGGTAGAGGTGGTACGAGACACTCATGATAAATGACTATAGGTAGCCACATCTACTTCACTGTGTGTTGCCAGGTGTATTATTTCACAACGAAATCGCTTTTACCTTGAAGTACGCAAATGGGTGTGTGTCAAAAATAGCGAAGTATGTTACTGACGATTCGCAATTACTCCGTGGGCTCTGCTGTACGTTGCTTCGAAGACTAAGCATAAGACGAGCAGTGGCAGTTTCCTTGTGGACAGGAGGAGCTGATTCAGCCCGTTGCTTAACGATGGCACCGGTTCCTGCCACGAGGCGTATGAATCGCTTTCACTCAACCCAGTCGGCAGCACTCGTAAACAAATTCAGGGACACAGAAGGCACGAGGCAAGAGCTACTGCAACGGCAGCGTCTAATATTCTCTCTCTCTGTCTCTCTCTCTCACCCGTCACCCATTCTCTCTTCCAAAATGTGGATTAAACATGTGTAAGTTAGTCATTGTGCAAGAAACTATGAAGTAAATGAGTTAAAGACTTCGAGAATGTTAGTAGCAAATCGTGAGCTGCTGTTGACACAACCCAGCTTTTCTTTTTTCGTCGTGCAATGATCCATATATTTATTTATATAGTCTGGACGTTAGAACTTTAAGATAGTCATTGAGGGGCATTCAAACGGTTAATAAAACAAGGTAATGAAATGCAGTCGAATTAAATATGGGAATTAGATTTGGAAGTGAGACACCAGAAGTAGTTGCTTAATTTGGTTTAGTTCCTCCATCTTAGTAAGCTGCTAGCAACTTCAAAGAAAAGTTTTCTGCACTGCTGTGTTCGGTCGTGACAGTCTTGCCGTTTTTGAAGGTATCAGTATAACTGTTCCAAACGGCCTCATGTTGCTCATGATGTAGATCAGGAAACATGGCCATTTGTTCAGAGTTCGAATCTAAACGAGTGTGTGTGTGTGTGTGTGTGTGTGTGTGTGTGTGTGTGTGTGTGTGTAATTAAATATTGTTCTGCGCAGAAAGCCGGAAGTTAAGTCGTGGGTGCGTAAATTCAGAAATGACATAGAAAACTGAGTGAAGGAATATCAAAGAAAAGAATAGCTAATTACTTTCCTATTCTCCGCAAAAGTTAGGTAACATTACACGACCTGTGGGAATGATCACCCGAACATAGAATATAGACAGATAAAATATCAGAGGATAATATTGAGGAGTAACTTAAATTTGTTTAGCGACAAGCTGAACATCAAAATCGCTGATCACGCAGTAGCCAAACTACAAGGACTTCCTACACCAGAAACAAAATAAAACACATGACAAAGTAAGTAGTTCGGAAGCAGGTCAACACATGGAGATAGAGCACTCCTCGTCAAAAGCTATCTACCAATGTCAAACACAGGACTGGAGAAAAAAAATTTGAGACTGTACCTCTGGAACATAGGATTCTACGAAACTAAGTGTGGATTAAGAAAACACTGGATAAGCAGAGGATCGAATAACCAGAGACGAGGTGTTAAAGATTACGGAAAATGAGGTAATAAACGTGAAGATTCGTCTACCTGAGGAGGAACAGCAAAGCTCTAGGAGAAGGGGTAAGTTGATAAGAGCATGTGGTAGGTGATTACAGAACAACCTGGAGCGGGATAGAGGCACTGTAAGAGGGGGGGGGGGGGGGAAAGTGTAGGTGAAGGAAGAGATCGGGATATTTCCGACAGTTGAGCGATGAAGTTAACTTCACGTTAACTCTAAAGATGAAGAGGCTGGTACTGGAAAGGAAATCGTGCCGGAGAGCATTAAACCAGAGATGGGCGATGCGGGGGAGAATTTCAGTAACCGCTAGCTTGCACTTGCAGCTCGTGAACTGTCCTGGTCTTGTGGGGACGCTGTTGTAGTGGCGAGACACGATGCGGTTGCTGCCCCATTTGACGCTGCGGCGAGTTTAACGGGGCGTCGTTCCAAGAGGGGAACAAGCGTTTTCCGTGTAGCGCGGAGTTTCTCCGGAAATGCCTGCCCCTAGCAGCGTTGGGTTTTGCCAGCCAGTGTCTGCCGGCTGCCCCGGTGGCTTGCTGTTAGCTGGTGTTCCAGGAAAACGCAGGGCGTGCCGTAAGCTGGGGTAGGCACCTTGCCAGAAGGTCGCCTTGACCGCGCCAGCCGTCGCAAACGGCAGTCGCACGAATAACGTACAGCACTTGATGCTCGCGTGATAGTTCGCGTTCTTTCTACCTTACACCACACTCTCCCGCTAGATCATTCTGTTATATCTAGAACGGAAACTTCACTAACTAAACGGTCTTGTCAGAAAACACACACTAAAGCAATGTTACAGTGAAGAATAGACATCACCAATGTGCTCCCTGTCTGCTTCACACGACTCGTTCCAGCGCTTGCCTAACCTGGTAACTGACGACGAGCACTGCACCGGGCCACTGCAACTGCTTCTCTCCCCCCCTCTCCCAAGACTTACTGCCCTTCATAATATAATAATTGTTTGCTTTATACCCTCTATAATAGGCACTACAGTGGCGTATCCTCAACATGTGTAAACTAATGAGTGTCACCGCTACATGTTAACTACGCGCTCCCCAGAATGCACGCTACAAGCAGACGCGACAGAAAGACTCCATTGGCTAGAGCGTCACGTGGTACACTCCACCCAGCCACTGCGCATAGAAGCACCTCCCGCCTACTTATGTCCACACCTCTGTAGCTCAGAATAGTCTACAGGAAGGAAATCAGGGAGGTCGCTACAGATTAAAAGCGAAACGGCAACTGCTTACTACTACGGCTCGAAATTGACATCCTTATGAAAAGGAAACAATCCAACCGATTAAGACTTTTCCCGAAAGGAAGTCAATAAAATGAGTTGTGATAAATTTTTTACTACAAAAGCTTCTAAATACATTACTGTTCACATGTGAAGCTGTGAGCTACCACGGTCGTAATTTTTTTCTGGGACTTGCACTCCACTGCTATGGGACACTGAAAGGAGGGAAAGCTTCCGGTGGCAGGCATATTGCGAAATGTGAAGTACCAGGTGGTATTAATTAGTGCAGCAACTCGAGGTGCAGTATGGGTTGCAATTATCACATAGAAGCAAAACGTGGTAGATATTCTAATGCGTTAACGCGGAACAGATTTACGCTGAAAAAATTATTTCAAATTTTAGCCACCAGGTCCAAATCCGGTACTATGAATGAATGAATTCAAGACACTTACAGAAATCATTCCCGATGTACGAGGGCTATTCCGAAAGTAAGGTCCGATAGGTCGCGAAATGGAAACCACGGTAAAAATCAAAAATGTTTTATTTGCAACAGTTAGATACACCTTGCAGCTACTTATCTCCATAGTCGCCGACCCGACTTAGACGTGTATCGTAGCGTTGTACCAACTTTCCCATACCCTCGCTATAGAAGGCAGCCGCCAGTGCTCTCCGCCAATTCTCTACGCTGGCCTACGGCTCGTTGTCTTGTGCCGAAATGTTGTCTTCATAACCAGCGGTTCATGTGACCTGAGCTGAAACTCAGAGGGAGACAATTACGGGCTGTATTGTGGGTAATCTCACATTTCCATTTGAAAACGATGCAGGAGCATCTTCATTGCCCCTGCAGAATGCGGCTGAGAATTGTCTTGAAGACGAAACAGCACGACAGTTATGTAATGTTAGCTGCATAGCTTCAGGGGAAATTTCTCACCAGGCCCCCGTACTTGGCGGCAGACACTATTTTCTAGACATCTTTACGCACTCACTGCGAGCTCAGAAATGAGAAGAGCGACGTGCTGCTAACTGGGGTTATACTAGAGACACTACCCAACACATCTGTGCAAAGCTTTATCGGATTTTCATAGTCGTTTCCATTTCGTGACCGATCGGACCTTACTTTCGGAATAGCCCTCGTAATAGGTTAGGAAAGGGACGTGGGCAGAAAGGTGAAAAAATTAACTGCCGCTTACACGATTTGTTCAGTATGAGCGCCGGACAAAGATGAAACGCTACACAGCGCCATATTTGCACCTAGTGGCCAAATCTCGAACTAATATTTTTCATCGTAAATCGGTTCCGCATTAATGCGTTATAGTTACGCAGCCAAACGATGATTACAATTCACACTGGAGGTTCCTGGGTAGCTGCACTTTTAATTATGAGCACCCAGTACGTTTGCTGTTCCTAGCACGGAAGCCTGCGCACATAGCTACGTTTTCTTTGTAATACTAGAGAGGAATGTGCTATAAACTTGTCACACACCATAACTTCACAACACTGTGCACGAGAGGCACCACCCACTGTCAAAGCGACGCCAGTCACGTCTTCGGAGGCGCCGAGTAAGTCGTTGCAAGCCTTCCAAAGCGGTGGACGTGTCGCCGCGTTTTACTGCCACACTGTCGGCGAGTTGCAACGCTTACTAGACAGTTCAGCTGCATCTATTCCCCGAGCTTCTACGGGTCCAAAACTCTCTTCATGGCTTACACAATAGGGAAGGCTGTAAATCTGTTAAGTGTGGTCGAATTGCAGAGTACCAATAAGTCCTACAGACTTCGTAGGGCCCCGCTCCCCCCCCCCCTCCCCCCCCCAATCAATTGGGTCAATGTTTTCGGAAGTTATGTCTAAAGTACACATTGCAAAAGGTGCCAAAGTGCACCTTAAATAACAAAATAAACATGAAAATAACTCACTTCACGAAGAAAACGTCTTCAGCTAGTAAAGTACTTGATAGAAACTGAAATCCATGATATATTTTGTGCCATTATTTCATTTAATAGTGATACTTTGGCTAGGAGGTGAAACCTAAGACACTGTATTGCAGCAGTATATGGGAATTGTTCTTACGATTTGTAAACCACTTCTTTCCGGAATGAATTAAATTCCTTGATTCTTGTAATGAACCTCAACCTGTCATCTGCTTTCACTTGTTTGTTTTGTATGATTATTCCACTTAAGGCCATTCTGGATGGTTGCTGTTAGTGTTTTTACGGTTCTTAGTGTCGAGTCATTCTTTGCAAATAGCGTAATCAGTAATGGATGTCTTCGCCTATTTAGGCGAAACTTTTTCCCACTGCCAGTTATTAGGGATTTTTACCGTCGTATTCATGTATGGAGCGCGGAAAGAATGATTGATTGAATGTCTGTGTACGTGCTGTAATTAATCTTGTCCTCACGATCCCTATGTGAGAGATACATAGGGCTTTGTAGTATGTTCCTAGACACCGTTTAAAGCCGTTTTAGGGAACATCGTTAGCAGACTTTCTCGGGGTAGTTCGCCTAACTTAGTTCGCCAGTTCGGTTGGTTACCATTCGTGCAGCCCTTATGTGTAGAAGTTCAATATACGCTGCTGCTACTACTATTAGGTACGGGTCACACAATCTTCAGCAGTATCTCAGTACAAATCGCGCGAGTGATTTGTAACCAATCTCTTCTGTAAACTGCACTGGCCTGACATTCAGCCAATAAGAAGTCCGCCACGTGCTTTACCTACGGCTCAGCGCAAGTGATCGTACATTTTCACGTCCCTATGAAGTTTTACACTCAAGCATTAATAAGGGTTACGATTCCGTCTCTGTCTCACTGATATCGTTCATAGGATAGCATGTTTTTTGTTTTGTGAAGTGCACAATTTTACATTTTCGAACAATTAAAGCAAGTTTCCAAATATTGCGCCACTTCGAAATTTCATCAGTCTCAATAAACATTAGTGCAGCTTCTTAGTTTGTACTTGATTGTAGATAGCTCCATCATCTGCAAAAAGTCTGTTACTATTTTTGTCGGCTACGTCATTAATATACAACAGGAAAAGCAAGAAACACTCAACACACTTATCTGGGGTACACCTGAAGTTAGTTCCACATCTGTCCATGATTCTCTGTCAAAGATAAGCATGCTGCTCCCTCCCTACTTCCAGGGTTAACTGCCAGTCCCAGCAACAATAATTGATTTTCCGCGCGTCTTCCTGCATTTCGCTGCACTCTTCAGACGTACCTACCTTCCTATAGTCAATTGCATCTTCCGTGAACATCCTCTTAAAGCTTGCAGCGGTACCCGCTAACGATTTATACATCTTGTAAACTGTATGGTCCAGTACACTCATGGGGTATTCCCAGAATTATACATCTTCAGCTTTCGTCCCTTGACAACGTATTTGACTTCAATCTGCTAGAATGTCCTCAGTTCAGCCGCTGTTCAGATACTCGGTAAACTGAGTTAGTTCATTAAAGGGCTCTGAAGCCAGGGAACGGGGCATCGACCTGTACGCCTTTTTCTATGGCCCTCTAAATTTTATGGACGTACGGATAGTTACGATGGACGTTTGCCGTACTAGGTTCTGTAGAATGTACTCGGCATTTTCTTCCACAAAAAGCTGCCAGGTGTAGTGAAGTGAGACTACTAAAGATCCATGAAATGAAATGTGACGGAGGAGAGGTGTCCCTATGCGCAAGAGAACTTCGTTGCAAGATAAGTTGCTCCCTAAAGAACGTTTCACCCTCGCACTCAACAGCCGCTGCAGTGAGTTCCCGGAATTCTGGGTGCCTCTGGACATCCCTCCAGAGCTAACACCACGTGATCTCGCCACCAACTCACTCCTCCCCCCCCCCCCCCCCCCCCCTGCCCCATACACCGCAGGAGGACTGCAAAGTCACGCACTACCTGATGGGGCCCTTAATTCCTTGCGCTCTGCGTCTCCAACTTCCTAATGAAGCCCTTTTTATAGCTCGTGTAATTCTAGTACAGTCCAAACATCTGTACTCCCAACAACTAAATTCTTTCAAATACTCTACCAGGAATCCATCGGACCAATAAAAACTAAATGACCTTCTGAAATGTTGGGTAGTCTCGTCATTATATAACAGCCTTGGACACACATTACCTTGAGAGTTAACCTTCCCTCCAACTTATCCATAGCAGCAGTACTGGCGTACCAATTTTCTATTGAAAAGAGCTCGAACAGACTGCTTCAAATATGACTACCAAGTACGTAACTAGATGCTTCTGGCCGATATTGTTCTTCGTATTATGAAGAGTACTCAATTGGTTTCTTCACTATTTAACAGAAGGCTAAGTAGTTACGAACACCACACAACCATCAAAATTACTCAGTCACTGCAAAAAGTAGCGTTCTTTTAGAGGGAGATATCCATTCTTTTTGGGAGAGTTCAACAAGATGACTATTGGAAAGAGCTGTCAAATTCTAGTTTTGCAGAGCTATGGTTTCTCCCAGTTATTAGCAGAGAAGGCAAGCGTCGTCATGACAACGGAACTTGCGACCATAGTATATTGTTGAAATTTACTTGAACTGACACTTCGGCACGAACACGTGAAATCGCGGAGTAGTTTCCACTTCATGCACATCACATGTGCGTACGCCATCTAGTCTCCATGTATTCAGACAGAACTGCCACCAGGTTTCCTCGAAGAGCTGTACTGTTTGAATTTCAGTGTTACTCGCAGTTGCAAATTAAGTCAATACATGCAATGTTTACGAAAATGCATTTCCTGATACCGAATTTTCTACACGCGGGAACTTCATTCATATTGGATGATATATTACGTGAACCAAATCGTAACAACGCATTATTTCCAGCTGCCCCAAACCAGAACTCCGTCAACAGGAGATAATTTAGATTTAAATGTGATGCATAATGTTCTAGTCACTTGCCAAAAGCTACCACCATAGTGGTTTCATTGCGAAACATAACTGGCTAGGTTCATAATTGCCCTGTTATTACTTCCTCTGGCCAGACTTTCTACGTATTCGTGACATAGAAACATTTACATTAAGTTAATCACAGGTGCCTAAACTGAGACAAGGTCATTTCATTTCTCTATCTGTCGGAAGTTATTTTCGCTCTGCTCTCATGTTACGGTAGTGAATTCCGTGCTTTTCTCTCTTCTGTCGTTACGTTGAAACTTCAATTTTTCATATCCCACTGCAAATGTTCAATGACTTGGATATTTCTTTAAGTCTTTCTTCACAAAAGGATCCGGATTCTGCTAATGAAACAAATCCACGTTTTACAACACGTCGACAGAGAAGCCGTGTACATTGAGGATAAATAACATAAATTAAAATAGCTTTCAGTAAACGACTTTAGTCGGCCAGCTCTATAGAAGGATAAAAACATTGCTCTTGACGTTATTTGATACGTTAAAAAGGCCCTGTGTATTACCTTTTCAATATTGTTTTATGTATTTGTATCTGCTTTCTCTACAAATGTTTTGAAATGTTTGGGCCTCACATTCACTATTAACTTGCAATAGCTTGTGTCGCAAACTTCATAAAAAACAATCCATCATGGAGTTTGCATTGGTCATCAATAACCTTTATCTTAGCTAGTTCCTTAATTCTGATATCATATTCAGACTATTTCTGTCACGGATAGTATTTCATAAACTCGCCTTCACCATTGATTATTTGGTTGAGTTGCCGTTGTGCTAAAGTTTCTCGCAATATATCACCATCACTTGACGCTGATGTCTCCTGCCGTTCCGTTGTGTTGCCATTTAGAATGAATCGGCCGGTAGGGAGGGAGGGTTCAAATGGCTCTGAGCACTATGGGACTTATCTGTTGCCATCAGAACTTAGAACTACTGAAACCTAACTAACCTAAGGACACCACACACATCCATGCCCGAGGCAGGATTCGAACCTGCGACCGTAGCAGTCGCGCGGTTCCGGACTGAGCGCCTAGAACCGCTAGACCACCGCGGCCGGCGGGAGGGAGGGAATGCATGAAACACCCTCTCCCATGTTATCAAACGGTGTAAAAGTAAAATATTAAGTGGTGCTTGATAATAGTGTAACGCAGCTTTGTTTTCAAAATTTATATTAGAATTTATAAATGATTTTATAATTATCAATTTTAATTCATCTGTAATTATTCCTCTTAACACATTACATCAATCACTACCAAAGTTCAATTTTTTGCGTCAAAATACAGATAAACAATTACACGTGCTATTTTGAATATCTGGTAATTTTGTAACATTTTATATATTTCCGGTAGGGCGTTATATAGCAATTTTAGCACCTTTATCTACATAGCTTAAACAAAACGTGTGAAAATTTAGCTCTGTGTTTGGTTGTTGCACTGTGAGAAATGTATGGACCAAATATCAAGACTTCATATCAAGGGTGTTGACAGAAAATGTAGTTTCAACGAAGGTGAATTCAAACATAGAAATTAATTTTCTTCGGTTATACTACCCCAGTGTGCTCTAGGACTGTAGTCAGGGTCTTCGTTTTCCTCAAGTCTCGGCTTTTAAATTCTGTCTTGTTTCCTTCGCTAGGTCCTGAATAGACATTTCCGCTCAAGACACGACGGCAACCTCTTCAGAGAAAGTAAATGCACCAGCCCTGAAGCCCTATAGCACATAAAACTGCAAATGATGAAAACGTCGTTCTGGGGCAACCTTTCCAAATACGAGCATGTACAGGCTCGGTTGGATTGAGAGTTTAAAGCTTTGCAATGAAGACACTTCCTTAGGTCAGCATTTGCCAGCAACCTAAACATGGACTTGATACACAGAGGAATGAATTTCTTGGGGTTCTAGGAATTGTTAATCCACAGATAGTTGAAACAGGGGCACAGCCGAAAAACAGCGAACATATTTTTTCATCACTTGCTATAAGATTTCGAAAATGCGATTTGGGAAATAGTTGTCAACAAATGTTACTGCTGAATGCAAACTAGTAATGGAAATTTTCTGTCGCTATTGCACACATTTCACCCCCGTCCCTTGAGGCATTCTGAGTGGATTTAATAGTTAGTTTTTCCTGCCGAAACACGCGTTTTCTCTCATCTGGTCGTAGGCTAGAGGTCGCACTGTCACTTCAGACTCCTATTCTCATAGAGACGTTTTAGTGTTGTAGATTCCCTATTTCATTATATAAATGCTGTGAAATAATCCCAAAGTCTGCTCGCGTTCATCTGTCAAAGCTGGTAGCGCACAAAAATACCAAACATCTTTTATATACCTCTAAAGCTTCCATTGTAGTCTTCCTCTGATAAATATAAAAAATCAAAGATACCTCACTTCGTCGTTTTTTTTTTCTCCTTCGGTTTACACGAGTATTTATCCGTTCACAATTCTTCGTCTTTGCGGTGTGGTGACGACAGCTTTGCCTTCGTAACTGATCTTTATGCCAACTTTCATACTTCCTCTGTTAAGTTCTTTCAGTCGTTGGAGAATTTTATCTGCACTAGAAGCAAGCAGCACAATGTCTTCAGGGGCCTTACGTGTCCTGTATTAAGATTTTTTGCTTCTTTTTCCCAGTTCACGCATCGTAAAACTTGGTCTACGTGTGCTAGTTTTGGAGATGCGTGCGGACTACAACATAGCCATTCAGGCACTCTCGTCTGACATGTTAAAATTGGTAGCAAATATTTCGCAAGCTCACATGATGTAAGAGGATTACATAACGAAATAAACTGAGTACTTCCCGATCACGTGAAGCCTCGTCAACCGCTTAGCGTCCCAGACGTTCGCCTAACCACTCGTGTTTAGGCAGCCCGCCGCACACACACAGTCTAACCTAGCGAAAACTCTCATGGTGGCAAACTTGATCTCAATTAGACTCCTCGTGGTTGGTAAGATGAGGAAAGGACAAATCGGATAACTTCAGAGCGTTACAAAATATCCTGTATCAAAGCTGTGCTAAACAGGTTTAAAACCTGCTTTAGAGGACAACCAAATCACAACGTGTGAGACAGTTCAGCGCTTTAGACACTGGACATCCGGCTCTAACTTTGATTTCTATAGCAAGTATAATCTGAATGCTGTAATGACCACGTCGAATTTCCTGAGTTACACGTATTCGTTTCGGCTACTGCTTCACAAAACAGCACGAAGTCGACGGTACAAGCCGTTATTTCTGTTTGTATTTACCATCCAGCCACGAGCAGTCGTAGTATCAAGGATGTTAAATATTTTTGTGCTTTCATGCCTCTAGAGAGGATTTAACGATGAGCGGCACGTTTCGTCAAGGGATCGTTTAGAAAACGCTAGAGCGTTTCGGAAATGTTAGGAAACTCCAGCGACAAACTGGGCAAGAGATGCATTCTGCATCTCCGAGAAACTTCAACACTTTAGAGACGGGCCCGAGCCTTACTCGTTGACTCACTTGGCCACAGACGTCATATCTCGTGTTCTACGACGTCATAATTTTGCCGTCACTTTAAGCAATATATGTAGAGGCGCCACTGATGTTTAACCTCTACATATCTGACTTACCTGAAACCACTTCTCAAAAATTCGGATATGCCGACGACTGGGCAATAGCTGGAAGAGGCAGATCAATGGAGGCAACGGAAAACACATTAACTGCGGATCTAACAAAGCTGGGAGATTACTTCCGAAGGTGGAGATTACGGCCAAACGCGACAAAAACGGAGGTGACATGCTTTCACCTCGACAATGCCCAAGCAAAAAGAAAGCTCAACGTTCATTTCGAAAACAGGCAGCTAAACCATAATAATTACTCCAGATATCTAGGCGTCACCTTTGACAGAACCCTAACATTCAAGGAACACGTACGTAATACAGCCGCAAAACTTAAAACTCGAAACAATATCATACAGAAGCTATGTGGGACCACGTGGGGCTCTTCCATGGCTGTACTGAGATCTTCGGCTCTGGGACTTGTCTACACAACAGCAGAATATGCCGCACCGGTATGGCTAAACAGTAAACACACAGGCTTGATCGATGCTCAACTAAAGTACAGAATGTGGATGATATCAGGAACAATAAAGCCAACGCCTTTACACTGGCTACCTATACTGAGCAACATTCCCCCACCGGACCTGCGCAGAGAGAACGCTCTCTTACGCGAGTATGGGAAAGTGCTGAACAACGAGAAACTGCCAATCCATAAGGATGTTCCTGCCCTGGAGATGAACAGATTGCGCTCAAGACACCCCTCTTTAAAAAAGGCAAAAAATACGCATCATCTCAACCCGGGTTATGGCAACCTCTGGAAAATGCGGTGGAGAGAATCTGTGCCCCAAAACCTGCAGAATATGCCATGCATCAATGTCCAACCACCTGGATTCAATTTGCCAAGGAAAACTTGGACGACCCTGAATCGAATTCGGACAAATAACGGCAGATGTGCAGACAGCCTCCACAGGTGGGGTAAAATCACCACCCCGAGATGTGCGGACCGGCAGACGATTCGTCACATCGTGGAAGATTGCCCTCTGAGACGTTTTGCAGGAGACCCCAATGAGTTTCTGACCGCGACTGAAAGTGCAATACTGTCACAAATCTGGATGTTTGTTTGTGAACTTTTGTTTGTTATATACACTAATTTTAAACACTTTTACATCTACAACTATATGTTACACACTGTGACTACTGTTTATTTCTGTGTCTTATGATTTTTATGTCTTTTCTATATGATGTGTTATATGCCATAAGCTAAATAAATAAATAAATATGTAGAAGCTGTCTGGAAATTTGTTGCTAATAGTTAGCAGTAAAGTAATAAAACATCTGTAAATTGAAGGGAATCACTGCTTTCAGCTGCAGCGGAACATTAAGCGGAGTCAGCAGCGACTTGCGAAAATGTGTACGGGACCGGAATTAGAGCCCGGTATCTCCTCATTGGGCAGGTGCGGTAACCACGGCGCCATGTGGACACAGCGTTACCGCGACTGCACAGATTTTCTCGGCACGCCTCACATGCGATCCACACTCCCATCGAGCGCCACCTATCGCCAGTCCGTCTACTATACTACCGTTCGCTACTCAGATTCACACGGGAGGTTGGACATATTTGTGCATTCGCACTTTTATGATCGTATAAAAATATCAGCCTGGGAGGCTTGGACTCGGTCTCGAAAGTGTTGAAACGCTTTTCAGGAAGTTACGCAAGATATTACTTGTTCCAATTTACGTTTCACGAAATGTCTATGAGAAAATCAGAAATCACATCTCATGCGGAGAGTCGTTCTCGTCACGCACAATTAGTCTGGGACAGGTAGGAGGAAAAGTGATAGTGGTAACCCTCCGCCACAGAGAAGAATGTGGTTACCGGAGTGTAGACGCGTGCGAATCGTGTACCCCTCTGGTCTTCCTGAATCATATTTTCTTTCATTATCCTCACATGGTTAAATAGTCTCTAATGATCTTGTCACCGTGATCTTTTTCATTGATTCTTAAAGGTCGAGTAACTACTAGTCTACTTTGTTCTACTGGTTCTTGTTTATATAGATTTCCTTCGAATGGCTGTCTATACAATAACAAACAGAAAATGTACTCATGAAGACCAAGCAGTAACTTTTCTTTCCTCGCGTATTGTTTATGAATAGGACAGTGGAGGGATAATGCTACGCGAAGTACACTTCTAGACTGCTCTCCTATCTTTGCATTTTGTCGATGATTTCTACTTCAGTTCAAGAGGCAATGATAGTGCCAGCCGATTCACGCTTGTGAGTTGTGTTAAAGCACGTGATTGGCTTCACAACCCCGCTCCCTACACATCAATCGAAGCATATGCGAATCCGCGTCGAAGAAACAGCTTATATGAAGAAACAAGAAGTCTTGTTTGCTGTGATAACTTTCCCAGTGATAAGTTTCACTTTTATTTAGGCGTCTTCGGATTGGTTGACGTTTGGTAGCGATTCATGTATGGGATTCTGAGTGTAAAATGTCCCGGTAGGTAAATAACGCTTGGGAAATATTCATAAATGCTGCACGGTGTTGTTACTATATCTGGCGCAGTCCAGTGCAAACCATTATGGGCGTCTGGTTGTCGATGCCTGTGGCACTAATCTTGTCAAGTCTCCACGCAGGTTCGGGAATTCCCCCTCAATAAATACGACGGAGCCAACTCTTGGTTCCTTACGCAATCGCCATTCGACTATTTCCTGACCATCCGATGTACCGCGCCCTTTCTGCAAACGAGGCATGTCTCCCTCTTGATACTTGTTCTCGGGTGCGACGTCAGGCTGGAATACGCCTCACTTCCCTCTATCGGTACCTTAATCTCCACTCAATGGAAAGTGCCCCGTGTATTCCAGGATCCTTTCGCCTCCATGGTATTCCAGCGTCTTGAACGTTCCATCTTTGAGTTAGAGGGCGCTACTATCTTCTACACTGATGGTTCTAAAATGATAGATAAGGCGGCATACTCTTTCACATCTCCTATTGGCATGGGACACCATTTACTGCAGGGATGATGTATTGCGTTCACAGCAGACCTGCTAGCCATTAACAGGGCCTTCCATTTGTTTCTCAGCTCTCCCTCCAAAATGTTTTAATATGTACCGATTCAGTGAATAGCTTGCAGGCTATAGACGGATGCTGCTCTCGTCATCCTTTGGTATCAAATGGCTCTGAGCACTATGGGACGCAACTGCTGTGGTCATCAGTCCCCTAGAACTTAGAACTACTTAAACCTAACTAACCTAAGGACATCACACACATCCATGCCCGAGGCAGGATTCGAACCTGCGACCATAGCAGTCGCACGGTTCCTGACTGCGCGCCTAGAACCGCGAGACCACCGCGGCCGGCTGATCCTTTGGTATCTGCTATCCATGACCACTTCTCTGCCCTTGGCCGTGCCGGCTGCTCCGATACCTTCCACTGGGCCGCAAGCCACGTGGGCATCCCAGGGAATGAACTGGCTGACCGTTTGCTAGAGGCAGGGTTTTACCCTCCCTCCATTCCCTTCTACAATTCCAGGTGCCGACCTGTGGATACACATTAAATCTCCCTTTGCGTAAAAGTGTAATTACATCTGGTGCGCTACGGCTCTCAGTAATAGACTCTGCACCATCAACAAGACTACTGCAGTTTGGCGCTCTCCCTTCCGCTCCTCTGTGAAGGAGTCCACAGTCTTATGCTGTCTACGCATCTATCATGCAAAACTCACGCATTGTTTTCTCTTGCGTAACAAGCCTCTCCCTCTTCCCAATGTGACTGTGGACCCAGACTGACGGTGTCCCATATATTGGTGGAATGTCCTTTGTTGGCCGTTCGTACTATGTATAGCCTTCCAGATTGTCTTCAATGTCAGCAGACGATTCACGGATGATGGACCTAGTCCTCAGTTTCCTACGTGAAAGTGGTTTCTGTTTTGAGTTATAAGGCTTTGCTTTACTCCTGGAACAGTGGTAGGTTGTGTGTGGTTGGGGCTTCTCTTGTTTTCTAGGTCTGTAACCGATGACCACTCGTACAAAGATTGCTCTTTTATCTCTGTTTTTCCAGTTAGATTTGGCCTACGCTTTTGTGCCTTCTACTGTGTTTTAATTTCCTTGCTTTATAGGTCAACCCTTTGACTGGACACGCCCACTTAAAATTCTCCTCAGTCAGTCCAATGCAATCCAAACGGGATCAGGCCTACAGTAAAGTTTATCATAAACATGCCGGAGCTGAAGTGGATATTATGATTGCTACAGTCGTTGGCAATTACCTGCTGAAACTTGTGTAGTCATTTTTGTAATATTTTTACATCCAGATTAAATTTCTTGCGGAACATCGGGCTGCACTTGGACTAGCAGAGCGCCACGTCTGTAGCTGCGACCAGCGGGACGGACGGACCGCTCGCTGTGGAATGTAATCGCTGGCACGCCGGTTTCAACACGGGAGAAATTCAGTTTGCGAGCGCAGCGCGCGGAGATGTAACGGAGCGCTTCGGGAAAGTTTCCGACTTGCTCAAGAACTTCGCTTTCGGGTGTGTAGCGGCGAAAAGTCAGTGCACGGCAGTGGCGCGGCCGGTCCCACGTTCCAGCGCGTGCTACGGAACCCAACCCCGTTGGATGGGACACTCACATACTTACAGCGTCGCTGGTGAACTGTCGTGTGCGTGTTAAGATTGCTGCCAATACGGTTACCCCGACAGTGCTGCACACTAGTGAAGCAACTTCTCCAGGCTGCCGACTACGGTGGAAGTTAACGTGAGTAGCCACACCAGCATTCCGTTCAAACCAGTACGTTCCTCTTACAACGCATCGCCTAAAAGATTTTACATAATCGTTGGTTGTAAATAATGGTTTGATGTATGACCTTCTAAAAATCCACCCCCCCCCCCTCTTCGGTTGCAAATTAAGGCTATAGGAAGTTATTGAAGAGTATTTTGAGCTCACTTTCAGGTAGCCAAGGGAGGTTAAGATTTAACAAAAGTGCTTAGTGCCTGTCTCACGACCTCCTTTCACTTAAAATCCGGTTTAACCATCAGTCACATTAATTCAAATTTATAAAACGTGTATATTCTCTCATCCAGGTCAAGTACAGATTTGAAGAGCCTGAAATCCCAACTGCAACAGTTCGAAATGGTGTACGCACTCTTCACTATTCTTAAAACACTTTGAATTATTCCCAAATGATATTTATAGTAGCTACGTTGTTTTTCGTGTTCAAATATTTACCTTGAAACCCGCACTATTTAAACATCAAATATAGCAAGTCATAATTTCTCACTTACCACACACTATTGTTAACCTTAATTATGACCCTCTCCCTTAATCGCAATTATCATTTAATATATTCCTATTTTAATCTCATTTTTGAAATTTGTCTTCCTGATTATACAGCTATATTAAAATATAAATTCTCTACTGTGAATACGTTACAGTCAACGATTCCAATATGTGATGAAAAAAAATATTCACTTCACTTACATGCAGAAGCTTCAGAAGATAAAATCTACAGCAGTTGTTAACTCTAAAAGCTCTTTGGTATAAATGTTCAATATTAAATGGTCCAGGGGTCTTCAGAACCATTACTTCAAAGATTGAATCATGTTAACTTCCGTAAAACTGATCTCCACAGAACGCCTCATATAAAGCCAGACTGTCCTCCGTTATGCTCAGGTCTTCAATCTTTTCCGTTGCTAAAAGTGTCTGAAAATGTGACTCTCGGCACTCGTAATGTGTTGCTGTTTCAGGAACCCGGCTGTTAGTGTACTAAAAATACTGGAAGTTATTTTACCCTTTTATTTCCTTTCTTGCCAACCCAACCGTTTTCAAGGGTCTTAGGAGCAAAAACCTGCCTACTGGTTTCTAACTTTCGACAGGAAATTATTAGCAAAAATAGGCTTTTGAGATTTTCACTAACGCATATTCCTTGCTTCCTTCAGAGTTGCGGTCTGCAATCATAGAAGGCTGCTGACAATAGTTGTGGTGATAATGAATCCTACAAACATCTCAACTTATTACTAATGTAGAAATGCAGTGCAACAGTGCCCCCCCCCCCTCCCTCCCGATCACATTTCATTTCCTATTTGGGAAATGGCTGTTCTGCAGATTTCTCTCCAGCCAAATAGCAGCGTGAGGGGAATCGTGTAAGGACGTTCTCATTTGGGTATAGTGGAGAGTAAGTAACTGACAAGCGAGAGAGACTTCCTGATAATGCTGTGGTACTGGAAAACCAGTTCGTTAATTTGTTTTAAGTAACGTCTTATCAGAGGCAAAAATGCAGACATAGTACGTGGTGTCAGTAGAATTAGGGAACCGCTGGTTAGACTATACCTGGCTCAAAATAACAATAGAGCTGAGGACAGAAAGAGCCGATGCTGTAGTTCCGCTAATTATACGCAACTGTAATAAGACTGCCTCTGCAATGGCCGTGTAGTTGAGCGCAAAATTCATTAACACGCTCCGATGTTAACGTATATTACTAAGTTCCCTTTCAAAGGGCATACCAGGGTTATCAACTTCCTGTAGTGTGTCGTATATATTTTGACATTAGGTCGCGTAAATTAAATATGCCTCTCAGAGAACTAACGAAATAATTGTTTCCATCTTTAATGATATATTGTGGATATGGGACAGCAGCTGGTCAAATATTTAACAATCATTCACCATACAGCCTTGCAATAGACGTTATTTTGTTTCCTCTGCCAGTTTCGGCTATTCATTATGGCATCTTCAGGTCTCATATGTACCTCTCAGTAATAATAGATATTGGCATACTGGGGCCATGTGTTTCTGAATGTCGTGCATTCGTAGCTACAGTGCTTCCTTCTAAGTTGCAGTCAAGTCTTCGAAGGAAGCACTTCAGTTTCGAACTCAAGACATCCAGAAACATGGCCCCAGTATGCCAACATGGATTATTTTTGAGATGTGCATATGGGGCCTGAAAATGGGATAACAAATTGCCGAAACTGGTAGCGAAAATATCTCCATTGCATGGCTATTTGGTAAATTTCGTTGTTAAATAACTGTTACCGGTCGCATCTACCATCCAGAACTACCATACCAGGCAGATGGAATAAGAATGCAAGATGGCAGCTGGATAGAACGGACGGTGTGACCACGCCTTTCACCTGGGTGGTTAGTCCTGTGGTAGTTGCCTTGTAACTACTGTTAGTCACGTTGTTGTTGTTGTTGTTGTTGTTTTGATCCGGCTATAAGAGATGAGAGGCTGGTAGCACCCGCCTAATGCATGAAGAAACAGTTGTGATGTCCGTGCACCGTGGAGGGGTGGTTGAAGAGCGAAAATAAGGTTCGAATGCAAGAATTACAGGCTCACAACCACTCGGGAACATTTACCTGCTCAACACCCGACTTGAAACTACCAAAACTGCCCTTACGGCCAGTATCCTGGCTGCGTAACACACCTGAGATTTTCTTACCACTCCCCAAATCACGTCAGTAAGTCCTCTTGTAGTTCAGCAGACTTAAACTGAAAAGTGCTATAACATTTTTAAAGAAAGGTATATCATGTTGAATACTCCTACCGAAAAATGAATAATTATAGAAACGAAAGTGTGTAATCAGTTACACTTGCAAGTACTTCTCTTAAGAGAATGTATAATTTAAGAATAACGTTCAATCATTGTTCGAAACACATTTTAATAAGTGCAACCTATCCGTTTCACAATTTGTGCCATAGGCTGATTTTTGTCGAGGAATATTTGCCGATCTTTGTCTTGCCACCGTTTATAATGGAATCAGAGAGATGCTATCTAGCCACTTGTAAGTTCTCAACTCAATTACAAAAAACGTAAATGTTAAGGAGAGCCGATACAGAGTTCAAACGAGAATTAAAACTAGCACGCACTTGGGATCCTCGAAAGCTCAGAGCATCTGTAAGCTGCGGTAATTATGCAGAGATGACACTTGCACGTGGTTAGCTTGGCGACCTTAAACAAAATTGTTTCGGACTCCTGAGTAAAACATAATTCGAGCAGTAAGTAGGCAAATAACTATAGGGCGTTTATGCTGATCTTCTAGAGTATAGCCGTCACGGCAATTTTACGTTAAACAACCAGTCCGAAATCACACCAGGATTGTTCAACATGTTGCAATACGTTTTTGGCGGATGCAACAGCTGCATACGCTTGGCAACGCGGCGCTGCGCCGCTGCGTCATTTCGAAACGACTTTGGTTCGTTGATCTTGCGTCAGCCTTGAACATTCTCCTTTCGTACTGTCGTCATACACGGCGAGTACCGAGTCACCCGCCGCTCTTCTTTTTCTCGATCGCGCGCAGCAGTAGCTTCATCTCTCCATCGCCGTTGTCTATTCTGGAACCTGTTTCCTGTAATTTGGCGTTCTGAGCGGAAAAAAATAAGACCTCGCTGCTTCACTTACGCCGTGGAAGCTTCATACATGAAAAATGAAAGATAGGACTGGTATCTGTAAAGGCGCCCTGCATAACTGCTATCGAAGACAAGCAAAAAGATAAAAAACTGCTTCCTGCACATCTTGGAAGAGGACTGGGATACAAGCCAGTATCTGAAGTTTGAGAAAGGTCAAAAATACAATTAGCCAGAGCATTTTTTAGCCAAGTGAAATTGCGCGTCAGGACATACTGTACAGCTATCAGGAACATACAATACTGGCCATTAAAATTGCTACACCAAGAAGAAATGCAGATGATAAACGGGTATTCATTGGACAAATATATTATACTAGAACTGACATGTGATTACATTTTCACGCAATTTGGGTGCATAGATCCTGAGAACTCGGTACCCTGAGCAACCACCTCTGACCGTAATAACGGCCATGATACGCCTAGGCATTGAGTCAGAGCTTGGACGGCGTGTACAGGTACAGCTGCCCATGCAGCTTCAACACGATACCACAGTCCATCAAGAGTAGTGACTGGCGTATTGTGACGAGCCAGTTGCTCGACCACCATTGACCAGACGTTTTCAATTGGCGAGAGATCTGGAGAATGTGCTGCCCAGGGCAGCAGTCGAACATTTTATGTATCCAGAAATGCTCTACAGGACCTAGAACATGCGGCCGTGCATTATCCTGCTGAAATGTAGGGTTTCGCAGGGATCGAATGAAGGCTAGAGCCACGGGTCGTAACACATCTGAAATGTAACGTCCACTGTTCAAAGTGCCGTCAATGCGAACAAGAGGTGACAGACGTGTAACCAATGGCACCCCATACCATTACGCCAGTATGGCGATGACGAATACACGCTTCCAATTTGCGTTCGCTGCGATGTCGCCAAACACGGATGCGACCATCATGATGCTGTAAACAGTACTTGGATTCATCCGAAAAAATGACGTTTTGTCATTCGTGCATCCAGGTTCGTCGTTGAGAACACCATCGCAGGCGCTCCTGTCTGTGATGCAGCGTCAAGGGTAACCTGAGCCACGGTCTCAGAGCTGATAGTCCATGCTGCTGCAAACGTCGTCGAACTGTTCGTGTAGATGGTTGTCTTGCAAACGTCCCCATCTGTTGACTCAGGGATCGAGACGTGGCCGCTCGATCAGTTACAGTCATGCAGATAAGATGCCTGTCATCTCAACTGCTAGTGATAAGAGGCCGTTGGGATCCAGCACGGCGTTCCGTATTACCCTCCTGAACCCACCGATTCCAAATTCTGCTAACAGTCATTGGATCTCGATCAACGCGGGCAGCAGTGTCGCGATACGATAAACCGTAATCTTTATCAAAGTCGGAAACGTGATGGTACGCATTTCTCCTCCTTACACGAGGCATCACAACGACGTTTCACCAGGCAACGCCGGTCAACTGCTGTTTGTGTGAGAGAAATCGGTTGGAAACTTTCCTCATGTCAGCACGTTGTAGGTGTCGCCACCGGCGCCTACCTTGTATGAATGCTCTGAAAAGCTAATCATTTGCATATCACAGCATCTTCTTCCTGTCAAATTTGGCGTCTGTAGCACGTCATCTTCGTGGTGTAGAAATTTTAATGGCCATGTTGGTTCACTCTTACCTTGTTTTCGCCTAAAGCGATGTCGGGACTGTTTCTTTCCATTCACCATACTGGTCCAGTCTGTTTCTGTCGCTGCAGTAGGGAGCTCAGTGCTTAGCACAACGATCACGTGGACTCGCAGTGGGCACGGAGCGTTGTTGTTGGTAAGTTGTACCACTTCTCGACCAACCATACTACCCAGATCTTTTCCCGTGGTTTGTGTAAAGAGCTTAACAGAGATGTAAGGAAGGTGTCTTAGAAAAGAACCGGCCAAGTTCGATGCCAAGATTTTCTCCTCCGTTACTGATTGTGGTCGACGGGACGTTAAAGCCTACCTTTGTTTCTTCCTCCTATCGATGTTGGTTGCGTATTAAATAATACTCCTTCCATTCAGTTTCAGTGCTCTACACGTCCTGCTTATGACACACCATGTCTAAAAGAACTACTTGCCTCCACTTGATTCTGTTTTGACTCAAACAGCTGCTTCTGCCCCTGCTTATACTTTACCGTCCATCTTGGCATGAGTAGGTTGTGAATGGGTGTAGTGTTGAAGTGTAAGAGAGCGCCACACTTTGAGTGAAGCGCAATGTTACGGTTGCTAACTACGAAACGTTTAGCACGTAATTAGTTCTCCTCAAAAGATTCTAGGCAAAGACATTCCTTCAGCGTTCCGTATGGTCCAGTGTGAACAGGCATTTATATGATCGCAAGGAACTACAGGTTATTTCTGGAGCTTTTAACCCAAGATTACTAAATCCTCGTAAAATATAAGACTGCAGTCGGTTGTAAAACAGGACATATTGTGCTTAATTTGATATGTAACATACCACTGGAGATCCAATAAACGTAATTAATGGATAAACTATAAACTAAGACTTCGTTTGAATGAAATACGGAGTACTAAACTTTACAAAGGTTTGTTAACAATGTAACATACCCCCCCCCCCCCCCCCACACACACACACACACACACACACACACACACACACACACACACACACTCACTGTGGAAGCATCAACTGTCCCCCTCAGATTAAGCCTTCGTGACGTGAGAGGCCTAAATGGGACACCCAAGGAAGAGAAGATGAAGGAAGGTATTGTCCTAGCCTCGGCCTGTATATATTATGCGCCACACGCCCTAAGTTTCTTCCGCCTCCAGTTGGCGCTGTGAATAGCTGAAAACGGGCTTCCTCAAAGCCAACCAGCTATATGAAGTTAGTTAGCTTTGTTCAGGAATGGGAGGGCGACTTTAACACGTGGAATGTGGCTACTTCGCCAGTTACATCCATATCTAGATCTATTCTCCGCAACCTCGTTATGGGTTGAAAGATTTTTTTTGTAGGCTCCAGAATGAACTCGTATCTCCATATTTTTGCCTTAATGGTTTCGGAATTATGACACAGCGATGCGCAACACCGCTCTTGATGCGTCTGCCAATGGAGTTGGGTGGCCAGATTCGTGGCGCTTTTTTTTACTAAATGAACCACAAAGACGAAACGCGCTGCTTTTTTTTTTAAAAAAAAACGCCTCTATCCTTTTAGTCCTTCCTGGTAAGGGTTCCAGCATGACGAGCTTTACTAGTGTCCGACGAGGGTTTTGCAAGTTACTGCCTTTGTGGAAGGGCTAGATATCGTGACGACACGTCCAGTGAATATCTTAATATGTCTACTATTAGTTTTATGTAATTGTTCCTCTTTGAATCGGTCCGTATGTGCACTCTCGTGTATTTTAGACCTGTAAGTGCTTCCACTAACTGTTCTGCAATCGCATTATTATACGATAGATATTTCTGTTTATCTACGCACAGTGCTACATTTTTTTTGAGTCAACTGCCATTTCCTGTTGTCGTTCCTCCTGCAGGTCTTCCTGCATTTCGCTAAAACTGTTAAATGTTCAGACTTCTGTATACATTGTGCCTAAACTTCCCCCACTTGACAGTGTAGACGGGAAACTATATACCGTAGTGGTACCAAACTTGAATCGGAATAACCTTCAGATTGTGCGCTAAAAGACGTTCGCGTTGTTGGTAGTATTAGTGTCATGACTTGCCGTTAGGTTCTGGTACTTGTACGGCGATGAAAGACTGAATCACAAGCATCTGGACCGAGCGAGGTGGCGCAGTGGTTAGCACACTGGACTCGCATTCGGGAGGACGACGGTTCAATCCCGTCTCCAGCCATCCTGATTTAGGTTTTCCGTGATTTCCCTAAATCGTTTCAGGCAAATGCCGGGATGGTTCCTATGAAAGGGCACGGCCGATTTCCTTTCCAATCCTTCCCTAACCTGAGCTTGCGCTCCGTCTCTAATGACCTCGTTGTCGACGGGACGTTAAACACTAACCACCACCACCACAAGCACCTGGACAAGGTGAGCTGGGCTTTAAACCTATGTTATCAAAACAGCGATAGGACTGTGCTCTTTGCTAGTATCGACGTATTAAAGGAATACCGAGAAGTCCTCTTTCTGCACCGCAGTTGAACATGATTCGGAAGTTTGGGTTGTCAGGCGATTTGGGCATCGGTCCTTGAATATTCCGACGGCCAATTGCGTCACAAAATGTTGAAGTAACTGTTGTCACGGCTGAGAATGCTGGGTGCAAAGTGCAACTGTCATGCAGCGCGCGAACTCTATCGAGACAGATAAGCTCTCTACGCTGCAGCTTCAGGCTGTCGTGGAAGCAAGATGGTCATCCGAGTCAGTAACATCAGTAACCTGCAACATAAACATGATACGCAATAAACAAATGTTACCATCTCATGCGGAAATTAAAATGTCTTCCAATTTTTCTTCCGCATGTCCTCGCACATATTTTAACGCTTCATTTTCCTGCGATCACTTGTTTTTTCATAGGACCCTATTATTTAGCAGAGCTAAATTACTACCACCCTGTATAATAGGATTAGCCACGAACAGCTTAATGTATAATAGACCCGACATGAAGTCATTCATTATAAACATTTTGCTGATGTACAGTATACAAAATGGTACAGGTGCGGTTTCATCTTTCCTGTTGCGGGTACTTACGTAAAATGGAGGTAGTGCTTATCTGCCCTAAACGCAGACTACATGGTCATAAAAGAAAAGGCACTGCCTGTTCTAGAAGTGTTGTGGATCAAAGAACGTCTAGTGCTGTAGAGAACAGAATACTGATATGGAATCTTCTTCCCTGGCTCAGCTTTCTATTTTAAAACTATTCGCACGATCAGGGAGCTGCGTCATTAACAGTCTTCAGAATACTAAGATGGTTTGGGTATTTGGGAATGTCCCGGTTTGTTGCTGCGCATCGCACTCCGCCTTTGTCACTACCTGTGAGGACGCTCATTTTAGATGTGTCATAGATTCCTACGATGTTAACAACAACATGTACAAAATATTACCTTCCCCAAAAGTATTCAGAGCATAGCGCAGTATTCAAAAAACGGTATATCACAAATATACCATACGGGAATCATTCTTAACAATAACTCACTTCTCTCACAGTTACTAACAATAGTAACAAACTTTGACAACGTCTTGATTTACACACAGCCTGAGAACTACAGCTATGTGAGAACGTAAATGAGGGAATGGTATTTCTTTGTCGTTTCCACGTATTTTAGGAAGTAGATATTTTTCACTTTTTGTTCTTATTGGATGGTTGTTACTGCCATCCCTTACCAGACTCCCTGTTTGTCGGATGTGCACGTCGACATGTCAGATTTCTTGGTGACAGCAGGTATGCTCAGATAACGAATGTGTATCTTCACATAGCATATTTTTAGCCGTCATGTCGTAAGGCCATCTAAGTAGGCGGCCCCTCTCTCAAGCAGCGGATAAAGATTTATTCATTATCTAAGGCTTCCTTCCATTTTTCAGGCATCACAATTCATTGCTTCTTCATACGAATTTGGTTCAGAAATACAAGCAAGACTAGCAAAATCATCATTAAAATATTTGTTGTTGTTGTTGTCTTCAGTCCTGAGACTGGTTTTATGCAGCTCTCCATGCTACTCTATCCTGTGCAAGCTTGTTCATCTCCTAGTACTTACTGCAGCCTACACCCTTCTGAATCTGCTTAGTGTATTCATCTCTTGGTCTCCCTCTACGATTTTTACCCTCCACCCTGCCATCCAGTACTAAATTGGTGATCCCTTGATGCCTCAGAACATGTCCTACCAACCGATCCCTTCTTCTAGTCAAGTTGTGCCACAAACTTCTCCCCAATTCTATTCGATACCTCCTCATTAGTTATGTGACCTACCCATCTGATCTTCAGCATTCTTCTGTAGCACCACATTGCGAAAGCTTCTCGCTTCTTGTCCAAACTATTTATCGTCCATGTTTTACTTCCATACATGGCTACACTCCATACAAATACGTTCAGAAACGACTTCCTGACACTTGAATCTATACTCGATGTTAACAAATTTCTCTTCTTCAGAAACGCTTTCCTTGCCATTGCCAGTCTACATTTTATATCCTCTCTACTTCGACCATCATCAGTTACTTTGCTCCCCAAATAGCAAAACTCCTTTACTACTTTGTGTCCCACTTCCTAATCTAATTCCCACAGAATCACCCGATTTAATTCGACTACATTCATTATCCTAGTTTTGATTTCGTTTGCGTTCATCTTATATCCTCCTTTGAAGACACTGTCCATTCCGTTCAACTGCTCTTCCAAGTCCTTTGCTGTCTCTGACCTTGTGGTACAGGAAAGGAAATCAGTAGCGATCGCACACGGACTTCCCGCCACGCATTCTGCAGGCAATTATAGAGTACACATGTGGATGGGGAATTGGGCAAGAAATGCAAGAGCGTGTGCGTGTGTCCGTTGTTCCGGAACGCTCGGGCGTGTGGCGCAGCGCGAGATGAAGCCGTGCTGGATGCAGAGGCAGTGGCGGCGACTTAGCCTTGGCTGCGACCAGAACCGGTTGCGCTGTGTCCAGGTATGTGGCCGGCCGTACAGGCGCGCTCACGACGCCTGCAGCCCCGCACACAAAGGACCGGGCCACTCCGCACCACACATCCCAGCACCAGCAGCCTCGCCCAGCAATCACACCCACACTTCCTCGTCTACCAAAACAGGCTGTTCTTGACTGTGTGTCTTCTCGCAAGTCTGCTGCTAGTACGTCCAAACAGTACATGGTTACTCGTGGATTAGCGAATATGCATTAAAACCAAAGATGCATTATAATATAGGCTATTCAGCAATGATATAAAGCAAGTAAAACAAACTTCCGCCAACTCTTCCCACAGTCAAAGGAACGCCAAGTTTTCTAGAAGGGTAATGGATGAAGTGTAATGCTAACTTCGTCGAGGTATGTACCATCTATGCAACTAAATGAAGGCAGTTTGTTTATTGCCATACGCGTTTCGCTTCGTTTATTTGGGAAGCAGCATCAGTGGCCTGAAATACGTGTTTCCTTTTATACATACAATAAACGTATTATATAGTAGATATAATATGCTGCTATATTACTTTTGTCATGTTTTTTTAGGTTGGAAGCGACTTCTGTAGCACAAGTTCCGTAATATGAACTTCTCCTTCGGTGTTTACGATTTTCAACGCTGTTCTCTCATGTGTGTGGCCCTGGAGGTGTATTTGTTAGTTTCCACACTCCAGCTGGCCGATTTCTGGCGTTCTTTCGCCCACATTTGTCACATCGCATGTATCACTTGCACATAACTCTCTGATCATGCTAGCCACCTAAACTATAACAAAACGGAATGTAACCAGGATAAATAATGAATCTTCTTCCTTAAATGAAACAAGTTTACCGTTACCAGTCACTGTTTATCTCCAAGACGCGTTTCAAAGGTTTAAATCTCTATCAGGCGGATTTATATTCGTTAATGTCATTTGTGTTGTGATTTTTTGGAGGCACTTGTGGCACTGTCTCCAGTGGTCACAGGTTCCTTTCACAGTCGTAACATCACATTTATACTGTCATATTTTGTAAACTAATGTTCGTATTTAAATCTCCTTCTCATATATAAAACACAAACAAGTAGGCAACACTACACACCGAAAACACATGTGCCTCTGTTAACAAGATTTCCTTGGATGTGTGGTCCTCAAAGATACAAAAAGTTCGAGGAAATATTACTAGAGTCTGGGATACCAAAAAGATATTCTGTCCGAATAGAGCTCTTCTGTCTTGCCACGGAAAATTTATGCTGTAATGAGTGAATCCTATTAAATTTTTATACATACGAAATATTTCTCGTCTACTCCTATATCCTGAAATTGTGAACGGCGTTAGAATTTATTATAACTACTCAAATGCCACCTTTATTGATGCAGTCACATTCGTCCGCCTGTACAGATAACTGCTTAGGCGTTAATAGACATTTGTTTCTGACCTTCGTCTCAAGGCGTATATCACGTCTCACCGTAATGGTGAAACTGTCATTGTTCACAGTTCGCTCGATCGTAAACACGTGAGTAATACCGTCAGGAATGTAGTGCCGCTACGCGCCCCCATTGCAGCAAAGCAGGAACTACATAAACAGGCTGCCACATTGTGTATGCAATTTCCCCGCGGTCGCTGCATGCCATACTGGCATATATGGTACTATGGTAAGGACACACTTGCAACGTCACATTTCATTTGATTATACAACTGGCTGCAGAATTATTGAGCCGTGTGAAGAGTACAAATTACCAATGTAGCCTCCGTATCCCGATTAACCCATAGTTTATGCAGACATCACCACGTTGTGTTTGCGGAATCTTGGAGACAGTAGCTCGCGTCCTTGTGGAATTCAACCACCTCCTGGTTCCTCATGCCAAACGCTATCTTCTGGATTCTTCGCCTCTAATGTTAGCGTACTACGTACGGACAGGTTGACTGATTCTTGGTTTCCTCCGAGAAGCCGTTGCTATTCTCAAACACACAGTTACAAACTGCTTCCGGGGTTGGGTCGGGGTGGTTATGGTTGGGGGGGGGGGGGGACGCTCGCCTCCGCCAGCTGCCCTCGTCGTCCCTCTGTCGCTCTCCTTTTAATTACTTTCACATTCTATACACCTTTTATCCTGCTTTTTTGTGTGGTTCCCTTTCATGTAGCACTTCGAAGAAGGCGAAATGTTCACGATTCCTATCTGCTGATGAAAGAAGAGTTGAACAGGTTTGAAACTTCCTGGCAGATTAAAACTGTGTGCCCGACCGAGACTCGAACTCGGTCCCGAGTTCGAGTCTCGGTCGGGCACACAGTTTTAATCTGCCAGGAAGTTTCATATCAGCGCACACTCCGCTGCAGAGTGAAAATCTCATTCTTGAACAGGTTTATTTGCTTTATCCAAGAGAGTTTGTTCTGTTCCCATCTTTCTCTTCGTGAAATACAGAAGAGAAAACTGAGCCGAGATCATCTTAACAAATTTTAATGCTTCTGGTGTATTTGCATAAAATCCGATTGCGCGCGAACGCGTACGTTTGTTTTACTTTAGTAGTGGCACAGTGCAGTGGCTACACCGGAAAAAGTAGTTCTATATTGCCAACTTGACCAGGGAGGTCGAGCTGACCCTTCTGCGGCGTTTTAGATGGAAAGGCGGGGTAAATTCTGGGTGTTAAGGTTGGACATCTTGCAGTGGCCACCCTCAGGGAGATCGTCTCCCTTCACGGAAGAAAGTTTGAGAAGCGAGTTTGAACTCGACTACTCATCTTTTTATTTTCAAGACACATAATCTTGGGACTGTTCTACAACGGTGGTTGGACAGAAAGTTGGAAACGGTGATAACTGCATGTAACAATGCAGCTGATAGGCAAGCCTGCATGTTGAGTTGCCGTATTTGACCACAAAGGGCAACTTGCATAATGTCCTCAGTATGCTCTAGATGTCACTCAGAACACAGTTTTGAATATTTGATAGCATTACGTAAAAAAATAAATGAACTCAAACGTGGGTGAATTGTTGCTCATATGGTGAGTGCTTCCGTAACGAACATAACCGAAGTGTTCGGTGCTTCAACAGCCATCGAAAATCTATACTGCATACAGGGAAAGAAGAGAATCATCAAAGTCATAACATGAAAGTGTGTGTTGGCTGATAGTAACGCAGTAATTTGAGAATTTTGACGAAAAATAAGACGACAGCTGCAAAAGTCTCTGAATGTCGCACTCGCGAACCCTGTCGGCGCAAAAAACAACACGTAGAGACCTCCATAAACTGGAAACTGTACGACGAGCTAGTGGCCGAAACCTGTCAGTTTACAAATCTATCTTGTGCAACGTAAGAATCTAATTCGGATTAAGAAACCGCTCATCAGTGAAGGGAATACCCGTAACAGGAAAAGCGGTTCAGAAGCTGTAACGCTTGGACTACGGAGCAGCGGAAGAATGTCATTTGGTCGGATGAGTCCTGCTTCGCAATGCTTCCATGTGGCCGAGTTTACGTCGGAAGAGCGACACATGACGGTGGTCGATGTTATATCGAGCAATTTCATGGTATTCCACGGGCTCGATTGATTCCTACTTAAGGTCGTGTTACTGCCGAGGACTATGTGGCCTTTTTGGCTAAACAGGACTATTCCAGGGTACAATATTTGTTCCCTTGTAGTGTTATCTTCAACGATGACAGGACCTCACTTCACACAGCTTGCATAGTCCAGGACTGGCGTCGTGAGCGCTAGGATGAATTGTTGCGTCTCCCCTGGCCACCAGACAGCAATATTATTGAGACTGGCCTTACTCCGGAGAGAAGGGTACCTTATCGCTGTCCACTTCTATTATTGTTACCTGAACATGACACAATTTTTCAAGAAAAGATATATTCCCTTGAAAACCATTCGCCACTTGTCAATTCCGAAACGGTTGGTAGGCGTTTAGAATGTCAACGCTTGTCTTACACAGTTCTAGACATGGTAATTTGTTTCTTATGTTCCATAATTTGGCCACTCCCCTGCACACTTACAGAAACCTAAAAATTGTATAAGCATCCCAACTGTGTGCATTTCCTTTGGCAACACGTCGGTCGATTCGGGATGGCTAGGAAATTATGTGAAAGGGTGAAATTCTCCTATAAAATTTACCAGCTCATTAATTATGCATGCACTATGCCAGTGACTGCAGTAATTTAGTTCGCCAGCTCATTTACAGTTAGAATCTGCACTTGAATTTGAAGTAAAAAAGAAATACATTGTAAGAATAAATGAAATGGTCATTGGATCTCTGTGTGGGAGCATGTATGTGACTGCAAATTCTATTTACGGAATTATTTATTCCGGTATTGTCTTAAAGTGGCTCCGGGTTGGAGGGGAATTAGACGTGCGAGGTGGGGTAGGACTATGCCTCTAAGCCCTAAGGGCCCTCGTTCAATTATTTCTCGTCTCTGGTTTCAGTATTGTTTTGTCCATACATTTCACTACTGCTACGTACAAAAACAGCCTATATTTCTGGCCGACGTCACTTAACTCCAGATAAATTTCCATGCATGTGGGCCTGTTGAACCCCTCACCCCCTCCTCGCCACCACCCACCCACGCGATGGACCAACTGACAAGTTTCCACTTCACTTCGACTTATGGATTTGTGAAAAAGCTCCGTTATAGCTATATAACATTTGGTGTGTTGTATGCTACTGTAACGGTTAACCTAAAGTACGCTATTTGCATTCCATAAGATGGATAATATTAGTGAATCATTTTTCTTGACTCTGTTCCAACAAATCCAGCGCCAACATCCATTCAAAAATAAGGAAGTTAGTGTTCTCAAGAATATATTAATCACTACTACAGCTTTTAATACCTTCCTCAGGTCTGGAATTCGGAATTTATTAAATACGTGGGCGAAGTGGTCTTTCTTCACCGAAAATAGCCATATTGACAGTCTTCGATCCGGAAAATGGAGAGAGTGAAGGAATGAGTGTTAATGGCCCATACTGAGCCGCCTACATTTCCCCGTTGGAAGTCTTGGGTGATTAGCAGAGACGTATTAGCATAAGCTTTGAGGGTGGTTGTTGAGTCGTACTGTAACAGCTCAGGTTTGCCGGCACGGTAGCTTAAGAGTGTTCATTAAAAGTACTGACTACCCTCTGAAATTGAGTTCTTTTATTTTCCATCCCTTGGAATCTGAGAGGTGTCATGCGACATCAGCATAGAACTGCTGATGAAAAATGACGAGACGAACAGAAACGAACAAGTAGGTAAGTCTGTTGTTTAAGAAATGCAAGGTTCCGGGTCTGCAGATTTCTAAGCTGTATCACCGCCCACTCAGCAGACAAGTGAATCTTAGACTGTTGTGGCTCCCGCCCAATAGTGTGGCATTTTATTAATTAAAGATTCTCAACTGTTCGTGTTCTCTAGGTTTGCGACCGATGAACCTCCCCCCTGTAAAGACCGCTCTTCTATGCCTCTGTTTTTCCAGTTTCCAGTTTTTAGATTTGGCCGACCCTTTTGTCCCTTCTACTGTGTGTGTGTGTGTGTGTGTGTGTGTGTGTGTGTGTGTGTGTGTGTGTGTGTGTGTGACCCCTCTGACTGGATCCGGCCACTTTTAACAGACCCTCTTGCACAAGTATCTTTTTTGATTCGCGGGACTGATGACCTCACCGTTTAGTCTCATAAGCACCCTCAATCAAAGTTTCCAAAAAATGACTAGAGGAATTTTAGAACTTTGAAATAAGTTCGATTCTGTGGAAAGATGATTTCTTCCGTAGATCATTAGATCTGTCGTGGGAGACCCCCTTGTCTGCCGTGATCAAGGTACTGGTTCGATCTGGATATTAAACGTCTTCGTAAATTCTTAATTTCTGGCCTTGTATTACTTTCAGTGCTTAGATTTTACCATTCTTGCATACTTGCTTCATCGGCTCATATTTATGGTTGACTGTCACAACTCTAGATTAACTAATTCTTGACCGAGGGACTCTGTTTAGTGCCTTTACCTCCAACGAACGAGCCAACGAACCAGCCGTAACTCAATCCTAATTAGGACATCGAAAAGTTAAAGGCGATATTCCTAACGGATATATCTCTCTAAGAATGTACCTGGCACTAGAGATCAAACACTGGAGAAAAGGGTCAGTTTCCGATGTCAGACCAATTTTTCACTTACATGTTTTGAGAGAACTAAGTCGTGAAGATAATTGAGAAGCTTCTTTAATGTGCAAATCAGTTAGCCACCAAAATCACTTAACTTTCCTTTTAAGGCTTATTTGAATTAAAAATAGGTAAAACTTACTGGCGTGACAAATTCCTTTCATTATCAATGCATTTGGTTGGAAAAGTTTGGTTACAGTTGCAATATATCGTTTATAAAAAAATTGCGGTCACATGATTTTAAATTTCTTATTGTTTTTAAAATATTTAACGCTGGTTTATAAGCTTTCAGTTGGAAAATTCCTGTAAGATCTTTTTGAGTCGTACAACCTCCAACACTATGGCCCGTACTATAGGTCACACCTGAGTGTACTTAAATTCAAAATACTGTCTCCTTTGCATAGCAATAGAAAAAGTCTAAAGTAATATATAATCAACAAATCGAAAAGGTTAGACAGTAAACGAAATACACAGATCAGTAAAAATTAGTCTGGAATCCTACTAAGTACAGTTTTCAAAACTAAGCGTCCGATGTGTCTGAAAAGGAGTGGATAAAAATAGTTTAGATACGCAGCAATGAGAAAGGGACACTGAAAATGAAAATTGCTCAAAAAGATGCATGTTCTGAATGACTAGAAAAGACACACACAATTACGGGAACTCAGTGAACTGGTAGGAAAAACTGCAACTGCATGGAAAGTAAAATATAGGCGAACAGGGTACACAATCGGCAGAATAAGAGTAAAGATTGTCAGATGCTCCAAAGGAGTTCTCCGTCAAGTTCAAAAGTAACAAGGGCAGACAGATAAGGACCCAGTGGAAGCTGAGTAATAGGTAAAAGTAAAGCTACAGGAGGAACGTGCATGCTTGTAGCGGAAGTCATGATTGGGCAAAGTCTAGGCGCCCTTTTTCAGCGGTGCATGTCAAATTGTTCTTGGTGGTGGAGCTGATAAGTATTTGCATTTGACGTACACTCCGTGAAGGGGAAAAAAATTTGAAGCACCCAGAAAACATGGTTTTATGTAAATTGTCAATGTAACTTCGTAAACGTAAACGCGGATATGTAAATGAGTTAAAATTCTGTGTCATTTGTAACAGCAACCAGATTGCATTAGAACTGGTCGTTTTTAGTGTTACCATGTCTGGTAGGGTATTACAGGGTGTTGGGCAGCGTCGTATATTTGATTACCTTGAAGGTCACGGATAAGCCTTACACTCAAGTGAGACAGTGTCAGCGCCACCTAACACTCTGAAAGGGGCCTCATGGTGGATCTCCATTTGGTCAGCTAGTCGAATCGTGCAATATCTAGAAATGGACTGCATGGAAAGCTCGGGTAGGCATACCACTAAAGATACGTGGCTACCACGTCTAACCACCACAACCAAGGACGCCTAGACTTGGGGGCATTGAGGGGGCAACGGGCTGTCGCGGCCACCCTGCCTCTACCACCCCCCCCCCACACACACACACACACACACACACACACACAACCGCCGCCGATAAGGTTCTCAAGCAAAGAGAAAATTTAGTCAGTTATTTTTCTTTCAGGAAAATGATTTAAATGTCGTTACTACGTAAGTTTTAACTGGAATTTTCCGTAGCTACTTCAATGTCGCCACCCTCCTTCCAAAATATTAAAAATAATAAGTCCAGGTCTACTCTCCCTCTACAAACTGATGTATTGGCGCCCTTGATCGTAGCCCCTTCACATCTATGCCAGCCTCAGAGCAACAACCTGCGTCATCCCCCACCATTGGTCGAAGGCTAGCATCATCCGGACTAGGGAATTAGCGTCCAATGCGTAGGCTGCCGTCAACACTAAAAGGAAATTGGGAAGCATGGACTACTGATAAATGGCGTTTAATTGTTTAGACTAATTGCGGATCTGCACTACCCCAGATGATGGTCGTGCACTACCCCGTGTGATAGTCGTATGGCAGTGACTTGGGCAGGCATCGCAGCCTTTTGTTTTGGAGGTACATGGCGGTGCTACTGCTGGCGTCTGGTTGTGACTGACAACTCTGACGTCAGCGGTATGTCAAATAGCTTGCGTCATGCAACGGTATCGTAATGCTATTTTGTAACAGGGCAATGTTTGTCCACAGATTGCACGTTTATCAAAGAACTCTCAACTTGATATAGAACTCTCATGATCAAAAAATCTCCAGAACTGTCCCCGACAAAAATGCATGGGCCCTGCTCCTACTTAAACTCCCCCAGGTCATGGACATTTGTGGGCCCGCTTGCCTCAGGAGCTCTTTCCAGCCGAATCAATGGATGCATCGAGGCCAGAGGGGGTGAACGTTATAGTGATAAATATGTACATACTGTAAACTTCTTTGTAAACTTGATTCGATTTTGTAATTACCAAAATAATATACCATCTGAACTCATAAAGTTTGGTTTCTTCCGCTCACCTCTGGAGTTTTGAGGCACTTTATTTACGGTGTAACATTAGATAATAACGCTCGGCTTTCTTAGATGACGGTCTGCTTTCACTGGTTTATTTCTAAAAGGTTTTTTACAGAAGCATACTTAACATTTATTTTTCTTCTGTTTCAGGATGCAGCCAACGGTAACTACCACAGAAACATGAAAGTCTTTGACCCTTGGATAATTGCAGAATGCAGCAGATGTAAGTAGAAACATACCGAGCGTCTGAATTAGGCAAATGGATAAGGCATATTCTGTCTTTTTTTTTTTTGTCTAGATTGTACTAAGCATATATTGCACTACGGAAGGACTTACCGCCTTTACATGGGCTACCGCATCGAGTTTTGCAATCACAGGAACGTCATTTCAATTTACTGTTGCCCACTACCGCTTCTGGGTGGTCGTGTAATCACTCTAACATAGATTCTGGAAATAAGGGTTTCGCTGTCTGATTTCAGCTCCCTCACTAGAATTTCTGTCGATGGAAACTACGACAACCGCATTAGAGGTTACAACTTGGTGGACGAAGTGATCTTGATTTAGGCTGGAGTGCAGTACTGAATACTCGTTTGAGATCCATAAGAAAATGGCACTCCCTTTATTAAACAAAGTCATAACTCTGACTAAATCAGGACAGCTGATGGGCACTGACGTACGAAATATCGGGCTCGTAAAACAGATAAGCGAAACATGTAAGCCCGAAAGCAAATGTCGATTTCCGCAGATTCGTCTTTTTAAAGCTGTCGCATGAAACGGTAGTCGCCGTTAAATTGTGACAAAGTTCAGACGTTGGATGGGGAACTGTAATTCGCACACTGTACTCGGTCACAGATTCGCCTTGATGTCTGTACAGTCAACAGGCAAAACGTCTGAAACTGAAGTCCTGCTGTCCCGGATGCACTCTCGAAGTATCATGGAATACGTGAATCGTGTTGCCGCTGGAGGGCGCTGCGGTCGCATATGATAGAGTACCCATGCAAGTAACGGAGGAACAAGCCAAATCGTTTCTGAGCAGGATGGTGGACACCACCACTAAGTAAGCACGTTGGAAGTTGAATACTACGTCCCGTTGACGATAGCATATGTTCTCAGTGTGCCTCGTTGCCTCACCGGAACCATCCACCTGTTTACCTCCCTACCCCATTTCCTCCTCCTTTTGTTTGCGGACGATGGAACAGCAACTGACAGTCTTAAGTTTCCTAAGGGGAAGTGGATATTTTAAGAAATTCAATGCACCTCAACTTTCGGTGTCAGGGCGTTACCGCACTGGGACGCCATGGCAGGTCTGCTGGAAATATAACTTTCTGCTGGCAGAGTCGCCACAGTAGTTTCTTCAGTTCGCGCTCATTACTGAAATGAACGTAAGAGCTAGTAGCTGTGCTTTGTGTGTACGTCGAAATAAAAAGAGAATGAAGAAAAAAATGCATTATAATTAAGACATTGACGACAAAATTTTCAGTTACGTGAGTCTGTCGAGTATGTTCATTCGAAGAGTTGGTCGAGATCTGCCGAGATGAAATGAAAGGACGACACTATTCCGGAAAGCCATCTCGCCGGAAGAAAAGATTTTCGTGACATTAAGATAACTTTGTCCAATTAGAAGCTAATTGTCTTCCCGTTTTAGTTGTAACTGAAACGTACACCCAAGTTATTTTCAGTTTCTATTTAAAAGTACTTTATATAAAGCAAATTCAGTGTTATAAATATCGCCGACAAAACGTAAGAAACCAGCTTCGTTTCTTAAACTGCGCGAGACATCTCGGATCCACTAGCATTATTTGCTGCAGCAGATGATTTGGCTGTGCCGTTTCGGTCGGGAGTAGATTTTGAGAAAAACTTGTGTATCACAGATAGTAGTCGGTGTTGCAAGGTTCTTCTGATGGGAATGGAGCATCAGCAGCAGGCTGTGAGGAAATCGAAGATCCATTATTCTTACGTTCAAAAACGAGCCAGTGTCGTGAAATGCATTAGTAAAAGTACTTCGTATGTGACTGAAACGTGGAGAGGTGCATTCTTCAAATTAGGCTTAATTATGTCAGTTCATGGTTAGGAGATGCATCCCACATTGCTGGTCTCATCTGAATCTCGCAGCTAAAAGATTAGGTGTTAGAATTACCCATAGCACGCACTTGGAATTCGAAACAAACTACGCACGGGTGAGCGACAAGTAGGCTATGGCAGTTTTGCTGTCGTCCTGGTGCGTTTCGGTGACAGAATCCATCGGTGCTCAGGCAGATTGAGTTCCTTACGTTGCCTAGCGTCTGCACCGGCAGAGATGGCCTTGGGATTAGAGTGTGGTAGGGCCGTCAGGGTTTTAGGGAGGGGAGAACCTCTAGCTACGGCGTATGCACGGAGTTGCCTCAAAATTCTTCTGCTCTCGTTTCATTCGAATATCCAGTGATACGAGGGACTGACAAGCTCTTTAATCCCTCTAAACTCAAAGGAAGTACCACCACCTCCCGTGTGATGGTTGCAGAAGGCTGGAGTTGGGCGGTGCGATGGAGCGATTGTGGCATCTCGCCGAGCCGGCTCGCCCGTTAGCGATTAACATCTTCGCCTCGGCTGGCGCACGCCGCTCGCGTTCGAATTGCAACCGTCGCTCTGATGACGTCACGCGACCACAGATGTGTAGCTAGTGGGCGCCAGGCTACACGTCGGCAGAGGATCGGCGGAGGGCCACGCCCAGCCCTGGGCTGGTCTCCGCGTAATGGCGGATACGGCGCCGTGGTGAAATGTCATGAATTTTAAGTGGGCGTTAAGCCGGAACGGCCCTACCCCGTGATTCCCCTTACCCATTCGGCTCAAGTGGGAAAAGTAGTGGCCCGATGAGGGGGAGAGGACTTTCTTGGAAACGCTCTTCTCAGTACAGCGCAGCAGGTAAAAAAAGGGTTAGTCTGGTATGATGGTGTTAGCTGCATCGCCCCTCTATACCTGCGCTACCTGTGGCTCGGGAGGAGAGGAAATTCCGGGCGGTCACGAAATCGTGCGTAGCCTCTTCCCTTCTCTAAAGATCTTGTCGTCCCCCGATGCCCATCTTTTCTGGGAACGATATTCGTTACATTTTGTTGCCCAAGGCAATGATCTGTTCTCCGTGATGGACTGTTGGTTTGTATTCCTGGTAGACTCGATTCCTGCCCATACTGCTTCTGTCATTTAGGTTCAGAGGAAGTCGACAACAGACCACTTCCAGACTTTCGTAGGACTAGTTCCCTAGCACCCAACGGATACTGCGCAGAGAGCGCCAATCACATACACCCGTGACGACGTTACAGTCGTTAGACATGGATTCAGATGAAGTCTATTTCCATTACAGAGACAGTTATTAATTGCGTAAATATTTCTCCACGCACAAAATAAGACTGCAAATCAATGGTATATTGCCCAGAGCTAATCATTCCATAAATGGAGCACCGGGCAATAACAGTATAGGCAGCATAGTTTGCACTTACGGCAGCCACAGACTGGATATATCGTTTTGAAAAGATAAGACCGCTTTAGCTGTAAGTATTTATAGGCACGTCCGGTTTAGCAGCATTTTAGCTGCATCATCAAGCGCAATGAAACAGTGATGTTCCGATCGAGGAAAGAGAATGGGGTCACCCAGGGTTCATAGTCGGCAATATTTCGCTATGTAGTGGACGTCAGTCATCAAATAACATACAACGCCGCCGTGATACCGTAACAAACAGTACCTGGTAAGCTTGGGGGGTGGCGGGGGGGCGCGGCAAAAAGCATATACTGCATATTATCATCTACGTGATAATGTGCAGGTAACGGTCCCTCATTTATTCACAGCAAGCGCGTGCACCGGATTGCGTACTAATAGGCTGAGTCTCGCTTTCCTTGAACGGAACATTACTTGATTTTACTGACCCTGATGATGTCACTGAAATGCTGCGAAACTTGTCGTGCCTATAAAGGATTTAAAACTAATGCTGTCTTATCTTTCCAATATAACGGAATAAACAATTATTTAAGAAATACCATATAGGGTAGTATGGCACTACTTTCAAAGAACCATTTTGTTTGGTTAGAACGAAACAACAAAAAATGTTGCAATTTAACTACATACGTGAGACACTTCATAAACGTGCTACTCTTCTCATTGTTGCCATTGGTCATAATTGTGCACAACTTTTAAGCGTACAGATGAAGGTAATTTTGTAACAGGTAAGGTTATTTTGCAGTAGCGGTAGGTAACTTCGCAACAGTTTCATTCACCCTACTAAATCACTCATGATCTTCAGTACTTTAATGTTCACATGCTCACAAAAACATGTGCACAGCTTCCTTAGTCGGATGTTTCGGCAGCTGTCATGGTAGGGTATCAAGAAAATAGAGCATTGTCCACGATTGACTTTCTTTCTTTACATTGATTATGTGTATGAAATACGTGCCTCCAATAATATTTGCTTCAAGCGTCTTGCAGAAATGGGTAGAACTGACATAAGAACAATGTTGAGAGTCGTTCAAATGAATAATCAAAGATAGTCTGACTGTCGTTAACTGTAAGCGTTGACTCCTAAGGTCCCAGTCGTCACATAGTTCACAACATAAATAAACCAAATTATTTATGTATCACGATTGGTCTCATAGAATCGATTGTGTATAAATAAAATTTACATTGCTTGCTTATTACAGACCTACGATGAATTCACAAACATGAAGGAAACCACCACTCTTGCTTCCACCGTGAAACGTGCCGCACAACAGTAACTTTTTGTTAGCGCCTTCTTTCGATCGCGGGAGAGCTCGGCTGTAGTGCTGTTCGAGAATACATTATCATGCCATCTTTTGGCAGAGCCAGGAAACACTACATTAAATGGTATCATCGCAGCTAGCTTACAACAAAATACTGGGCAATTATCTATACTGAGATATTACCTTACTTTAACCTGTATTACTGATTTTGGTTCGGCCTGTGAAAGAAATTGGCGCCAAGCAATAAAGAGAATAAACATAATGGAATAGTCAGGTTCGCTGACTATAGAACGAACTATCGGGCGACCAACTCAGTATAGAGCAATCAATGAATAATCAAATAAGTTCACTGATGATGATGATGATGATGATGATGATGATGATGATGATGATGATGATGATGATGATGATGATGATGATGATGATGATACATCCACTTCACTGTAGACGATACCCCCTTACACTATTCTCAGACACAGAGTGCACCGTATGTACAGTAACACCCCCTTTTCTCCGTATCTCATTAGTGTTTGCTCCGTCAGAAGTACTCACCGACCACTCTCCAGGCAAGTGATGTCCTCGACAGCTCGGCCACGCTCTGCACAGACAGTTCTCCCCACGGACTGCCCTGCTTCACGAAACACCGGGTCCCAGCTGGGTCCGTCTTGGCTCTTGGCCACCAAACATGTGTCCGCTTAGCTGTGCGCCTCTAGCTTGGCTCTAAAGGCGCTGGCACGGGCTTCGACGATCGTGCAGAGAGCGCACTGTGATAGAGCCCGCTGTGGATGATCCGCAACCACCTCGAAGCTTGCGACGGGAAGTTGAGAAATGACACTTCCTACAGATAAAAATACGAAAAACTGCTAGTTGCTTGATGATACATCGTAAAAACTTGTATTTAAGTCTTACAGTAAGGAAACGTTCTGTATCAGATATAGACGTAAAGGTGAAATTCAATTTTAAAATGTAGTTAAGTAATTTTTTAAAGTTCTGAACAGGACTTTCAGCAACCGTATATAAGTTTCAGTGGAGCAAGAACACCGCCAGCCGGTTGCAAATGATTGTTTAATACATTTAGCAAGGTTGCGACATCAAAGGATATCATCAGAATGAAAATTTAAAAGCCATATAAAATAATACACAGAAAAATAAGTTTGACAGAACCATTAAGCTACAGTTTCTGCTTCATTTCAGTGATTCCGTAGCGAAAACTGTAGCCTTCCGAACAGCTTCATTTAGGCAGAGCGTTTAATCCTGCGCTCAACGCCTGTGTTGCTGTGTTGCCTGCCTCACAGGCGCCTAGCGTCTCGCCAGGCGAAAAAGAGCACTGTGTCTCGTGTCTGTTGCAAATTGAATGTATTCGTTACTGAGTAATGAATATCGCATGAGACTAAAACTACCGACTCGGCATTCTCTGAAACGTTCAGTTTCTTGGATGTCCTCTTACTGCATGTAGATACGTGCGTGACTCGTTCGTACTCCCCAGTTTCTGCGTGGACTGACGATGGACGTTGTTTGTGACCGACTTGGGTCAAGCCGATAGTTTTCGGTAACTGCATTGAGTAGCGGACGCATGTAAGAGAATGTCTCTAAACAGACGAGCAAGCAGCGCTTGTGGTCTGGGAAATAGTCTTCCCCGGGAGAGCTCTACTTGCAGCACAGGTTGACTAAGAATTAAAGACGCAATGCAGCTTGGGGATTCTGTTCACGTGCATTTATTGCGTTACTTATGCCGTATATTAGCGAATTTTGTGCAAAATACTCTCCCAAACGTATCTGACCACTTCGTTGCAGTACTCGAAAGGCGAGCTGCGAATGAGCCGGTATAACATTGCTAAACAACATGTAGGTGCTCCTGGGTAGAGTGGATATTCGCCTCCTCGCTTTTCTGTTGCCCACACTCTAGTCCATTCTGGTGGTCGTGATGCGCTTCTTTCCTATCTCGCTATGTCGCAGCTCTTCACCAGAAAGATGTCCGCCCCCGGTAGCTGAGTGGTCAGCGCGACAGAATGTCTATCCTAAGGGCCTAGGTTAGATTCCCGGCTGGGTCGAAGATTTTCTCCGCTCAGGGACTGGGCGTTGTGTTGTCGTAATCATCATTTCATTACGCGCAAGTCGCCGAAGTGGCGTCAAATCGAAATACTTGCACCCGGCGAACGGTCTACCCCACGGGCGGCTTTAGTCCCACGACATTTACATTTACCAGAAAGATGGCGTAATACAGTTTGCTGTTGGCGTTTCATGTCACAAGGCATTATTCGAAACTTCAGGATCATTTATTTCCTGCGTGTTGTAAATAATAGCGGTACTGGTCAGTAATTATATAGTCTTAATTGGTACCCTTAATGTACTCATTTCATTCAACAAATACACGAAGTATACATAATGAGGCTTCGTGGGCGAAAAAGGATATTTAAGCAGCTGATGTAGACGTTAAAATTGGATGTCATTTTTGCTTTTCCTCAGTATTAGTAGTTAGAGGGTGGATCTTTGTTCGTAGAAAAAGTAAGAAAACCAAAAACCTTTACATCAGTGACTGAAAGGTACTGTAAAGCAACTAAGCTGAGCTTATTCTGCAGTTCAGAATGTATTTCCGCCATTTATTAATCACCTGCAATAATAATTGTACTGGTACATTAAATTCTGAAGGACACCACTTCAAAAGGGTAAAACTGTCCTCAAAACATTGGGAGTGGCGAAAGAAGCGGTAAGCGACGAAAAAATATTACAAACGCTTGCTAATCGGATCCCAGACATTTAGGCGTCATATACATTTGTCCACTGAAACATTATGCAACCCAGCTACTACGTTGTGCAATTCAATTGTACTCTCCGTCGAATGTAGAAAATTCCACGATCTTCTATCAGGTGAATCTTAACATGTGGTGATCGATCTGAAGGTCACCAAAAGGCCTACCCAAAACTGTACGCACTCAGGTGTTATCGATTCAAGAACAACCCGCACAAAAGGGGTCTTAACTAACTCCCCTTGTAAATACCTATTCTAAAACAGCTGATAACCCCGTAATTATATAAATATCTGACGTACAGGATCATCGTGCAGAGAAATCACAACTTTCTAAATAACAAACTAACAAGAGCAGCTCAGCCCTAAACTTCCAATCCTACACAGCATCCACAATTATTCACTTAGATAAAAGAAATCTGACGATCACTAGTTGAAAATTATAACAGTAACAAAATGACATGTATTCTCAAATTGCGTACACGTATGTATAGCGCCATTTGAGTCCGTCGCCATCAATAAAATAACGTAAGTACACATGAAAGCAATATTGACAGATCTGGCTAGGCACTGTTTACAGTATATATGATCATACTATAGCACTTAATGAACGGTACAGTATCCTTTCAATGTGCTTGACTTCCTTCGCGTTATCACCGTGCTGTCGGTTGCTCGTTGCTGGTGCCCGGTTACTGAGAGCCCACCGGTAGTATAGATGGCAGCAGAGCTCACGCATTTGTTGTGTAACATTTTAAACTCGATTAATTAATACACACAAAACCCCAAGGCCGGCAGTTCGTTAATCAATCAGCAAATATTTTATTCAGTATAACCTGAGAACTAGTTCGAATAAATCACGACGGTCGCAGCTTGTCATCTTTGCATACGTACTGTTCCCACATCGAATAATCAGTAATAAACGTATATTGAGCTTCAGGTCTTTCAAGCTCCCTGTAGTCACTATCAACGAACACAGTAGTTTGCAACTCTAACAACTTTCTACGAGAATCTCCAACATAAGAATTCCGCACGCTACTGTACAGTGCATTCCAGAGGGTTAAGGGGAAGAATGACTTGTGGTGGTGCCCTGTCTTAGAAAGGTTGACGATTTTATTCAAAAGCTCATCAAAATTTAAGTTCGCTTTGTAATTACGCTCGGGTGAACCACCTTAATAAGGGGCCTAATAAAAATCCCCTAGGAAAATTTACATCTATAAAGGTCGAAATTAGGGCTCTACATTTACCAAGGTATCAAGGTTGTTGAAATGCTACGGGCGCCACCAACAAAAAAAAAATGTGCATAAACCGTTAATCGTCGGAGTAACTGATTATGGCTCAGCGCATGCAAACTGAGGAAAATTATTTCGAAATAATACTTTCGCATCAGTTCATTTTCTAAAATAAAATATCTATCACTGATGTAAAAATTGAATGTATCCTCGCAATAGAATTACAGGCATTGTGCCACGTAGTAGTAAACTTCCTTAACAGCTTTGAAAAAAAAGTGATAACTTCAATAGCCCTGGCCTGGTCCTCCTATAACAAAACAGTGCAGAATGAATATAATGAAACGACTGAGCGTATTGCAATGTCACATTTGTCTAGATTCGTGAGTAAACTACTGGTTGTGGATGCCCTGTCCCTTGTTGTTAGACATTGTCCCGCGCCTCCTCCCCAGGTTTCCCGCTTGCGTTATTCTCTAAAACGCCAAGCTGAATGGCGGCTCGGACGATCTTTGCAGTAATCATGCAAAAAGTCGACAAAAATCTAGATGTAACACTGCAAAGAAAGATGAAATGTAACGAGCATGTGAGGATGGTAGTAGGGAAGGCAAATTGTAGACTTCGGTTTATTGTATTTTAGAAAGTTTTGCTCATTTGTAATGGAGACCGCATACAGGACATCAGAGCGATCAGCTTTAGAGTAGTGATCCACTGTTGGGAATCTCCACCAGGTCTGATTAAAGCAAGACATCGAAGCAGTTCAGAGGCAGACTGCTAGATTTGTTACCTGTTTGTTCGATCAACAGACAAGTATTACAGAGATACATCAAGAACTGAAATGGAAATATCTGGAGGAAAGATGACGTTCTTTTCGATGAAAGCTATTGGGAAAATTTAGAGAACTGGAATTTGAAGCTGACTGCAAAACGTTCCTACTGCCCCAAGCGTACATTTTGCATAAGGACCACGGACATGAGACATTATGGCTCGTACTGAGGCAGTCATTTTTCCCTCGCTTTATTTGCGTATGGAACGGGAAGGGAAATAAGTGTTACACCGTTCCCTCCGCCATGCACGACAGGGTGGCTTGCTGAGTATGTATGTAGATCTAGATTTGACAAAACAGTCAATGAAAAGAAAAGTTTACCATTTGTCGCACCATTATCTCACCGCTCAGTAAACCTTTATACTAATTAGGTTTATGGTTACTAATTTAATAATTTAGAGGGGATAAGACACAATTTTCTGTTTTCCGTCTTTCCTTCAGCTGCTTTAAATTCTTGGAGGTATGTACAGTCTACGCAACCAGTTGAATGAAGTTTGTTGCCATACACGTTTCACTTTATTTGGGAAGCATAAGTGGCCTGTAACACGTTTCGTTTCTTACATACAATAAACGTATTATATGGTAGATATTATGTGCTGCTACATTAGATTGTCGTGTCTTTCTCTTGGTTTTTTTAGGTTAAAATCAACTTTCGTAGCACAAAGTTCGCAATGTGGACTTACCGTTCGGTGTTACTATTTCCAGCGCTGTTGACTCATGGGTGTGGTCCTAGAGACGTATTCGTTAGTTCCTATACTCAAGCTGGCCGATTTCTGGCTTTCTTTCACCCACACCTGTCATATCGCATATACAATTTAGTTTCCATTTTGTGATCAATATGTTTCTTCGGTGTGTAGTGTTGCCACGACACAAGAGACACAGACAGCAACACAAACAAAAGAACAGCAGCAGTTCGATGCTTGTATGTCAAGTGTTTAAATACAGGAGTTTTGCGTGAACCCCTAACAGCAGTCTAAGCAGGTCTGCTTCGGCGGGAAGGTCGGAGGCCTCGTAGCGCGGTAACGCGAGCTGTCACCTCGCCCGGCTGGGTCTCTGCCCTGAAACGCGATAACCCTGTGGCCCTAGAAGTGCCGAAAACCCACTCTGGTTACTGTGAGGAAGCCGCTACCCTCCTGCCTGCCTAACCCTCCCATCCCCCCTCCCCCTCTACCTAGCCCCTTTAGCCACTCTCCCTCCTGTCATCAATTCGTCACCTGTCCGCGAAAAGACATTCTGTGGTACAATAAGGGAGAAGTTCGCTACATTCTACATCTTACAAAGTTTTGGCCCTGAACTGCAGGCGAGCCATCGCGCCAGTCCACAACAGTTTCTTCAAGGAAACAATTTTGAGTTTCACACACATTTGCTGCCACTGCATCACGCCTGTGGGCATTTTTAACACTATATTTAACTGGTCAAAATTCATAGTTTGTTTCACATTTTCCCTAATAATTTATACACCGGGAAAAAGGCTTACCAATACGCAGCTCTATAAGAGGACAAACATTACACATTTTCAATTAGAACAACTTGGGCGTCATAGCTACTCACTTGTCAGAAAATACACTGGCCATATGCGCACGCCGTTGGAGTGGCTTTGCGGGCGCCACGAACAGCCGCGCCTACCTCCAGCTCCTAACACTTCGCTGTACTGTATTTGTCACGACGGTCGAGGTAAGAGAACGGTAACAATTGTAAGATCAAGCCAGAACCACTTGTTGAAAGAAGACATCGACTTAGTCGATCATCTACAGCGTGTGCATTTCAGAAAATTTTTGTATAAATTAATGAACAGAGGTTTCTGGCAAGACCGTAGAAAATATTCGAAAAACACTGACATTAAATTTGTCACTCATTATGCTGATGGAAGGGGAGGGGTAAGAGAATTTGCCTACTTAAAATTTGGCTGAGCGATTGATTCTAAGTGGGCTAACATCTACCGCGTAAAATTTGTGGTTCTCTAGGTGCTGAAGGTTGCAGTACTGTTAACGAAAACTGTATATACTGAACCTAACAAAAATTCACAAGAGCCGTTTTCATTCAATTTTTTTAAGCACATGTCGAACAGTAGTTCGTAGCTAAAGGCGGTTTTATTTACTGGTTGAAGAACAGCGACCCATATGCCGTGATGGTGAACTCACGTCCGAATAAAAGTCCCATATCCCGTATGGCGTCAAACCTGCTCAACCATTGTGTTGATGAACTAGTTAGTTTTCCTTCAAAACCAGCACGCACTTAGAAGTCTCTTCCTCAAAGGCCACTTTCAATGACATCCTATTGTAAGAGCTATGGTTCTCCCATTCCTCCACTCTAATTCAGTATGGTATCTGTACTAGTTGTGGAAAACGTATCGCTAGAAATATTTTAGCCATACAGTTCTCCAGAACCTAAACCGTTCATCCCCGAAGTCGGTTTCTACCAACTTTTCAATTCTATGGCTCGGTAACATCCACACCTGTCAGCACATGTGTCCTTCAGAAATGGAATTGTTACATTCTCCTCAAAACCTGGGGATATTTCGTCAGTCACACATTACACACCAGGTGGGGTAATTTGGTAATTGTTAACCCTCCCAAGCTTTACACATGTCATCGTCATGAACAGTAACGGAAGAGGTACGAAAGTCTAATACGGCGCTAATAAAAAAGCTTGATAAGTTGCTGGATGCGTGTGCTGTCATCGAGCTTCCAACAACTGGTTACACCGAGTCGACCGAAGTTACGGAATAGCTATATGCACATATACAGATGGCGGTAGTATCGGCTACACAAGATGTAAAAGAGCATCGCATTGGCGGAGATATCATTTGTACTCAGGTGATTATTGTGAAAATGTTCCGACGTGATTATAGCCGCATGGCGGGAATTAAGCCTTTGAACCCGGAATAGTAGTTGAAGCAAGACGCACGAGACATTAAATTTCGGAAACTGTTAGAGAATTCAGTATTCAGAAATCTAGTGTCAAGAGAGGCGAGAATATCAGACTTCAAGCATTACCTCAACGTAGTGACTCGCAGCCTGCACTTAACGACCGAGAGCAGCGGCGTTTGCGTAGAATTGTCGGTGCTAACAGACAAGCAGCACTGAGGGAAATCAATGTGGGACGTACAACGAACGTATCCATTAGGACAGTGTGGAGAAATTAGACGCTAATGGGCTATGGTTGCAGACGATAGACGCGAGTGCCTGCTGCGCCTCTGCAGGACCTTCAGCCCATATTGCTTGTGCCATAGACGACTCGAAAACCATGGCCTGGTAAGATGAGTCCCGATTTCAGTTGGTAAAAGCTAATGGAAGGATTCTAACGTGGTCCTGACCCCACGAAGCCACCGGCCAAAGTAGAACTTTCGGGGGGGGACTTTCGGTAAAAACATTAAAATGGGACTTGTCTTTATATTGTAGTATAGACAAGGCCTCGATGGGTCATTATCTACGTTTAATTTGGACTTCATACTGTAGATACTTTGTTTCTGGCATTAGCAATACCATCCTCTGCAGTTAAGCTGGAGTGCAGTAGGAAACTGTATCAAAAGTTTTACGCCCAGCGAGAGTTTCAAGAGGACGCGAAACATGTCACTCAGCCCATTTCACACAAAGTAAGATTAGTTGTAAGCTTCGTTGCTGCCTTGCGCGACAGCTTTCCATAAACACCCCACTGCTAGGATGCTGCCTTGCAGGCAGCTTCGTATGCTTCTCATGATAATACTGGTGCTGTTTCCCTTTTCGGATTAGCTGAGTGCTACCTGCGCTTGGCACACATTAATCCTATTGACGTCTGACATCAGAGCCTGGAAAGTGTGTTCTCGCAGAGAACGCTGGTTAACCCGTGAGCCAGACTTTAAGGAAACTATTCGGTAAAAAAGTCTCACCTCATAAACTTACCGTCAGCTCGTGATGGATTGCCTAACATTTCGTTAATGGTCATAGTTGCAATATTTCAAAGTTAACCCACTGCACGAAATTGAGTAGAATTCAGTGAAAGGAAGGGGTCAAAATGTGTGTGTGTTTGGAGCATATTGTCATACATTGCTGCCACGGAATGTAGCTAACACTTTGTTGATCTTCAAACATGGTAGGAGCTCTATATCTACTCCAGTCTGGAGAGGGTAATGTATAGTAAACTCAGTTCCGCTTGCGTGCCCAAATGAAAAGGTGAGAACTATTCCTAACATTGCTCGTATCTTATAAATGGTTTGAGATGTCGAATCTAGGTTACTGCAAGTTACAGCACTCAAAGGGAGCGTGTTTTGCCATATCTTTAACATTTGAAACTTCCTTGTCTCCCACGATATAAAAGCTACCACTTCTATTTTTATAGAATATAATAATTTAAGAGCTGTTGGTAGATGATGAAAATGTCTTGAGTATTTTGTAACAACATAAGTGAAGGAATTATTCGTTTTTTTGGTACCGAGAATGACTTGTCTTGCCATCAGTTCGTAGTTCAATAATACAGTTTCAGAATTACGTCGCAGTTTCAACTGCATTAAAATGTTAGTGATATGAATCTTTGTGACCTGCAGTGTTTTGGCAAAAGAAGAAAATTTTATCATGGCAATAGAATTTTAGCCGTTATTTAAAACTCGTCACTGATGACATTTCTCCGAAGAAAAAGTTGTAAGAACATTGAGAAAGATAAATTGACATTTCTATTGCAGTTTCGGCGGAATCCCATACTAGTGTATTCAACAATGAATCGCTGGGACTGAAACGTGGCAAAGGATTTTATTCCTACATATCAACGATGTCAGAAATACGGAAACGATTCAAAGCACATGGTGCACCATCGTTTTCCTGCTATCTTCGTTTAGAGTACTTTTGTGACTTGTCTGAAGTACACTCCTGGAAATTGAAATAAGAACACCGTGAATTCATTGTCCCAGGAAGGGGAAACTTTGACACATTCCTGGGGTCAGATACATCACATGATCACACTGACAGAACCACAGGCACATAAACACAGGCAACAGAGCATGCACAATGTCGGCACTAGTACAGTGTATATCCACCTTTCGCAGCAATGCTGGCTGCTATTCTCCCATGGAGACGATCGTAGAGATGCTGGATGTAGTCCTGTGGAACGGCTTGCCATGCCATTTCCACCTGGCGCCTCAGTTGGACCAGCGTTCGTGCTGGACGTGCAGACCGCGTGAGACGACGCTTCATCCAGTCCCAAACATGCTCAATGGGGGACAGATCCGGAGATCTTGCTGGCCAGGGTAGTTGACTTACACCTTCTAGAGCACGTTGGGTGGCACGGGATACATGCGGACGTGCATTGTCCTGTTGGAACAGCAAGTTCCCTTGCCGGTCTAGGAATGGTAGAACGATGGGTTCGATGACGGTTTGGATGTACCGTGCACTATTCAGTGTCCCCTCGACGATCACCAGTGGTGTACGCCCAGTGTAAGAGATCGCTCCCCACACCATGATGCCGGGTGTTGGCCCTGTGTGCCTCGGTCGTATGCAGTCCTGATTGTGGCGCTCACCTGCACGGCGCCAAACACGCATACGACCATCATTGGCACCAAGGCAGAAGCGACTCTCATCGCTGAAGACGACACGTCTCCATTCGTCCCGCCATTCACGCCTGTCGCGACACCACTGGAGGCGGGCTGCACGATGTTGGGGCGTGAGCGGAAGACGGCCTAACGGTGTGCGGGACCGTAGCCCAGCTTCATGGAGACGGTTGCGAATGGTCCTCGCGGATACCCCGTGAGCAACAGTGTCCCTAATTTGCTGGGAAGTGGCGGTGCGGTCCCCTACGGCACTGCGTAGGATCCTACGGTCTTGGCGTGCATCCGTGCGTCGCTGCGGTCCGGTCCCAGGTCGACGGGCACGTGCACCTTCCGCCGACCACTGGCGACAACATCGATGTACTGCGGAGACCTCACGCCCCACGTGTTGAGCAATTCGGCGGTACGTCCACCCGGCCTCCCGCATGCCCACTATACGCCCTCGCTCAAAGTCCGTCAACTGCACATACGGTTCACGTCCACGCTGTCGCGGCATGCTACCAGTGTTAAAGACTGCGATGGAGCTCCGTATGCCACGGCAAACTGGCTGACACTGACGGCGGCGGTGCACAAATGCTGCGCAGCTAGCGCCATTCGACGGCCAACACCGCGGTTCCTGGTGTGTCCGCTGTGCCGTGCGTGTGATCATTGCTTGTACAGCCCTCTCGCAGTGTCCGGAGAAAGTATGGTGGGTCTGACACACCGGTGTCAATGTGTTCTTTTTTCCATTTCCAGGAGTGTATCTTTTGATACGTTAAAATGTTTGATTTGACGAGCAGTTACAAGCGGACCATAAAAACAATCAGCCGTGTTTTTTTTTCAATAGAACTAAGCTTATTTTTGTAATCACAGTAGTAGTACTGGTTGAGATAGTAAAATTACTTCGCAGCTATGAAGATCTGATCACTCTGATTATTTGCAGAATCCTGTCAACTACCTGTCAAGATTAAAACAAATCATATGTTTGACGACCTAAACTATATTTGGGATCAGAAAGTAT